>NC_140070.1:12081935-12770860 GCF_964194135.1 Talpa europaea | reverse complement strand
GATTATCACACAATATTTGCTCCTCTAATCAATTGGAAATTGATAGCCATTCCCATAGTTGTTAAGTGCCATTACCATACAAATGTCTTGTTTTCAAAGAACCGTTGCTACTATAATCTATATACACACACAAATGTACACACACACACATATAATAAATAGGATAGACTTTATGTTGCAAGTCTACATTTAATTACACATTTCATTATTAGTCTTCTCTACAGATTTCTAATCGAGTTAATCATTGTAACTTTTCCAGTCTCTGCAGGAGATATAGCCCAAGATTTTTAATGTTTTGTAGGATCATATCATTGTGTCAACATGCCCCCAGGTAGACACCTTTGTTTCTGGCACCTCTCAGGTACAGAAAATTAATACAGCATATTGTGGCCTTGGCAGCATGATTCTTGACTTGCAACTGATTCATGTGTGCAGTAACCACAGTGAACAGCAAACTTTCACCAGAAACAGATGGAGGAATGATCTGTGCTCATTGCAGCAACCTCGCTACCATATTATCCAGGAAAAACTGAGGTTTCTTCAAAATTGACCTCAGTATGCTATTGGCCAGATTTGATTCACCTCAGGTGCCTGGGTCTCCCGAGCAAATAATCAGCACCAGCAAATGGACTTCTCTAGGTTTGCTCTCATTGGCGATTAAAACTCTGTTGCTAAGGCATACAACCATCAAATATTTTGCTATCTCTATGTGACAACACTTTCTATCCATTTATGATCCTAAAAGTAAATATCTTGACTTCTAACTCCCCCGCAATCCTATTACATGTGCTTTTCTGTTCTTAACCATATTTTTTCCCAGAAAATTCAAACAATTAAAAAACATGATTTTAAAGTATAGGCTTAGGTAATAAAATACCCTTTGTTCTTGACTGCTTTCTTGAGAGACATATTTTTCTGCTAGCATCTGAGTATTATTCACATCAAAAAAGAAAACTAGGGCCTCCCCTGGTGGCGCAGGTGGTTGAGCACCACAATCTCTGCAGCGCTGGTTCAATCCCCAGTCAGCCGGTGAGGGTCCCACATGGCGTGCAGACCTCTCCTGCCGCCCGCTGCTCCCCTCAGCAGTGTTTTTTGTCAGTCTGCCTGTTCTGTTCCCTGCTTTGTCTCTGGTGAATTCTCTCACCCTCCCGTGCATCTGGCCTGTACCCCAGTTCTTATATAAATAAATAAGTTTTAAAACTAAAAAAGAAAACTAACATTTTTCTTTCCAATACCTTAGTTCTGTGCTGTATAATATGATGTCTTACTGTCCTGTTTATTTCAATGTGACAGTGCTGTCAATCTGCTGGTAAGGGAAGTATTGTGAGTTGTATTTTTAATTTTCAGTCACTCATCTGCTTAAATACTTCCTCTTATTCCCATGATCATGAGCAGAATTTAATGAGAAAGAGACTCAGACCAAGTCACAAAGTTAAACAGGTTCACCTTACATAATATAATTTATGAAAGCCAATTTGTACCAAGTAGATAGATTAAGTAGACAGCATAGTATGTCAAATAGGCAAATAAGTATTTTATAAACATTGTTAAAAGGTGCTATTTCTTTGAAAAGTATATGGTACGTAGAGCTGTCTCTAAGTCAAAGGATTTAGCTTTGTATATGGTTATTAATATTTCAACAACTAGGAAGAAAACCTTTTAGGCATATAAACATACTAGTGTAAATGCTATTGAAATTATTCCTGTTCAGCCAACAATTAGAGTAGCTGTTACCAAAAAATATAAATAAATAAGTTTTCATAATGTGACTTGTTTAACTTTGGAACGTTACCTTAAACCTGCACTCTTTATTTTAGCCACCATTTATTCAGTCTGCACTTAATCAGGGCCTGCTAGTAGGTTCTTTGAAAGAAAATATAATTGGAGTGCTGGAGAATCTTTGTCTGTATTGAAAGATCAAGGTATTCTCTGTGGAAGTGATATTTAAGCTGTGAATTGAAGCATGGATAGGAGTTAAGCAGTAAAGTGTGGGTAGTTGAAATATACTAGTAGAGGAAGCAGTCTGTTGTAATATGAAATTGAAAGAGAGCTTTCCTATATTTCAGGAACTTAAAGAGGTCTTCTGTTCCTAGATCATTACAAACCAGATTGGAGACTTGTGAAGCAAGATCCAGATCAAACAGAATCTTGTAGCACATGTTCAGATTTATAAATTTTATCCTAAATTTAATGTCTAAATACCTGGAAAATATTATAATAGGAAGAAATATGATTGTTCATGTATTGAAATAAAATCACTCTGGTTTTGTATGGAAAATGACTTGGAAGAGAGAATGAATACATACATGGCGAGAATTCAGGGACTTGCTGTGAGGGATTGCTGTGTGTTCTGAGGTTACCATAAGTAATGGATAGATTTGGGAAATGGCAATCCATCGACTTTTATGATGACTGGAGATGTCAAGGTTGATGCCCCAGTGTGAGTTATTAGCAACTGGATGAGTAAAGGCACCACTTAAAAAGCAAGAGATCATGGAGGAGGGGCAGGTTTAGATGTCAAACATTCTTGCTTGTAAGATGTTCTCAAAGATATATCGAGAAGACCTTTGTATATAATGGGTCTCCAATTTGGAAGATGGATCATTTTAAGAATTTAACAGTGAATGTATTAATATCTAGATAAAATTTCTTTTTTGCATGGAAGAGCTGGTGTGTAGGCCAGAGGTATGGGGAGGATGAGAGGATTCCAGAGACAGAGTGGGGAGCTGAACAGGTGGATTTACTGAAACACACTGCTAGAGGGAGAAGTGGGTGACACAAGAGGTCTGCTGCACCATATGTGGGTTTGGTCGGGGGATTGAACTCAGTTTGCCGTGGTCATAACACTTAAATTTAACCTGTAGGCCATGGGCCTCCCCTGGTGGTGCAGCAGTTGAGCACTGGGCCTCTGCAGTGCCAGTTCGATCCCCGGCCGCCGGTGAGGGTCCCACATGGCACGCAGACCTCTCCTGCTGCCCGCTGCTCCCCTCAGCAGTGCATTTCGGTCCTTCTGCCTGTTCTGTTCCCTGCTCTGGCTCTGGTGGGTTCTCTCACCCTCCTGCACTTCTGACTGTACCCAGTGCTTGTATAAATAAATAAATCTTAAAAAAAAAAAAAGAAAGAAAGTTTGCTGGAGCAAACACTTTACCTGTAGGCCACCAGGGAGGCTCCCCTAGATGAAATTTCGATCCATAAAGTTGCGTTCAGAAAGAGTTTAAAGTTAGAAGGCAGTCAATATAGAACTTGAAAAGTTATCATATGATAGTATGAGAAAAACCAGTACAGAATGACAGCGTAGTGACCAAGAGATCAAAGGACTTCAATTCCCTAGTCATAGTGAATGCAACTAAGGAGTCACATAAAGCGCATGTCCCTTTGATTTGCTAATATTGGATTATTGGTGACCTTAAATTGGTGACCTTACATATATAATTTTTTTACTGGAAAGTATAAAAGGAGACTAGAAATTGTAAGAAATTTCTGGTTTGAGAAGTGTGGCTTTTCATAGGATTGGAAAAATTAATATAGAAGCCATTAAATATGCTCTTTGTTTCCATGTAAATCAAATAGCCTAAAGTTTATTTGATTTGATTAGTGATGGTATCCAGTATTGGAAGATATGCAGGAGAAATAATAATAGTGGATTATTGAATAATCAGTGAATGACATACTTGAATCCCTAACAAAGAAGGTCCAGAAACTATATGGAAAACTAAATGTTTGTCATAAAAAGGAGGTGTTTCTTCCATTTTTATGGCAAAAGAGATGACTTTGCTGATGGAGTGAAGAAAAGCATTCATGAGAATAAGGGTAGAGAGGTTAGATCAAAGGTCACATGAAGAAAATATATAACAGATGTTGAAGAAAACTAGAAAACATGCTACTGGTAGAAGTAACACTGACAGGAGACCTAGGGTACTCCACAGAATTTGGTGATATTCAATCTGAAGAAAGTGGAGTGATTATTTAGTGAGCTAAAAGATATTAGATTTTGATCAAAGTTGTATTTGAATGTGGTTCATTCTCTGTGATGACAAATCAGTAAAGAATAATGCAAAGATGTTTCAAGAAAAGGAAATAGGGCCTCCCCTGGTGGCGCAGGGGTTGAGCGCTGGGCTGCGAAGCTGCCCACAGCCGCTGCAGCGCCGGTTCGATCCCCGGCTGCTCCCCGGCCACCAGAGGAGGGTCCCGCATGGCTCGCAGACCTCTCCTGCCGCCCACTGCTCCCCTCAGCAGTGTACTTCGGTCCTTCTGCCTGCTCTGCTCCCCGCTCTGGCTCTGGTGAATTCTGTCACCCTCCCGTGCTTCTGACTGTACCCAGTGCTTGTATAAATAAATAAATAAATCTTAAAAAAAAAAAGAAAAGGAAATAATATATGAACACCTGTGAATGCAATAAAAATCTTTGAATCACTCAAGAATTTAAAATAATAGATAAATAGCTAAAGCAAAGTAAGATGCAGGACAAAGTGGAAAGCAATGAAATTTGTCCATGGGCTATATAGGCTTAAGGCTATCTCTGAAATTGTACAAAATAACAAGAAAATAGATCAGAATTAGAAGAAAACATGGACATATTTTAAATCCTTACTACCTAAGAATTTTTCATTGATTTCTTAAACTATCAATTTAGGATTAATTTTTAAGGACATATTATAATCAGAGAGTGCATTGACTGAATTAAGTAGCTCGCAAATCACTCTGGTATGGGTGGATAGGATGGAGATAAGAAGATGGCCAAACCCAGAGATGAAAGAGTTAGACTGATTGCCTACAGGGACAACACATTATAAATTTAGCAATAAAGGGGTTCGGGGGGAGTTGGGGCTTGGAAGCAGAACATCTGGGTGTTCACAGATGCCAGAAACATCCATTATTGGAAGGAGAGTACTGGAACAACATTACTTCAGAGTATGTTTCTAAAAGATAGTTTTAAAGGAAGGGATTATTTATTTGTCTGTTCAGTCATTCATAAAATAAGGAAATATCAATGGCCTAAGAGTGTCCTTAAGAAAATTACACATATAGCCTTTCACAGGATGGAAGAGAAAAAGAAAACTAGCTGCAGAGACAGAAAAATAAGCTCCAATTTCTAGCACTTTCAAGACATGAAGAAGTGAATTTTAAAAATCTCATGACTATAGGTATTAACACAGATTACGTTCTCATTATGAGAATATTTTCTGGCTCTTTTCATTTAAGATATTAAAAAGCAGAGGCTAATAAGACCTCAAGAACATTGCTTTTTCAGACTTAGGACAACATCCTTCAAAAAGAATTAGTAAATATTTATATATCAAAAATTAATTATTAGTCTATGCTGAATAATTAAAGAGGACTTTCAATTTTGCTGGCACTATATAAAACTATATCTGAGAATACATTAAGGATAATCAATGTTCAAAACAATAGTCTGTGAAATACCAACAAGGTGATCATGGAGACTAAAGGAGCCTTTAGAAGATGAGTCTGACAATCAGAGCCACAGAAATCATTTCCTGTGGGACTATCCTGATGAAAATTTTATGTCCACTTCTGGCCCTGCTTCAGTGAGCTATCTATGCAACATCTGACTTTACTAATGTGTAGCTCTCATATAAATTGCAAGATTACTTAGTTAGATCTATGCAAATGCACTTACGACTTTATATAAATCTTATGAAATGCCTTTTTTAGACATTACTTTCCTCTCTAGCTTTAAATGCAATTAAGATGATAAAATTTACTAAAATTTTACATTCTGATTGCCTCATTTTAAAGATGCAAAGCACCTGTGGGTTATTTATTTTCTCTTATGGTTCTTCCCATTATCGTTAAGATATACCATTTTAAAATAGATAACTCAGTTAATCAAAGTTTGCCTTTGTTTTACTGTGTATATACTAGGTAAATAAAACTAATGTAATGTGAGGTTCTAATAAAACAAGCAAATGGTACTTAACGAGCTTAAATGTAATTTCTTTATTTGGATTTTTTTTCAAAGTAATCAAAAGTTGTAAGTTTTCATCAATTTGCTTTATTAGCTATTTATAAATTTATGAGCAATAATAGACATTTATTTAGTATATGTACATCAACGATAAAAAGGGGTTCTTTTACATTAAACATTGTAAACCAATCTAGCAGAATCTTCCATGATAACCAGCCTCTGTTGGGAGCCATCTGTAGCTAAAAATTCAGGAAGATAAGTCTCAATGGAAACTGTTCATTTTCAGAAATTTCCTAGATATGCAATCAATGGTACACACACACATAAGCATACACACACACACATCCATAAAAATATATAGCATATACACTAGAGAATTTCACTCATTTAAATCACTTAGAGGATTTAATATTCTTCATTGCTGCTATCTAAGGAACTTTAAGAAACTGAAATTTATGATAGTATCCAGTGGTGATGAAGGATGAACAGGGAATTCTAAGACATAAAACATAATAATAAACATATGGCTAACAAATAACTTTACAAATGGGACTAAGGATCTACTTTTTAGAAATACAAAGTTATGTTCACTCATGTTCATTGCTTTTGATTTTCTGATGAAATAAGAAGCAGTCCACCTGGAGCTATGTGACACAATGAATGGTAAAAATGAAGTTAATTGGAAAATCTATACACTTAGTTTTACCTCTTTCACATACAATATAATCAAAATATTTCTAGGATTAAAATGCAGTTTAAAATACCACATGAATAATATTTAAAAGAAATAAATCGAAATGAGTTAAAGCTTCCATCATAGTATTTTATGAATTTTGTAAAAACACGTTAGTAATCCAGAAAGTAAAAACTTAAATTGAAAATGGGTTTTAACTAAGATTTTATTTATTTAATTAGTTATTTTTTAAAGTTTACTATGCAAGGGTTCAACTATATATGTATGAATATGGAACATGACCTTAAACTTATTACTCTAGTTATAATTCTTTATTTGATCTCAGTTCTCTGAAAATAGATAAGAATTTCTCTCTTCAGTTGCATGTCCCCCAAATTAAACTCTATTCAAGTGCTTGGAGAAATTGCTAAGAATATTTATAGATTTCCAAATGATTGAGTTTGAGTTTTCATTCTTATTATAATTACTGTGCTAGTGTTCTCTAAACTGCAAAGTGTTAAGCAAATATTAGCTACTATTATTTGAGCTCTTCCAAGACTTCCAGGAAAAAATGAAAATATATATACGCCCTAGTACATGTGTTCAGTTCAGTGAGGAATGTGGTTTGTGTTGTGCTCCTTGCAGGGTGCTCAGTCGCCATGCAGTCTGTCACTCTTGCTGCCAATCACAATTTCTACGAGGCTCAGGAAACTTTGGCATCTTTGTCAGAGTTTTTCAAAATAGAATTCTAATGTCCTTAATTTAAGCACAGTAGTTCATTTCTAGGAGTTCTATAGTTTTTGAGTATCTCTTGAGCAATGGGTTTTACTGGGCACAGTCTATTTTATAAACACTCTATCAATTAATCCCCCTGAACTAATTATGATACTATGAGTTGATGGAACTATGCCTCCAAGTAATTGCTCTTATAACTTTATGTCAGTGAAACTGAGGCTTAGAAAGGCAAAAAGTTGTCTGTTGCCATACAGTTCATAGGAAGTAGAGGGCAACCAGGAACAAAATGTTTTATTTCGAGTCCTGTTTGGTTTTTCCCCCGATCATATCATAGCTATTTTCAAAATACTTTCAATGTCTTTGAGGAGGAAGACATTCTTATTTTAATAGGGGGAATGAGAAAATCACCCACAAAACCAGTAAAAATGCATACATTTCTTTGCAAACATGGTTTAAGTATAGAATTCTCATTTTGTTTTACTACTTTATGATATATTGCACATTTAGATTGGAATTTATTGCCTGGATATATAACAAAGGTATAGATAGTGACATATCTGAAAGGAAAACTTTAAATATGCAAGGGAATATGAGAATAAACAAAGACTAAAAAAAATCATGCTTCTAATAATACTATTCTAATGATAATATATTTTATCTGAATCCCTTCAGAAAGTAAATCTTTAGGTTAAGCAAATGTCAACACAGAAATACTTAACTAAATTCTTATCCTAATGATCACTTACTTCTTCATCTATGTTTTGCATTATAGGAACAAACTGCCACATCTTGAGATAGTCAGTGGGGCTGAAATCCTATGTGAAGCTTCAGAAAAATGAGAAACAAAGAAATATATAACATAAGCACAAATAAAACCCCATTTCAAAAACAACAAAAATTTCTATTAAGATGTAATAAATCAACTAGAATTAAGTGCACAAAATTAAATAAGCAATTTCACATCATCATAGCAAATCCACAATATACTTCTATAAACACAAATGCTATGCAATTTACAGGTTTAATCACGAGAGTACAGGAATATGATAAAATGTGAAAATTGCACAAAAATTATCTGTTAAATAATAATCTATCAAATAAATTTAGCAAGTCCAGCCTACTAATTAAAAGTATGAGGATGAATAGAAAGGATAGACTGGATATTTTTATCTGAGCCAAGGGTGTACATTTATCTTGGTATATAGTATTCAGATTCTTCTTTCTTATCAGAGTATCCACTTTCCTACAAAGCAAATATTGACCTTGATCTTCCTTAATCTGTGAGGGCTTAATAACCAATTGCCTGTTTATAGTTTTTCTCTGTCTCCTAAACGGTGAGTTAATTCAATCTGGATTTAAATTATTATGGCAAATTTTATGATTTTTTATATGCTAAATAATACAAATAAGGTGAAGTACTTCAATTTATGCTACTTAAGTTTCAATCATGGATAGCAGAGACATTTGTGCATTATACTGGATCCCAGGCATTATACTGGATCTCATGTGTGCATTATACTGGATCCCAGGCTTCTTCATCAGTGTTAATAAGGAAGTCACCCTCCACTGCATGTACAGTACAGGGACTGATGGATATATGCGCCTAAGGAATTGCTCTTATAACTTCACGTCAGCAAAACTGAAGCTCAGAGAGGCAAAAACTTGTCTATTGCCATATAGTTTTTTGCCAATGAACTATATTGCCAGTGGGTTCCCATGTAGCTCTTCCAGTAAATAGTTCATCCCGAGGAAGGACATTTCCTCTCCTAGTGCTTCAGTTTCCTTATCTCTGGAATTAACCTTCAAAGGACCACAACATTTGTTCATTCTTGGCTGTATGTTATAATTACCTGAGAAGTTTCACAAACTCCTAGTGCCTGCCAACACTCCAGACATGTGAAATCAGAATTTGGGAGAATAAAGCAGTAGTATTAAAAAAAAAAAAAAAAAACATCTTGAGCAGGGCCACTACTTTTAGAGTTTGGGTTTCATTAGATCCTCTCATCCTGAGTGAGACTAAACAAAACTTATAAAGCATTTGAGTGTCCAAATTCATAATTAACAGTTTAGGAGATAATAGAGGTATTGGCAAGAATGGTGTGTCCTTGTGCATAATGTGTCACGGGCAAAAAAGTCTTAAAATTCTTTAAAAGTTTATGTGTTTCTACAAATGTTGGCGAGGGTGTGGAGAAAAAGGAACTCTTCTGCACTGTTGGTGGGAGTGCAAACTGGTCCAACCACTGTGGAAAGCTGTGTGGAGATTTCTGGACCTACTAAACATAGAGCTTCCATATGACCCAGCAATTCCACTCCTAGGTATTTACCCAAAGGACACAGAAACATCAATTCCAAAGAACACCTGCACCCCTATGTTTATAGCAGCACTGTTTACAATAGCTAAGCTTTGGAAACAACCCAAATGCCCAAAAATAGATGACTGGATCAAGAAGATGTGGTACATATATACCATGGAATATTACTCAGCATTCAAAAAAGATAAACACATGCAATTTGCTGCAACATGGATGGCGCTGGAAGGGATCATGCTCAGCGAAATAAGCCAAAAAGAAAAAGAAAAATACCGGATGGTCTCACTCATAGCAGGAATCTAGAAAACTTAAATAATGGACCAGGAAAATGAATAACTATAAGAAAGTGAAAATCAAAATCAACAAAAAACTATGAACCAGAGACACTTTTAGGGGGGCGGGGGCGGGAGGGGAGGGATTGGGGTCAGCATGGGGGGCTGCAATTGTATGGGGAATATAACAATAAAATTTATAAAAAAAAAAAATTAAAAAAAAAAAAAACTTTTACTGAGTAAAAAAAAAAAAAAAAAAAAAAAGTTTATGTGTTTCTGCTTAGAGCAAAAGAATAATTCTGATGAATCATTATAAAATACATGATGAAATGCATGTAAAATATAAAGGAATTAACTTGAAAATAAAATTATCTCTATGTGGAAATAGCTATTTATGAATATATATGACTTTTAAATGGAGTCAAGATTATGCTTTTGTTAGTGAGTTTTACCAATTACTGTCATGGCATAGTTTGTGAAATAAACAAGAAAAGTTTTTGAGGCCAAATCCAATAATTCTGTGTTTCATTGGGGCAGTTCCAGAAATACCTCATTCTATTTCCTGAAATACATTTTTTTTCACATTCAATAAGATCTGTGTTAGCAGTTGTCTGGAAAGTATCTTTAGTTTACAAGCCAATCCTAATTAGTTTTAAGCCTCTGTGTCTTATTTTTAATATGGTGAAGCCCATGAAAAAATTCCAGTTACCATTTGATGACAAAGAAAGAGCCCAGAAGTTTTAAATAAAAGATGGCCTTGCTAAATTTCCTTTAAATTATGTAGCTGCTTCCTTTATACATCAATTGGTTCTGACTGTCCACATTAGGGGGTATTAGTGGTTATGATGGTTCTGATGAATCTGGCAGTGGCAGTGAGATCAAGAGGATGAAGATGGCTCTTATCTTTCACACTGACCATGAAGATCCAGTCACTTACAGGGCAAACATAAAAGCGGTATTTTATCAGATTTACAAAATTGCTAACATAAATTTTGGAAATTAAAAGCCAGTTCATGTTTGGAAATTTTTTCAGTGTTTATCTTGGTAGCTTAATCCTAGCTCCAGGTTGAGCCTCACAGGGCTTGGAAAGACGGTGAGAAAAATTGACTTGTCCTGTAGAAATAAGGACATGAAAAAGGAGTTTGGAGTCAAAGGATACAAATGGGAATTATCGTAAGAGAAAATTCTCCCAGTCAGAAAGTCCCAATGTAAACTGGAGGAAATAAAAGGTCGTTACCGCAGATTGTCAGATGGAGACTTCAGCTAAAAAAAGGATAAATAACTTTTTCCATTGAATGTATAGAATGAACAAGTTCATTAAGATCAGAGCAATTAAATGCAACTTAATTTTGTTCTTTATATCTGGTTGCTTTGTTTTAAAAGGGAAATCTGAGTCTATGAGTCACTCTATAATTGAAATGAGCATAGGTTTTTATGAAGTAAATACGATAAATACAATTTAGAGCAAAAAATAAATAAAATGTCAAAGGCACAGAGATAATGATACATATTAAATTTCTCCTTTATTCCTGTGTCTGTTAGTGCCAAGAGTGAATGTATCTTGGATATCAAACTTGATTAGTGGAAAGTATGATGAGATATCATTTTCTAACTGGATTAATTCAGTATTATCTTTGACTTCTGGTAAGTAGCTGTCAAGTGAAAAATGTTTATATCTGTACTGGTTAAATTTGATGTATCTATTAATATAGCTTCAAAATATGTAAAATGGACAAAAGGAAAAGGAAAATAGACTCACAATCACAACTGGAGTTTTTAATAAATTGTTCAATATTTAAAAGAGCAGAGAGATTTGAAGCACAAATGGACTTTCTCTATTTTGAATAATTATAAAGATTCCTGTTGCAGCTTAAAAGTTATTTTAAACAACTTCTCAGGACTCTTTCAATTCTAGAACTTCACAATTAATAATAAATGGATTGGAGTAAGATGCTTTACCTATATAAAAATAGATGTCATAGTGATATGATTTGACCTCTTTTTTGTTGTATTGCAATAATTCTTACTCCTGTTTTTTAATCCCTTGAAATCTATAAGATTTCAAGATTTCAGGATATACAGATATCTAAAAAGAGATTTGTTAGAGAATTACCAAAGCAGTTACCAAGGATTTTTACTTTATATGCTTTTTCTCTTGAATTTCTTTGTTTCTCTCCATGTTTGTTTCTCTCCATGTTTGTTTCTCTCACATACATTTTAAGATAAAAAAAGTATGGATAAGGTAAAACTCAGTGTAGTTTAATGATATAAAAATCAACATCAATAAATGATGGATTTACTTTGTTTTAAAACTAGCAGCTATGAAATGCAAATGAATTAAAGTAAAGCAAATTAGAAGGGATAGACAAAAGTGTATTCAGTCTACTTATTGGATAGTTAGAAATGACAATACTTATATCCAGTGAACTAGGTAGAGGGGTTATTAGAATTTAAATACTAGTAAAGCAAATAAAAAATTATAGTCATTTTTATGTTATTACAAATTCCATTGATTTTTTTTCTTGCTTTTGTTATCTGCTCCTGATTGAATACTCTCCATACTGGTTATTGATCATAAGTTTTCTCATGCATTTTTTTTCTTTAACACCTTCCTGGTGTTTGTTGATGTGATATTCCCACTTCTGACTATAATTTAGAAATCTTGGATGTTACTTTATTTGCCACCATTTAGCGATACCTAAAAACCATGTATTGGTCAGATTCTCCAAGTTGGAATTCTCTTTCTGTTGTTTCACCTCTTTTGTTTGAGAATAATTCCTAAGGCAAAAGAAGAAAAGTGGTCAGTGTTTAGTCCTACACTACACTCACGGCCTGAGATCTCACGGGGAATAATTTTAGCTATACTGTTCTGGTACTTCCTAATGAAAATTTAATAAAAATCCAGTTGTTGAAATATGTAATAGAAGACATGAAATAATTGAGTGATGAAACTGGAAGGAAGTCATGTTGGAACGGTTTTAGAATTTACCTTAGATAATGGATATCTTCCTCCAGAAAAAAAGAAAGGATGTCAAGTGTTCAACAAGTGTTCAAATAACTGTTTTTGGAGGAGTATTATGAGATATTGTCTAGATTTTTACATAAATAGTTTAAGCTCCACAAAAGCTCAGCTGTTTCTGTCTCTGCTTATACACGGACAGCAAATAATTTGAACAGCATAAGAACATTTACCTGTCTTTTTTTAGTTGAGTGACACATTTGATCAGTGTTCACTTATTTCATCTACTAGCTCCACTGAGTATAAGACAATAGGAAGAGTGCAAATAGATGTAACTTTATATTCTCAACTGGACAATTTTTATATCATATAAAACCAAAGAGTGATAATATATATTTATATATATATATATATATACACACACACACACATATATATAATACCAATACAGGGGTGCATACCAATCATGAAGAAATATTTTTCTATTCTGTCATATGACTTTTATAATTCATGTGGGAGACCTTCAGAGTTGCCCTTTAAAATCTTCATAAATGATATAAATTACTACATTATATTAAAAAGAACTTGATGCTGATTTTTAAAATATTGATTTATATGAAGATATTAGCTGGTGTAATGGAAAGTGAATGGACTTTGGAGCAAAAAAAGGCTTAACCTGGCACAGTGACTTATTAACAACATGGCATTTGGCTCCAAGCCTTGATTTCCTCGTCTATTAATGAGAAACGTCAGATTGAATCTACAAAATTGTTATAAGGATTAAAGATAATAGTACTTTGAAGAGTGCCTGTTGAAGGCCTCATTGGCACTAGATAAATGCTTGCTCTTTGAGTTCTGTCTACTTTATTTACAGTCCAAGGAAACACTGCATCACATAGACTCAGAATTTCTCTGTCTGGAAGGGCTTTAGAAATCACATGTTGTAGAGCAATCTGATAAAAAGGAATGTGGTCTACTTCACACTAGGTTAGCCATGTGGGAATCTGGTAATTGGGTGCATTAAAACAAAGTATAATCTTCCTCAGATACAGAAATCCAAAGACTCAGTTTTAACTCATTCTTAGAGGACTGACCAATATTAACAATCTATATCATTTAGATACTCACCAGTCACAGAATACCTGCAGTGACAAACACGAATGTTGCATAGACATAATTAATGTTCAATCCCCAAAGAGAGTATCTACTCAGTAGACTAGATCAACCAACTTTTTGGTGAGAAATATATCAAAACCTGTCCCATAGAACTGTGGTATCTGTTGGTCTCTATAAATATATTTTTCAATTCGTTCTTTTATTCTAAATACCAAAAATTGTTTTGTGATGAACTACAGATTTATGTAATGTTTTCATTCAACTATATTCATCATTAGTTTTTATATAATGTTTTCTTGTAAACATATTCATGATTAGTTTATAAAACTAGTTATGTCATTAGACTTCTCATTCTTCTGTATTCTATAATTAGATTAAACAGGGGTGTATGTAAATCAGAGAAAATATTCTCAGAGCCTTTGGGAAGTTGATATCTAGCTTTGTAAGTATTCACACTAAAAGACTGACCCATTTTATTGATTCTCATTGATAGATGGCAGTCTGATTTGCTGTAAGATCTAACACTTTAAGATCCATTATTCATTTAATACACCTCTTTGTTATCTTGTTTTGTGACAACCAAAATCTCTATCAGGGTAATCTAAAACTTATTTTTATTCAATCAATAAATATTTATCAAATAAAACTAGGTCATCTTTAGAAAATCCCCAACATATTTTTCTATTTTATCCATTTTCCCCAAACTTTAAAAGACAGCAGAGTACATAAAAAGTAAAGAGTAATATTATAGTAATATTATAGTCTCATAATATTCCTGAAATATTTAGAACCATCCCTAAGGTTTTATTTGCAGAGGGATTATTTAGGGATTTCCCTGAAAAATAGATGCTGAAAGGAAAGAGAGTAAATTTAGCTGTCAGAATCTATCAGTGAGGATACTTTTTGACATGACTAATTTAAACTAGCTTAAATAATATGTAATTTATTATTTCCATAGCAGGAATCCAAATGAAAGTTGGGCATCAGAATTGGTAGATTCCAGTCATGTCCATCTTCTTGTGCTAAGATCAGCAGCATCTTCTATATTCATTTACTTTCCCAAATCGCCAGGACATATTTTCCAGGAGCCTTCAGGACTGAAACAGCCCTTCCAGCCCATGGAATTCCATGGCAATGTGTGACTGCCTTGAGCTATGTTGGCTACAGAGTTACAGAAATGTCTCGACTGTACTGATGCTAAGTAGTCCCTGACAAACATTGAATTTCCCAGAAAGAGGAGAATGGTGGATTCTGTCTCAATCTTTTTTTTTTTTTTTGATGGGTGTACTTACTTAAATAGTAATAACATTGGTGTATAATGACGTGTTTATCTTAGGAGTAAGGATTCACACTTTTTTATGTATGATACTACAGCATGCCCACCACCGAAGTTAAAAAAAACCCTTTAACACAGTAGACTGAAGCCCCTCGACCCATTGCTCCCCCATACACTATTTCCTCTTAGCAACTACTGTTCTTTTGTCAGAATCCAAGAGTTTGTTTGCTGTTTTTTCTGTTCATTTTATTTATCTTCAACATATAAGGGAACATAAATGATAGTTGTCTTATTCTATCTGAATTACTTCTTTTTTAATATATTTTATTTTATATATTTTACATCATTTTTCATTTTTGTACAATGTATGCCTTTTCATCTTGGTTATAGTCCCCGTACAATTCCCACCCCCCCTTATTTTGATCTTAATCCCTCCTACCACTCCTCATAGTGTGTCTCCCCCACCCCATAGTGTGTCTCTGGCTTATAGTTGCTAGTTGATTTTGATTTGATTTTTACTTTATTATAATTAGTCTTTCTCCTGGTCCCTTATTTAGGTTTTATAAATTCCTGCTATGAGTGAGACCATCTGGTATTTTTCTTTTTCTTTCTGGCTTATTTCACTGAGCATGAACCCTTCCAGCTCCATCCATGTTGCTGCAAATTACTAGAGTTTATCTTTTTTGATTGCTGAGTAATATTCCATGGTGTATATGTACCACATTTTCTTGATCCAGTCATCTATTTTGGGGCATTTGAGTTGTTTCCATAGCTTAACTATTGTAAACAGTGCTGCTATAAACATGGGGATGCAGGTCCCCTTTTGAATTGATGTTTCTATGTCCTTTGGGTAAATACCTAGGAGTGGAATTGCTGGATCATATGGAAACTCCATCTTTAGCAGGCTGAGGAATCTCCACCCAACTTTCCATAGTGGTTGGACCAGTTTGTACTCCCACCAGCAGTGCAGAGAAAAAGAATATGCAATGGAACAAAGGAAGTTTATTCAATAAATGGTGCTGGGAAAACTGGTCCCTACATGCAGAAGAATGAAGCTTGATTACTACCTCACACCATGCACAAAAACCAACTCAAAATGGATTAAAGAACTAGACATAAGACCTGAAACCATAAAATATATAGAACGAGATATAGGCAAAACCCTATATAACATATACCTCAGTAACATCTTTAAAGACTCATCACCCAGGGCCTCCCCTGGTGGCGCAGCTGTTGAGCGCTGGGCTGAGAGGCTGCCTGCAGCCTCTGCAGTGCCGGTTCATTCCCCAGCCGCCGGTGAGGGGCCCACAAAAAAAAAAAAAAGGACTCATCACCCAAAGCAGTGATAGCAAAGGCAAAGATAAACAGCTGGGAGTACATCTATCTGAATTACTTCACTTAACATAATCCCTTTTGAATTCCATCTGTTTGTTGATAATGTCAAGATTTCATCTTTTTTATAGCCATGTGTTTATATATCTCTCTTCTTTATCCACTTATCTGTCACTGAGAACTTAGGTTATTGTGAAGATGCAAAGCTATCCATTTATTCACCTGTATTTTTTTCTGAATGGCATGTATAAGTGAAGAGCTATTAGAAAATTAAAATCACTGCCATGTACAAAGATAAAAGTAGATTACAATGAAAATTTTTATAATGATTAAAAATTGGTATACTTCTCAAAAAAAACATATGGAAGGATGCTGAGTATCGGTAGTTACCAAGGAAATGCAAATCAAAATTGTAATAAAGTACCACTTTACTTCCACAGAATTGATAGAAATTGTAATCAAAAATAACAAGTTTTAGCAAATATATGGACAAGTTGGAATTCTTGTACATTATTGTAGAAATGTACTGTTTCATTAGCTGCAGAAAACAACTCAACATTTTTTCTAAAAGTTAAACTTAGAGTTACTATATCACGAAGCAATTCTATTCCTAGTATGTATCCCAAATAATTAAAAATGAGTACTCAAATACAGTACACCATGCTCATAGCAGCATTAGTCACAATAGCCTAAAAATGCAAACAGCCCAGATGACCATCAGTAGTTAACCAGATAAACAAGTTGAGACATATTCATGTAATGGTCTATTTTTCAACCATAAAATTAAATGAGATACCAACACATGACACAATGTATTTAAACCTGGAGGACATTATGCTGAGTGATGGAAACCAAATGCCAAAGGTCACATATTATATGATTCCATTTACATGAAATATTCAGAATAGGTAAATCCACAGATTAAGAATACAGATTGGTGGGCCTCCCTGATGGCGCAGGTTGAGTGCTGGGTTGTGAAGCTGCCCGCAGCCTCTGCAGCACCAGTTCGATCCCGGCCACCGGGCGAGGGTCCCACATGGCACACAGACCTCTCCTGCTGCCCGCTGCTCCCCTCAGCAGTGTGCTTCATCAGTCAGCCTGTTCTGTTCCCTGCTTGTATAAATAAATAAATAAATCTTTAAAGAAGAAAAAAATATATAGATTAGTGGTTTCCAAGCCCTGGTAGGTGGCAGTTGGGGATTAAATTCTTAATATGTATAAGTTTCCTTTTGGGGCAATGGAAGTTTTTTAGATAGAAGTGGTGATTGTATGATATTGGAATGCATAAAATGCCTCTGAACATTACCACCAAGTAAAATATTCACTAGCATATATATAATGTATAACTTGTTTTTACAAATCAAAAATTGCCTGATGTTATGACTTGTATCATGGAAAATGATTTGTCCCTGATTCCAAAACTCAAATGTAATTTTAACATAACTTTTCAGCAAGCCTTAAAAAGTCATGATATTTATAAATCGCTGTGTTTATATCATGCTACCAAAGGAAAAAGAATCCAATGTGAAACAATTTAAATATCTTTCAAGGTAAATGCATAATTGTTAGAAATGGTGCTTGGGTGAGTCTTTTAACCTGACTAATAAGGCATATATTTCAAAATTATACTGATACTTCATATTCTAGGTCCATTTACTCTGTTCTTAAAGAACTAATGCTTAAAGTGAATTTTTTGAATCAAATTAAATATTTAATTACCTAACTTCAGTTTCAAAACAAGTAATCAAAATGATTCAAATTCATTTGTATTCATTACAGACTTTCTAATTGACACCAGTTTTATTTAAAAATAGTTAAATTCCTGACATGAAAATGTTCATAACAGTTGTCTCATAAGAAATTCTACTTCTTGACAAAAGAGTTGCTATCAAAGGTTTGCAGGATCTGCCCCCCTTAACCTTTACAGTGACAATTTCAAATGAAGAAAATAACCTTTATCTGTCTTGTTCAGGCACAATTTAGAGGCCAAAAGTTCACTCTTGACATATTCTAAGGATAATGGATATTGATGGCCTTTGATAATTATGTGACATTAATATTAATGATGAAATATTAAGTGCTTTTAACTTATTTATTTAACTCGGACAGCAAACTTCACTTTTAAAATGTTATTTTTAGTTTTTAAGAATGTTTGTCCTGTTTTGCTTATCTACGTTTGTGGAATTTTTATCAAATGAAGCTCATATTTTTAATACCATCAAGATAAGATACTTTAAAGACTTTCCCTTCGTGGCTGTTCCTTTCAACCCATAATTTGCTTCTATAGTCTGTATTTTCTGTCTCATATACAAGTTGTTATAGTTTATGAACTGATGATCTGATCTAGTCCAATTCACCCTTTAGAACATGAAGTTTCTATTTTTTTAACATGAGCAATGAGATTAAGAGTAGAGTCTGAGACTGAATTCTTTCTGATTTATCTTAAATCACTCAACATTTATTGAGAAAGTATTTCATGTGCCTATTGTATGTCAGGAATTGCAGATATCAAGACATCACATATAAATGCTAGAAATCATGCAACATGAAGTCTAATGTTCACGAACTGTTGCATGATTCCCAAGATTCTAAGAAAGTTCCCAAATGCTTTCCAAAATGAAACAAGTAAAGGAAAATGTTTGCAAAAGACAAACATAATATTTGTCCTTCCTACACAGAAATATCCACCATGAAAAACATTATCTTCATATTTGATCATTCATTTATTCGGTGAATGTTTGTTGAGCTATGACCAGGCACCAGAGCTCTAAGCAGTGTGGGTACAGTGGATAGATAACAAAAGAAACAAGATTCCTACCTATTTGAGCTTAAGGTGAAATGAGGAGAGAGAAACTAGGCATTGTCTTTTCACTGTTTAATACTAATAAATATGTAAACATAAATTATTGAAGTTTTATTATATAAACTAAAATAAAGTTTTTAAAGATTTATTTATTTAAATGATGTAAGAATTATATAAAATGAAATATTAAAAAAATACAGCTTTCAAGAAAGAATTAGGTTAGAGGGAACAAGATCAGCATGCAAAATTCTACTATTATATTACAAGCAATCAGCCCTGGCAATGAAATTAAGGAATGAATTGCATTCACAATAAATATGAAAAAGTAAAAAAAAAAAAGTTTTATTTATTTATACAAGAACTGGGTACAGACCAGAGGCATGGGAGGGTGAGAGAATTCACCAGAGACAGAGTGGGAAACAGAAACAGGTAGATGGATGGAAAACACTGTTGAGGGGAGCAGTGGGCGAGACAGGAGAGGTCTGCCGTGCCATGTGGGTAGCTCTCTGACCAGCCAGGAATCGAACCGGTACTGTAGAAGCTGCAGACAGCTTCACAGTGCTGCGCTCAACCATCTGCACTACCAGGGAGGCCCTAAAGTTTTATTATATAAAACCATTTGGTACAGGACCCACTTAGGTGAAGGGGTAGGTAGAGCATTTTGGGCAGAGGCGAAAGCAGCAGGCAGAGACTCTCATGAGGAAGGTGTTTCTACCTGGAGGTCCTTTGGAGATAATGATAGAAAGTGTCATCTCTGGATTGACGCAGCAAGCGACGCAAGACAGAACATGAGCAGTGTGTAGGAGCTGAAAAGTTAGAAGGTTCTATACTTTTGAAAACGCATCTAATCTTCATAGGTGAATACCTAAGTCTCAGCAAAGTTTTAAAAATACATAAATTCAAGTTGGCAGTATCTGTGTCAAAGCTGCCCATCAAAGTCCTTCTTGTGAAGCCATGTTTTCAGGATGGTTGAAGGTTTCCTCATTTAAAAATACTTTGTGGTTTCACCCATTTCTATACTTTACCTGATGAAAGACTATGCTATGATAAGATTTAACTTTTCATGGATCCCTTAGAGATAGAGGAGGCGGTGCTGCACAAAGCAAACAGCCCAGAACTAAATATAAGTCATAGATTAACTAATATTTACCTAAAATCTCTCTGCAGTTCCATTAAAACCTGATGAAACATAAATATCAATTATACCAAATAATAGGTAATTAAAACTTATGTAGACCCCATGGGAAACCAGAAAACACTGTGACTCTGAGAGGCCAATTGCTTCTATTTTATTTAATCCTCCTTGAGGCTCAGAAGGGCTAGTTATTTCTATGTTGGTTTCTAGCTCTGTAACAAATGGAGGAGTTTCAGATCAGTGAGGGATTCCTATTCTTAGAAATAACTGGTGATTAGAAGCAGACACAGGGTTACCTTCATTGTTCAAGGAGACTGAAGGGCAAAATGTTAAGAAGAATACATGCTGAAAGTATTGCAGGCTAGTTTATTATTTTTAAATGGTTTCATTAGTCACGGACATGACCATATTATTTACACTTGAATAAACTTGCCCTTTTAAAACTGAGAAGGGAATTAAATTCAAAAGACTTTATTATATAAAACAAAATTTCCTTTTAGCAAAGTTATTTTTATCTGCCTAAAGTTATATGCAGTTGGTCTGTCTTCTAATTTGGCATGCAGATAATTCAATGATAATAATAATGGTGCTAATAATAATAACTCTTACACTTACTAAGTTGAAGTGATAAAAATATAAAATCCAAGCTGCTATTCCTCTATAATCACTATGCAAATATTCCAACAGCTTGTATGATTTTTTAAACTGTTATCACGAGAGCAACAAACCATTATGGAAAACTTGAGAAAGACAGCACAGTAAAAAGATGTACTTATAGAGTTTGGGACCAATTATAGTCAGCTCAACAATGATTAAAATATATCCACTATTTTTAAAGGATACAAGTAAGAAAAGGAACAGTTGGAGATTTTGTTTGACAACATTTCCCAAATAAGATTTGTGAATAAGTACGTGTGTTTGTATGTGTGTCTTGCATAGTATTCTCACTGTCCTCATCATTTAAACATTTTGAATCTCACTATCTTACAAGTCTCAACACCTTATCCCTCCCTGCTACCTCCTTTATCTATCTTCCCCATTATATTCACATTTCTTAAGAAAAAGTGTTAAGTAGGTAATTTCAATTCCTCACCTATCTTATTCTTTAGTACCTACTGTAGTTCATCCATTAATTCACTTAATAATGGGTCCATATAAGTTTGTGTGTGCTGAAGACTCAACAGTAAGTCAAATATGGTTGGTGCCTTCCCCCAGGAAACTTCACTTGCAGCTATAGTCCACAGCAGATGTACATTAAAAGGAAGAAACTAAATGTTTTCGACTATGATATTGACATGGTATGGTATTTGACCCATCAGACATTTAAGAGATGTCATAAATGAGGAAGTACACTGGAAAAAAAGGAACATAAGTTGACATTGTATGTCAACAAGATAAGTGGACAGGCAAGGAGGGCACATTTTAAGATGAAACTAAGGGTAGAAGTAAACATGGAGCATAGAGAGCCAGTGGTGTGTAGTTAGTGTTGAGTGGTAGAAGGAAAGTCATCTGCAGTGGCCATTGGAATGAGGCCACACAAGCTTCAGAAGCCATTTTAGGCATTTTTGTCTTATTCTCCAAACTGTTAAGTTTTGTTTTCACATTTCAAGGAACTGAAGCATGATCAGAATTTCATTTGGAAGAAATAACTTTGTTTACACCACAAAGAAAGACAGAGGATGAAACCTTTACCATTGCTCTGGGACTGTGATTGAGTAACCTTTCTTTGTGAAATCCAAAGGAAACATTTCATTCTCAATGTTACTGGAGCACCATATTTATCGTCCTCATCCTTCTTGTCTAGCAACATATAAATTGTCATTCTCAGTGATTTGCACTCATCTCTTGAGTTCATCTTCCCCAGAAGAAATGTCTTCCTTGGCACTTCAAATACAGTGTGTTCAAAATTGTAGCACACGTTCCCCTTCCCCTTCCATGGTCAATGGTATTTGTCATAGTTGCCTATTTGCAAATGACTTCATTGTCCTCATAAACCAGGATCTTTCTTGAAACCACTCTTATCCCACAGATCTTATCTAATACCAATGTCCAATCTACTCCCTAATTCTCTCTCAAAGTCTTCCACTGCTGTCAGCCTCCATTTTAAGAGGTTTTTGATCTACTATCACTTTTTAATTAACACAATCAAATAACAGACTATCCTCTGCCATTGCCCCCCTAGAAAATGTTCTGCAAATAGTAACCCTGGGATCCATATAGAACAAATAAATTCCATAGCTCTTCTCTGAGTAACTCCCCCCTGATAAAGAGTCCAAACCCCTTAACCTCTCTGAACAGCCCTTCTAGCCTTTGCAGTCATATCCCTACCACTTATAATTTACATTTTTGTCACACTAAAATGAATGGCATTTTGTTTTCATGTATGTGGTGTTCTTTTAAGTCTTCACACCTTAACATAAACTCTGCTCCTTGTTTATCTAACTCTTTCAAAGCATACTCTGAGACAAGTAAACTCAATTATCATGCCTCACTATAGACATCACATCACCCCTCTCTCTCCTACCCCTAAGAAGTTTTTCAAGTGGCTTGAAATCTTGGTATTCTTCGATATGGCATTTGTTTATCCCTTTATATTTAGTCTCCAGAGTCATGAACCACAGGTTAGGAAGCCTCTTTCTATAATATTCAGCATGATATCAGCTCTACTCATAAATACATAGATATAATAGCTGTACAATAAATATTTAAGTAATAAAAGTACTCTAAATTACAATTTTTAATAAAGTGATGAAACAAAAGTTTCAAGAATCAAACTCAGAAAAATTTCTGTGAATAATTTCTCTATGCAAATAATTTTATGACACTCTAAGAATCTTAAAAATTGCCTGAAATCAATTATCAATTTCAAATCATAGTATCTATAAACATTTCATATTTAAATATCAATATTTTATAGTTTAATCTTCTTAAAGTTATTTAGAAACCTTTGAAATCTATAGATGTTATAGAAACCTTGTTTGACCAGATTTAACTATAAATCACATCATCAAAAGGATTTTTTTTTACTCTAGACCTTTTTTACAAGTTTTATTCACAAGTAAATATTTATGTGACTTTATATAGATAAGGGATGTAAAAACTCAAACGCCTTCCCCATAATTACACAGCTGGTAAGTGGCCAAGCTGAGATTCAAATCCAAGCCCGTCAACCTGGCTCTGAACACATCCATGTTTTCATTATATCTATTAAAGAGCTCTTGAATCTGCTCTCACCAACCCTCACCTTTATTTTCATTTCCTTACACTGTGTTACTTCAGATGTCCTTGTCTTCTTAAATTCAGTTTAATGAATGTCTCTCCCAGAAACCATTCTTACGTTTTTCCCCAATAAAATTGAGCACCTCTGCTATGTGCTTTTATAGGTTTTCTGCATAGCTCAGATTGATTGGGGTTACATTGTACTGAATTCATATTTTTGTATACCTCTCTCACCAGAATGTGATCACTATAAATTCTGGTTCATGTCTTACTATTATCTATATTCAGTGTGTACAGTGCAGTAAGAGTTTGATAACTGTTGAAAGGAAAGAAGGAAGAAATGAAATAATGAATTGGATGGTCTGTTTTAAAATAGAAATGCCCCATGACTAAAGAAAAGAACTTTAATTCTTTCAGAGGCAATGAATTGATGGCCATGAAAAGACAGTGGGAACTTCTAGTGTCTTTAAAGCCCATTGTATAATCAGGATAATTTTTATAATTTCCCATTTTGAGTTTCTCTTTGTTATGCTTGGTTTTGGATATGTTTCAGATCCCCTAGTTAGCTAAAGCTGAATCTCATAAGAGCTTTGGAATTAAGACTAGCCAAGTCGTCCATCACAATGAAGTAAGGTCATTGTTTTGCTTCATACTCTGGAATCATTTGTTCTAAACCCAGACTAACTTGGGAGGTAAATGCTATAAACCATAATTTATCTGACCTCTAGATAAAGGATTAATGTAGCATTTTCTATAACTCAAAGTTACTTTTACCATTTACTTTAAAAATAAGGTGTTGAAAAATAACAAAATTATTGTTGCAAATTTAATATTAAATAGAAAGCATCCTCATTTTAACTTGAAGAAATGAGTAAAGAGTATGAAGTAGAAGTATACATAGTTTTAACTTATTTTAATTATTTCTCAGAGAACTGAAAGAATCAAAGCAAATAGGAAAATACACAAATTAGAAAATATGTTGAACAGTTGAGTCACTAAATTAGAAAGAAACAACATTAATTGGCATTTTTGAGGCTTCCCATATAGTAGATATAGTTCTCAGAATTCAAAGAGTTAGACATAAAAGTATATCAAAAACCCCTATTATAAAGATAAGGGATGTAAAAACAGACTCAAATGCCTTGCCCATAATTACACAGCTGGTAAGTGGCCAAGCTGAGATTCAAATACAAGGCTGTCAACTTAGCTCTGAGATTTTAATTACTACACTCTTCTACTTAGACTATTAAACTCCTAGAACAACAAGAAAATAAATGGCTTATAAAATTATGTTAAGGTAGGGCCTCCCCGGTGGCGCAGCATTTGAGTGTTGGGTTGCAAGGCTTCCCGCAGCCACTGCAGTGCCAGTACAATCCCTGGCCACTGGGGAGGGTCCCATATGGCATGCAGACCTCTCCTGCCATGCCCGCCCCTCCCTTCAGCAGTGTATTTTGTCAGTCTGCCTGTTCTGTTCCCCGCTCTGGCTCTGGTGAATCTTCTCACCCTCCGTGCTTCTGACTGTACCCAGTGCTTGTATAAATAAATAAATAAACTTTGAAAAAGATAAAATAAAATTATGTTAAGGTAGCACATCTAGTTTAAACATCTGTTGCACTAGCATTCTTTTCCCGCTATATGATCATTGAATTGCTAGGTCTTTATGTGGCAAAATCAACTTAATAATCTATGGAGTAAGTGAACCTACAAGGGCCTATCTTTAAAACTGTGTTTTATTAAATGTATAGAAAAATGTGTTTTTATAAGCACCCAAGTACTGGATTTATGCAAGGGCAAGGAAAGGAAACCCACATGGTCGTTTCAATGTTCATTGAAGAAACTGAAGAAGAGGGACCTCCCCTGGTGGCTCAGTGTTGAGCGCTGGGCTGTGAGGCTTCCCGCAGCCTCTGCAGCGCCGGTTCGTTCCCAGACCGCCGGCGAGGGTCCCACAAAAAAAAAAAAAAAGAAGAAGAAAAGAAAAAAAAAACTGAAGAAGAAATCAAAAATGCTGGCAAGGAATCAATGAAAAGAGTACAGACAGTAAACATGATCAGATATGGCATTTTTGAGATACCATAGAAGTTAGATTAAAAGAGGTTTGACATTGTCTAAAACAAAATAAGTAGAGAACATCTGGGAGGTCATTCTAATTAAGGAGATACACATATTGGGCCTCCCTGATGGCACAAGGGTTAAATTGCAACCTATGAACCTGTCCACAGCCACTGCTGCACAAGTTTGATTCCTGGCCAGCTGAGGAGCAACCCACATGGTGCAGCAGACCTCTCCTGCCTCGCCCACTGCTCCCTTCAGCAGTGTATTTCAGTCAGTCTGCCTGCTCTGTTCCCCACTCAGTCTCTGGTGAATCCTCTCACCCACCATGCCTCTGGCCTGTACCCAGCTCTTGTATGCATAAATAAATAAATCTGTATTTTAAAAAAAAGGAGCTACACATATTCACATCAAATGATACACATATTCTTTTGCCTCAGTGTTCTAGCGAGAGAGCTGGTACATATGCTCTATGGACATAATAAAAGGACCAAGGAAGAATTCATGCATGTTTTTTTTTTTTTTAAAATATTTTTTTTTTTTTATAGAAGCATGCTTTATTTATTTGTTTGCTGGTTTGTTTGTTTGTTTTTGTTTATACATGCACTGGGTACAGTCAGAAGCGCGGGAGGGTGAGAGAATTCACCAGAGCCAGAGCGGGGAGCAGAGCAGGCAGAAGGACTGAAGTACACTGCTGAGGGGAGCAGCGGGCGGCAGGAGAGGTCTGCACGCCATGTGGGACCCTCCTCCGGTGGCCGGGGAGCAGCCGGGGATCGAACCGGCGCCGCAGAGGCCGTGCGCAGCTTCGCAACCCAGCGCTCAACCGCTGCGCCACCGGGGAGGCCCAATTCATGCATGTTAAAAGAAGTCATGCTGTAGCAAATAGAAGAGAAATAATTCAAAAAACATTATAATAGATACTAATAACATTTTAAAAGCTAATGAAAACTGACACATGCATAATTACAAGAAACTTTCAGAAAGGCTAGTCATTGAAACTCTTAGATTACATATAAATATATGACAGAAATAGAACCAATATTTTTGACAATTCATAATTCCATATTCAACAGTGGACTGCATTAGGTAAAATTAGAATTTAAAAATATTAGCTATATGTTATTACTCAGAAACACACAAAAAAAATAACAAAAACTTGAAAAGGATCTTGATAGCCAATTCCTTCATCTCAAAATACATAACAATGAGTTAAAAAGGCAGAGATGATTGTGATAATCAGCCTCCTTCTTTGAACTGTTTAACCAACAGCTCATGAGTTTGAATGGAAGGAAGGGATACAAATATTCAGACTATGGGTCAAATTCAGTCCTGGGCCAAAAGCACATACTTTCTCTAATCTTAATGAGATTGTCATCTAAGTCTCATCCATGTTTCTGATTTTGAAGAGACTTCTATCACTGAATTCCTCCTCTACCCGTTCTTTTCTGTCCAATTTACAACATTGCCACACTGATCACTGAACATCCTGAAAGTTTTTTAATTGCCCTCAGTACAAACTCTAATTCTGTAGATATGTGGCATTCTCAAATACACATTTCAAAATACCAAATTTCCCTAGTTTTGATTTCAGAAAAATCAAACGTGTCATGTTTTCATAAGATAGTTCAGTCTCCAATTATCCATGAAAGAGAGCCCATATGTTGGTGTGTAGATAATTCGTAGGAGTGAAATGAAAAGGGAAAGAAATCAGCACATACTCTACCTAAATTGGGTGTTCTCTTCTCTCTTTGACCCTAATTCTGCAGACAATGATTCCAAGGGGCATGACAGGATTCAGACTCATTTTAAAATGAACTCCGTATTTTCCCTTTTCTCAAATCATTTCTTCCTCCATTCTCTAAATTAGCCATTTGCATTAGAATTTGTTCATGTTATCGAACTGAACAACCAAAAAAAAAAACCTTCGGAGCAAACTTGGTGCCTATTTTTATGGCAAATTTTCACTTATATCTTTTTTTTTTTAAAGATTATTTATACAAGCACTGGGTATAGTCAGAAGCGCGGGAGGGTGAGAGAATTCACCAGAGCCAGAGCGGGGAGCAGAGCAGGCAGATTGATGAAGTACACTGCTGTGGGGAGCAGCGGGGCAGCAGGAGAGGTCTGCGTGCCATGTGGGACCCTCGCCGGCAGCCGGGGATCGAACCGGCACTGCAGAGGCTGCAGGCAGCTTTGCAGCCCAGCTCTCAACCACTGCGCCACCAGGGGAGGCCCTCACATATCTTTTTTGGTTTCTAAGGTCAGCAATATCTCTTACCTGGATTATTGTAATAGCCTTATAAATGGTCTGTCACTGCTCTTACTATATTAGGGTGATGCTGCTTGCTCTCACGTGTTAACCCTGAATTCTTCGGGCCTTCCCAAAATATGATTTCAGTGTTTGTGGATCTAAAGTCCAGTTTCTAATATAAAGTCCAGTGAGAGGTGACGGGTGCCTTTCATTTCACATACACTTATAGTAACTTAGACTGACAAAGTTATTCCATCATCAAAACATTTTTAAGGTTGTCCTGGAAATTGTTCTAAAGCTGGCAGGTAAGGGAAGAAGGAACATGGGGGACTGCATGCAAAGTAAGGAGAAGTGGTGCTTAACTGGGCAACTACATCCTGATAAAACCTGGGCACTGCAGAGAAAAGCATAAAGCTATGGTGACTGGCCATCTCTGCTAGAGGCTTTCTCTTGAAGCTATTCTGTTTTGCAGGTAGTAATTTCTCTAATACATTAATCTGATTTGCCAATTATCACTTTAACGACATTATATGACTCAAATTGCACTCACAAAAGATAGAACCTCTTATATGTATAATTTATTGCCTAGCAGGAAAATTGTGAGTTAAAAAGGGTGCCATTAAGTAATTATGTTGGGACAACAGGTGCAATTAACTGTTATGTTAGGATTGTTATGAGCAACCAAGGCAACTTATAGTCATCCTTCCAATAAGAGACTTTACTATCCATTGCGTGCTTGCCTCTTACAGTATCACATCCAAGTTACACTGTACTGATGCATGTAATACCCAAATTTCACCAGGTTAATTTCCAAAATGAATGGCACTTTCTTACTTTCAAGGTTCTCGTACCTCTTTCTTCTATTTGTAACTAACTCCAGTTTATCTTTCATTTCCTCCAGGAGATGCTCCCATTTTTCCTACGGATGGCCCTCTACACTTCTTTGATTGCTTACTATAACATCAATTAAACTGTGTTATAATCATTAGTTTGCCTATATGCATGCTACCTCCCATATCAGTCTTACTGATAACAGAATATAGCCACTAATTTATTTAAAAAATATTTTATTTATGCATGCAGGAGCTGGGGAATAGGCCAAGGTATGGGGTGTGTGTGTGTGTGTGTGTGTGTGAGAGAGAGAGAGAGAGAGAGAGAGAGAGAGAGAGAGAGAGAAAAGATTCACTAGAGACAAAGTGGGAAGTAGAGCAGGTGGAGCTACTGAAATACACTTCCAAAGGGAGCAGTGGGTGAGACAGGAGAGGTCTGCTGCACCATGTAGGTCAGCTCCCTGGCCGGGGATTGAACTCATGCTGCAATGACTGCTGAAAGCTTCACAGTGCTGAAACTTAACCCCTTGCACCACCAGGGAGGCCCCTGATAACCACCATTTTATCCTCATCTCCCAGAAAAGGAGTTATCACAGAATAAATATTTGATAAATATTTGTTGAGTAAATGAGCAAACCTATTTTTCCTTCTCATGTTTATTTCTACAATATCTTTTGGTTTCTTCATTATCAGATGAGTAAAATAAGAATTGTATTTACTTAATAGGACTATTATATGAATTAATGGATCTGGTATGATACATAAAAATACTTACTCTGTGTTTGACACAAAGACAGTCTCAATTAACTTTAGCAATTACTATTTCCTGTGTTTAGACCAAATACATAATGTGATCACCCTGTAAAGATTTTCCAGATAACTTTCAATCAAAACTATTTTTCTTTACATTTTGTGGATTTTGGATAATTCTCTCATCATGTCACCTGTACTATAATTACTTGTAAAGAATTCTGTCTCCCTTGGTAAGTACAAGTCCTCTATAACAGTCATGTTTTAATCATTGTGCTGTCTGGTTATTGGCATAACATGAACACTGAATACAGCATTGATAGAAAGTCTTACATTTAAAGAAAATTAAAAACTGAAGAAATATAACTTTGAGGAATCTCTATTCCGTCAGAGAGTTTATGATAACTTAAAAGAAGATACCTCTTGGTATTTAGGTCATATTTACTTTGAAAGAAAAATACTTTATTTTCTTGCTTGTTTTAAAAAGTAGAAAGGACCTCATACATTTAGAAATAAGACAGTATTTTCAGACTGTGTTGACATAATCTGAAATGACTATTTCTTCAATTTCTAATGCAACAAAGCCATCTGCCTCCAGACTGATTCCTCTTCCAGTAATTCAGATGATCATCATTTTTTACAAACCTAAAAGGGCCTTTAAAAACTTCAATCCAAATCCCCTCATTTTACTTATGGTGAATCAAAAATCCAGAGAAGTTAAGCGACTTTGAAATTCTAACAGGCAATAAAGTGGGGGAAATTTAATCACTATTTATCCAAATAGTTAATGTCTTCAAAAGTACCAGTAATTTAGATGAAACTGTCAATTCAATATATTCTAGATGCAGTAGGGCTTAATTGAATGTCTACTTGAATTATATTCAATTATATTGATATTTCGCTAATATGGGTTGCAATGAACATAACAAAATCTTCTCCAAACTTGAACATTTTTCCCATGTTGTTAAAAGACTCCAGCTTAATTATTTTTAATTTAAAGCTAAAATTTAGAACTGCTTCTCACGACTGCACTTCGATTTTACTTGTATTAAGGAAATCCGATTACCTGGAATCTTTTATATATATTTACAAATCACAGATCGTGCTTTTTTCTGATGTTTGGGGATAATTATTTCCATGAATGCAAATGTCAGCAATATGAAGAGCAAGTTGTGGAATGGAATAAACAAGTGGTACCAGAAAATATTTTATAATTCCCTGCGTAATCCATCATGTCCTTCATAAGCTAATGCCATTTGAAATTGTGCACTGACACAGATGGTAGGCCAGTGAGTTTTGGCATTTTGCATTTTGTAGTATGTACTGTAATTTTATTTTGCTCATTCTATTTCAGCGCCCTATATCTGAATAGATACATAAATGCAAAAGTAAAAGAATGATGATGGCTAGGATGTATCTTTTGGTTTTGCAAATACTTAAGTGATCTTAATTTTTTTTTTTTTGGCTAAAAGAGAATGACATTAACAGTAATGTCAGAATTTTCCATGAGTCAGGTACAGTTTAAAAAATACATTCTTAAACAATAATCTCATTATTATAATACCAGCTCCTAGTGCTGCTACAGTAAATAGTATATTCACATAAAGAGCTTGACAAAATGCCAGGCACATAGTATGCACTTGTGATTTTTTTTAACCAAAGAAATCTTTATAGATGTTAGTCAATAGCATACTTTATGAAAGAAATGCTAAAAATCGCCTCCTCTAAGTCATTACATTATTTCCTGAAAAAAGAGACAGAAAAACAAAACTTAAATCAATTATAGAGAATATAAGAAACTATGATTTATCTTTTTCAAATCAGGTGGAAGAATGTCATTTTATTTTGAATAACTTACTGAGGCTAATTGGTTAAGACTTGTTTAAAGTCTCTAGATAGTCTTGTTATTAAGTAGTTATTAAATAGGGTACAGAGAAACTTATACATTCAGCTAGTTGCCACATGAGCTAGAAGATAGAAATCCACTGCGCAATTTACAAACTAATTGTAAGATAAAATGATGCACACAAAATGGTAATTGCTTTGAAAAGGAACATTTACAGCAGTTCTAATAGTATCGTCAATTATCAAAAGACAGTGGTAACAGCCACTATTCCAGACTACCTTTTGATTGTCACTCTTCTTTGGAAGCACAGATAGGTGGCTAATTTTCACTTGGTGCCAATTCAATCTAGGCTGGAAAAACAGATAGCACCAAGAAATGGGTGGGAAAAAAGTAACAGATGTGATGGACTCAGCCTTGTTATTTGGTGACTTGCCTCTTTGTGCAGAATTTAAAAAGCATGGAAACTTTCTTTTCTGCTACTCCTAAATTTAGTTTGAACCTTGAGGCAAAGAGTGAGGAATTAGTGAGGAATGTCTTTTTTTAAAAGCAGTGTAAATATCTTGCTTAGCTAATTAAAGCTTCCTCAGGCATCTTATACTTACAGTTCTTCAAAGCATTATTGGCCACAAGACCAGTGACTAAAAATTTGCAAGAGTCTTTATAAGTCTATGGATTTTGTGATTTTGCTATTTCTAAGAAACTATTGTAGATATTTGCAAATATGGTGAGTTGGTTGTTTTGAAGATTCTAAAAGAGAATAAGGTAAATAATTTCAAATGGGAAAAAACCTCGTTGGTTCAGTGAATATTAAATATTTTTTGAACTGTAGTTGTTATAGGCCAATAATTAAGTAAAGGAATAAAAGAATGAAAATTGGGAATATTTACACATTTATTATCTTTTTATACTTCTGAAATTACATAATTATTATGTTAGTACTGAAATAAATATTTCATATATTTCATAGTATCCAAATATATGTGCATATATGGAACTTAGATATAGACATATTTTAGGTACTGATGTGGTTTAGAACTTGATGATGACTATGTGGATAGATAATCTTTATTTGGTGTGGTACGATTTAAAAATATCTTCTTGTGGGACATTATCCCTGAAATAGATTATTTAGATAATTTAATTGTGAAATCACTGTGGTCTGTGATTACCATCTAGTGGCCATGTTCTTGAATTACAAATACTCAGCACCAAGAAAAAATCTATGGGGACTTACTAGGTAGATTCAACCCATTTTCTTGATGTATATGTCACAAATATTTGTTATTCTATAACATCATCAACCACATGCGTGTCTTTGAAAAACCGTTTCATAAGAACTAATGGTTTTGCATGAAAATAATTAGAATAAAGCCAACAGGAAAAGACTTTAATCAGTTTAGATGGATAGCAAAACCAAAATTGGTCTAAGAGGAAAACTATGTTTAATTTAATTAAATTACAAATAATGATGCATATGAACAGCAAAAAAAAATCCTGTGCAGAATTTGGCAATATGTACTACTTAATTTTTTAAAAATTAACTCTTGCCATTTGGGACAACATGGATGGAACTGGAGGGCATAATCCTGTGAAATAAGTCAAAGGAAAAAGACAAATACTGGCTGGTTTTGCTTATATGTGGAATGCAGAGAAACAAAACAAAAGGACAGACAAAACCAAGCCAGTAACAAACCCTAGAAACCTGTGGAATTGAGGCTGTAAGAGGGGAAGAGACCACAATAGACCTTGGTGTAGGACTGTGGGTGCCTTGGTGATGGTTGTGGGGTGGTGACATGTATCTGAGGTGGTGCCTCTATATCACATACAAGTTGTAAACCAGTGTTATTTAAAAAAATGTTCTAAATAGAAAATTGCTATTTCTAAGAAACTATTATAGATATTAACTAAGACATTACAGTAGTGCCTTTTCTCAAAAAACAAAAAGAAATTGATTTATGCAAGTGGAGAAAGCTTCCATAATCTGTTTGGAAATGTTAATCTTCAACCACAACCTTTTCTAAAGAGCTAAAGCATTTGCTTCCCTTGCCAAAATAAACCTTTGGCTTAAGCCAAAACATAGGTCTTTCAAAGAAATTGCATGGTATATTCCTTAAAATCAGGTTTCAGAGCTAGACTACCTGCTTATGAATTCTGGCTCTGCTTGTTACTAGCTGTGTGACCTGGAACACGTCACTGAATTCTCTGACCTTCAGTTTTCTCCAGTAAGAAAGAAGAGTTGGTAATTATAAGTTCTCACTAATAGATTTGTTAAAGATTAACATAAAACCATTATAATAAGGCTTGACACATAGTAGGTAGATGATACACATTAAATGTCTTGTGAATATTCCTTAAGTACAGTGTTTCCTAAATTCACAGTCTTTTAGGATATATATTCATTCTGTATTACTTTTTTTCTGCACCCTTTGCCTATTAAGCATTTTCTCCAATTCTTAATGCGGGCTATCATTATTTTAGTGAGTAAAAGAGTGAGAAACCAATTATCAATGGGATACAATCATTAGACAATTGAATTATTTTAGTTTTTTATGGAATGCCTATTAATGTAATGTGGATGTCATGCCATGAGTTCAAGTTCAAGGTCCCTGACTAGTATATGTTAGAAATTTAGCACTTATTGGAGGCTCTGATCTTAAAATGATACTGTCCTTTTTTTTTTTTCCCAATGAGTTTAAGGTTATTGAATGTATCCTTTTGTATCATTTCTTTCTTTGAATTTTAATGAATTTAATAAATTGTTACTTTAAATGTGAAATCATAGAATTATATAGCAGAACTAGTATTTTTGAAGTATATATCTAGACATTATCATCTATCATCTATGTCTCCATAAGTAACCATTGTAATACTAAAGACATTGAGTCCTAAAACAAATGTAACTAAATGAAGTGAAATGTTTCATTATAAACCTGGAAACAGTACAGAAGTATTGCTAAATAAGGCATCCCTGAGCTTTTGAAGGAGCCAAACCTGCTGATGCAGGCCTCTACTCAATTTGCACCACTTGACCTTAAAAGGTCAACGTTAATGAGAAGTTCGATGGTATATTGTCTGTGCTTTACAGAGTTGGGAGACTTTATGACTTGCTTCACCAATCTCAAGACTGAATTAGATATTCAAAAACAAAACAAATTTTATAAAATAGAATGTTGGGGGCTGTAGCTTTTATTTAAAAATACTGATTCCTGAACAAGAGGTTGAAATTGCTTCCTGATTTGGGCAAACTCTCCCCGGAAATTTAGAGAGGGATGCTTGTTAACATGTGAATACTAAGGATGATGTGGAAGACTCCAGCAAACATACCTGTGAATCACTGAAGAACCTAATTATGTTCAAATAATTAGAGGACTGATGTGCAGAAGATTTATTCTTTTTTTAGCTTTATGTGAAAAGTGCAGAGACTCAAAAAGGAAGGGATTTCAGGCATATGTGATTGCTCAAAATACATGAGACAGATTAGACTACAGAAATTCTCAAGTGCTTCTTTTCTGGTTATTTTTTCTTGATTGCACTGTCTTCTAGAAAAGGGCTGTGCTTCAAGGATGTCTACTTACATTCAATAATATTTGCTCAAGATTTTTACGTCATTCTATTTTCATATATATACAATTATGTCTCCCAAAATTCACAAATAATCTCATAATCTTACATATTGCAAATTGCAGATAAAGTCTGATCTAAGCAATCTCACAAAAAAACTACTATGAAATATTTCAGCATTCTGTATTTATCCATTACAAGCTCAGTGTGTAGAAAGAGTCCATAAATCCTCTGGGAGACTCACACTATTTAATCCCCCAATATCATCCATGTGAATATAATTCAAGAGACTCTACATGAAATATTATATATTCTGTCTTTCTAAAGGAGGAAGATCCAGAGTCATTGATCAAAAAAAAAAAAGTCTCCATTTTAATGCTACATTTTATTGAATCACAGCAAGTATGTAAACACAAGAAAAACAATGACAGTGTGACATCAGTCTCCAATTTTTAAAAAGATGACCACAAATCTAACTCAATGAAATGAACTTACTTTGGTCTCTTGTTTTTTTTTTGTTTTTTTTTTTTGTATAGGCATTATAACATAGGTTCAGAATAATGAATTATATTAGTAACTACCTCTGAATAACTACCTCATTTATTTATTCATTGGTTTAATACACTGAGGCTAGAGCTAGCCTTTTAATTTCATTCAAATTTATATTTGGCATTCTACAAATTCATTTTGCTGAATGGGTTCCTATTTCTTGGTCAAGCTGGAAAAAAGTCTCCTGGGCACATTAGAATTTTAAGTAATATTAAGTCAAATAAGTACATAAAAATAATCAAAATGAATAGTTTATTGTACAACATAGAGAATGCAAATGTCATATTTCCCCATTACTGACTTCATTGTTATTAATTAATCCTATATATACATCATAGTAAAGAATGAGAAAAATTAACAATGGTGTTATGTATTGAAAAGACAAGTATACACTGCAGGATATGCATAGATTTAATAATATTAAAAATATAAATATTATAAAAATTCCAAATTCATTGCTAAAACATCTTAGGGTCATTTTTAAGTAAACTTCATCAACCTAGAGCACAGTTTCTCCTATTATCAACATATTAGCAGGATTCATTTATCACTTTAAAGGAAGTGATAGCAATACATTGTTATTAGCTAAAGTTCATACTGTATAAATATTTCCTTAATTTGTACCTAATGTCCATTTCCTATTCCATCATGCTTTCTGGTATACACATGTCACTGAATCATTGAGTCTCCTTAGACTCCTCTTGTTATTTTCTTTATTTTTTATTTTTTATTTTTTACATTGTTGTTCATTTTTAAACAATATTTGCTTTCCCCTACTCCCTCAGGTGTAGTCCCCATACAATCTCCTTTACCAATGCACCCGTGCACCATCACCACAGTCTCCTGTGCTCCTCCCTCCATCCCTCTGATCCCTCTCCCTCCTCTTCCCCTGCAGGATGTCTCTGATTTATTTATTTATTTTTAAAGATTTATTTATTCATGCATACAAAGAACTAGGGTACTGGCCAGATATGCGGGAGGGTAAGAGGATTCATCAGAGACAGAGTGTGGAACAGAACAGGCAGACTGACTGAAATATACTGCTGAGGGGAGCAGCAGGCGAGATAGGAGCGATCTGCTGTGCCATGTGGGTATCTCCGCAGCTGGTGGGCCGGGATCGAACTCGCACTGCAGAGGCTGCAGACAGCTTCACAGAGCTGAGCTCAACCACCTGCATCACCAAGGAAGCCTGTCTCTGATTTATAATTGTATGTTTTTGCTTTGTAGTATTTTGTATTGTTTTTTTTTATTTTTTTATAAGATTTATTTGTTTGTTTGTTTGTTTATCTATTTATTTATTTATTTGTACAAGCACTGGGTACAGTCAGAAGTGGCGGGAGGGTGAGAGAATTCACCAGAGCCAGAGTGGGGAACAGAACAAGCAGACTGACAAAATACACTGCTGAGGGGAGCAGTGCGTGCGACAGGAAAGGTCTGCGCCATGAGGGACCCTCTCTGGCGGCCAGGGATCGAACCGAACCATCACTGCAGAGGCTGCAGGCAGCTTCGCAGCCCAGCACTCAACCGCTGCACCACCAGGGGAGGCCCTGTATTGTTATTTTATTATTTTTTTACACGGATGTCTTATTTGGTTCCCCTATATTCCTCCTATATGTGAAACATCTGATATTTTTCTTTTTCCTTCTGTCTTATTTCACTGAGCATAATTCCTTCTATCTCCATCCATGTTCCTGCTTGTTATTTTCATACCTTACTTTAATTTTCACACCTTACTTGTTATTGATGACCTTGCTAGTTTTGAGGTATCCTAGTTTTATTCTTTACAAAAGGCCCCTCCTTTGTGATATGTCTGCTGCTTTTCTGATGATTAGATTGGGGTTTTTTTTGGGGGGTGGCTGCCAAATGAAGTTCCCCCATATCCCTCTGGGTTCTTCTAGGCTGGCAAATAGTCACACAAGAAGCTGATTGATAACGAGCAAAAAGTGAAAAAAAAAAGTTTATGTGTGTGGCTCATCATGACCGAGTAACACCCACCCAGCTTTAGACACCATCTTATATAGCTCTGCCAGGACAAGGGAGGTTGTGGGGCATAAATGGGTCAGTCCAATGGGGAGTTTACCACAGAAAGCACAATCAACAAAGGTATGTTTTGTTGGTGTTAAGTCCTGCCTTGTTCATTGAAAACGGATATTAGGTCTTTTCCTACAGTGAAGGAGATGCCCTTACAGAGAGAAGTTTACACAAAAATGTCTTTTTCAAAAGCAACCTCCACCCAGTTTTCAGTGCCCCCTCCCATGAAATCAGCTTTTCATCAAAGGCATATTCTGAGGTGGTAGATTTTTAGTCCCCTACATTGTTATGTATTGGGGGAAGGAAGACCACTCAGGTAGCCTGCCATTCGTATGATTCATAGCAGCATATCAGGGTACTTAATATCATCATCATTATCAACTGTGATAGAGACCTTGATCACCTGTTTCTCCACTGTAAAATTCTTGCCTCTGCTCCCATCTACCTTCAAACTGTGCTTTTTGGAACAAGGGCCTGTTCCAACACTTAAAGAATGCAGTCATGCTCCATCTACTGGAAAGAGAGGTAGCTACATGAGTTTTTTGGAATTATTTTACACAGAATATTTACCTTTTCCCACTTTATTTATTATTTAGTTATTTATATTAGTACAATCTCATGGGCATTTGCTTAATATTTCGTGTTATGATCTAATATCATCTTCTTTATTTTGTTATTCAAATTGTTCCAGTTTTGATCACATAGGACGTCTTTCAATTGGTTCTTGTGTCCTTTTGAATTGTCATCAGTGTGGGTATTGGTTGGTTTTTGCAGGCTTTTTTAGACGGTTGATTGAATTCCATATTTATTTGTTTGTTTGTTTATTTGTTTAGTTATTTAACACTTTATCTTTTGAAAGTCCCATAATTGACAGGAAGGTAAAAAGATTCCCATATGTCCTCTGATTTCATATCTGCATACCCACATTCATTATCAGTATCCCCTACCAGAGAGCTGTTTACAATGGATAAACCTACATTGCACATCACAATCACACATCAGGGTTCACTCTTGATGTTTTGCATACATAATGATACAAATCCATCAGTATACTATCATACAGAGTATTTTCACTGCCCTTAAATACTGTGTTCTCTCTTTGATCCTATCCTAACCCATGGCTCCTAGCAACCACTTATGAGTTTACCATCTCCATATTTTCACTTTTTCCAGAATGTCATATATGGGAATTATATAGTATATAGGCTTTTTAGATTGGTGTTTTTCATTGAGTAATATGCACTAAAGTTCATCCATGTACTGTAGGATCCCCAGCAAACTCTTCCCAAATTTTCCCTCCTCTCCCTGATGACATTGCTGTCATTTGCATCACAGAATTGAGCTGATACATTGCTATTATTTGAAACCAATTATAATATTTTAGATAAATTAAGAAATAAAAATTAGTAAAAATAATGTACTTTATTTTACTCTCACTTATTTCAGCTCTGATGTTTTTCCTTTATGTAAATCCACATCTCTGAACTATATAATTTTCCTTCTCTGAAGAACTCTTTCAACATTTCCTGCAGGACAGGTTTGTTGGAAATAAATTCTCTCACTTTTTGTTTGCCAGAGAATCCATTATTTCTTCTTCATTTCTGAAAAAATAATGTCACTGGTTATTGAATTCTATGTTGGTGTTATTTTTATCTTTCAACACTTTGTATTTCACCCCACTGTCTTTTTGCTTTCATGGTTTCTGACAGGAAGTCTTCTAAAGGTTTTGTCTCATTCCTCTAGATAAGATGTTGCCAAACCTTCCTGCAATATTGTGATTTGTAAGAAATATGTATTTGATCATTCATATAACCAAAATATATTTCTCATAAGACTTGATTTTCATCTATGTTTCCTGCCTCACCACTCTCAAAATCCTTGGACTTTTCTGAGAAGTAAGAGCAATAGAATCATCTTTGTTATAATATTTGGCCACTTGGTCTCAGTTTCTGAAATAGCTTCATAGTAAAGGTGAAGTGGGTATATTGTTATTCAGAGCAAGCTTCTTTCCACCCTTGCTGGAGGAGGTGACTTTTTCACAAACCCCCTATAGCTGGGAGCTGGTTAGTAGGGAGCTGAACTATGAATACAGGGCTGTAACTTTCAATCTCACCCCTGATTTCTGGGGAGGGGAAAGAAACTAGAGTTTCAATCAATCATCAATTTAATCGATCTTATCTGTGTAATGAGACTTCCATAAAAACCCTAAAGGAGAGTTTCTGATACTTCCAGGTTTTCAAAACACAGTGTTGGACTCTAAATACCATTAGAACAAAAAACCTTCAGTTTGGTAACTCTGTTTGTTTATCTCTTCATCTAGCTATAGATTTATATCCTTTAATATCCTTAGTAATAAATTGGTAATTTAGTGAGTAAATGAGTTTCCTGAGTTCTGTGAGCTGATGTAGCAAATTAATTGAACCCAAGTTGGGGTGGTAAGAAATTTATAGCTAGTCTTTTAGAAGCACAGGTAATAACCTAGCCTAGCTATTGGCATCTGAAATGAAGGGCATTCTCATAGTACTTAACACTTAACCTGTGTGATCTGATGCTTTCTCAAGGTACAAAAGTGTCAGAATTGAGCTGAATTGTAGGGCACACAACTGGAGTCTATGAAATGCTTGCTAGTGTGAGGGGAAACTGAACAAATTAACATTGGGTACACAAACTTTTCCCTGCCTCCTGCTCTGACTTTTTCCAAAGTTTTCCTTTTATTTTCAGCTCTCTAAAGTTTGAATGTCATCTGACTAGGTGTAGAAATTTTTATATTCTCTGTGTTCCTTGGGTCTTTGGTTTGGTGTCTGTTATTAATTTTGGAAATTCTCAGTGATTATTAAATATTTCTTCTCCCCCACTTTTTTTTGTCATTACTTTTTCTCTTTGAATTTTAGTTTCTGAAACTTCTTTTGACATACATTAAAGCCCACTGAGTCCTTCCTTGGTCATGGCTGTTCTGTGGAAGAGGCTGTCAGAGTCAGCCCACACTAATGTCAAGTCTTTTTGATTTCTAGCATTTCCCTTTGATTCTTTATCTGAGTTTCCAATGTTATATTCCCTATCACTTGCGGCATATCATCTACTTTTTTCCATTAGAACCCTTAACATGTTAATGAAATTTGCTGTCAGGTAATTCCAACCCTTTGCCATATCTGAATATGGTTGTGATGATTGCCTTGTCTTTCAGGTTTTGTTTTTCTTGCCTTTCTGTATATCTTGTAATTTTTTTGTTGAAAGCTAGACATGATATATCAGGTAATAGGACCTGAGATAAATCAACCTCTACTATAAATTTCTGTGTTAATCTGGCTAGCAACTGGACTTGTTTAAGGTTTGTTGTAGCTTATACCTAACACAAACGTCAGGTTCCTCTAGTAACCCTGTATTGGTCTCTCTTCTTTCTTTTTGGGCTTCCCTAAAAACTCCTCTTTAGATAGAACATATATGCCTTTCAATGATAATACATTTTTATACCTCAGCCCTATTAGTACGATGGTAAGGTGTTGGTGAGTAAAAGTGTCCTATAAACTTATGATTAAATCCTATCTTTTAGTTGACCTTATCCTACAATAATATTTCATTTTTTTAAAAGATTTATTTATTTATTTATGCAAGCACTGGGTACAGTCAGAAGCACGGGAGGGTAAGAGAATTCACCAGAGCCAGAGCGGGGAGCAGAGCAGGCAGAAGGACCGAAGTACACTGCTGAGGGGAGCAGCGGGCGGCAGGAGAGGTCTGTGCGCCATGTGGGACCCTCCTCCGGTGGCCGGGGAGCAGCCAGGGATCGAACCGGTGCTGCAGAGGCTGTGGGCAGCTTCGCAACCCAGTGCTCAACCGCTGCTCCACCGGGGAGGCCCCTACAATGATATTTTAAATAGTGATCTTTAAAATAGTTTCTTAGTGACCCCATTCTGTATTTACCTTTCTCTTTCTGAGTTATTTCAGTTAGCATTATCCCTTCCAGCCCTATCCATGTTGCTCAAATGGCATAAGTTTATCTTTTTGATTGCTGAGTAATATCCCCATTGTGTTTATATACTACATCTTCTTGATCCACTCATATGTTTTGGGGTCATTTATGTTGTTGCCATGATTTAGTCATAGTAAATAGCCCTGCAATATAAAGCAAGTATCGTAAGAGTCATATAAATACAAGCTTAAAAAACTAACCTTTGTAAGCATACTATAGAACTGAAGTACTAAGGAGGGAATTAATTGGGGGAGGGTTAAAACAAAGAGGGAAGGAAGCACAATGGACTATAGTGGTGGAATATAGGTGAGTTGGTGGTGGGTGAACTGGTAATACCTAATGGGGGTATACAAATAATACCTCCATTAAAAATTAATTATTTTTTTTATTTAAAAAAAGTGCTTCTTAACCCCACTCAAGCCCTTGAGTGAGAGATAAAAGCTAGAAGAGTTTGGATAAAGCTGCAGTAAAGTCTTTTTCCCCACACTTGTTGGAGAGAACCCTCTAGATATATTTCAGAAAGATTGCTTTTCTTCTCCTCCTCAGAAACATGAATAATTTATTTGGATCTTCTGGTATAGTTCCTGGAGGTAAAATCCAGAAAAAAGGTAGGAAGTTCCTAAAAGTGCAGTTGAAGGATTTTCTGATACTCATGCTAATCAATGCTTAGTTTGCATCAATTCATCAGAAATATTTAATTATTATCTGTTTGAGGTTCCTGTAACCTCTGTTCCAAGTGAAAAGATCTTGCCTGTGATGTAGGATTTCTGGGTGGTGATTTCCACGAAACCTTAGTCTTCTGATAGATCCAGGAAAAAATGTGAATTTTCATTTTGTTGGGTTTTGCTCACATGGTAAAGATAAGAGAGACAACTTTCAAGTTCTTCACAGGATAGAGCAGAAAGAAGAAATCCCAAATGGTCATTTCTTATAATTCATTTTTAAAATATATTAAAAGAATTTTAAACATTTGAGTTTCACAAACAGTTATTCTATAATTGTTTGTTTTGTTTGGCAAAGCATTAGCTTAAAAACATGTGACTTAAGTTATATTGAAGTGGTAAATATAATTAACTTCTCATCAGTGGATATATGTTTGGTTGTATTTATGTACATTTACTGAGTACCAAGTACTATAATAGATGTTTTGCAAGTGTGTTTAAAATTTTATTCCCATCTTATAACTATATGAGTTAAATATTTATTACTCCCATTTTGTAGCTTAAGAAAGTAAGGTATCAAAATTGGTACTCTTAACCATTAATTTCTTTACCTCTAAAAACTCAGATACTGCCTACCCAGATATTTAATATGGTAGAAAAACATACATTAACAATTTTAGCCAATCAAATTTGTAGCTTAGGTCAATTTGCAACCAGAAAAGATAGTATCTCATGTTAGGTAATAATGTCTTGACCATCAGTCCTTAAACATACACACATGAAAAAGTAACCCTGATTATATAAGTAAAATATAGTATTTTTACTCTTTGGTATCTATAATTCTCATTATATGTAAGAAATATATCCCATATTGATACTTTTCAAGGCATCAAAATGACTAATTAAAATAAATTATTGTGTAGTTGACGCTCTTAATGAAGAAATGATAACAACCACACAGACCTTTGTTTTGTTTCAATATTAAATGCAGATAAATCTTTTTCAATATTTAATAAGATGCTGTTCAATTTCACATCTACAATCTATATAATAGTATGTTTTTAATTTAGTTCTAGTTTTAAATTTTTTTTGCAGAGTAGGCTATAATTATAATAATCGAAATTGCTTTCCCGTAAGTAAATTGTTTTCAGAGTATAGAGCAGATACCAGAAAAACACAATGATCTATTGTCTTTGATGTCTATAATTTGTTGAACAAGATACTCTAAATTAAAAGCTTGGAAAACAGCTTTGCTTGTATTTGAAATAATTAGCTGTGAAAGTCATGGTCTGAGACCCTTTTAAGATTTAGATTTTAAGTGCTTTCCCTCTACTTGTCAAGTCTTGGCATTTTATCATTTGGTGTTTAAAGAAGTGGTGAACACACTTCTCCACCAAACACTGTAGACAAATTATATATATATATATATATATATATGTTAGATAATCAATAGAATTAGAAGCAACCTGATTTATTCAAAAAGCATTCACCCTTCTGCCTGAAAAGATGTTTGCAGCCCACATAAGACTAGGTTTTTATATGCAGATAAACTACTTTGTCTAAATAATATTTTACAGTGAAATTTTCCAGTGGGAAAATTGTTACTGTTCTTTCAACCAGTAAGTCCAATTACCGACTAGGTTCATCTGCTTTTAGGTCTTAGACATCTTAAATTCAATATGTCCAAACCCAACTACCTGTTACCTTCCTCTCTCTCCCTCCAGTACTTTAATTAATAAAGTGAATAATTGGTTTTATTAATCTACATTAAAGTATTATGTAAGAATAAGTAAATATATAAAATAATTTATGCTTAATAAAACTAATAAGATTGAAGGTAATATTATATTATTTACTTGTTTATTATGTATTTTTTAATATTACATTTGTAGAATCTAAGCTTCACAATGGCAAGAATCTTCATCTACTTTATTGACTGATAAATTCCCAGTATAAGTTCAATTAATATTGACTGAATGAATGAGTTTCTCATCTTACTAAAATATAAGATCTCTGTGTGTTGCAATTTTGTGTGGCTGACAGTTATATAATATACATATTATATAGAGAGAAAGAGAGAGAGATGGTTATCAGAAGAGTTAAACAGAAAAAAATACATCATGACTTTTCTGACAACTCATATACACACATACATGCATACATATGTGTGTGTGTTTTTGATGTTAGAACAGGTGTTCTATAAAGACCTGCTGACTGATGGTTGAAAGGTGAATTGAATAATATTAAACTAGAAATATTGATATTAGAAGGAGAACATAATATAAAAATACCTCTGCTGTCTCCAAGCAATATATTAGATTTATCAGTAGTCCATTTTACATAAATTTGCTTGTTAGATTGTGATATTCCACAAAATCATTGTTACTTATGATTTACAACTATTACCATTTTATTAAAATTTTCTCAAGATTGAGCTAGCTGAAAACACCACCTCAGCTATTACGACAGGCTAATAATCCTATTTGTCTGAGTCTTTTAAGTATGAAGTTTGAATATCCCAATTGTTTGCACCCTTTAGGGCAATTTCTTTCATATAAAAGTTAAAAGTGATCACTATGAAAGCCATCTAAAACTCCAATAATACTAAAAGTATAAAAGCCCCAATTGAATGTTGAGTTCTTACATCTATATGTATATGGTTGTCAGAATGATGATTTTAGTTTTGGTGAAAATGACCATGAGTATAGCCGAATTAAACATTTTTTTATCCAGTGAAATTTGAAATAAATGTCAAAACCATGCTATAGTCTATTCATTTCTTAACTATGAACTAATCCTATATCCTCAGTTGTAGTTCTGAGTCTAGTGCTCTCACTGCTTAATTCATTAGTGCTATGTAAAAGCATTGGGATGACCTGTAACTTGGCACAAGACTGACACTGTTTTGCTTTCTGTCACTATCACACTTACCATGACAAACAATTTTTGCTTTTTCTTGCTAATTCTTATTTCATCTTTCTATGTTATATGTTTCCCTTTAGACATAGCACAGTGAGTTCAGATTAATAAGAAAATAGAGTCACATGTTAACATAATATTGATTCTGGATAACAACTGAGGATGTTTTTTCCTTGAAGAATTGATAGGGTGGAATTCTAGAGGCACCATTTGATGTCCTTCTGAAGAAAAGTTCAGGGGGTCATGAAACCCAGACTTAATACCCCCAGAAAACTGCAAGTGTTTGGATTCTCATCACCAGGGGGCCAGGTGATTCTTGAAAGGTTAATATAATATGATTTCTTTTTTGAAATGATCTTTCTTTGCATTTACATTTTCACAGAAATGCTGTCCACTTCCCCACTAAGTTGTCTTTATTGTTTTTTATCTTTCCCCTTAGGAATCACAAAGAATACTTTGAGGTGGGAAAAAAAATCTCAGAAAAATTGTCATTTTTATAAGATGATGATCTTCTGAATATTTCTCCAAGGTACGCTGCTTCATCGCCATCAGGGATATGGAGGGCTTTCTTGCTGAGTTAACATGTTCCTGCTGTGATTAAAAAAAAGTAAAAATTACAGTAATTTTGAGGGTCAGTAGTACAACTCTCCTGTATCATATGCATAAGTGGAAATACAGTATGTCAGCTGGGTTGTGACTACTGCTGAGTTTTAATCCTATTTAGTATCAGGGGGGATTTTACTAGGCACTTTCAGTCAATTTTCTTTAACTAAAAATATTCTTAATAATGTCCCTTATTCACAGGAGATAGTTTGCTACTGATCTCTCTTGTTACTTACTAACAGAAGTTTTTGTTCACTGAGAATAAATTCTGTTTATAATGTTAATGAACCGTATGCAGTAACAATATAGAAAAAAGAGAGTTAAAACACAATGTTTTTCCTTCCTTTTTCAGCTACCCAGATACGTATCCCATCTAAACAAAGAGGCATCTTCAAAAATTCTTCACAGATACCCCAAGAAATCATGAAGTGAAGGTCATCTGACCTTTACAGATGCAAACAGATGTTTAAATCTTGCCACTTGACCAAAGAATGGAAATCTCAACCAAAAAAAAAAAGTTTCAGAGAGATTAGAGCAAAAAGCAAGAGATGTTAGTAAAACTCTCAATTGTATTGCATGAATATGGTCACTTAAAATAAAATTCAGTATTCTTATGAGTATGATAGCAGCCTTTTTTTCCTAAATAAACCCCATAGAGAAATATGTATACGAAACGATTCATATGATAAAATTCCATTCTGCAAGTATGTGTTCGATGTAATTGTGCCTCATTAGCAAGAAATGGATTCATCTGGATGCTGAGCAGCAGGCCACTCAATTGTTTTGGTGTTTTGTATGCTCAAAATAAAGAATACCATTTAGCTACCATTTACCAGACCTGACTCTTTATCAAACTTCGTCACTTTTTCATATCTCTTCACCAATCTTGCCTCAATGTATGTCTTTAGTAGTAATCTACAAAGTCATGTTGTAGATAATATGTTTCATTAATATATTGTGATATATGAAAAATCATGCCTTATTCTCAATATTTGAAATGTTAGTACAAATACAGAGGATAAATGTACAAGTTCAGGTTCCGATAATCTCAGTCAAGTTTACACCAGATAAAAAGCAGCTTAGTGAGGTCATCATGAAGATGATAGTTAAAGCATAGCCATTCATTTCCCAATGACACGATCTGACCAATATATGGTCAGGACAAATACTTTCTAAGTATTTGTTTAAAATTTTAAAACTAAGATTTTTATATAGCAGCCCAGACTTTCAGATTCCATTGTTTTTAAAAGTAACATTGCATTATACAAAGCAGGTGTACATTAAAAAATCAACGTGTGAGCAAACTACACTAAATTTTAAGATCTAAAAACAAGAGCTCAATAAGGGGACACTCCTTAGTATCCCCTCCTGCCTACTTCAAACACCTGAGTTCTCAACCCTATTTCAGATGTCATGAGTACCAACAGCCCGGAGGACTATTGAAGCTTACTCTACTTTGCTAGTATTTTGGAATTATGTTAACAATGCCACATCTGAGAATTTATACAGAATGTAGAGAACCAGATGGTGTATTTACTAAGAAAATGATTTTTATGTCTGAACCTACTTATCAATATGTTCTGTGAGAACCCATTCTGGACCCATTGAATGCTGTGCAGTTAGGTTCACACTCAGGAAGTAAAGCAATATTAGAACAATAACAAAACTAACTTCTGCATAGTATTTTATTATATTTCTCTTCAGTTTAAGAGTCTTTAATAACTCAGGAGCCCAGTGGACTGTGGTGGAGAACCATTGCTGGGGAGAGTTATGGGGGTAGCCATGGTGTGGTGCATCTGAAGGGATGTGAACCTAAATCATGTACAAAGTAGGAAGCCAGTATTACCTAAATAATAAATAAAGAATAAGACAGTTAAAAGTGAATTAACTGGGGCCTCCCTGGTGGCGCAGCGGTTGAGCGCTGGGTTGCGAAGCTGCCCGCGGCCTCTGCGGCGCCGGTTCGATCCCCGGCTGCTTCCCGGCCACCGGAGGACGGTCCCACATGGCGCGCAGACCTCTCCTGCCGCCCGCTGCTCCCCTCAGCAGTGTACTTCGGTCCTTCTGCCTGCTCTGCTCCCCGCTCTGGCTCTGGTGAACTCTCTCACCCTCCCGCGCTTCTGACTGTACCCAGTGCATGTATAAACAAACAAACAAACAAATAAATAAATAAATAAAACTTGCCTCTATTTAAAAAAAAAAATTACTTTAAAAAAAAAAGTGAATTAACTGAAGGGAGGAAAATACTCAAGTGTGACTTTTTAAAAAATAGTCTTTAATAACCCCTCATTGCTTGATACAGCCTACAGACGTATGTATGAACTCTTTTTTCTTTTTTTGTTTCATTATTTCTCATTTTATTTCATAACATTTTAGTTAACTTGATATGTAATAACGTTTGAATATATTAACAATAATAGAATCATAATTAGTTTCCATGTTTGTTTATTTTTAGTAATTCATAGAATGTAAAGAGTTAGTGCAGATTCTCGCTTGCTACTTCTTGATTATGTGACCTAAAGTCTTTATTAATTATTTGACTTAACATTGCTGAGTTCTAGTTCAATCACTGACTCTTATGAGGAGTAAATTAGTAAGAATAGAATAAATGTTAGTTTCTGCTTTTTCTTATCCATGCCACCCTATATATATGTATATAAAACTTTACTTTTTCAGAAGAGTTCTATTTGCTTAGAACTGTCACCTCCCAGGTGACATCAATATATAAAAAACTTAGCCACACCCATCACTATATCCTGTTAATATCTATTGTACTAGAGTTCGACCCATATAATTTATTATTTAATGCACATAAGTTTTGTCTGCATCTATGCCAGGACTTTTTAAGGGAAATGAAAATAACTCAAATATATATAAAAATAGCAGAGATGGTTTAAAGAACTGACATTTATATATTGCTTTATCATAAACCAAGGACTTTCACATACTTTATCTGATTTACTACTCAAAAAACTTGTCAGTTTAGTAAGGTAGGTATTATTTTTATTACCCTAATTTCAAAAATGCATTAATATGGGGGCCTGGAGGAAATGTAAGTTTCCTTGCATTATGGTTTGAAACCCTAATTTATGTCTTCTGGCACTGGATCCAAGCTACTTCTACTACATTATCTTGTCTTCTAAGGATCAAATATAATGGTGGGTATATGGCTGATTTTGAGGATAAAATTCCATGGGTGTTGATAATAAAATCTAAGGTTTTAGAATACAGTCTTCATAGAGATTTCACAGATGTATCTTTTTAATACCATCACCATCTGTTTAAACAAAATTGCTCTAATTTAAAGACAAGAGATTTTTGTTTGTTTTTAATTCCCTGGAGTTTTCCAGACTGACAGCTCCTGAGAAGTGTTTCAAGATGATATAAGCGTGAATAGCAGTGGGCAGGTAGTCCATCACTGCCTGGAGTACTACCCCCAAGTTCTTCACCCATGAATATCACAACTCTGAGTCCGGAGGTTGCTTACCTTTGCAGCCTATGGTTAACACATTGGTAATGAATAAACTTTTAGTCTTCAAAGTTTCTCTCATACCCATACTCAGGTATGTTATTTTTTGACAAGCACTAGGGTTCAGCTTTACTGCATATGGTTTCTATTTAATGGATTCTGATTCTTCACGTCTGCTGTTTTTTAGACTTATTGTAATCAGTGACTTTACAGTAAGTAAAAAGCCCATAAAGTGAAAAATAGGAAGGGTACTCGCACATACATGCCCCCCCTAATGAGGGCTCTGAGATATGGAGGTACAATATTCTCATGTATTTTACAAGGGCATAGGTAATGGATCTGTGATATATAATCATGAGGAGGTCACATGGGCCTGGGCCCTGGAGTTGCTCATGTGGAAGGAAAGGTCAGAATACTGATGGGCCATTTACCGGGTGGTTAAGCTTTCAGAACCAAGGTGATACTGTACAAATGTACCGGATTGATTTAAGTTTATTCACCTGCCTTTCTGGCAAGCGAAAAGGATATAAACACATTAATCCTTATGTTGGTCATCAGCCCTCAACACGAAGAGGATTCTACAGTAGATTGAGTCACATGTATTGCAAATGAGTCAGACTTATTTTCTTAATAATATAATAGTGTTAATTTCCTATTTGCATGGATTGCTAGTGGTTTTCCCACTTTAATAAGCCCCCCAGTCACCTGGAAAACTTATGCAAATATAAATTTCAGTGTCTCTTTCCTCTTATAGTTCCTGATTTAACAGGCATGAGTTGGGACCTAGGAATTGTGTTTCTAACGAGTTCCCTGGTGATGCTGTGCTGTTAAGCTGTGGGTTACCCTACTACAGATAGAGGAGGTTTTAGTGTGACAAATCCTCAGATAGCCTTTACAAGCACAGTCTGCTTTAACCCAATTCCTCTGCTGTGATGCCTGCATATTTTGGCTGGAGCACTCATAAATGCAAAGACGGTCTAAAGATTTTATTTGAGATTTATATAAAGTAGTATTTACAAGTAATTTTTAAATGTAACCATAAAATAAAGCCTGTAATGGTAACCAACAGTCCCCTGGCCCACTTCCTTCTACTTGCAAATTTGATATCCAGGGACAACACATGAATCTTTCAGCCTTTGTAGTTTGTAGCTTTTGTAGCTTCCATATTTTTAGAAAGCAGGTGTATATTACTTTTCTTTGACTCTTTTCTCCATTTTGGTTTTATCTATTGTTTTCTACTATATAAAATGTGTATTCAATTATCTTATTCCACTCTTTTCCTCAACCTTTGGTAAAGTTATAGCATCATTTTAATTAAATCAATATTAAGATAAGAACATTCATACCTGAATCAAATAGTGTGCTATAGATATACTTTCTCCCTTGTACATTTTTCCCTCTAATCTTAATTGCCATGTTTTTCATTTGCTTAGACTTTTGTACTTGCATCATTAATTCATCCCAATCTCTTTGGAAGAAGTGTGAGACTGCTAGAAATAGGACTTTTAAAATAGGCGAAGTATAAGTTTACTTATCTAGGTGCTTTTTCCTGCTCACAGAGAGCCTCCTGTAGCTGCTACCCACCCCCTCAAGTGCCCTCAGGACCAGCTGATCCCTGACCTTGGGGCCATTTTGCTACCTGACTTCACTGCTATTTCATTTTGCCTGTGACAGTCTTGTTTCTGCTCCATTTCCTTCTCCACTCCCTCGTCTTCCTTCTCTCCTTCTTTTCTGTTTCTTCCTAATGTTCTCAGACATTTCCAAAGTGTCTCTTAATTCCCATATGCCTGCAATCCCATTTTCTCTGTCCAATAACTCCTTTGTTATTCTCTAAATTCTTCCTAAATTTCTGTTTCTGTAGAGGAACTTTTTCTCAAAGCTCTTTGATGAAATTAAATGCATCTACTTTTCGACATTTTCTTCTGAGTGTTACATTGCCTGTTTCCTTCAAGTGTATTATCTATTTTGTTTATTTCGACTTCGGAATTTTATGTTAAAATTGCTCTTAAATACCTGGCATCCTTCTGAGGCTCATGCTCATGACTGAGGTCGTGAAAATGCTACTATGAAGTTGCCTGTGTGGAGAAGGAGTCCCCAGGCAATTACTGGGGTGCACCAGGAAGCCAGTGGACCCGTATCACTTCTGATCCCTGTTTTCCAGAGGGAAATTCGTTTCCCTCTATCTACCTGGCGTAATGTGGATGGCAGTTTTCTAAAAGCCTAGTGTAGAGAGATAGCTTTGGTTGACAGCACTTGGTAAATAGACTTACATGGACATTGGATTTTTTTTTACTGCTCAGCATCCTGTTTTCAACTAATTCTAGTAGCCCCCAAACATACTCTCTTTCAAACTCCAGTTTTCTTTGGGTGACTGGGTCAGTGACTGGTCTCAGAAATTGTTTGATTGTTGATTGGTATTGGGGAGAAGCGCTGTGTAATGCCCCATATAAAACACATGAGTCTTTTTGTATTAACCTTTAACCTCACTCTCAGAAATATCCAGTGCTTCCTTTTTAAGTATTGTCGGGATTTCATGAATAAAAAATATGCTTCCCTTCCAATAATTGTCATTTACAAAAGTTCATGTCAATTTTACTCTCTGTTTCTTTATTCATTTGATGCTTCATTGTCATTATCATAGCATTTATGGGGAAATAAAAGGTTAATTCTAATTCTTCTGTTAAATTTGCCATATTAACAGTTGCTAAGAAGTCTCTACATTAAATATATCAAAAAATAGAGATAGACTAAATATAGTAATCAGAGAGAGCTTTGAGTATTTGGAGTTCACACAAACTCTATATTTCATGTCAAATTTGTTTTGAAACTTTCTACTTTTATCTGAAAGTGATGTTTATAATTGGTATTAGAAGATTTTCATTAGTGTCAGTACTTACCAATGTAAATATTTGAGACAAATACATTGGTTGCATTTTAATGTTGTTTCTGAATTTTATTAGTATTTCTAATTATAGAATTAACATCAATCAGAAAACAATGCATGCCTTTTTCTGATGTTTGCAATCATATTCCCCAAACTGATTTCTTAATTTCTTTATAATTTTACTATATCCTTTTTTTTGTGAATTTTCCCATAACTTTTCTTTCCTGCCATTCTGCTTTTAAAATTTATCTTTATAATTTTTAATATTTTGTGTAAACCCTCCATTATTGTTGTGTTAATTCTTGTTTTCTATCCTAAACTCACCACTATTATGAACAAATTTCTTTACATATGTGGAAAATAGAGATGATTTTAGAAAATCTTCCCTCTTATTTTAACTACTTTTCTTTGTAACATTAAGCTTTTTTCACCCTTTCAAAATAAGTGGATCCTTTATAAACTATAATGATGGATTGATGGTACTTGCATTAACTCTAAAGAATAAGGCATTCCATTTTGCTGGCAGAATTAAATTGCAGCACTGAAACTACTCAGTTTTATCTTTGCTGAAATTGAAACTTTAAAAATTTTTCTGCTCATCATTTTGTAGTTGTGATATTTATTTCCAAAACTGAACTAAAAAGGAAAATGGCACATGAATATGACAACATATTTTACATATATTAAATATTAAGATTATGAAAAAACAAATTTCATTTGAAGCATTTTTGCTCCCTAATCCTAGAAAAATACACCATAACAAAAAGCAGTAGCCTCAACAATATACACAGAAATAATTTTCAAATAGACATTACAACATACTGGATTTGAGCAAAGCACAAGACATGTTGTGACTTCAGTTGTCAAATGGATGATGATTCAGCTCCAAGTGTAACCATGTACTATTGTTTAACAGGAATCCAGTTGGGAGATAATATTGAACAGTTGTTATGGTCACAAATTTGATCTTAATAGAAGTGATCTAAATCCTAACTTCTGATTTAATTCAAACTATTTTAGTTCTCTGGGCATCTGTTTTATTGGAAGAAAAGTGAAAATGTACAACCAAAGATTATCATCAAAATTGAACAAACTCTGTACACAGGCTACAGCTATCCCTGCTTTACAGAAGTTCTTTTTGTGTCACTTCACCTCTTTGACGCACGTTAGTTGCTGTTTTTGCTAACTGGAAGAAATTCCAATTGGATTTTCATTCTTATGACAAAAGGTGAAAAGTGAAAATCAGGTTCAGAGTTGATTTGCAATGAACGCTTATGGAAGCAGCACTCACCCCCAGCAATAAGAGGACAACTACCAACCTCCTTTCTAGGAACTATAATACTTTATATAGGCTGTGTATTTATCATCTAATTTTTTTTTTAATACAAGAACTGGGGTACAGGCCAGATGCTCGGGAGGGTAAGAGGATTCACCAGAGACAGAACAGGGAACAGAACAGGCAGACTGACAAAATACACTGCTGAGGGAAGCAGCGGGCATGACAGGAGAGGCCTGCCGAGCCATGTGGGACCCCTGCCGTCTGGCCAGGATCAAACCCCCGCTGCAGAGGCTGCGGACAGTTGCACAGTGCAGCACTCATCCGCCTGCACCACTAGGGAGGCCCTATCATCTAAGTTTTTGCATTAACTATATGTTAGTTTTTAGTTTTATGTATTATTTGCTATGCTTTGGTAAGTTATTTTGGGGGATCTGGGAACATTAACAAATTTTCGTATAAATTAATGGTAGTTGCTCTTCACTTACGCAATATCAGTTTACAAAAGATTTCACAGGAACATTCTACATTCTGATAAAGTGGGGAAACTATATTTAACATAGTACCTGGCACATAGTAAGCAGTCAGTAAATGATCATGTCATATGCATGATCAAAATGAATAAAACTGAACAAATTACAAACATAATTCTATTTAACACCAAAACTGAAAACTTTACCAGTATTTTAACTTTGGGCAAATGAAAATGGCAGGGCATTTATACTTAAAGGATGTGATATACGGAATTATTAATGCCTAGTATGTCATGAAATAGGAAATAGGTATTTGGACGACACATTGTCTAATTTTAAAAGCTTAAAATCAGGTTGTAATGTGCAGTCGTCTAGATGGTCGCTAACAATAGCTCTCTTTTCTACATACTCAGAATTACTAATTCAACACATATTTTTTGGTTGTCTGTTATGTGTCTGGCTGTTGTTTTTAACCTACTTTGTGAACAGAAATACCTCCTTTTTATACTCTGAATGCTTTCCTTTTCCACAGACATTTCCACTGGGCCTGGGAGATGGGCAGTTCTATGCATGGACAGATGGTTTGAGAAGAAAGGACTGGCATGACTATGAAAGCATTCAGAAAGAGGCAAAGCGCTCAGGTATGAAGTTCCTGTGTACGCCAAACTGTTGCTTTACTTACTGCAGTGTTTCATTTGTCACTTACAGGATGTCTAATTAGTATTTCTTCACAGGGGAAGATAGGTCTCATGGGGATATTTGAAGTCCGTGCTGGAAAAAACTAATACAATCTCGAATTTCAGAGAGAAAAAAAATAATGAATAACCTTTACAACATTGAGAGGAGTTTGTTGAAGTTTCGGAAAATTATAGCACTTTATATTTACAAATTGATACTCAATAATTTCTAAGATATCTTGGAGTTTATCAGTGATACTTGACTTGTAGACCTGTATATTTAGACAGATTTACTCATTAGGGCTAAAGTATACCTAACTGGCACTGTAAAGTGTCAAAGGGATACCACAGTTCCAGACTTTGGCAGGTGGATGCTAGGAATTGAGAACCTGAGGTTGGCATTACTTGCACAGACTGGCAGTTGTCTGTGTTTCAGAATTCTACCCTTAGACTAGAGAGAGAGGAATTAGTTTACTTCTTAGGAAAAGTGATGAAAGGAAATTAAGTCCTTCTAGAAAACTGAAAAGTTAAATTATTGAAAATGGATTCAGAAAAAATGGATAAATAAGGAGAAATTGGAGTAAAGTGAATAACACATGCAAGGAAATTCACATTCTCTTATTCAACCAAAGGCGTTCCATTTCTTCCATAGTGAGGATGTCACAGAAATAGGGAACTACTGTTTGGTAAAGACATTTGAGCAGTAGTGGGACTCAACAGGACTGCGTTCCAGGTAAATTCAACAGTCTCAGGTTTTTCTGGGCAGCCTTGCTCGTTACTCACCCCCTCGGGAAAATTAAAGTGAGAGTATTTTAACAGTTGCAAAATTTTTCAGGACTATGAAATGTTCTTCGCTCTGGGTCCTGTGTGGTTGCCTTCATCAATTTCTCCCTTCATTTGCTTCTTTCATTCTTATACTCCAAATTAAGTTGTCCCCATCACCCCATTTCACCAAAGCTGTTCATCCCAGAGAATCAGAGAATCAACTTCTTCCAAGTTTCATTGTGTTTCCATCTTGGCCATGATCCTCTATATGGTCACAAAAGTGAATTCCTTACCCACATCCTCACTTTTCCAGCCTTCTTGTCTTTTTCTTGCATTTGCTTGATCAGCCCTATATTAATCTAGTGATCTGTTCCCGTTTGTAACCACAAGAAGCTGAGGATTTGGGGTGATGTTCACATAATCTAACTCAGTGAAACTGCCAGAAGTTAATAATAATAACATAAGCTAAATTTATTGAAAGATGTTTTTTGCTGTACTTATTCTTTTAAACCTTATAGTGGCTTGAATAGGTAGGTATTATTAGCACCAATTTGTTAGGGAGAAAGAGAGAAACCGAGTCCTTAAGAATTTATTAAATATTATCCAAGGTCAAACAACTAATAACTGCAGAGCTTGATTAGAAGTCAGGTCTTATGCTCCATTAAACCCTACTGCCAGCCATTAGATAATAATATTAGGGCAATATGACATAATGACAAGGGCACATATGGGAGAGACATGCGTGGCTTCATATACTAGCTTTTCCATACATGAACTGTGTAAGCAGCAAATCAACTTGTCTTTATGATTTTCTGTTATACAGAATTGCTGTAATTGGTAAGGATAATATACCTAAAATAATTAGCCAATTATTTAGATATATTAGAAACTTAACTAATGATAACTGTAATTATTAATCCATCTAAATTACTTTCACTTGATTTAGTATATAGATCCTTGACTGGTGTCTATGAGTTTTTAATATGTAGTCCAGTACTTTACATTTATTTCTGGTTTTTACCACATTTTCTTCCTCCAGGACAAACATACCTTTTTTATCTTCATCCTCACTTGAGAAAGGAAAAATGACCTACAAAGAAATAAGATAAAATAAATTTTCTAGTGAGCAAACTTCTATGGAATCAAAAAGCTTGTAAATACCAGTATTTAAATGACTCACTGAATGTTCTAGAATAAGTGCAATAAACTATACTTCATCATTTTAAAAAATGTTAAATCTAGCATAAATAAAGGCAATTTATACACACAAAAACATACACACAGGTACAGAGTCAATGTGAAATATATATCTCTGTTTATGCATAGATCAAGAAAAGGGGATCACTGGTGTTGATCTGTCCCCTCCAAAGTGGGAAATTTGAGTTACACTTATTTTTCTCAATAGTTTTTTATCCACAAAGAAAGTTTGTTGCAGTTTGCTTGTGTTTGGATTTTATCGAAAAATTGAGTCATAATGCATGAATTTCACACTTCCATGTTTGGGGATTAACCAGTTTAGCTGTAGAAGAGGATACCAATCATGGAATATCAGTGACAGAAAGATTTTCTGAAAGATATAAACAAAATTTTAAAGGATAAAGTTATATCTCAATATCTAAAAAAGCTATGGTTTCATCCAATCAAATATCTGATTTCTCTTTCTTATGGACTGCTACGAACACTGTCATAGTGTAGGCATTCTTTTCTAGTCAGACATTTTCTATATGTGATCCCATTACATTTCATTTAGTTTCATGTCATTTCATAATTTTTTGACACTAGATTTACTCTTGTACTGGTTTGCTATCCTTTTGAGTTGTATTCTAACACAAAACTGATACGCATATTTTTGAATCATTTGAATTATTTATAAAAGTTGAATGGAAACAACAAAAGTATGGATTCCTTTTATATAATATGGAAAACAGTACACAGACTGCTATTAATCCATACTCAATGCTTATTTCTATGTTATACATGATCCAAACAATTGTTCTAATATCTAAAAACTATCCAGCAGACATTTCTTCATTAAAATTTGAAAATAATGGTATTACAGTTCTGAAATAAAGATAAACTTTGGCATTTCCCTAAACTGTCTCTAACAACTTCTGCTGAATATTGAGAAGAATATGCAATTGGTTTCTTAATTAGTATGCAATGTTTTCTGATTCTCACAACATCCTTTCCTAAGCATAAAAAAATGGTGTGTGTGAGCATGTGCACACATGCTTATGTGTTTTATAAATATTTTTCAAGATTACTGAATTTGTATTTTTTAAAGTACTTATTTCTAGTTCTGAAATTTGCAATTTTCTCTTATTCAATCTTCTTATTTTAATTCAGAAGATTTTTTAATAAATTTATTATTGGTTTTCAAATTCAGTGTAACTAAATTTGACTGAGAAAAGACTGTTTTCAATGTTTTTGAAGTATTTTTTTGAGTTGGTTATACCTTCATGTAATCACAGTCAACACATACATCCTGTAATACCCTCAAGAATCCTACGAAATTATATCTAACTTCATCACTTCCATTGTCTCAGTTAGTCATAAAACCTTGAACACCCAAGTTCATTGAGTCCTATCACTTTATTCATTCAATCACTCATTCAGCAAATACGTTTAAATGTCAATATATCTCAAATACAGCTCCAAACTCAGGAAGAAAATCTAGACACAAAAGATCTACAGTAGCTGTTGAACAGCATGCAGTGTATTTGGAGGAGCTTTCACTGTTCATTTGGATCCAAACCATTTGTCTGTCTTTCCTAAACTAATTTAAGTCTCCTTAAATTATCAGCTCCTCAAATAACAACCAGATCATCTAAAAATATATAACCGGATCATTTCACTCTTCTGCTCCAAAACCTACAAAGTCAGGTTATCATATTCTAAATTAAATCCAACTCTGTATCCTAACAATGAAATGCAACATGATCTACCCTGACATGTGTCTGTCTTTATCTCCTGCTTATTAATGTTGAGGCTCTTCACTAGACACCTTGATCTCTTTGGTTTTCCGGAAACATGTTAAATATAAGTTTTTCACTTGTTGTTCCTAGTGCCTGGAACACTTGTAGTCTGTGTACTCATAATCACTCTCCCCTTCACTAAGGTCTCCAGACCACAGATCACCTGCTTAGAGAGGCACATCACTCACCATATTATCACATAGAGAGGAAACCCCTTTCATTCATTTTCTATCATTTTACCTTACTTACTTTTTATAGCAATTATCTTTCCTTCTCTATTTATACACACATATATTTATTTAATTAGTTATTTTTTTTTGATTCTGCAAAATAGAATCACTCTCCTAAAGGCTCCATATCATAGCATTATCTTGAATCTTGTGAACTGCATTTTTTTTGAATAATGACACTTCTGTATGTTCACCTGACACAACATAATTGCTATTTTTTTCCTTTTGGAAAGCCATTTCCTCTTAAGATTCATAATCTAAGTTACTAACAGTTCATACTAATTGTGAATTTTCATAACAAAACATCTAAAGGGTATGAACGAAAACACTGTTTAGTGTAGGAATGTGCCATGCTTTAAAATGATTGACAGTAGACTTTCTTAAATTGCTTTAAAAACAGCTCACTTTAGTGCTAATCGGGGACCCATTTTGCTCTTAAATGTCCTAATTCTACATAATTGAACAAGATTGCCAACCAAACAGAATGGGAGCCAGAAACTAAAAAAATGCTACTTTTGTTCTAATTACAGTGACTCCTGGTCATCTTTTATTGATGCCTCTTCTATCTTAAAAAATAATATCTGGCATCTTTTTCATTATGTATCTATGATATGCTCTCAATAAATTTTGTAATGAGATTTGCTGGGAGGTGGTCAACTTTGAGAAGTATTACCAAAATAACATTCATGATTATTCATTAGATTAAAATTAACTTTTAATAAAATATTCCCTTTGGCAGTCATTGTATAGTAATGAAAATGTAAAATAGAGGTGAAGAGATTGTTGGATGTATCATTTATATGTCTAATAATAGAACAAAATTTAGCTGAGACTGAAGAGACTGACAATTATCTAGGGAAAATCCTTTCACCATTACAATATGAAAATTGCAGAAAAAAAATCTCAGAATATTTATTAAACTGCAATCAGTTTGTGTTAAAAATTAAGACAATATGTTTTGAAAAATAAATTTAACTACTTGTTGCAAAACTTGAACTACTTCTTTGCTCTGAAATCTGAACTTCCCAAGGGCAAATGTGCATGAGATTAGTTAGCATTATTTTTCTCATTAATAAAACATGGTTTAATAATAGCTCCTATCATAGAGAGCTATTTTGTGTTAATTAAATTATACAGACTATCTGGAATGTAGTTATGCTCAATATGGGTTATTTGTAACCCATATTCCTACATGTATATAATGATTTGAATCACCTGTCATAAATTTTCTCATGCCTTACATCTAGTCAATTGACATAAATTCTCCCAAAACTTCCCATTAGGGGATTCATATTAACTAATGATTCAAAAAGAGCTATCTCTTTTTATTTTAGGATTTGTCACAAATACAAAAATTTGCAAATATCTTCCCCAAACCTGTTCCCCTTTAAATATTGTATTGATGATTTGTCAAAAAATCCGTTTCACAGGGTGGTTGTTTTGATTATTATTAATGTTTTTCTTGCTCTAAATGCCCACCTTGGGGAGTAGTCATAGGGGTAGATCATAACCCTGGATCACGAAGAAATGACAAATCTTCTTCTGAAGGAAGATGATGTCCTCTAAGAGCCAAGAACGAAAAGATAAGAAACATCTAGCAAAGCAATGATTTCACTTTAAATGGATCAAGTAGACTAAGGTTAAATTGACTTTATGTCTGCCATTCATTTTCCTGAAGTCTTGCACGCAATTTTACTCTTCTCTCTTTTAACCTTTCCCTGTGCAGCTTTGAAGTAGCTGTGAAGTATAAATCTGTAATTTCTAGCAGCTTGCCAAGCAGAAAACTGGAATATCTACCCTATCTATCCTTTTACCTCAACCCCAGTGCTCTCTGTCTGCTCTAAGTAGCTCTGATCTTGAAATACCACAAAGTTAGACTTGCTGTTTTTGCTGTGACTTTACCTTGCAGGAGAGGGAGTTTAAATTTAAGCCATTTATGTACTTTTGTAACATATGTAATTTTCAGGAAGAAGCAGCAACTATAAACCAGAGACACACTACAGGGGTGGGAGGAAGAGGAGGGAATAGGATCAAAACAAGGGGGGTGGGAATTGTAAGGGGACTATAAAAAGATGAAAATGCATACATTGTGCAAAAATGGAAAATGATATAGAAAATATATAAAATTTTTAAAAATGAAAAAAAAAAATAAAAACAGAATACATTTTGATGACCAAAGAATCTGACATTACCATGATTGAAAGTTTTTGCAATGGGCTAATGCTGTAAAATTTGAGAATTTCCTGTGGTTTGAGATGTTGTAATTCATTCAAGCCTAAATTTTCATTCAGGCATTGTATTTTAGGCATAATTCATAGAGATTCAAGTGATTATTTGAACATCCTCCAAAATTCTTATCCCGGAACTGGCACAAATTTATCAGTAATGAGCTCTGGGCCTTGCTGGCTGCAGCATTTAATGAGTGCTATAGAGGAGATGTGTGTGTTTACCCACTAGGGGAGGGAATGTGCCAGCACTGGAGAGGGATAGCTACACTTTCCAGCATTCACTTTAGAGCCATAAATGCCAGTTTGACTTGATGCTCTTTGAGTGAATAGCACTAGTTTTTGAGCAGACTTCATGCCAGATGAGAACAGCTGAGCCTTCTGACGCTTCACCATCAGAGAAGCACAGTATAACTGGTCCTCAGAAATGGTGATGCTCGGAACCAGGATTATTTTCTTTTTGAGAAAAACATCACTGTCCAAAAACATGTATAACAAACTTGCATTCTTTATAAAATAGATATTATAACATGATGGAAAAATAAGACTTCATGGATAAATAATTTAATTTAATACTGCTTGACTCACTGATATGAGATGATTAAGACCACAATGGAATTAGTATTATCAGCCAATTAATAATGATTTGAATTTCCATGGTGACCAACTGAGCCTAAGGGATCCAAATTCATTATTGTGCTGGAATGACTAGATTAACTTAATAGACATTGACCTAGATAACAATCTAATAGAATTTAGTGGTACACATTAATAGGGATTCATATATTAGTAGCAGAATTCACACATGCATATAAAATTTTTTAAAGTTATTAAGGAATAACTTTTGAAATTATTATGGCAATTAATTTATAAACAAAATTGTTAGATTGATACATAAGTTTTAGTTCTTGTGTTTTACAATAGAAATACATTATGTAGCATAATTAAATATTTTGTCTTGATTACTCATTATCAGTATTTTTATAATCAAAACAAAGACAGTGAGTTTATTATTCAAATTTAGGAAGTCAGTTTCATACTTACAAAAAAGACATCACTATTGTTGTAAATCCTGTATTATTCTTTGAATGCATTTCTCTCATTTCATTCTTTTCTATATGCAAAGTGCCTTAATATAAATATAGTTGCTTTTTGCACGTTGACTTAATGTCTCTATAAAGTAGGGGTGATTAAATGTTATTAATCACATTTTTTAAAGAAGAAACAAATTTAGAAAAAATATTTAGAAAAAATACATATACATGTGTGATTCTATCCATGTGACTTCACACATGTACATGTATGTTACATCTAACATATATCTAGTGATTCTATGTGCACACATTCAAATTAATGGCATAATTCCAAAGAATTCTGGAACAATCCTGTTTCTATACATTACTTATTCTTATCTATTGAATAACTTTTCCTGCTTTGACTATTTCCCACTAGGACACATGTAACTAGAATTTCCCTGTGCCTCATCCACCTGCTTATTTAATGGACTCCGTATTAATAGTGGTGTCTCAATTTCTCTGATATCTGCTCTCTATCTTATACAAACTTCTAGTCTCCTCTCTATAAAGCCTCACTGTATTTCTGAGCTCTATGGATGTCTGTAATTTGCCAAACACTAATGTTTCTCTTCTTCTGCCTTGGCCATGCACTGACAACTGATGGTGAAGAGTGACTCAGTCTCGGCATCTCACTGCAGGGACCTGAAGCAGTGTGACCTCATGTCCCTACAGTGTTAACCTGTGCTTTTCACCCCCCACCAAGGTTCTCTATGACTGTGGGTAGGGAAATGCCTTGCCCCTCCACTTTGTACGCTAGGTTGTCATCCAGGCACTAATGCAACTACACTGCGGGTCATTCTCCACCGCACATTCTTACACAAAACAGCTACTTCAATCAGTTCACTCAAAAGAGCATAGACAGCTACATGTTTAGAAAATCTGAGTAGGAATCAACATTGCGTAGACACCCTATGGCTGTTCTACACCTTTACTTCCCCTGATCCACAATCTGTGAAAACTTTCTGGAATATGAATTGAAACCCACAGACTCCTCTAGGATGCTCCATCAGCTGAGTAAAACCTCACCAGACTTGAGCTGGACCCCATACCTGGAGATATAGAAGTGGCTATAGATATAAATAATGATGTAGGAGACTCTGTTTTCCTTTTTCACTGTTATGCTAAAATAAGCAGAAAATATAAGCTCCTAGTCAGCAAACTAATTATGAACGATAGTCAACTTATTTTTACTTTAAACTACTAAAAAAAAAGCAAAACTACCTCTGTTTATAAAAAATATTTGTAGGCATTTTTTGAAACAATGAACAGAATATATTTGACAATCAATGCAATAGTTTTTAAAATATAAAATGTACATTTCCCACCCCCTAAGGTTTTTGGACAGTTTAAATATGCCTTTAAATGTTTCTTAAAAATAGTAATGTATTAGTCCCTTCATATTCAAAGCAGTGGACACACTGAGATTACCTTGGTCACTAAAGGAAATTAAGTTTAACAGTAAACATGAATGTGCTAAAAAGCAGAAAATACTTGCATAAGCAAGGTGAGATTGGAACCACTGCTTTGTAGTATTTGTAACCTCCCAGGAGCTTCATAGACTCACAGAAATATCAGCCCCTTCAAACAGCTTTCTGTGTAGCATGGAGATATGTCTTTGTGCCATAATTTATTCTACTTTCTTCTCTCCCTATTTCTTTTAGTTTATTCCCTTTGTTTAATGACTCTCTCATTGTATGTCTAAGCAGAAATGTCCTAGAAGTGAGGATGTGACTGGCTTGAGCAGTCACTCTTCAACTGAGGGTATCACTGTGACACAAAGCGCAAATGTCAGCCTTCCTCAAACACAGCAGGACCCCTGGTATTAGTTAGTCCATATGTCCATTTAGTTCAGACAGTAAGCCATGGTTAAAAACCTGCAGCCAGAGTCAAATAGGAATTTGGTATAAAATGCAGCAAGTCTGGCTTTCTGAATTGCTTTTGCTCATTATTTAGAAAGGATCAATAGAAATAGCAGACACTTGGAGCTCACTGTGCATTAGAATTTTTACATTTTTCCTTGTTACTCTGAATAGCAAGTGCCTCTCCCGAAATAAAGAAATGTTGGGGCTAGGAGACATGATCAATGCTTGTATCACAGTTCCCAAAGAAGCAAAACCAATGAGAGACAGAGATTTATTTTAAGGCTCTGACTCATGCAGTTTTGGAAAACTGGCAAGTACAAAATCTGATGGGAAGGGCTGACAAGCTGAAGACTCAGAAAGAACTTCAGCTCAAATCCAGGGCAATCTACTGGAAGAATTCTGTCTTGCTTGGGAGAGGTCAAACTTTGTTACATTGAGGTCTTCACCTGATTGGATGAGGCCCACCCACATTATGGAAGTTGGCAATCTCCTTTCTCAAAGACCATCATTTTAAACATCATCTCATCTGAAAGCATATGGTCTATAGGTAGCCAGAATAATGTTTAATCAAATATGTGGACACCAGGATCCAACTATGCTGACACATGAAATTAATCATCACACGTTATAACCAGGCCTGGGTAGTAATAGGGATTAGTGCCACTGGGGCAGGCAAGGCCTGCATGGCACACTGGAGGGTTCTGAAGAAGTACAATTACTCTTCTCTGCACCTGGTACTTGGTAAGGAGAAGCCCTTGCAACTTCCAATTCCAGGAACAGAGGAGCTTCATACTAATATAATAACCCCAATGAGGGACCAGTGATTAATGACTCACCACCAACTTAGTTATTGCTATTAAGTAAAAGCCGGCAACCCTGAATTCCAAGAAAAAATGACATCAAGTGTAATAAGGAGCATACTAACTACCTAAGGGGACCAGCAGCCACAGAAAGAAACATACAATGGACACATCAACAGAAGATTAGAAATCTAGTAAATAGAACTTCAGGAGGAGACAAAAGACAGCCTCAACAGCAACCACAACAGGCCATTCACAGAGGAGCGACAGAATAGTACCAAGGGTTTTACGGAGGAAATGTGATTGTCAACACATTTAATGCAGTTACTGAAGGGGTAGATGAAATGAAGTTTGTGAGAGATTAGTGGGCAGGAAGATGAAATAGAAGAATACAAAAAAGTGGCAGAAATTATGCATAAGAATGTTTAAAACTATTAAATAAGTGCATGAATTTAATCAAATGAAAAATTACAACCATTCCACAAATAGTTAAAGTAAATGCCATGGATCTGAAGGAATATTTCAGTTCAAAATTTGTAAATGAGGGCCTCCCTGGTGGCACAAGTGGTGAAGCACCTCGCTATGAAGCAATCCGCAGTCTGTGTGGCATGAGTTGAATCCACGGCCGGCCAGGGAACAACCCACATGGCACAGCAGACCTCTCCTGACTCGCCCGCTGCTCCCCTCAGCAGTGTATTTCAGTCAGTCCGCCTGTTCTGTTCCCCACTCTGTCTTTGGTGAATCCTTTTACCCCTACGTCTCTGGCCTGTACTCCAGCTCTCATATGCATAAATAAATAAATCTTAGAAAAAAATTAGTAAATGAAAGAAAATGTTAATAAAATAAGACATCTAAGCATATGTTAGTAAAATTTCTGAACTTAGGATAAAGATAATTTTTTCAAAGCTTTTGGCAGAAATAAGAAGTTACATATAAGGGAAAAAATCCACTCTACATTAAAATCATCTACAAATCTAAGAATTAGGGGAAGGAAATATAATTTCACCATTCCATATAAAGGTTGAGAGAATATCTTAACCATATGTACATTCCAAATAAAGTAATATAGAGAAAATTCAAACCAAGGAACAATTAAATGAAAGAATTTCAGTACAGAAAAGAATACAGAAAAATGTTATGGATTGTATTTAGTCAAAAATAAAATGATCCAGAGAAAGAGATGATGAGAAAAATGTTTTGCTTTTTAAAATATGCAGTTTTTAAAGTGATATATTCACAAAAAATCATATTAATAATATTGAGAGTTTAAAATTGCATGTTACCTTACCAAAGGTAGAGAGGGTTTCAGAGGCTAATAATGTTCTAAAGATCCTTTAAGGGAGAGGGTGAAATGTGGGGAAGTGAAACAGATCTAAAGGTTACGTCTTATTAGGAGTAGTGCCTTGGTGGGAGGGAGTAGTTGGTGTCTCATTTTCATGTAATAGTAGGAAAACAGACGTACGATGAGGTGTACACAATTTGGGCTAATAGTGAAAGGAGAAAGCCACTAAATAGTACAATGGGCATCTTGATCATGTACAGATGAGAGATAATATAATGCTTAGTGTTATTTTGAAACCATGTGAAACTGATCATAACCAACCAAGAGCTAGAGAAACAGCAGCTTTCAGGCCTCGCTGGTGGCGCCAGGGGTTGAGACGCAACCTATGAAGCTGTCCAAGGCCACTGCAGCATGAGTTTGATCCCCGGCCAGGGAGCTACCCACATAGTGCAGCAGACCTCTCCTGACTCACCTGCTTCTTCCCTCAGCAGTGTATTTCTGTCAATCTGCCTGTTCTGTTCCCCACTCTGTCTCTGGTGAGTTCTCTTACCACCCCCCAACCTTCTGGCCTGTACCCCAGTTCTTGTATGCATAAATAAATAAATATTTAATAAATAAAAGAAACAGCAGTCTTCTAAACTTCAGTTTCATGTTTATGTTTATGTATGAAACATAATGTTTTCTTTTTTTTCTAAAGATTTATTTATTTTTATACAAGAGTTGGGGTACAGGCCAGAGGCATGGGAGGGTAAGAAGATTCACCAGAGACAGAGCAGGGAGCAGAACAGGCAGACCACAGAAATACACTGCTGAGGGGAGCAGCGGGAGCAACTGGAGAGGTCTGCCGCACCATGTGGGATTCTCACCAGCTGGCCGGGATCGAACCCGCACTGCCAAGGCTGCAGACAGCTTCACAGCATGGCGCTCAACCTGCTGCACCATCCAGGAGGCCCAATGTAATGTTTTCTTCACATCATCAGAATGAAGGTACTGTATTTTCCATTTCAATTAAAAATTATGCTAATGGGTGGATTATAGAGGCTGGAAAAAATTAGGAGATCCGTATATAGAGTAGTGATCAGAGAAAGCATCTGTGAGAGAGGTGGAAATTAAATAATTAGTACTTGGAAAGATGACTAGAAGACCTTCCATGATGGGGAAGGGTCGTGTTGGAAGGAAGGAAGCTACTCAAAGGAGAAAGCTGTTTTAACTGTTGGCGTGGATTGTCATAAGAATATTATGGCCAAAGTGAAGACTGATGAATGTCGTAGACTAGCATGATATGTGATTAGCATATGAAAATCTGTTTTAAATTGAGATAGTCTGTTTCACAGTGACAAGCATTTAGGCAGGGGAAGTGACAGTAGTGCTGGTGTTAACCCATTCTTTCAAACATGGCTAAGAAAATACTGAATCTCAATTAGTAGGTACCAGGGTGGGGGGAGATTCCAAAGTGAGATGTCTCATGTCATTCTGCAAGTTTGCATGTGACTGGAAGGTCACATTGTGATATAATAGATATTCACATAGATTTACTTTATCAGAAAGTTTATGAATGTAAAACAATTAGCATGTGTGTTTCATTTATGTCATTATAATGAAGCAGTTATTGATGTCACAGAACACAGTAGACGTTGGCTTCCTTTGAATTTGTTTTAGAATCTGGTAGAATTTCAATGGGTATTAAAATAAAGATGTGCATTGTTACTAATGAAAATTTTAATTATTCTAAGAAGGAGTGTCTGTTTTAGAACCCAGAAGCAAAGCACTGATGGACACTTTCAAGTATAACTAAATCTGTGCTTTACCTACCTGGAGCTTTTAAACAACTTATCAGAAAAGTCAGTGATTACAATTGCAGCATACATGTTATTCAGAGAAACATATTTGCTATCACTGACAGTGTGAAGCCACTCTCTAAGACATCAACATTTTGCTAAAAATAGTTCTATTAATTTATACAGGATCTTAGCTTTATTTTCACAGGAAGGAATGCCAACACTTGACACACTAGTTTTATTTGTACTGAAGTGTCAAGAATGATACATGCCAAACTTAGAACATTTTACACTAAAAGAAAAAGAATATGAATCCCTCAATATAATAGAAACACAAAATATTGTGTATGAGCAATTATATATCAGTGAAAAGTGAGCCTGTCTGTTAACTTATCTCCTACATATTTGATCCATCAGTAATGACTTTCTTCTTTACATCTACCTACCCATGGATTCATTTCTCTCTTTCTACACCTCCACCATCATTCGTCTGAAGTTCTAGAGTAGCTTCCTAACTAGTCTCACCTATTTCATGCTTGCCTCTACAACTTTAATAATTGAAAAGGGGGTGGTAAATATTCCTCTGTCTTCCCAAACCTTGAGCAAGATGTATAAATAGACCAGGTCTTCATAATCACGTAATAGCATAGGAAATCACATGAATGTTTTAGAACAAAATAGGAAAGTTTGTGTTCCTTTAGAGTTTATAAGTAAAAGCTCTTACATAGGTCAGTCAAAACTTACTAGGTATATTTACCTTTTCTTCTCCATACGAGAGAATATTAAGTTTCATTAGAGGCTGTTATGATTTACACTTCAACATGGAGGTGGGGTGAGTTTAACTTCTAAAACAAAGTAAATATGTATTTTTACTTTACTCCCCCATGTGGAAATTATTCTTCTGCTGCTATTATTTCTCAACCATGGCTACTAGAATCATTTGGGAGAACTTAAAATTAATAATGAAAACATGGTGTTCAGCTTCTACTCCAGAAGATTTAAATCAGAATTTTGAATAGTGGGAACGGAGCACTGGGATGATTTTAAATGTTCCCCAGATACTATGTAATTGGATTGAGAACTACAGAGACCTGTTGAGGTTGTGAGCAGGCAGCCTGGGTTCCAAAGCCAAAGCAGCGAAGGTGGGAGGCAAACCAGATAATCACAGCCTGAGGAAGGCTGCTGAGGGTATACGAATAGCTGGAGGAAGACTGCTTAAGGCATACAGCGTGGCTGGTTTGACTACACTTTACAAAGTGTTTGGGAGATTCACCTGAGGAAATAAATGCTTCAAGTTACAGTTACAATGGTTCTCAATTTCCTGAGGTTCGAGTCTTAGAAGCAGCTGAAGGTACAGTTTACACAATAAGTTGATTCTTCTAGTATTTTGGTAACTCAAAAATTGATTGAAGAGTAGAGAATATTTATTAGTAATTTAATTCTTATTCCATATGCCTAAATAAGATAACTATACAACATTGTAGCTGTAAAACATTCATTAAAATATATTAATATACATGTAAGTACTCATTTGTCTGCTATCAAATATTGCCTATTTTATAACACAATTTAAATGTTGTCACTATAGACATAAAAATATTAACATTTCCATGTACACTGAGAATTAATTGACATATATCACTATATACATTTAAGATATATAGCATGATGGTTTGATTTGCATACATTGTGAAATGATTGCCAGAGAGATTTATTTTTAATCTCTTTTGTCAGTAATATTTTTTAAGGTTTATTTATGCATACAAGAGCTGGGGTACAGGCCAGAGGTGTGGGGAGGTGAGAGGATTCACCAGAGATGGAGTGGGGAACAGAATAGGCAGACTGACCAAAGTACACTACTGAGGGGAGCAGCAGGAGAACCAGGAGAGGTCTGTTGCGCCATGTGGGTAGCTCCCTGGCTGGCCAGGGGATCGAACTGGTGCTGCAGAGGCTGCAGACAGCTTCATAGGTTGCATCTTAACCCCTTGCACCACCAGGAGGCCAACTTCAAGAATATTTTTAAAGTTACTTAGTTACTTCAATTTTTACAACACTTTTAATGTCTTACTTTCTGTTTGTAGTAATGTTAGTAATCTAAATCCTAATATAGATTACACTTTAAGATTGCAATCTCTTCTCCTCACTACCAACATTTCACTTGTTCTTTCTTCAATTGAGTCAGATGTTCCTAAATAATAATAAAACAATTGCCTAAGTTAATTTTTAAAATGCATATTTTTGGAATTAGGCCCAGAAATTCTGATTGATTAGATATAAAATAGCATCCAAGTATTTTTTATTTTATAGTATTCCAGTTGATTTTAAGTTAATTGGTCCTTTCAAAACAATGAAAAAATACAGCAGGGTTCTTACTGATTCCCTCAATTCATAAGCTCTTTTTCATGTCCTGGGTTGTACAATGTGGTTAAAAATGCAAATATGGGCAAGAAATAGATCTTGCCTTCAAATGGATATGTTAGTTTAAGATGACCTTTAGACATGTGATAAGAGAGCTACAGAGGCATTTCAAAAGACATTTAATGACATCCACAAAGGATTCTTCTAGAAGTAGCATTCGTGAATCTGTAATGCCATGAAAATGGAATAAACTTAATAACATTCAAGGTACATGGAACACTGAGAAATGGCTCAGACTGGAATGCCTATGGTTTGTCCAGGCGAAAAATGCTTGGGTCTGGTTGAACAAGTGCTTTGTCAATGCTGGCAGCCAATTTTCAGTATTTTTTAATGGTTCTTTAAAACTATGGAGTAACTTAAAAGAAGATTAAATCTAATTTTACTCAGAGAATCATGGAAGCTTCTATTGATGTATTGTCTGTACCATCATCTGAACTAGAATTTCTTTCTTGCTTATCTATAAACGATATGCTGTGAGAAAGCTTAACCAAGGAAAGTATCCTGCCAAAGCTGGGTTCCTCTTGGATTTCCCTTGAAAGATTTTCCATCTTGAGACAAGAAATTAAGCAAAGTAGCATTCTTTTTTTTTTCTTCCTCATATAGTCTTATGTCTAGAAAACTAAAAATGTTCTTAAGGAAAAATGATTTCTAGGTATTAGTAGATGAATAAAATATGCTACAAAAGAGCCATTTGGCAAACAAAACCATTTAACTCAGAATAATGAGGGAAGCAAAAAGACAAAATGTTCATATTTTCCCCCTTTTCTCCTTTTCTTCTCTTTTGCAGCCTCCAGTTAATTACCCAGCCACAGGTTCAAACAGCTTCTCAGTCCTTATGGATCATATAACCTTCTGATAATTTACTAATGACCTTTTCTTAGGAATTAGAAAAATATCAGAACCTAAGTATGTGGATAGTCAGTTCTAAAGTTTTACACCTCAGTTTATTCCATGCGAGAAGATATCTTGGATTATACGGGTTAACTTTTAAATCTTCTAATTATACCAGACAATAAACTTGCTATGTTATCGCTAGGTACTTCTGATGCTACATTCTGCTTAAATCTTTGGAACCTATAACAGGCTAGGTTATGTGTGAAGCAGACTCTGAGTCAAAGCTTGGTTTGCAGGAAGTTTATTAAGGAATGTTCTTTGGAAGCACCATGTGTGTGTAAGAAGGAAAAGAAGCAGGGTTGGGGAAAGTGTGAATTTGGGCTATGATGTATCTCAGGGAAAGTCAGCTACAAACCAGCTGAAGGTGAGATAGCCTTTCTGTGTTGTCACACTTTGAGGTAAAGGAATTGGACCATAGCACTCACCACACATGGGCCAGGAATTGGACGCAAGTTGCATGTGATCTGGATGAGTCAATTCCCTTCAGCAAAGGCAGTTCCCAACAAGCACTGATAGCTGAGCACCTTTATATGTAACACTGCAGTTTGGGGAGATGAATTCTCAAGTTCTAAAGGAGGACTGCGTGGCATGTCACAGCATTTTACTTCATCCGAACAACAACTACTCATGGCTTCCACTTGCCTGCCAGTCAACTATTAAATCTGAAGTCTGAGTATGAAGAATAAGTTACCATATTTTCTTAGTGTTCTATAGGTTCAACAATACAGTAAAACTATGAGTCTCGTTTAAAAAATAATAATTAATTGAGCATCCTAATATATATAGATATTGAAAGAGAGTTTTTATATATTCAATGCTATTTATGTATGGCTCTTCATTTTATGCTATTTTTATTTATCTTAATAAAAGCCTTCATTTTTCTTTTTTTAAAGATTTATTTATTTATGCATACAAGAACGGGGGTAAAGGCCAGAGGTGTGAGGGGTGAGAGGATTCACCAGAGACAGAAGGGAACAGAATAGGCAGATTGAAGAACACTGCTGAGGGGAGCAGTGGGTGAGTCAGGAGAAGTCTGCTGAGCCATGTGGATCAGCTTCCTGGCCAGGGATCCAACACATGCTACAGTGGCTGCAGTAAGCTTCATAGGTTGCATCTTAACCCCTTGTGCCACCAGAGAGGCCCAAAGCCTTCATTTGCCTACCTAAATTATATTTTGTTAATTGGAAATGTTTTAGTATCTTATTTCTAAAAATTCCTTTTCCATATCTTTTTCAAAATATTATTATAAACCTTAGATTTAAAGGCCAAGTGCAGGGCCTCCCCGGTGGCGCAGCGGTTGAGCGCTGGGTTGCGAAGCTGCCCGCTTCCTCTGCGGCGCTGGTTCAATCCCCGGCTGCTCCCCGGCCACCTGAGGAGGGTCCCGCATGGCGCGCAGACCTCTCCTGCCGCCCGCTGCTCCCCTCAGCAGTGTACTTCGGTCCTTCTGCCTGCTCTGCTCCCCGCTCTGGTTCTGGTGAATCCTCTCACCCGCGCTTCTGACTGTGCCCAGTGCTTGTATAAATAAATAAATCTTAAAAAATAAATAAATAAATAAAGGCCAAGTGCAGTCACCACTTGGATCAATTAAACACAATTTGCTAAACTGAAAAAGAGAAGTCAGTGCATTGAAGAATCAAGATCCACAGGAGAAGACCCAGATCTGGACAAGTCCCTCTGCTCTCACATGCTGTCAATAAGCTTAACATTGTGAAAGAGAACACCAAGTGAGGACCACAACCCAGATTTTAGAAGCTTAGCAGACCTCTTCTAGCCACAACTTTGTAATGGTGAAACCTTGTAACAGGTTCCTATGGATGTGTTCTGGGGACTTCCACATCTGAGCCAGATACACTGCATCGATCTTGGGACTATTCAATATACATGAAAGCTGCAGATTGTATCATCCAGCCTGTTTACAGCCCTCGTTTATCACCCCAGAGTCTCTGCCCACAGTGCTTGGACCATGCACTTTCCGAGACTCACAACTGTGGGAATAGGTCAGTGTCAATTACACATACATCTCTTGGCGTCATGCTAAAGATGCTTAAGTATGCTACAAAGCCCACCCTACACCTGTAACCATATGGCAGTGTCTGTATCTACATCTACATCTGTGTCTATGCATATGTTAGTCCACTCAGGCTACTGAAGAAAATACCATAGATTTTGTGTCTTGTAAACAACAGGAATTTATTTCCCACCTCACTGGATTGGGAAGTTCAAGATCAAAGTGCCACTAGCTTTGGTGTCTGGTGAGAGCCTGTTTCTTAGTTCTTTTTAGCAAAACTCCTTTAAGAGTAAATTTATATTTCCTGTTTCTGTGTTCTATTTTTGTATCTCTTGAACATCTTCAACCACATTTATCCCCGCTACTCCATGAAATCATCTCTTACATAGCCTCAAAATTGAGAAATACTGATTAGTATTCATTTGGACCTATCAGAATCGTTGATGCTGCTTGATTGCCTCTCCTTGAAATAATTTTTAGTGTTGGCTTCTGGCACAACACACATCAGGCTGTCTTCCCACTTCTAAAACTACTACTTCTTAATTTCTTTATTGTTCTGGCTTCCTCTCTAGTCCATAGCAGCTGGATCTCTCTAATTTTCAGTCCATAGATCCTTCTTCCTTTTTTTTCTGCAGGTACTCCAGATTTTGGTAATATCATCTAATTGACTGACTATAAATTACACCTAAATAAAAACGTATTTCTCCCTCTAGCCTGAACCTTCCCCCTGAGTTTCAAGTATACTTTTGGAACCTCAAACATAGATGGTCTAAAATTAAATCTTCACCTTAGCCCTCCCTCCAAATGTGTTCCTTCTGCAATCCTCATCTCAATCGATCATAACAAATTTCAGGTGCTAAGGAAGTAAATCAATTTAAAAAAAACTTAAAATTATCCATAATTCCTGTTTACCAGTCATACAAATGCAAATCAGCAACATGTCCCCTCACTTCAACCTACCAAATAGATCCAGAATCCAACCACTTATCAATAGCTTCTCTACAAACACCCTCTGGAGCAAGCATCTTCATTTATCCTGTTATTTTAATAGCTTCCTATCTGTTAGCTTCCTATCTGATTTTGTGCTTTTTTGTCTGCTTTCCCTACAGTCTACTCTCAACACATCATCCAATTACATCCTACTACAGGGGGAAAAAAGTCAATTATAGCTTACTCAATACGTTTTAATGAGTTCCCAAACTCATCTATGTGAATATAAAAATCTTTCTTATGATCTTGTGTCCCTCAGTGTTTTTGTCCTTGATAACTTTTTAACCATCTTTCTTTCTTTCTCTATGCCTCATAATAATAGTCACCTTGCTTTCCTTAAACGTGCCAGATATCTTCCCCTTCAGAGTCATGTCACTGACTCTTGTTTGCCTATATTTCTCATTCCCATGACAGACAGATGACTCACTCCTTCACCTATTTGTGAACTTTGCTCAAATATTACATTCTCAATGAGGTTTTTCCTGATGGTCACCTGGGAAATTGAAGTCTACTCACATTCTTAATCCTCTTCTATTTTATTTTCTCCATGGCATTTGTTATCATAGTATATATTTATGCAATTATTAATTGGTTGTATAAATACCACAGAATATAATTTCTGCAGGACAGTTTTTTTCTCTCTTATTTTACACCACTATATACCCAACTTCTGGGGGGAACATTTGGCACATATCAGGCACTCAGAAAACATTTATTTAATGTATGAATCTTTTCCATGTTACGCTTGTGTTCTATAAGCCACACTGGACATAACCACATCTGGTATTGCAAAATAGCACTAGGTCAACATGTTACTATCAGTAGCTGCTTTCTTCTACTCCTTCTCCAGATCGTGGCTTGCCTTTTACAAATGTGAGATTAAAAAGCCCCTAATTAATTGGCAGATGACTTAGAGGAGGTGGCTCCTATGGTACAAGGTAAATCAAGAAAAGGAATAGTTCCCAATAAGAGAAATATTACTATTCATTTAAATAATCAATATAACTTAGAAATATATTGAAGATGATTATGATAAGATGGTTGATTTGATTCTTGATGACTGTTGCAATAGGGTAAATAAATTTTGAACTTATAATAGCTAAGATAAGGTATTTGCACATTGATTTATTTTACTTCTAATTATGCCAGTAATCATTTCTTGATTGTTTGGGTACAAGTAGGAGTTACAAATGGTTTGTTGTGTAAAGACTAATTAAGACCATACCTTTGGAGTCAGTCATGTGGGGTCCTAATTCCAGATCAGTTACTAATAGTTGAACTCAGGCAAGCTGCTTTAATTTTCTAAATTCAAATTTATTTCTTTTAAAATGGGGAAATACTTCATATATTGTAGCATATAATGACTTATGGCACATAGTAGCTGTTCAATTAACAGTGCTATTATTTGGGGCCTCCCCTGGTGGCGCAGTGGTTGAGCGCTCGGTTGCGAAGCTGCCTGCAGCCTCTGCAGTGCCGGTTCGATCCCCGGCCACCAGAGAGGGTCCCATATGGCGCGACAGACCTCTCCTGCCACGCCTGTTGCTCCCCTTAGCAGTGTATTTCTTCATCAGTCTGCCTGCTCTGCTCCCCGCTCTGACTCTGGTGAATTCTCTCACCCTCCCGCGCTTCTGACTGTACCCAGTGCTTGTATAAATAAATAAATAAATCTTTAAAAAAAAAAAAAAGTAAATTTATTTCCTTTTAAAAAAAATAGTGCTATCATTTAATTTTATGAATTGAGATCTTTCACTTTCCCACATGTTAATAATCTGATAACATTTTTTTTAATTTTTGAGCAAAAACATTTACTGCTTTTGAATGTTTTACCCTTAATATTAACAGAGAAATTTAAAATAAGGTTGTCTATATATAATAAATGAACAAGTACACTAAACATTTGTGAGATGTTCAAACAACAATGGGTTAGAAAGAATGGATGTTACACGGTTTTATGTAACTTTTTATTTTCACCCAGTTATTGATTGCTTAACTTAATCTCCAAGGCATTTACACAAGTTGAAAAAGAAATAATTTATTCTCAATAAGAATATAAATGATAGAAGAACATAGATTCATGGTTCTTAGGGACTGAAAATAAAACACAGCAAAAGTTATACAAATATTCTGCAACAATGTAAATTGATGTGAAATCCTGCCTGCATGATCCCATTTAATATGTTGAAGCTGTCCTGATAATGGATCTATTGCTATGGAAGCAAGTTCAATCTTAGTAACACTTGGCTGTGCCCAAAGTGGATTTTACATGATTTTTTTTCCCCAAACATAAACATACGCAGAAAAATAACAACCAATTATGAAAAATACATAACAGTGGAATAATCTGGAACCAACAAGTAAGCACCACTTGTTTTCACACAGTTCATCCTTACATGGCAATTCAATGTCAAGAATTGAGATTTGTTTTTTGCTTTATAGTTACATTATCAACAACTAATTCAGTCTGGTTTCTTCTGCATAATTTTCCACCCTGACAAATGTGAATATTTGCTTTATGACTGCAACTATCTAGAACAAAACCAGTATGGGGTTTGGTTTGTTTCTTTGGTAAACTGCCTTAATTTCTCAATGTGTAAAAATGGAATTCTACCATTAAATGTGGATTTAAAAGGTGGAATTTTCAATCCCTACTTGTACACATGGCTTTTCATTAGTTTTAATATATTTAAATATAGAAATATAAATTATACTATTGTAAGTTTTTTTTAATTTTAAATGGGATACATATCCCTCATTAAAATATAAAAATGGTAATGTACAATGTTAAAACAACTTAATACCACTTTTCCTTTTTCCAAATTTTCCAGTGCTGGCACTCTCAACTCTTTATATCCAGAAATTTTCAAATAACTAGTGAGTAATGCTGTCGCTTGATTCATTGATTTATATTATCATATACTTCCTATTTTTGTAGATGAGAACGTTATCTATGTTCTGTCCAGTTTTCCATTTACTAGTTTATTTTGATTTACTGTTTTCATTATTGTAATTACTTAATTTTTTAAAGTTGGGACAAATGGTTATTTCTTATGACTGTATCTGACATAGACTTACTAAGTGCCTGCTTTGTTCTTCATTTGTATAGAATTCTCTGCATCCCTGTCTAAACCTTTATATACCTTGTCTGATTATAAATTGCCAATCAAAATATTCTGAACACATTTATCCTTCCTGCTTGATCATCTATTTGTCCTACTTTATCCATACTAGAACTTCCTAGCTTATGGTTACAATTTGATCTGATTATTCTCTACACCTGCTGTATCATTCTGCATCTCCCCTTCAATTGCATCCTGGGCATTCCCATTGCTTCTGTTTTCTGCTAGATCAGCTGTTTCCTGATCCTGTCCTATCTTTCTGAGATTTACCACCATGCTTAGGGAACTCTTCCAGTAACTTTCTGAAAATGAGAGTATAAGGACAATTTTTGAAGATTTGTCTTAAAATATCTATTTTTCTAATCTTATCTTTGATTGATGGTAGAATTCTGTTTAAAAAATGCTGATGCAAATAGCCAAACATCAAGGATGGGGAGGGAATAAAATTGGAGGTCTGACACTTGGCGATTTCAAAACTTATTGCAAAACTCCATGTTCACTGCAGCACTATTTACAATAATCAAGCTATGAAAGCTGCCCAAGTGCCCCAAGATGGACCAGAGCATCAGAATGTGCACCTACATTGAACCTTGTCTCTTTCTGTTACAGAGTCAGCATTAGGTGAGGGGGAGGAGTCCTTGAGGAGTCACATTCCAACTTGGAATCACCAGAGTTCTAGGCTTTGAATGATGATTTTATTTGATAACAAATTTAAACATTTTATTTTTTAATTTAAACTACTTAAAGCTATTATTTAATGCAGCACACCTGAATTTAAAATGTATTTTTTGCATCAAGATTGAAATACTTTATAATTGGTATTAATCCACTAAAGTAGCATCAAGCTCTAAATACATTCTTTATGAAAGGTTATTTTTGTCTCCTTGAATAGATAAAGAAATCTAACACTTATACCTAGTGAACTGTTATTTTATCATATGAATTCACTGTAGGCATTTTTATTCCCCTGTAACATTAAATTTAATTAAGTGAAACAACTTCTAAAATCTTTATCATTTTCCTTTAAACACAGACTTTCACTTGACAATTTAGTAACATAATATCCAAGGTTTTTCTTTTATTATATCATATTTACAGAATACAAATTAAAATAACATTATTATAGATACATGTTTTATGGTTTTTCAATTGAAAGCAAATATTCAAAGTATTTTTAAAGTAGTCCTTGAATTTCAAAGTATTTAGCCCTTGAAACAGATTCTAAGTGCTTAAATAAAATAAACAGATGAAGCCTTCTTCATTGTTATCTGACTTTACCAACCCATAACTTTTTTAATTGTGAAAAAATGAAAAACAGACACATAATCTTTTGAATTAGAAAAACAATATATTCATCTCCAATGGTGCTATGATGTCATATCACAGAAGACAAAACCAAATAAAAGGCATTGTTCACTTATTATTTTTAAAACATCATATAATACATTTGTATCATGAAATATCCATTGTAAATCAAGAAACAGCATTCCAACTAATAATAAATCTTGGAAACCTGCCCATGCAAAGCAGAATCAAAACATGAGTGTTAGTATTACATTTCTTACTTAATCTTGTTCTGAAATTTCTTGTAAATTCAATAAAGCGTAGGCTAAAAAATGAAACATATTAGGGACATGTAACAAAGTTATTTATAAATTTTAATTAACTAAAAGCTGTTGAAATTAGCAAGAGAAGTTAGAAAACAGGCCAGGAAAAAATGCACAAATGTAAATATTTTTTTCTGTTAAGAAGTAAAAATGGTGAGATCCTGTAAACACTGGTGATACTAGTAGTTTGTTTAAATAAAGGCTTGACAATAATATATGCATTAGAAATCTGTGGGAAAATGTAAAGTATACTGAAATAAAGGAAGGAATTTTCCATCTAGTGATCATGGACTACATCTTTCAGGCCTAATCTTCAAGCAAAGCAAATACAAAACCTGGAAAACGTCAACAACTGCATTTTTGAAGGCTTAAGGGAGCTGTAATAGCCTAGGAAGAATTAGTGTCAATATTTTTGAGCAGAAAACTAAGACAGCCAGCCCAGCTTTTGGGACCATACTTTCATTTTGGGCATCATCTACTCTGGAAAATTTTAAGCCAACTTACAAGCCAATCTTACTAAAAAATGTAGTTGAAATGTTATAACAAAATGGTGACAACCCAAATCCAGCAATACAGAAGGGTGATTATAATCTCTATCAATATGGATTTATTTCAGGAATGCAAATTTGTTTCAACAATCAAATCTTCCACATAAATAGAATAAAATAGAAAAAGCATATGATCATCTCAATAAATATAGATAGATATTTGTTGCAATTATACATCCATTTTACAGAAGTAGACCAGACCTTCCTCAATCTGATAAAGACTTCTCAAAATTAAAAGCAATCATACTTAATTGTTAAATAGTAGATATTTACCCTTTCAGATTATATTACATAGGATGTCTGCTGCCACCACTTCTTGGAGCTCACATAAGTGCAATAAAGCAAGAAAAATTAAGTGTATGAATTTGTAAAGGAAAAAAGATGTCTTATATCCAGACCAGCTGAGATAAAACACATACTACAAGATTGCATTATTCAAAGTCAGCATTAAAAAACCCCTTATACCATCGCTTCTCGGCCTTTTGGCTAAGATCAAGTGTAAAAAACCCCTTATACCATAGTAAATTTTAATAAAATTAGAGTTTATTTTTGAAGGTATCCAAAAATATAAAAAAATAAATCCAATATAATATCTGCAGAACATATACATGTATATAAGCACGCATATACCCACTGTGAAAAGTAAGCAGCTGCAATATTATTAAGATAAATTCCAGGTAAATTATATTGCTGTACTAGTTCCCATTGTTGGTCTAACAAATTTCCACAGACTTAGTGACTTCACACAACACAATTTTTTTAAACTAGCTTATGTATCTGGAAGCCAGAATTCCAAAATGGGTCAGCACAGCATATTCCCACTATAGGCTCTGGGAGAAAATGTATTTTCTTGCCATTTCTAACTTCTATAGGCTGCTTACATGTCTTGGTGTATGATTTCACAAAATTCCAACCATCCTTTTGTTGTCACCTCTTCTCTGAGTTTTGATACCCTGATTCCCTAATAAAGCTCACTGTAATACATTGGTTTCACTGAAAAAATCTGAGAACATCTCCCCATCTCAAAATCCTTACCTTAGTTAAATCAGCAAGGTTCTCTTTTCCATGTAAGGTAGCATATTTACAGATTCCTGGTGATGTTTCTGATGGGCATTTATGGAAAGGGACCATTATTCTCCCTACGATAAGATCTAAACATGGAATCAAAACAAGATTGTTGGGCCTTCCTGGTGGCGCAGCGGGTTGAGTGCAGCGCTGTGAAGCTGTCCGCAGCTTCTGCAGCACAGGTTTGATTCCCAGCTGGCCAGGGAGAAACCCATATGGTGCTGCAAACCTCTTCTGTCTCGCCCGCTGCTCCCCTCAGCAGTGTATTTCGGTCCATCTACCTGTTCTGCTCCCTGCTCTGTTTCTTATGAATCCTCTCACCTTCCTGTGCATCTCTGGCCTGTACCCCAGCTCTTGTATAAAAATAAACAAATCTTTTAAAAAAAGCATTGGAAAAAAAAAGATTGTCATGCTGGGGTGATGGTGCACAGGTGTATTGGTGAAGGAAATTCTATGAGGACTACGCCGAAGGGGGAAGCAAATATTGTTTAAAAGTCAACAGTGATGTAAAAAAATAAAAAAAAAAAACAACGTAAAAAAACACACAAGATTGTTATGAATATGAACATAGGAAAATGTGGTAGATTAAAATATTGCTCCTAATATATCACCTCAAATATTATCTATTATTATATTGTCATGTAATTTTCAGGTTCCTTCTACAAGTGTAATAATATACACCCTGGCTTCTTGATTTTGAACACAGCCATGTAACTTGATTTGGAAAATGGAATGGAAGCAGGTATAAAAGAAGTAAGTGCTTTAGATGTACTTACCCTCTAAAATTACTATCACCGTGAAAAAATGAAACTATAGTGAGTCCCCCTTCCAAAATCTACATGAAGCAGACATAGATCTAGCCTTAACTTAAAGTCATAGCCATCTGATCCCAGTCTAAATCAGCTAACTTACAGTCAACTGCAGATACAGAACAGATTGTTTTAAACAACTAAATTTGTATTGATTCAATATGTGGCATTATTGTGCTTTTAATTACCTGATAAAAAATACTTTTAACTTCAATTAATATTATTAAGGAGGGGCTGAGGGAAAAATATTATTATGGGATTGGAATTTGGAATATGATACAAAAAGCATTAAGTACAAAGGGAAACATTGATAATTGTATTAAAATAAAAATTAAGATTTCTGTTCATCAAAGCACACTCAGTAAAAATTTAAGGATAATAGCTGACAAAGGACATACATACCTATACACTGAAATGTAAAGAATTTCTATAAATTAGTGTGGGAAAGATAAAGAGATAATGATTAAGACATTTGAGTAAGACCTTTACTAAATAGGTAGTGTGTATATATATATATATATATATATATATAGAGAGAGAGAGAGAGAGAGAGAGAGAGCATTGCATTACTTCATCAGAAATTAGACAATCCTGAGACCCCAATAAGATACAATTATCCACCTAACAAAACCAATAAAAAACACTGACAGCTCTTATATACTACCTAGTCTACCATTCACTACTACTGACAAGTAAATTGCTATGTTTTAGAAAACTACTTAGTACTATCTTATAAATTGGAACAAATGCATATCTAGTTTAGAAAAGAGAAGGGAGGTCAATGTAGGGATAGTATCCTGAGGTAAAGAGAGACTAGGATAAGATAAGTTTGAAGGATACACAGAAACTCAGCTAAGTGGTGCCTTGTAGGATATAGTAATAATGCAGATTTAATTTTAAGTGCAATGAGAAGACATTGTCAGGCTTTAAGCAAAGCTATGTAATTATACAAATTATAGTTTAGTTTACCATATTGTTGCTGTGTCTAGAGAATGATTCAAAATGGAGTAAAAATAAAACCCAAAAGAGCAATTTGTAGGATTGTGTAGCTGAAAGTATTAGAAGGATGGCATTGGAAATGGGAAGAAGCAGATGGATTCAAAATATATTTTGGAAGCATAATCAAATCGATGATGGTTTATTTGGGGGCCGGGGGCATGATAAAACAGGAGAATTATGCGTCTCCTAATTTTTGAGTTTGAGGAAATTGGGTGTGTGATATGGTCTCTGAGACTATTAAGATGGAAAGACGTTTAATATGCGATTTAGCCCTTAAATTTTGTCCTTACTTTGATAGACTGATTTTTTTGTTTCTCCTTATATTTCTCACCCCCACTAAGCATTGGAATCTGGTTTGATGGAGAGGCATATCAAGGGGAAAGCAGTGCTTTTAGGTGTATAAATTACCATATCCCTCTAATTTAACACTGCTGAGTTTAGACTAGAGATTGTAATTCCATTGCTTCATACCTCTCTGAAAAAGAATGGATAATAAAAAATGTATGAATTATTTGTCAGGTAAGCATGTAAGAGCAAATCAAAACTATATAACACTGATAATAAAGATTCTACTTTGAATTTTTAAATAATTTGTGCTTTAACTTTAGTTCAAGAAAAAAGAATTCCATGAGCTAACCATATGTTTTATGGAAAATGTGCTAATTTCTTAGAAAATAACCAATATGTGGTACCATCAAATACCAAGTTAATTGTTACAGTGACCTTTATATTACTCTTTCTATTATAAGCATAATTGTCTTTATCATCTATCTGGGAAATGCACATTGTTAATTATTAAATCATTTTTCTAAACAAAAGGGTCCAACATTACTGATTTTAGCAAAACTAGAGATTAGCACAAAGCGGTGTGTTATTCTTTTTAAAAATTTATTTTGCATCCCCACACATTTGGTTATGATAACATGGGAGATCAATTTTATGCTAATTAGTGACGAACAATAAAAGATGAACAGACTAAATAGAAAGCCATACTTATAATGAAAATACACTATAAATACTGGGAAATTGTTTTATTTAGATAATTTGGATTTCAGCTTCCAAAATAATTATCATAGAAGAAACATTAGCTTTTCGCTTATCACAAATTTGATTACAATATTTCAGATCATTCATCACCTTCAAAAGAATGTCTATTTCATTTTTACCATTTGTGGTGACTAAAATGAGAAAAAATATTGATTTTTAGGTCAATGGATAATTGAAAAAATTAATTTCTAACTAAAATATAATTTTAGTTCTCATCAAGTCCTTTTTTCTTGGCTCCTTCATAGACTCAATCATATATATGTGGATACTAATCATTGACATGTGTACATGTACATGTATATGTATATGAATATATATGTATGTATACAAAAATGTGATTGAGGCTATAAAAGACATATATGTCCACAAATGTATTTATTTGTATTTCATATACATGATTGAAGGTAGAGCAACCAATATTAATATATTAATGGATTTATTTATATGATCAAATGTGAAATAATCTTAATATATTTGTGTGTATATACATCTATACATATACCATTGAAGGCAGAACTTGAAATGCTAAATTTGCTATAAACCTGTTATTCATCTATCCTCTAGGATCCTTCTTTAAAAAGGAATTATAGACATTTTATTTTATTTCTAACTATTATTGAGATAAGAATAAATAAAATAGGCTAAGAATTCATATGAGAAGTTCTAATCTTCAGTAGCTGCCACACCCTATGTCTGAAAAGGTTAAGATAGGAAGTATATTTTTGTTAATGATATTTGCTTACATATATTGAGGGGATTTATTGCTGTAAAATTTTTTCCTATATACTTGTAATGCACAAGTTTGAAAGGGAATTTAGAGACATTTTTCATGCTCTGAATTTATAGATAATGAAGTTGAAAAATATATATAAGATTTGAATATTAGTTTATAGTTTCAGGAATGCATGCAATATATATTCTTCTCTAAAATAAACTGATGCCTAATCCCTGTGCCACCAGACTAAAAGGAAACTCAGTCACAAGACCGCCCTTCCTTCTCATGAGCAAGGCAAGAATCTAGCAAAACTCTGATGCCTAATGCAGAGTTAAATATTTTACAAAGCCCCTCTGTTCTGTTGCCCATGCTCCCTATAACTGTGCCCTTGGTCCAAACCAAAAGGATTTTTTTTTAAATTTTAATTTTATTTTTATATTCCCCATACAATTGCAACCCCTTATTTTGACCTCAATCCCTCCTTTCCCCACCCCATAGAGTGTCTCTCAAACCAAAAGGATTTTATAAATCTTTCAAATCCAAAGGCTTAGAAGATTTCTGTTATGCTAAAACATAGAGCTCTTTGGTAAGGCGGAGAGCCCCTGCTTCCCGAGGGAATCTCCCTAAATTTGCCCTGCTTCTTTATCCTCTGAACCTCAGTCATTTCCCTGACATTCTGGGGACATGACAAGCTCTGACTTGGAAATCTGTCCCATTTCCCTATAGCTGAAATCACAGACATGCCTTTCTCTTCCTCTTTCTGCTAAATGGAGCTCCTTTAACAGACACGAAGACATGGGGCAAACACTGCCCTTATATTTGTCAAAAGCCTTGTGGCAAGTGATTCAAAGGGACTGTGTATTTACATGAAAAATACAAAGGATAGATAAAACATCAACATCTCAAATATTATTTTGCAAGGAAAAAAAAAAACCCAGTGGATTACAAAACTCCAAATGGATTACCGTGGATTACATACCATGAGTCAAAAGCATTAGAACTTTATTCCCTAAATCAAACCTATGTGTTTTACTATATCATTTTGTGAACATTTTTCCCTCAATTAATCAGGATCAGTTTTGAGATGATTATGTGTTCTTGTAATTTTAGTTTTCTTACTAGTTTGTAACCCAGGGAAAACGTGCTGAAAAGCTCGCCTACTGGGTTGTTCACCTGACGGTAGAGTAACGAATAGTTCAGTATATCTTTAATTTTGAAGAAAAATTTAAAATAAATAATAGTTGACTTTCTCTTGAAAATAAAACAATGATGTGCTCTTTGAATTCACCTTTATCAGTGAATTGATAATTACTCAGAAGCTGGACTGGTAATTTGATGAAGAGGTTCCCTACCCAGGCGTGATAATACTATAAGAGTAAACACATCGTGGTTATTTGAAAGAAAAAAAATCTAAACTGAGACCTGAAAAATATGTAGAAGTCCACCAAATAAATGGGACAGGGTTGAGGTTGGAGGGATAGTGTTCTAGGCAGGGTAAATCGTAAATTCAAATTAAGACATTTCATGGAAGTTCCCAAGAATTAAAAGATGTTCAACATCTTCAAGTCTTATAGACAAAGTTAAGGAATTCAAATTTTGTCCCAAGGATTTTGAAAAAAAAATCATACTAGGGTTAAGGAATTCTATAAAACATTTGTCAAAAACAGAATTGTATTTTTCGAAAGATAATTGAATGGAGAATGCAGGATGGAGAAAGCTAGTAGCCAGGGCCAAGGGGAGGATTTGTAGATTGACCTTGAAAGTTCTAATAGCATTTCTAGGTGCTCAGACCTCACCAGACCCAGCAGCACGATGCCAGGCTCCTGGGAATGTGAAGCCTGCAGAAGTGGGGAGGAACATCCATCTTGTTTCTTTTCTTCACTGAGGTTATCTGGGAAGCAGTCGGTATCTACCCGAGCCTTTGTTTCATCAGGCTGGTGCCCTTGGGGGATCAGAGCATGGGAGATAAAACAGCCTTTCTTTGGCTAAAGCTTAGCTAGGTTTCTTATTTCAAACTCTTACCTCAGAATGGACATTCTTAAAACATGTGATGACATGATAATGCTTGGAGAACACTTCATTTTTCTGTTATTTTGATTAAGAAGAGTTTATATTTTCCAAATGCAAAATGGCACAGGGATAATTGCCATCTGCTTCTTTGGACCAAAACTCAACAGAATCCAGTACTCAGCCTCAGCTCTTCTGGCCCATTCCTGTGAAACGAGAGCTGCCGACCACAGCTAGCAGGCTTCATGTTGAATGCATGCCAGAGGACTTGGGCTTCAAAACTTCTATTTTGAACCTTAATTAAAATCACTGAGCAAATACCTGACTGGTTGCCTAAGGAGATCTGCAAAATAGATAGAGATGGTGTTTTATATATCACTACCCATTTCTACAGAGACATGCACGTTATAATTTGCAGCAAAATTATTATGTAGCTGATACAAAGATGTCTTATTAAGCTAAGAAATAACTACTGCACTAATAATAGAGGGGTAAATACCCACAGAATCTCACAGATGTAATTATTCCACTGCTTGGAGATTAAGTCTTTTTTCCTTAGAAGCTATCTGATGGTAACTACTTTTAAATGAACCTAAAATGATTTCTGATGTGGGACAGAAGACGGGGTGAGAGAGCACACCACAGGTGGAACTGCCTTGTAGAGAAAAAGTACTGAGTTTGAGGAGTTTATGGAAAAGTCTAAAATAGAAGTAGCAAACCATCCAGCTAAAGGGTAAACTATTCAAAATGCTTAAAAGAGGGGAATGGTATTCAATGAGAATTTTCTTAATTCTGAACACCTTACCTGACACTATTTCCCTAGTTGTTCAATGTCCATGAGGTTTGGAGACATGTAAGTTTCCATGTCTGTTTTCCATTTCCTTCTATAGTTCCTAGCATGTAACAGTAATGTGATAAGTACTTGATGAATTAATGAATTTGCTTATGAATGTGTTTGGTCAGAACATTCTTTGAGGCTTGTGTTTTTTTTTAAAAAAAAAAACTATATTTTTTAAATTTTTTAAAAAAGATTTATTTATTTATACAAGAAGTGGGGTACAGGCCAGAGGTGTGGGAGGGTGAGAGGATTCACCAGAGACAGAGCGGGGAACAGAACAGACAGAATGATGAAATACACTGCTGAGGGGAGCAGCGGGCGAGACAGGAGAGGTCTGCCGAGCCATATGGGATTCTCGCCCAGCCGGGATTGAACCCGCACAGCAGAGGCTGCGGACAGCTTCACAGTGTGGTGCTCAACCGCCTGTGCCACCATGGAGGCCTGAGGCTTGTGTTTTTGGACAGCAAATTGTAACTCGTGGATTAGCTGATTGACACAGAATTTATATACAATTCATTATTCAAACATTATCTGGTCAAATTATAAAAATTCAGGGACTATCTTAGCAGTAATTAATATACCAATTTCAACTCCAGTTTACATTTACTTTGTTCACAGCCTAGTAGGAGGATAGCTGTGCATATGCACTTATTTAAAAACCACTAGAACAGAGGCCATATTCATCTGCAATGACCCTATGGATGCCCATCATAAATGTTGAAATGATCATATTTGTGCAAAAGATTGCCATGTATAACATGCTCTAAAAAGTTGAATGGCTGTATACATGCATGGTTTCATTCTCTTTGTTGCTTTATCTTTCACCCACCAGTCAAATTTGGAAGATAGACTTAGTTTGATTGGAGAGTAAAATTTGTCACCAGAAGAAAAGTTGACTTTTTCCTCTAAGTTTTCCTGGTGTCTTTTTGATACACATTCTCACATGTGTGGTCTCAGGTCAATTTCTCTTCATCATTCTTCAATCATCTCCTAACTGCATTTCAGATGACCTCCTATAATAGGTTTCTCTTCTAAGGGCCATCTCCTTCTTGCTTTTGAAAATATGCTGTTTTAATTATTATTTTCCTATTTCATGTTATCTGGTGATTATCACAACTTATCTTCCTAGCTATCATTATTAAAAAGGGGTTTTCTCAGATTGCAATTTTCTTCTTTTTTAAAAAATATTTACATATTTATGCATACAAGACCTGGGGTGTAAGCCAGAGGTGCGGGGGGTGAGAGGATTCACCAGAGACAGAGTGGGGAGCAGAACAGGCAGATGTGCTAAAATACACTGGTGAGGGGAGCTGTGGATGAGACAGGAGAGGTCTGCTGCAAGTGTGGTTTAGCTTCCTGGCTGGCCTGGGGATCAAACTTGTGCTGTAGTGGCTGGCAGTAGCTTGATAGTGCAGCCTTTAACCCTGGTACCACCAGGGAGGCCCTGCAATTTTCTTAATGACCATAATTGTTTTGGACAAAACACTTGTAAGAATTATGAAGTCAATTGGTATCTCCAAAACCTGATTTTTTTACATCCTCAAACTCAATGTCATTTAAAATGACCTGAGAAGCTAGATCCCCTATGCCCTGGTAAAGATTTACTCTCAAAGGGAGCCTGCAACTCAAAGACTCTTCATGATGGCCATGTGTTCATGAGTGAGACAGAACATACAACCAGGAACTCAGATTTCCTCAACCTCTGCACAGCTAAATGCTCATTATGTGACCAGCTCTACAGCTCAGCAACTTGCCTACAAGAGAAAAGAATCCTCCCTTCACAGATGCTTAAAGGACCTCCATCAAGAGACTTAATCTCTTCTGCAGACTTCTCAGTTAGTCATGTGGTTAGTAGAAAGTCATCTAATAATTTATTCCTTGTACATCCTGCCTTCTTATCTAAATCATAATGTAACGCAAAGGGTTTCTTCCCTAGATTCTCACTTTGTCACAATTTCTTTTCTCTATTAAGCTTAGATATGGAAAAGGAGATGAAGAATTATCCCTAATTATCTTATCTGCTTTATCTGGGAATGAAAACTATTGCACCTGTAGGTCTAGCGACTTCTTTCATCTCTGCTTTGGGATCGGTTTGCTTTAACTGGAGAGAGTAAATTTAATGAGTTCCTCTGAGATTGAGGGAGAGAGACAATTTTAATGAAACACTATGAATTGTAAGTTTTATGGGGAAGCTTTGGGCTTGTATTTGGATCCTACAATCGTCTCTTCTTTAAGTCAGTAAGTATAAAATGGAACTATGTTTTTATTTTTTTAGTTTTCAATAACAACAACAAATAAGAAAATAATTCTTGTGGTGACATAATAATAAAGTGGCACTTTTAAATCTAGTTTATCCTTGCTTTCTTAGCTTTCATTGTATTTCGTATTTTAATCAACCAGGCAGCAAGTGCAATATATGTTGAATCCAATATCTCTTGAAGAAAATACAAGAAAAAACACATTTAAAAAGTATAAATTTTAACAAAAAGTAGAAAACCTATTTGGTTTATTAAAATATATACATCTTGGGCCTCCCCTGGTGGCGCAGGCAATTGAGTGCAGTACTCTGAAGCTGTCCTCAGCCTCTGTAGCCAGACCGGCCAGGGACCTCTCCTGCCGTGCCCGCTGCTCCCCTCAGCAGTGTGTTTCAGTCAGTCTGCCTGTTCTGTTCCCCACTCTGTCTCTGGTGAATCCTCTAACCCTCCCGCACATCTGGCCTGTACCCCGGTTCCTGTATGCATGAATAAATAAATCTTTAAAATATATATAAATATATATATATACACACACATCTGATAGTAATGATTTGAAAGTATCCTTTCAGAAGTTACTCTAAATCTAATCCACTTCTATATTCCATTAAAATCTCTTCACTCAGAAACTTTATTGAAATTGGTGTCTATGTCTGTGTTCTCTGTCCACCACATTTGTTGGAACAATTGGAATTACAGATAAGGATCCTTGGTAATTTTTCATTCCATTATCTAGACATGAGGTAGATGCTTTGGTTCCACAAGATTTTAAATCCAATTATATTTAAAACAAGACTTAAATATATTATACATTTCTTAGTACAGGATTTCATGAGTTACCTTATTTTGTCTATTTGATATTCAAAGTCACCCTACCTGCCTACCCACCTAAACACCCGGCCCAAAATGACAGTGCAATGTTTGTGGTGATTTTTATTGAATGATGTTAGCAAGTACTATCTTTGTCATTTCATCTCTTTCCATGCACCTACTTTTCTTTTATACTCTGTTGAATAAAAATATGCTTGTCCCTCAGCATCATGCAAAATGTTACCACGGATGGCATATGCTGATGTTCATAATCAAAATATGAGATATTATGTCGAAACTTTCATTTTTATAATTGCATTTGTTTATTATGGTAAATTTGGTTTATAACACTATGTGATTAGAGATATAGGTTCACATGTCTTCAGATGTGTATTATCACACATCTTGCCACATACCCATAGTCCACCATAGTCCATTGGGTCTCACCCCCCCATTTGTTTCCTGATTCACAACCCCCCCCCCCGTCTCCCCTTTTGGTAGCCTCAATTCTACAGTCAGATTTCTAGGACTTGTTTTGCTTTAGTTTTTCTCTGTCCCTTTATTTGGATTCTTTATATTTCACCTATGAGAGAAATCATCCATATTTTGTCTTTCTCCTCCACTCCAGTTCCATCCATGCTGTTGTAGATATCTGTACATATAATTATTGTATCCCTATTCAAATATAACGAGATAATTTTTCTTGAACTTATTTAGGATCACAGCCTCTATATTTTCATTATATAATATTATGTAATTTCAGTCATCTACTTATACTGAATACAATGTTACTAATAATGGATTATAAAATTAAATATAATTTTATCAATCACTCTTTTACTGCTTTACTGCAAAGAAAAAATTTATTGAAAGGCATATAGCTCCACACCCTCCCCAACTTCACTGCCCCCCCCCAATCTTTCCCTTTCCACTTGGGGTTTTCTTTTCTAATATTTTTTTCTTTGGCTGTTTTCAGTCCATTTTGGCCTTTACCCAAGGGCCTCTATTTCTTTCAACTCTCTTAGGTAGTTTTTATCTCAACTTTCTATATGCTTCAGTGACATATGGAATACTTCATGATTGTGTTATATTATTTTCTTAGAAGTGGTAAAAATGTCCAATACATGATATTCTGACAGTTTATGATTTTACACAAAGGAAGCTGCTAACAGACCAAGTCAGGCACATTTGACAGTAATGTTCCATTTAGTTTGAGGCCATAAAAAAAAAAAGAAAAAAGTTGTCACTTTCCGGGAAATATACTGCATGGGAATTAATTCAAGCACTTTCCCTTAGGAAGATGTAAGAATAGGAGGGGAGAAAGAAAATACAGAAATCCTTTACTGTGTCAATTACAGATATTTTTTGAAGAAGATTTTTAAAATACTTTTTATCATCAGTCTTTAATGACTGACAAGGCCTTTAAACGTGTCTGTGTAATTCATAACACCAGTCATGAAGGATGATGACTAAGCTTTAAAGTGATTGGGATGTTGCAGTGGAATATTTTTTAACGTGATTTCTCCTGTGTTGGCTAAAGACAAAGAAACTTTTAGATGACAATTTGGAGAATGACTTAACAGTTAGGAAATAAGACCTTTTTCAGAAGTCCACGCTGAAAACTGAAAATGATAGGACACTAAGATTTCTAGTTTAATATCTATTTTAAATGTTGAATCATAATTTCTTTCATAGCAAATTCTTCCTAACTGAAACATCAACTTGCTCACATAGATTTATGTTATTTCTGCTTTAAAGATCTATCGCAGAATGAATATAAATGCTTCTTGTTTAACTCCTTATATGCTAAATCAGAAAATATTAATATAAATTTTAATATAAAATTATACAAATCTCTAGATATTGGAGATACTGGACAACCTTTCATTTTAAAAGTAAAGTTTCCATAATCAGAGAATGGAGCCAATATATTTGTCAATAACTACTACATATTATTACTATTTTTATTACATTATTTTATTTTTATGTAACCAAATTTGTTCTTGTTTATTCTATAAACAAATAGGAATAGCTTTAATTTTCACCAACTATCTTTTTTAATACTGTGTTGGGGAGTCTACCACCCTTTATTTTCCTAATCAGAGTATACGTCGGATTTTTCAGACATGAAGTCTTGCTGGGTACATTTTCAATTTCCTATCCAGTAGTGCATTTTAATAATCAATGAACATATCAAAAATTAATATATCAATCTATAAGACTATCATAGTAAATAAAATGTCATTTTATCTGTAGATAAAATCAGATACATAAGAGAAAATTAACCTGATTTTCATGATAAAAATACTATATATGCTGTGAATATGCATAGTTTCAAAGACATGTTTATAAGATTTAGCAGTTTTCTCCTTAGTACCGATGTATTTGGATATAATATTTCTATTTTGATTCTTAAAATATTTTGGTTTTGCCTCTCATACAATTTTTAAAGTAGAAGATAGTAAAGAATATACTTTTATATTTAAGTTAAAAGACTTCAAATTTACAATGGATAACCTATAATAATAATGTGTTTTGTGTATTAAATAAGTAAATCTGAACACTAAAATCACTCTAAAAACCTTTAAATCATATTATTCTTCAATATAGGCATTTTTTTTTTAATTTGGAATGTTTTCCTTTGAAGAAATGTCAAACCACATGAGATGTTACAGACCCCAAGGCTCAATATATTAAAACTTATGAAGAGTTGGTAGCATTTTGTAGTAAAATCTGTTGGCTCTGTGCATAAAAACATAAAATTTTAAAACCTATTTTAACAACTGCAATGAAGAAATTTCTAGTATGTCTTCACTGATGACTTACAAGTTTTGTTTTATAACTTTATAGAATCACACATTCATTGGAAAAGCCTTATACCTCAGGAGATTTATCAATCTAAAGACTAAATTGTTGTACAAAGAAAATGAATTTGCTTTTGATTGACAAGTGTTTTAATGAATGTGTCACTTTAAAATCTTTTATTTGTAGTCTTAAAAGTGGCTGAATCTAAAAGCTCAGCATTAAAAATATCTCTACAATAATTACAGAAAAGAAGCCTTGGTTGTGTGTGTACATTTTACTTAGTACATATAAATTTAAAAATAAAATTTTATTAAGGATTGTAAAGATTACTGTGTACTATGATTTTCTTATTAAATAGGATTTATGGAGTGGCCTGTAAATCCAATTTATAAAAACAGAATATACAAAGTGAAAAGAGTTTCTCTGGCTAATGTAGTCCCTCGTGTGAAAAAGATTTAGATCTTTTAATAGTTTCCCCAGGTTTGACAGCTAATTGCAAATTGTGGAAATGCATATTGAAAAAAACCAGTCTTTTGTTTACTTACATGTAGCATTGCAAGACAATATTTTTTAGTGTACTGAGTCCAAAAAGTATGTAATAAAATGTTTACAGATAGTACTTTGTACATCTTGGATGCTCTGTAACTAGCTACCCTATGAATAAAATTTCTTGCAGTTATTTCTTTTCCATTGAGGTTGAAAAATAGCAAGTAGCATTTTCTCTTAAAAAAAAAAAAAGAGGGAAATAGGCAAGATCCAGTATTTTCTTTTTGGATGCCAACAGTGGCATAAAATTTTGTTTCTTGCTCTTAAAATGGAAGAGATTTTCAGCCTGCTCCTTGAGCTTCTAAATCCTTATCCTCCCAGCTGTTTGATCTTTGCGGTTGCCTCTGCTGAAGCTAATGTCCTGCGGGAAAAGCTAGAAGCTACCAAAAAAAAAAAAAAAAAAAGATATCTATACCTTAATTTGAGAGATCACTGATACAGAAACTATAATTCCTAAAAAACCAAGCTGAATTCCAGTGGTTACAAAGAATCTATTGCAAAATCAAAGATTAATAAAGTGAAAAATATTTAAAGATCTCTTAAAAATTTGCAAAAGCATTTGGTAACTTTTAATATCCTATTCATGAAACAGCCTTTAAAGGGACAAGAATTGCTTGTTAACATGATAACTCGTACACAGGAACACTTACACACACACTTAGAAACGTGTCCAGTACTTAGCTTACATTTGCAATTTTTAGCAGGAATCTCATTGAAATCATTACCAGAGTAAATATCTGTTTACTTCAGTGTTCTTTATTGTACACTATGAAATCAAACCAGAAATCTGAGAGGTATGTATCGTATATGTAACACCTTTTTTGATTGGCTATTTTGTTTCACCTGTTTCAACCTTTGTTTTCCATGTTTCTCAATTTTCTAGGATTCTACTGAGAGCCTCACACTCAGAGAAAGTTCCCTCAGCTGTGTCCAGTCTGCTAATAACCTCATGACAGGCATTTTTCATTCCTGTTAAAATTTTTATCACTACCATTTTTCTTTAGTTCTTTTTAGTTACTGGACAAGGAAGCAGCTGGTGATACCCTCAGTCCAATCCCACTCTCCCCCAAAAAAACAGGCAGGTCAGCTCACCACACAGCACCTCTGTCCACTGTTGGCCTGGCAGGAGTTGGAGGCCTGCACCGTGGAGTCCTGCTTCCAGGATAGGACGTGGACTTTTGAGAAGCTGTGGTTAAGATTGAAAAGAGGCCTCCACAGAGATAGAAGGAGACAAGGAGTCTGGGTTTACTGACTAGCAAAAGAGCAAGAGAGTGCTGAGGAGCAGTCTCTGGTCATGGGAGAGAGGGCGTGCAAGGGTTCAAGGGCCTATGTGAGTTTTAGGAATGGGGCTTGATATAGGAATTAAACTCTGTTGGTTGAGAAATCAAGGTGGGTGGACTTGGCTGAAACCCATGTGCTGTTGCTAACTGTGCACACGGATCAGCTGCAGCCTGGGGTCCTGCAGGCCCCTGACCACCCACACTGTGAGCATCTCATGGCAGACCATGCCGCAGCTCCAGGTTGAACCCATCTGGTCTCAAGCTCTGTGACTCCCTTTTTCTTTTGGGTCTTTTCACTTCTGTTTCCTCACAGCAGTCAACTTGATAAGTTGTGGAAAGATAGCTCAGAAATGCCCAGCCTCAGGGAAATTAGTAAGAATACAAAATTTAAAAAAAAGGTAACCAGGAAATGTATGGTCAGCAGGTTTTTAACCTGTTTATCAGCTCATGGGAACAGTAAAATTCTTGCAAAATGTTTGTCTTTGATTCCTGTCTCGTCCCTGTCCCTGTCCCAGGACCCTCCTCACTTTCACAGTCTTTCCAGCTCTCTGCTTACATCGTCCATCTATTCTTGCATTAGTTCTATTTATTCTGTAACCAAATTGGGATAGTTTTAATTTTCTCCATTTCTTTTCTTTCACACAGTGGTGGGTATTCTAGCACCCTTTACCTTCCTAGTCAGATCATACTTCTAACTTTTTCTGACCTAAGGTCACACTCGACACATTTTCCATATCCTTACCCACTGGTGCAGCATCGTCTGCCTTAGCCTATTAATCCTGGTCCTTTACGTTCCCCACTCTGATAAATCCAACACCCCTGCCTTGTCTAGTTCTGAGACTAGCTCTCTGCATTTTCAAATTGTGCCTTGTTCCAGGCCCTGTAATTTTTTTCTTGATACTTGGACATGATGTAGTGGGTGACAATGAGGTGTGGGCAGACAGGATGTATTTTACTCCCAGTATTATGTCTCAGGGATCCTGTGCCTCTGCTCTGTGGGCTTCATAACTCTCTCAGTTTTTTTCCTCTCCCCTTGGTGGCCAAGATACTGAAGCAGGCTGGAGTTGGTATTTTCTTCCTTCCAGGTGAATTGGATATTCAGATTCCCCAGTTAGTGAGGCACTAGTCAACTAGCTCCACCTGAGGGTGGCCTTCTTAAGAACAAACACAAACAGTGTTCTGGGCATTTCAAGATGGTTCCTGTTTTTCTTCTCTGCTCCGAAGCACAAGAGGATTTTTCTCTGATATTTATTCCAGAATTGAGCTCTTGGGGATAAACCTCATAATAATATTGAAGCCTGCCTGGAATTTTTAATTCGCAGGCTTGCTCTCACAGAGCCCCTAACAATTTGTCAGTTGTAGTTTAGGTTTTCCTACCCCAGAGTTCGGTCCCAGCATTTCCATGGTTTCCAGTTGCTGAGTCTCTGCTCTGGTAAGTCTGGGCTCCCTGTTCTAACTTGTCTTTCCAGTCTTGGGGACAACCATTTGTTCTGTGTCCTCCTCTTATGAATCCAAAAATAGTAGTTAATTTTCTATCTGTTCAGCTTTTCATTTGTTAGGTTGAGGTGGCCGCTTCCAAGCTTTTTACTTAGAACCAGACACCAGAAGTCTTAAGTCAGATTTAAATAAAAGAAACTTAGAAAATATTTACAGCGGGTATAATTAGCAAAGATTTAGTAAGCATAATATAGGGCTATAAAAATATTTTTTAAAACAGCAATTACCTTGCATTGTAAGATATACAAATGATAAAAGTACATGAAGTTGTTAATTTCATTAATAACCAAAGAAGGTAAAAAAGTATGAATAATGTTTATTCCACTAGTAAATTTTAAAATATTGTTGAGTGCTTCTGAGAATGTGTGAAAGCTGTCATATTCATTCAAAAAAATATATTATCCTCTCTCTTCAAACATACATAACTGGGAAGATAAAAGCAAAGATGTTCACTTCAGCATTGCTTATAATAGGGAATCTAGAAATGTATCTTCAATGGGTTGGTATAAATGTGGATATATTCAATAATGTAAACCATTGGAAGTGAAAGGTGGCTTTTTATATATTTATTTGGATAAAAACAAGTTATAAAGCATTATGTGTGTTAGAACCTTCGTTCAAATATTAAGAAATATACACTGAAAGTCTTAGCAGTAGTTCTCTCTGGAGAACTGTATTTTTTTTTTTTTAAATAGAGGCATGTTTTTATTTATTTGTTTGTTTGTTTGTTTATACATGCATTGGGTACAGTCAGAAGCGCAGGAGGGTGAGAGAATTCACCAGAGCCAGAGCGGGGAGCAGAGCAGGCAGAAGGACCGAGCACACTGCTGAGGGGAGCAGCGGGCGGCAGGAGAGGTCTGCGCGCCATGTGGGACCCTCCTCCGGTGGCCGGGGAGCAGCCGGGGATTGAACCGGCGCCGCAGAGGCCGCAGGCAGCTTGGCAACCCAGCGCTCTACCGCTGCGCCACCGGGGAGGCCCAAGAACTGTATTTTTTTAATCATGAGTGCATTGTTTTTCTAAATGAAATCATGTTAGAAAAGCTTGCTGCTAGAACCTTCTGTGGAGTATGACAGATGACTAACCAAATGTACACTTAAATTTTATTTTCTGTTCTAGAAAATGAAATGGCTTTTACACAAGTGATCACTCCATTTTTTCACTCTTTTTAGGGAAAGGTGAACATGGAAAACCTTACCCCCTCACTGAAGAGGACCACGATGATTCCGCTTACAGGGAAAATGGCTTCAATATTTTTGTCAGCAACAACATTGCTCTAGAGAGGTCCCTGCCAGACATTCGCCATGCTAAGTGAGTACCAGCACACCCTGAGGGCAAGTGCTTTTCTTTCATCTGTTTCATGATATTTAATGTGTATCAGAGTGGGGTATGCAAGTAAATGTTTGCCTAAATAATTACATAACAATGTTTTGTATTTCATCATCATAAATATCTTTAAAATTCCAAAAGAATAACTACTCACTGAATATGCATCTTTGTTATTGAGCTAATTATCACTATTTAAAATGAAAATATTTTAGGAAAATATTCATCATTTGACCTTTGGTCATGCAGATTAGGAAGCACCCTTTTTTTTCTGGTGATTAGTACATAGAACTATCTACACATGTGCCTTCCATCGACTTCATTCTTATACCAGCCACAGTCAGTGTCATGTTTACATCTTCATTAAGGAGTGGCTAAGTGAAACTTTCATAATCCAGAGGAAATAGTTTCCTCCTCAATTTCCTGTCACTTCTTGGATTGCTTGTGGCTTGTCGATTGTGAGTTCAGTTTTTATAAAATCATGGCTAAATATAATAGTGTAAATGGAAATAAAAATAATATTATATACAGTTAAGTGTTTAAAATCCCTCTTCTCTCTATTCCATCTACTCCTACTGTTGCTTAATGTACTTGTTTTCTGCTCTGTTTTTAGTTTCCTTGTGAGCCAATACAATGCCAAAAAGACATGCCAGGAACACAGAATGTGATCAGAATTTGAAAGTGTGGACTAGCCATGTATATTTGATAAATCTATCCAACTGTCCCACTCTACATATCGCTCTCTCCTCTGCAGACTCCCCTTGGAAATATTGGTGTCAGAATCAAAAAATGAGAGACAATAAGGACAACTAATGAAAATAGAACTAGGAATCTGCATTAAAGCAGTAATATGCAGTAAATAAAATTCTTTATTGTGTCCAAAAATAATTAACCCTTTAGAAAAAAAGTCAGCAAATTATGGCTTGGAGTACTATTTTTTAGTTGCCATAGTGTGTCTTGTGTAATTTATTTTCAAGTATAAAAGAATTACGGGTTTTCACTTCAGGTTGTATGTGAATTTGCATTTCCCGATATAGTTAAGTAGAGAATGAATGTGAAGAACAAATCAATTTTTTTCCCTCAACTGAATGCTTTATATATTGGTCTAGGCCTTCTAGCTAGCCAAATTATTCCCAGGTTGCCTGAAATTATCTACAGTAATTCCCACTGACCGAGAACATTTCTAGTTATGAGAAATTTTAATACCTAATTGCACACCATCAAAGATGCATTAAATTGCATTGTTGGCATAATAAATATGCTCAGAGAATAATTTCCATCTACCTCCTCCCCCATTCCCACCCTTCCAGTCTTTTAATGTGTATTCAAGTGGAAAGAATCGCAGATGGAAACTATACAGAAAATCACTGAAGTCAAAAGAAGGCTGAGCGTCCCATTCTCTGCAGTGTGTATTTTTAGTGTAACTACCACCTTTTGAGAAAAGACAACAGTGGCAAAGAAAGTGGAAAACTAGAAAGAAAATGTTTTGTAATTTTTAGTTTCTGAGTTTATAGTGTTTGAAAAATTATTTTAAATGTTAGGGAAGAAAAATGTGGCAAAAACATGGTCAGTGATCATATTCTTATGTATTAAGGCTGGTTACAGCAGAACAAACAGTCATGTAGTAAAATGACATATAAACCCCACTTAACAGAGGTTGGAGATGGATGACAGTGCAGTGTTAAACATAAGACCACCAGGAAAGAGTTTAGCCTAGTTAGTCCAGAATCTGACTCTCAGCAGTGCCGGAAGGGAAATGGGAAATGGATGTTGCCATTGATTGATTAATTTTGGTCAAGACCCTACCTGCAAGAAACCAATGCCAATGAAACTTTTACAAGATGCCACTATTCCAAGTCCTGTGTGTATGCCTTTGACTTCACTGCTCCTCAAATTGCAGAAGATAACTAAGAGTCTGTAGTTCTGGCTAAGCAAGCCATATTCCAGTTTTATCAATTTAACTAGGTTGCAGGTAATTGACCATAGCTTCTTTTTCTTTTTTTTTTTTTTTCACATGTTTTCCCTCACCAAGGCAAGGCAGAACTTCTTTTTTTTTTTTTTGGACCATAACTTCTTTGTATATTTTTTTAAAGATTTATTTATTCATGCATACAAGAACCAGGGTACAGGCCAGATGTGCAGGAGGGTGAGAGGATTCACCAGACAGAGCAGGGAACAGAACTGGCAGATCTACTGAAATACACTGCTGGGGGAAGCAGTGGGTGAGACAGGAGAGGTCTGCCATGCCATGTGGGTATCTCTTGCTGCCTGGGATAGAACTCATGCTATAGAGGCTGCAGACAGTTTCACAGCACTGTGCCCAACCTCCTGCACCACCACCAGGGAGGCCCAATAACTTCTGTATATAGAAGCAATCTGTGGAAGAAATGCAAAACTTGTGTAATTAAAAAAAAAAAAAGTGTGACTTTTATAATCAGGCATAATATTTCTTTTTGTTTTTAGAAAAAGATTGATTTTTATATATGCTTATAAGAACTGGGGTATAAGCCAGAGGTGCAGAGGGCAAGAGGTTTCACCAGAGACCAACTGGGAAGCAAAACAGGCAGAGTGACTGAAATACACTGCTGAGGGGAGCAGCAGGCTAAACAGGGGAGGTTTGCTGCACCATGTGGGTGTGGGTAGCTTGATAGCACTGAGACTTTTAACCCCTGAACCACCAGGAGGTCCCGGGCATAACCTTTCCTAGCAAGTGCACATTTGCAATAAGCCAAGTCAAATTATTGATTCGAGTGCCAAGAGAAGAAAATATATATTTTTTTGCAATAAGATTTTGTAATGAAAAATATTGGGGAATACTATTTTACAGTATTGCTTATTCCACAACACATAATTATAGTTTTGATGCTACTATCTACACCATGAGCATTCTGAGCAATGCCAGTGCTTTTGCTCATTCCTATTTTCACTTTGAGTGAAAGTCATAGATGTAGAAATTTGATAGGCTTAGTTCATCACTATGAAGAATTTTCAGAGCATGAATTATTTCTGAAATCCCAATTTAGAAAGCATTTTTCTTTAATTATATGCCTTTCTTCAGCAGAATAAAAATGAACTGCTTTCTTTTGACTGTTATTTCATTGAGTCAGTGATAGATTCTGATTAAGTAGAAACCACAGATAATGGAATGTCAATTGTCATATGTGCAATAATTTGATCATTCTTATTTATACCTTAATCATAAATTCAAAGCTGTTCATGTTTTCAAATTTCTTATTTTCTTGCCAAATGTTCATGATGGTGTCAAATTTTCCACTTCTTCCATACTCATGGCCCTGTACTTTCAGTTGACTTCTGCACTTTTTTGAAAATGTGTTTATGTATTTAAAATGCTGCTTTCAGTTACTGCCTAATTATATCTCTATCCATAGCATCTTTACTCAACCAGATAGCATTCCTTAGAACACCTTATCTTTATATTTTATTCATGGCAGAGTTGATAAAAATTTTACATGAGAGCCTTTACATGACAATGTCCAGCCAGTGTCCAGTTACCAATGGGTAACTGCCTTTCTTCATTTTGCCACACTTGAATTTAACCCTACCTGTATATTGGTTGTGCATTTTTTTGTCTTCAGTTACATATTTGGGAAACCACATCTATGTATGCTATAGAATATCTTATTTTGACTCCCAGTTCAAGATAGGCAATATAAAACATATTTGAATACAAAATATACATAAAATAAGGTAGTAGAAAACCACAGAAAACTGACCTGTGAGAAACAGATAAACTTATGTGTGAATATCCTGTTTGCAAGATAAGATTGAAGAATACTCAGTGTTACTCCTTGGGTATGAATCAATTCCTTAACAGTTATCACAGATACTACCTAAAACTTGACTTAATTAACTATTAAGGTGAAATTACATCTATAAAAAGAGGGAGTGCTTGAGATTAGGATACGTAAAAGTCACATGTAATATGAGTTGAGGCAAGCATGCAAAGAATTCAGGTAAATGCATCATTGAGATGCCATAAAGCCATCATTGAGGGTTTATTTTTTTTGCTAACATAAAAGTATACATAAAAGATAAACATAGGGCCTCCCCTGGTGGTGCAGTGGTTCAGCGCTGGGTTGCGAGCTGCCTGCAGCCTCTGCAACACCAGATCGATTCTGGCCGCCTGGCGAGAGTCCCACATGGCGCGCAGACCTCTCCTGCCACCTGCTGTTCCCCTCAGCAGTGTACTTTGTCAGTCTGCCTGTTCAGCTCCCCGCTCTGGTGAGTTCTCTCACACACACACACACCCCCCCCCCCCGTGCTTTTAACTATACGCAGTGCATGAATAAATAAATTAATTAATTAATCTTTTAAAAATATATATACATAAAAGTATATCTTTATAGTTATATATTCTTACACCTAAATATTGAGATGCATTTATAAGATGATTTAAAAACTGGGATGTTTTTGAATAAAAAATCATTTTCCTTTCACTTGTATTCCCAAGATCAAGGTAGCTTTATTTTCATAACTGAAACAATAAATAAGTTACTATGTGTTGATAGAAAACTCTGTGAGCTCTAAAATCTTGAGAAAGTACAGGAAAATTTTTGCAACATCTTGGATTATATGCTTGTTTCAGTTGTGTTGCGGTTATATCGGAGCAATATATCACAACTCTTCTTCCTTTCAATTTCCAAACAAAATGAGTCTTTCCCAGAAATGGTTTCTATTAAAATTTTACCTTTTTACTAATCAGGTTCTATAGGTAGTCATGGTATAGATATGGGTCAATTGTGATTGCTAATAGTGAAATGCAAAATTAGACACATTCAAGCCACACACATTATTGACCGACACTGAATAATTGTAAATGTCACCTGTGGAGGACAGAGTAGGACATGTGAGCTCATGCAGGTTACAAGCAGGTTAATCTCACATGTGAGCTAAAGTAGGACACAAGCAGGTTAATCTCACAAATAGGAAGGAGAAGCTAAGTAAGCACGGTAAGCTCCACAACTCAAATCATCAGCAGTGTGTCTTCCTTTCTCCTGGGAAGAACACATAAGAACATGGAGAGAGGGTGGAGGTGATTCTGATGGTTGCCTCTCCACATGAGACCATCTAGCAAGTGTGATGTGGTTTTTAGAGTGCAGGGACCTTGGGGTCACTCTGGGAAAGGTTTCACCAGAGCTTCCGTTTTCGTGCTTGGGGTGAGTTTCCAGGCGACTTTCTCCATAAGACAGAGATGTTGGGGCCTCCCGTGGTGGTGCAGCAGTTGAGCGCTGGACTGTGAAGCTGCCCACAGCCTCTGCAGTGCCAGTTCAATCCCCGGCCACCTGTGAGGGTCCCACATGGCCCACAGAATTCTCCTGCCATGCCCTCTGCTCCCCTCAGCAGTGTATTTCATCAGTCTGCCTGTTCTGTTCCCCGCTCTGGCTCTGGTGAATTCTCTCGCCCTCCCATGCTTCTGACTGTACTCAGTGCTTGTATAAATAAATAAATAAATCTTTAAAAGAAAAAAAGACAGATGTTGGTTATATTTAAAGAGCAGGTTTATTAGGGAAAGGGACAGAAGAATAAAGGGCAATTGCATAGACACAAGCGGGCAGGAAGAGCTGCCCCAAAAGGGACAGGCTTGCCACGAGAGGCCTGCATGGTCGCAGGCAGGTGGCCTTGAGGAGAGCTGCCTCTGCTGAGGGAGGTCAGTGAAGAGAAGTCCCAACAGGTACAGGTCATGGGCAGGCAGGAAGCTGCTGCCCTGCAGAGGGAGAGAGTTGGTGAAAAGTAGCACCTGCATAGTCACAGGTGGGCAGAGGTACTGCTGCCTTGAACCAGTGCAGAGACTGCCCTGGTATAGTCTTCTCTTAGGGAGGAGCTCACTCATGAGCCCTCAGTTAGTTGCTGATTCTGGACAACTATGCAGAATCTGAAAGGGACTGGAGAGTCTACAGTGGGCTCAATCTCCATATCTTTACCTTTGGGACTGCACCCTGGACACGCCCTATAGCATCTGATACCTGCTTGGATCTTATGCTTTGTAATCTAGGCATTGGTGCCAAAGAATCTTGGTTTCTATAGCTGGGCCAATGGCTATGCTAATCCCCTACCCCCACTTCCAGGTCTTGGTTTTATGTGAGCCAGGTTTCTGATCTTGTAGCACCTCCTTTCCAGTTTTTCTGTTCTTGTCCTCCATCGAAGGGGAAAGAGGTCTTCTCTCTAAAATAGTGTGTGGAATCCCCAGCCCTCCTTGTTATAGGCGCTATTGTCTTGATGCCCAGAGTTCCTGGTCAAGCTAAATGTACAGTCAGGCAGGGAGCCTCTCACCAATGGCAAAAGTCCTGGTATGAGGAACATACCTAGAAACCAGTATCTGCTGAAAACAGTAGGCAGATATTATGGTCAGATTAGCAAAATCAGCTAGAATACTTGTAAAGATTAGCAGAAAGTTAGGTAAGAATAGGGACTATAGAGATAGGATGCTTTGATTAGCAGGAACTATGGCGTCCCCCAAGCAATAGCCTCTGTTCACTCCACCCTAGCTTGCACCAAACAATGATGCATCCCCGATAATACCTCCCAGTAACACACCCCCACACATGTATATTCCTCCACATATTTTCCCATCTTCTCCGAATCTGGTTCTAAATCTGAGGTTGTCCATGGATGGAAACTGTACCTTTTAGGTGTAAGCCCCTCTAAGCCCCTCATTTGAACTTTAAGTAATCTCTCATCCCATGCAGCTTCCAGTGGCTGCTACCCCTCTAGGCAAGAGTAATACATAGTATCTACTTTGAGTATGACTAAAGACAATTTCGTAACACATATACACATTTGAGTTAATTTCAGTTTTTTTTAGTGTCTCATCTAAACACTACTACCATGTGGAAATTGTAAATTCTAATAAAGTAGACTTCCATGATTTGCTCTATGATGCTGAGTGAATAAATTTGAATTTTTGAATTTCTGTTTACCCAGCTCACTAAGAGATGCATTTTCATGTCCCTCACTATGTGTTAGGATTATTAAAATTGAGAATAGTGTTGCCAAATCAATGACAGCAGGATCTATTGAGTTATTTATCTTCTTTCTAATAATAAGCCTTCTTAATTACATCATAAATATATAAGATATAAAGGTATCTAGTGAACTATAATTTTAAGTTAAATGTAAGAAAAATTATACTTTGTAATTTTTAGTTTCTTAGGAAAAATGTGTCCAATTTCATTTTAAGTAGGACTTGATAATATGCTTAAGAAGATATTGATTTCAATTTCATATGAAATTGAATGCTAGACTCATCCCCAGAAATTTTTTTAAAGATTTATTTATTTACACAAAAACTGGGGTACAGGCCAGAGGCACAGGAGGGTGAGAGAATTCACCAGAGACAGAGCAGGGTGTAGAACAGGTAGACTGATGAAATACACTGCTGAGGGGAGCAGTGGGCAAGACAGGAGAGTTCTGCTGCACCATGTGGTTATCTCCCAGGCCAGCCAGGAATCGAACCCACACTGCAGAGACTGTGGACAGCTTCACAGCACTGCATTCAAGCTGTTGCACCACAGGGAGGCCCAACCCAAAAATGTTTATGTTTAATCACCCCAAAGCATGTCAGGATAAAATGTTACATCTCAGTTTTAAAAGTTCATAAACATTTTAAAGGCACTAGCTTCCTTGCTTGTTTTTATTCTGATTTACTTGTGAAGTTGTTTAAATACCTCCTTCCTACAAGTTCACAAGCAAAGTATGAAGCAAATTAAGTAAAAATGACAGTTGATGAACTCTGATCAGATGTGAATCCTGGAGAGAGGGAGGTGGAAAATGTATCCCCTATATCAAGTGTTGTTTGAATCTAGGGTATATCTAAATAAGGTTGGGGAAAAAGAAAACATTTAACTATAAGAGCAGATGGAATAAAATGATTAGGAACAATATACAGAAAATAACCTTTCAAAATTGTTATTTGAATGATGCCATTAACTCTTTTTTGAAAGCCAGCATATACAAACTAACTTAGACATCACTTTCTTAGTGTATTTCTAAGGGTTATTTTTAAATCTGATGAAAAATTTATACATAGCTCATGTTTTTACTAAAATCTGAAAGATGAAAGTGTTTTTATCACTGCAACTAAAAGATTGTCCCTGCTGAAATGAAAATCCTCCTAGGATAGATAACAGTTGAACTGCCATCAAACATTTAGCCTTTGGAATGTCAGGTCAGGTGGTAGATTCTTTGAAAGGCAGAATGAGAGGAACACAAGGGCACCAGGGTATGAAAGGGTGATAATGTAAGAGTTGTGCACACATGTGCACACACACACAAACACAAACAAGCTAAAAATAAATGAGCTGCTTCAAAGTCATGTCTATTGAAATTTAAAGCTATCCTTTATAAACTTTTAAAGTGATAAGGATCAAAGAAAGCTAAAAGTAAGCATAAGTTTGAAAAATACGTTCTCAACTTTAATTCCTTAATGAAAAGAAAATGGAAGTTTAATGGAATGATGCGTATTCTGAAAGATTAATCTATCAATAGAAACTGCTAAAATGAAATGTACTAATATCAGAAGTTTATTCAAATGAGGAGTGATTAATATTTTAGTTTATTTCTTTAAATATGAGCAGAAAATTTTCTATTTTGAAAATATTATATTTGGTGGTGAAAAACCAGATGCATTTCCCCTGTGTTCTTAGTGTATAAAAGGAGTAACTACTTGTAGTTTCTATCCAAGATTCTATAAATTCTAGCCTAGACAATTAGCGAGATAAAGAAATCAAAGTCACTTCAATTGAAAAGGGAGTATTCAAACCGTTTTTTTTTACTTGTTTATTAATGTTCAACATCATAACTCATCAGGGAAATATAAATCAGATCAAAATAAGATACTTTACATCTATTACAATAACAAAAGCTAAAAAGTCAGTTAAATATGGAAGATTTAGACATCAAAATCTTCATACATTGCTGGTTTGAATGTAAAATGATACTGATGCTTTCAACAATGTTCAGGGAGTTCCTCAAACAATTAAACACAGAATTAGCATGTGACTCAGCAATTCCACTCATAGAACCATACATAGGTTCATACTAAACTTCTACATAACTGTTTATAGCAATATTATTTACAATAGCCATAGCCAAAAGGTGGAAACAACCCAAATGTCCACAAATGGATAAATGCATAAACAAATGTGATCTAGCTCTGTGATTGAAGATTCCCACCTCAAAACAGGAGTAAAAATACTTATAAATGCTATGACTGGGTTTAACAATGAAAATAATATGCTAGGTGAAAAAATTAGCTCCCACATTCCACATAATAGATGCTTCTATTCATGTGAATGTCTTGAGTGGGGATTATATGGAAACAGAATGTGGACAGTAATTCCTTAGGGTTGTGAGGGAACATGGAATAGGGTAGTTACAAATAAGGGTATGGCATTCTGTTTTGAGTTGGTAACTGACTATATTTTAAAATGGACAGTGCCAATGGTTGCATGTGTCTGTGGCATACAACAGTCTCCCATTTTCCACAGGTTTGCTTTCTGTGCTAGCAGTTATCCACAGTTAGCTGTGGTCCAAAAATATTATGTATAATAAGATATTTGAGAGCATATTTACATATCTTTCATAGCAGTGGATTATCATCATTGTTCTATTATTTGACCTTGTTAATCTCTTACTGTAACTAATTTATTAAACTATCACTAGTGTATATATATAGGAAAATTAGTTTATATAAAGTTCAACACTTGTCTGTGGGATAATGTGTATTATCCTGTAAGATTAATCTAGTAATATGAATTCTGATGAAACATACTGATTAATGTAAACGAAGTGGAGGCAAAAAGTTAACATAGTAGCAGATGAGGTAAAAATGGTCAGCCCCCACTGGGCATCTTGGAATACATCCCCTGCAGATAAAGAGGGAGGGGAGAGACTATCCTAAAAAAAAAAATTAAATAGTGCACTTTAAATAGTACAACAAATGAATTGTGTGGTATGTGAGTTACAGCTGAATTAAACAGTTTTTAAATTTTCTCCTAGTCAAGTAATTTACTTTTTCTACATTTTTTGCCAAATTAAGTGATTATTTCCTCTGGTGGATGTATATACTGTAATAAGTATTAATCACTCAGATTTTGTAACTAGTATGTAGCGGTAAGTGCCTATTATTTTGAAGTATGAGATATATAAACACTAATTCATTTTCTAGTAAAATTCCATTAAAAGTCTGGAACTCCTGCTGTGGAAAGATTGGTATTCTCAGTAGAAGTGGAAAACTTAGTTATATACTTATATATACACATACATATACTTAGTGATATAAGTATATGTGCGCGCGCACACACACACACACACACAGAGCTTATTTTTCTGCTTAAATTAAGCAGAAAACAAAAACATTGCTTCATCCAGATTTATAAATTGCTCCTGTAGCCCATATTTCTCTCCTACCATGAGTCCCATTTCCTATATAGATAATTTTCTCAACTCCCATTCACTTTTCAATAGTCCTAATTTGACTCAAGACACTCTACTGTCCTCAAAATTTCTTTGCCAAAGTCACTGACCTCATGTTGTAAAATCTTATCTATTTTATTGACTGTGTCTTGTGAAATTTGCCAACAACTTTTGACATACTGGCCCTCTCTCATTTAAAAGCACACTTGAAAAAAAAAAAGCACATTTGTCTGGGTTTCAAGAAATTGAAACAAAATTTCTCTCCATTCCTTTTCAGTCTCCTTTGCAAACAGCTTCTCTTTATCTGAGAGGCAAATATGCAAGTTCACTGATGCTTAACAGTGACCCCTAGGTTCTTAGTTTTATTTACTTTCTCTTTGCTGATCTCATCTATTAAGGTCTATTAATTCTATCTCTAAACTCCAGTACCAAACGTGCTGTAAATCCCTGCATATGTCCCTTCATCTCAACCATAGGCATTATGACATGTTTTCATTGGGATCCTACAATAACCACATAATTTGACCTCTCATAAACTCCTTCTTGCTCCTTTGTAACACATTCATGAGAGTCTTAGAATTAACTGAGTGCTACATCCCCTAGCCCCCTGCAACCCATATACAACAAAGACTTTATATTACACTAAAAACAACTCAGAAAACAACACCACCATCCTCCGTATCCTGATCCCTGCCTGTCTCTGGCCTTCTCTTACCCCCACCCCCCACTGCCTACTATGTTCCTGCCATAGTGCTTCAATAAACAGCTGCATGAACACAACAAACTATTTTGTTTCTAAGTGCAGACATAAAGTATCATATTAAAATGTTAATCATTCTATGATATAAAATATTGATTTACAAAGAAGTTGATGTAGACTGGGGAACAAAAGAATGATGACCCTCCCTCCCAACATACTCACCTATATTTGCAGTCCAAACTAATTTTTCAGTCCTGTCAAAGTAAAATAAATTACCAGTTATCACTGCTTTATCAAACCCAACTGACACTGCAAGATTAGAACAGAAAAACAGTGCGACTAAACCAACCACTGAAAACTGAATACACTGACATTAAAACAATTACTATGTAAATTGGTGCTTGGAAATGACTTACACAGATATGCCCTATAGTATGCTTGTCACTAGCCAGATGCCAACTTGACATTTTATTCTGCTGCTATTGAGAATAGGGTCGAGAAAAACTTCAGCTGAATAGAAATGGTTTTGCAAGAGTGCATTTAAAAAGGACAAAAAGTTAAAGAAATCCCCTCCCCTTTTTGAACATGACTGCTTCCCTTAAAAGTACTTTTTAAAAAGCTGATTCACTAACTATAACAAATTTAATTATTCTGGCAATCTTGTTTAAGAAATATTTTAAAACACAAAAACAGTGCACAGGACTCAACTACCTGAATTATCATCTATCAGTAAAACTATTTTTAGAAAGCTTTTATCTACTAGGAGACAAGAAATTAAGGTGCTGCCCAAGGTGCGGACACTGCAATTTGTAAATGTATCAAAATATAACTTTTGCTACAGCTATAAGTTCAAATAGGTTGTTGCATTTTGAACTGTTTTTTCTCTCACTCACATCCTAATAAAATTGACCATAACTGAGTCCCCACTTGCAGGAAATTATCATGATTATTACAAATTGGCACAAAAATATAGCCACTTGGAATGTGGAACACATATATATGAAATATCATTTTAATATCAAATATGCTAATTAGGGAAACTTCAAGAGCATACCATCACTCTTAAAGGAAACTTTAAGAGAATTGAGATTATTTAATCAGCAAAGGTATGGCTAGTAACATAATTGCAGATGTTAAGTTACTTAAACAATCCTATCAATAGATATTCACACCATATGAGCCAAATCCTATAAATGTCTTTTTTATATTGATTTAAATGTATAAACAAGGCATTAATTCACTTAATTGAGGTCTCTTAACATGCTGATTTCAAATACAAAGCTTAAATTTTACTTTTTGAAAGAATGGCTTTAAATATTTTGGAGATTTTAAGTCCTCTCTCAGTAATTAAAGAAGAAAAAGAAAGCAAATTTATCAATAATTTGTTTTTCTTAATTTATTGAAAACTACATCAAATAATTGTATAGTATGCTTTAAAAAATTACGTGAAATAGTTACCCAAGTAGACCATCAGCTAGTGCAAAAACAGCTCTAGATAAATATCATTGAATTCAATTAATATAGACATGTTCTCTCACCAAACAAATTAAATTAAAAATCAGTGACAGCAAAATATACTCAAAAGATGAAAATATTTAGAAATTAGGTAACATTTATGAATAACCCAAATATCAAATGTGAAATGAAATAAATTGGAAAATATTGCAAGTCAAATAATCAATGAAAATACATCTAAAAGCTCGTGTGTATGCTTTACATATAAAGCAGTACTTGCAGGTAAATTAATAGCTTTCAGTATTTAAAATTCAGCAAAAATGATTTCTTTGATGTAGTAATCTAATCTAGGTTTAAAAAGGAAATAATACATCAATAACTGTGTCAAAAAATAAGATATAAATTAAAATTTTATTACTTTGCATTTATAGCATTTCTAAACTCCCAGAAAGTATGTATATGAAAAAAGAGATAAAGAGAAACTAGCAGCTACCTTTATCAATTATGAAGGAGTGGATATAACTAAGCCTCCAAAAGATAATGATGTTATGAGAGGTTCTCATAAATATCATGTCAAAAATGTGACAGATTAAATATAAACTCAACTTGAAAATTCAACTGACATGGTCACAAAATAAATCAGAAACTCTAGAACTATAAAATCTATTACATTTGTGACTAACGCTTGTCAGCAGCATACTGATTTCAAAATAGGAAGAAATTGAATTTTTATTTTTTAATTAAATGTATTAAATATAGCAACCGGCAATTCCCTTTTTCCTTGTTTGCAATAAGGCAAAAGGTTAAAATGGCCACATTTATCAGTTACTTGCAAATATTTTTTATTATATTCATTCTGGACCATGCAGGATTGAACTTCCTGTGCCCTGGACTAGATGACTAGTTTGGATCAGTGAGTTGCAAACATAAAGAAGTATGTCATTTTTAGAGAAAATCCATCTAATTACCAGCTCACCACCCATGAGTGTTCTCATTTCCTCTAGCACAATGAATGGTGATGTCAAAATGTTGTCTATTTGCACTGACAATGAAGAGACACCACCTTGCCAATCACTGAACAAATAGAAAAAGCAAGGAAGAGAGTATTTGCTGATTTGAACCATTGGAATTTAAGGATATTTGTCATTATGACATAATGTTTTGTTTGTTTAGTATAAGTACACAGGGGGGAAAGGCAATTAAAAAAGCCAAACTGTAGATAGCTCACAAAAAAACCTAAGGATTAAAACAGGCATATACCCTTCATTCAAATAGTGTACTTTAATATTTCAATCCTTGAGTGTGAATTCTAAAAATGTGAGTTTTCACCTTATATCCAAAACTAAATATTCAACCTTAGGGAATAGACATGAATATGTTGGTGGTAGTAAGGGGAATATGAAAGTCATAAGAACCTCAAATGCAAGTTTACCTAAATGCACACAGTGTAAATGTTGACATTGTTGCATGAATAATAAAGTATATTCTTTAGAAAATCTACATAGCACTAGCAGTTCTTTGACTTATTTCATATATCTGTAATGAAAATTTTTGACCTAGTTTATTACTGAATGATGTGCATGTGTTTTGTTACACCAATGAAATTATCATGATAAATTAATGTAACTATGAAAGGAATGAGCGTTAGGTGTTTTCAATAAATGATGTTCTTAAACTACATATATTCTTAAATCTCAGTTTAGCAAATGTCAATTGGGAATATCAGAAAATTTTTGTGTATTCTGTTTTGGGGAAAACAGAAGAGTGTGAGTAATTTGCTATTGAAGTTTATTTCATTACTGTCAATGATTTAGCAAAATGTTTCCAGTCTATTTTGTGGGGTTTTATCAGTTTTTAAAATGCTTTCATGAATTGTCATTTCTCTTAAATACCATTTTAAAGAATTTCAACTGTTTCTTTTGTCTCTGCTGCCTTTCAAATTTGAAGAATGTATTTTCTGTCCATTTACATAAATTCTTACTCAACAAAGAGCTGTCCCTGTGTCAGCTGTGAGCCATTCCTAAACTCTAAGTTAATTATATGCAAATGCTTATTTTAAGATAATACAGCAATATGAAATGTTACAATTATAGACATTTTCATTCATATTCCTATAAACTTAATGCCACAAATGTTTTAATGTGCCCTTTGTAAATTTGCTACATATCTGTAACCATAAACATGTAAATTGTGCATGGCCATTTCTTAAAAATAGTTCCATATTGTTATATTTCCTTCATATTTAACACCTTTCCGTTCTCAGCCTGACTTGAGATTAATCCTAAAATACACACATTGCAAATTCTTAATAAAGCCCTGGCTATTCTTCCATATTTCTAGTAATACTGAGAAGCAGTCACCTGGACCACACCTTCTCAAATCCAATGGCTGAATTTGGTAGTAAATTCAGTTTTCTTTGGAGCAGGTTAAGTACTAGAATGACTAAATATAATTCAATCATATTAAACACTGTCACAAAGAGGCTGGCTTTTCTTGACGTAAAAATCATATCAGCATTCTCATTTTTTTTTTGCCAGAACTATTACAGTCTCTGATCTTTCTCCCTCTAGTCCCTGCTGTCTTCAAAACATTGTCTGCTCTGCTGCCAGAGAAATATGTAAACGTGGTCCTGTCTTCCTCATAGCTAACAATACATGAAATACTTCGCACTGACTTCAGGCTAACATCCAAATACCTTAGAATCACTTTCAAGGTCCGACATGATGTGTTTTCAATATTCAGACTCATCTGTAAAGTCCTCCCTAATTCTTTCAGACAAAGTTAGTCATACTTCCCACAGGCTCTCCTTCCCCGTGTTCCATCTATTATGTCACTTATATCGCTGCCCACTGGTCTACGATTCCTCAAGGGGAGAAGCTGTAATTTATTCACCTTAGTATACTAAGTGTCTCTCACTTTCCATCATGTATTTCCTGTCTCTCCCTGTTCCCTACAGCCTTCAGAGGACTTGACAGGTAAAATAGCTACAACTAATGCAATGGCAATGACAGTGATAATGATATTTGTTAAACCCTTGCTATTATCAGATATAATACTGTATGAAGTATTTTTGTGGATTATGCATTTTAATTATCAATACTTTATTAAGAAGTAGGTATTTTTTTTTGCATCAAAAATTTCCAAGAGGGAGTTTTAGGTTTTTTATAAGAAAAAAATACCAATTTCTTCTTAAATATCTTATTAGTTCTGCTTGAGTTTTTTTTTTAAATAATAAATTTTATTTTTATATTCCCCCACACAATTGCAAACACCCCATTCTGACCCCAATCCCTCCCCTCCCGCCCCCCACCCCCCAAAAAGTGTCTCTGGTTCATAGTTTTTTGTTGATTTTGATTTTCACTTTCTTATATTCATTTTCCTGGTCCCTTATTTAAGTTTTCTAGATTCCTGCTATGAGTGAGACCAACCATCCGGTATTTTTCTTTTTCTTTTTGGCTTATTTCGCTGAGCATGATCCCTTCCAACGCCATCCATGTTGCTGCAAATTGCATGTGTTTATCTTTTTTGAATGCTGAGTAATATTCCATGGTATATATGTACCACATCTTCTTGATCCAGTCATCTATTTTTGGGCATTTGGGCTGTTTCCAAAGCTTAGCTATTGTAAATAGTGCTGCTATAAACATAGGGGTGCAGGTGTTCTTTGGAATTGATGTTTCTGTGTCCTTTGGGTAAATACCTAGGAGTGGAATTGCTGGATCATATGGAAGCTCTATGTTTAGTAGGTCCAGAAATCTCCACACAGCTCTCCACAGTGGTTGGACCAGTTTGCACTCCCACCAACAGTGCAGAAGAGTTCCTTTTTCTCCACACCCTCGCCAGCATTTGTTGTTGCTGGTTTTTTTAATATGTGCCATTCTCACTGGTGTGAGATGGTATCTCATGGTAGTTTTGATTTGCATTTCCCTGATTACAAGTGATGTTGAACATTTTTTCATATGTCTATTGGCCATTTGCATTTCCTCTTCAGAGAAGTTTCTTTTTAGTCCTTTATCATTAGTGTTGGGTGCAAAAATGTTCTCCCAGTTGGTGGGGTTTCTCTTTGTTTTTGTTATTGTCTCTTTTGCTGTGCAGAAGCTCTTTAATTTGATGTAGTACCAGCTGTTTATCTTTGCCTTCACTATCAAAGAAGTAGGTATTTTTTTTGCCTCCACATTGCCCCATGTGAGAAAATTAGTCTTAAGAAATTTCAGTGACTCACCCATTAATAGATAGGTGTCATTGACAAAACCATCTTTCAACATAAACAGTTTGAGCTATAAACTCTTATTTTTGAAATTTTGAGAAATAATAATTGCCACAAGATGTAACTGAGTTTGCTAGGTAGTCTAATTGAAAAATATTATGTACATTAATGAAGAGATGGAAACTTTACAACTAATAGTGTAGCGGTTACGTTAAGACCATTTTTATATGTACCCTGTGTTAAGTCGGGATATCAATAGTTGTTTCAGAGACAAAGAGAAGGGTCTCAACAGAATAGGCATAATAATTAAAAAGTTGAAAGAAAGAATAAAACACATGTGTGTGGAATTTTTTGGAAAAACAAAGCTTTATTTTCAAATATTTTCAGGTGTATCCAACTGCAAGCTTCATAACTCAAAATAAAAGCAATAATGTTTCTTAAAGAATTTTAACAATCACTTTGTATTCCATTCTTGACAAATGCAATATGATTTATATATTGATGTGTAAGATTGGGTTCCCCTAGAAGCAGACCCCAAGATAAAAACACAAGTGACTGCAATATTTTGATAAATCAGAAAGTGCCTAGAGTCAGGGACTCAAGAAGTAATACAGGAAAGAGAAGTAGCAGTAAAAGTTGCAATGCAGGGAGCCTCCCTGGTGGCGCAAGGGGTTAAGCACCATACTATGAAGCAATCCACAACCTCTGCAGCACGAGTTTGATCCCTGGCCTGCCAGGGAGCAACCCACAGGCAGACCTCTCCTGTCTCGCCCACTGCTCCCCTCAGCAGTGTACTTTGTCAATCTGCCTATTCTACTCCCCGCCCTGTCTCTGGTGAATCCTCTCACCCTCCTGCACATCTGACCTGTACCCCAGCTCTTGTATAAATAAAATAAATCTTTAAAAAAATGAAAACCAATTTTTAGTGTTGTTTTATTACTTATATAAGCTGGTAGGGAGAGGGACCATCAGAGGAAAAAATGAAACAAGTTTGGCTCACTCCAGGAGCACATGGTAGTTAATGATATTAATTACATTTATGTATGCTTGAAAGTTTCCATTATTAAAGAAAGGACTTGAAAATTAAGGGGTCTCATACTTGTGGCTGTTTTCATCAGTTCTAGCAAAAATGCCACCTTTGGTTAAGCAGGAGCTGTGTTTAATGCAGTGCATCTTCAGAGACACAGCACACCTGGCTTTTGTAGCACCACAGTGGTCAATTACATGTGTGTATTATATATTTAACATTTGCACTGATATTGTCACCAATCTCTAAAACAATTATAGATAGAAATAAACTGGTGAAATAGGACTCATTATTTCTTAGGCAATAGGCATGTTGGATGACATAATAATAACCTTAATTTTAAGGTTGATCATAAACATGGCTTTCAGTACAGATACAGCAATGGATAGCAAAATTATAGTAGCTGATGAAAAGTAAATCTATGCTTAAAATTAATTTCCTGCCCTCCTTGGTGGTGCAGTGGTTAAAGACACAGCACTATCAAGCTATCGCCAGCCACTGCAGCAAGAGTTTGAGTTCGATCCCCGGCTGGCCAGGGAGCTGACCCACATGGCAAAGCAGAGCTCTGTTGTCTTGCCCACAGCTCCCCTCAGCAGCAGTGTATTTCAGTAGATCTGCCTGTTCTGCTCCCCACTCTGTCTCTGGTGAATCCTTTCATCCCCTGCACCTCTGGCCTACACCCTAGTTCTTGTATGTATAAATAAATAAATCTTTAAAAAAATAAAATTAATTTCCTTATTCTCTTTACTGGATTTGGAAATGGAAACTGTTTCACGGACTGAATAATCATAACTTTCTCAAAATATTCTTAATTGATTAAGCATACTCCTTCATTCTAAGAACAAATAAGGAAATGAAATTTTTGCCCAAGTTTTTTTTTTTTTTAATTTGAGGTATAACTGACTTTATATTCATTTTAGGTATTCAACATAATGATTCAATATTAAAATGTAACTGTTGGGCCTCCCCGGTGGCGCAGCGGTAGAGCGCTGGGTTGCGAAGCTGCCCGCGGCCTCTGCGGCGCCGGTTCAATCCCCGGCTGCTCCTCGGCCACCAGAGGAGGGTCCCACATGGCGCGCAGACCTCTCCTGCCGCCCGCTGCTCCCCTCAGCAGTGTACTTCGGTCCTTCTGCCTGCTCTGCTCCCCGCTCTGGCTCTGGTGAATTCTCTCACCCTCCCGCGCCTCTGACTGTACCCAGTGCATGTATAAACAAAACAAAAAAAAACAAACAAGCAAACAAATAAAGAAAAACATGCCTCTATTAAAAAAAAAATAAATAAATAAAATAAAATAAAATAAAATGTAACTGTTAAATACTGTTATAAATAATTCTGAGATAAAATAATTGATAATAAAGGAACCAGGTAAAGTATTTATATTTGAGTATTTAGATTATTTATCAAAAATATTTGATTTTATTTCATTTCCCAGGATAGTTGTATTTTTTACTTTAATTACAATACATTGTATTGTTCTAAACTGCCAGGTGAAGTCTTTTGTTTACTCACTGCAATCTTTAGTATACTCTATTGAGCTCATAGCAATAGTACACTGAAGTGTAGAAATGAAACAAAAGAAAAAAAATGAAAAAAATTTAATATTTTGAATATTCTGGGGTGTTTATATCTTTTTAGCATTTTTGCATACTTAATATTTGTTTTCTCATCTCCATTAGATGGTAGCCAGTGTCCAGGGAAAAGATGAAGTATTTATTATATGTTCCTTCATCTAAAGAGAAGCTGTGTCTATATCCAGATTTCCAGTCTTTCAGATTTACATACAGGAAAATAATTGACAGAAATTTTAACCTATTTTAGTTTTGAAGAATTGCAAAGATTTTGCAAACTGCAATGAATTCACTACTTTCAAGAAAACCTGGCAAACTATGACTGATGCTGATTTGGGAATTAAGTGAGATTTGAGCACAAGTTTCTGCCCTCGTATATCTTAAAAATTAATTAAATGAGTTCTTAAAATGCAAAAAATAGCTATTACATGTAGTAGTAAATTGCATTTAACTGTGTCAAAAGTTGAAAGTGCCTGCCTTTTTGTCCTCCCAGATTGTTTTGCAATGAAAAAGGCAGCATGAAATTTCTTATTATAGTTTCCATTAGGAATGTAATAATGTTTTGGTTCAGATCTTAATGTAATCTTACTATGTGGTTGTATCCGTGTGATTATTTAAGGTTAAACTTTGTTTTCTTTAAAACTGTTTTTTTCTCCTAGAACCTTAAATGCAGCCCAGTCATTGAAATATACCACAAGCCAAAATAATTAATTGAACATAATCATTACAAAAGTTAAATTTTCAAGCTTTCCAGGCAGCCTTTCTGAACCTTAGTCAGGTAGTTGGTGGAAACAGTGTTGATGTATAAAACTGTCCATTTTAGATAGCAATAGGAAAAATATGTTTTAACAAAAGCACAGGATTTCAGTCTACTACTTACCTTGCTTTTGAGTCTCTGATACAAAAAAGGTAAATATTGGGGCCTCCCTGGTGGCGCAGGTGGTTGAGCGCCACACTGTGAAGCTGTCCATAGCCTCTGTAGCGCAGGTTCGATCCCTGCTGGCCTGTGAGAATCCCACATGGTGCAGCAGACCTCTCCTGTCTCGCCCTCTTCTCCCCTCAGCAGTGTATTTTGTCAGTCTGCCTGTTCTGTTCCCTGCTCTGTCTCTGGTGAATCTTCTCACCCTCCCACACATCTGTCCTCTACCCTGGTTTTTGTATAAATAAATAAATCCTAAAAAATAATAATAATAATTTATTTTTAAGTGTGAATGTCAAAGATGATCAATGAATTATGTGAATAAGTAGCTCCTGTGATGTATAAGCTCTGGTTGAGAAAGTATTTGACAAAGTTTAGTTTCCCAGTTGCTGGGTAACAGATGAGGAAACAGGTATGAGATGTACTACATGCTAGAATTTTGCACTTGACATAGTTGTGTTCTTCCTCTTTCATCTCCAGCTGTAAGCACAAGATGTATCTGGAAAGACTACCCAACACCAGCATCATTATCCCATTTCATAATGAAGGCTGGACTTCACTGCTGCGCACCATTCACAGCATAATTAACCGAACACCTGAGAGTTTAATAGCTGAAATCATTCTAGTTGATGACTTCAGTGATCGAGGTAAGATATAGTTTATATCTTTATCTGATTCCGATACCACCTACACACTCATTACAGCTTTTAAGAGAAGGCCGAAGATTCTGTCTGGCTTCTATCTGGAAGGTAATTATGGAATTCTATCTATATTGTGATTGTGATTTTATAAAATGTTGACCAGGTGCAAAAGAACAGAGTGAGAAATTAATGATATCATTTGGGAAACTATAAGAAATTTGCAATTGTTGAAGTTACATAGGTGCTGGCAAAATGCATCAATTTCTACTTTCAGCTTCGGGGAAAATGCTGCAAAATACTTTATTGTAAGTACATGTGCATGGTGAAATATTTCAGTGGAAGTCTAAAATATGATTCTGTTTATAAAAGTATCTGCTCTGTCATTTACCAGTATTACGATATGTTCTGTAGTCTGTAACTGTGTTCCTTCATAGATGCTAGAAATTATGAGTAATGCAAATATTTTACTTGGCAATTCTAGCTATTTTATCATCTCTGAACAATAACCCCAAAAATCTGATATAACACTATAATATGTTTTAATATTTTTATCATTCTGATGTTGCTGAATACCCGAATTTTCAGCTGCCTGCCATTATTAGCGAAATATGAAAGACAAGAGCTGGGGGTGGAGAGCTACGTTTACTCAGAAATCTGGTATTTCTGGGGAAAGAGTGGGCTCACACCCTAGAAAACCTACCTTGGAGCTTGGGTAGGGTTTTTATAAGAGTATCTAGAAAAACCCCTGGGTTACTACATATCTAGAAAAAACCCTGGGTTACTGCAGGTTCCCACAGTTGTCTCTGAACCTGGTTGCAAGCTTGAAGTTGAACATTTGAAGAAAGCTGGAGGGGGTTTCTGGGTCCAATCTCCATGAATATCTGTCAACAAGAAACTCAGCAGGGAATGTCGAAGTTGGCTTAAGATCTTTTAGGGGTGTTCATATGTTAATGACCTAAGGAATTCAACTAAAGGGTATAGTAATAACTGAGGCAGATGCTTTTTTTCCCCCACGTTGTGTTTTGTTATTTTGCTTCAGTGATAATAAAAGTACAATGTGTTACATGAGGTGGGGGTACACAGTCTATTTCCTGAGATTCGTGTTTCCTTAATCATGTTTGGAAGGAGGAATAATCAGTACTGCAGAGAAAGTAAAATCTCTTTGACTGGTGTGACTGGAGAAAAGGAATCCTTCTTTTAATGATATTCATTTATCTGGGGATACAAATGTACACCTTTTGTTGCATTGCATGGAGGATCTCTGCTTGACCATGCTGTATGTCTATAACAAAGAGAGGCAATACAATTGAAGATAGCTCTTATGCCTCCCGAGAGAACACATCTTGAGATCATATGGGTGAATTGCAGTTTTGGCAGTATCTTTTGCAGAAGTGTCATTTTCTTCATAGAATTGGTAATTTTTTAAAAGTAAAACTGCTTAATGTGTTCGTTTTGTGGTTTCATTAACAAAATTTTTTTGTCTTCCGTGAGTTGCCTGATATACTTATTCACTGTGCCTGATAACATCCACTGAAGTTAATATGACACAAATGAGATTGTCTAACACCATTCCATTGACATAGTAAACTAAAAACTTGTTTAATTTTGATTTCAAAGTGCTTTTTTGCTTTGTGTCGCGTAGGTAGCTATGCATCCAGTATACCCTTAGAATAAGAGTCAGTCTCTAAAACTGAAATTTATTATTTAAAAAATCATTTAGATAGCACATTAATTTATTCTTTATTTTAATTGGGGCTACTTACTTAAAAGTAATGTTTACCTCAGGCTAAAAATAGGTATTTAATGTGTTCATGAAACGAAAACTTTGCTTTTAAATGAACGAAAAAATGGGAACTAAACATCTGGGATTGTACATCACCAAGTTAAGTGCTCATTTTTGGTTGACTGGTACCAAGAGAAATAAGGCAGTATATCTTGGAGACTTTTCCACATAATTAACTTTGTCTTGGTAAACTATTTATTACAGCAGAATTTTGACCTGGGGTGATATAGTAGGAAACATTTGGTTGCAGAAAATTGTAACTTGCAGAGCTTTTTTTTTTCTTTTTTTCTGAATATTTCTGAGATATTTTCTGATTGAAAGCCATTAAGGAGAGAACATATCATAACATCTACATCTGTCTTGACTTCAAATCATTGTAACCTTTTGTACCATAGCAAATTTGATGGACCATCTTCCATATATAATGTTACTGGAAAGTAAGTATGTTCCAGATGACCATCAGTATAGTCTATGTTAGTTGAGAAGAACAACAGAAAAAGGATTATTGGAGATAGTAGTGTGATTTTGGCTCTCTTTTCTATGGATGTTTTTATAAATAACAATTATTTTGATGGTTATGTACATCTTTAATTTAGATATTCTATCCTTACTGAAACCAGAAAATGCTGGGGTGGGCTGCCTGTCATTGCCAGAAGCCAATTGAGCAGAGACAGGAATTGAATCCAATAGACACACTTTATTGTCAGAAATTCAGTGATTAGAGAAAACGGGAGGTATTTTATCCCCAAAACCCATCTAACATCTTATCCTAAATTGGCCATTTTCTAGTGAGTTAAACAGATATAGTCCATCACAACAGTCCATCACAATCAGTCTCTTAGTCTTCATCATGTTTAGCCCCCAGAGTTTATGGTCACCATCTTGGTAATCTTGACACAGTTACATCTGTTTTCCTCATGGTTTCTCAGACGTCTCTCAGTCAGTTCAAAACAAAAGTTTTAGTTCAAAGAAAACAGGTTATTAATAACATTGCATTTGTGTGTAATCTGTGCTGTGTGTGTGCAGATTCCTATACTCAATATAGACATATTCCTTCCCTTCCTCCCTAGCTCCTATCACTATAAAGTATCAAGTTGAAATAAGTTTATGATCTTAAATTTTCAAAAGATAAAATTGTTTTGAGTATTATTTTTCTTTATTTTAACCTGTTGATATGCATAAAGTAAACATGTTTCTTTGAAAGAAATAAGTGGTAAAAATACTTCCATAATCTTTCAGAATATCTGAGTTTCAAAACTGCATGAAATAGAAAAGACCCTTCCAAATTTTTATTTCAAATTACAAAATTTCATCTGGTACAATACTGGGGTTTGTGGATTTAAGAAACATCTCTTCTGCTCTCTGAATTATGGGAAATCAAAAAATTAACTTGACAAACACCATTTAGAATCCCAACATTACTGTTAACTATATGACATTGGGTAAAATAAACTTCTTAGTTTCATATTATCAAATTGGCGATGATGACAGATGGACCTTGGATGATTAAGTGACATGTATTACACTGAGAACAACTGCTCTCAACTATCCATTTCTACTTACCAAATACCTACCACTGTGATATAAATGGTCTCTGTTCTTGTTTGAGGTTATCCTTTCAAATTAAATCTTATCTACAAGAATCTCCATCAGTCTGTCCATCTATCCATCCATCCACCTACCTGTCATCTCCAGAGGCAACAGAAGTCAGTTAGAGGAAATGTCAAAAACTATAATTCATAGTTTTGAAGAAGCTATGTGAAGAAAAAGCTAGTGAAGAAAAAGTTTAAACGAAAGGTAGATAAAACCACTACCTACCTAAATTATATGATTACCTCTATGAGTGTTTATCAAAATTCCTTTCAAGATCATTTGCACTATTACAAGATAAGGAAGCTATCCCAAAGCATCTCCAGTTTACAGGGTCTCCGAGACAGAAAAGTTTTTCTGTTCTTTTTTTTTCTTTTAAAGTCATACTGCTAAAAGCAATTGCATTTTATATTTGAAAGTATAGTTAGACTTTTTTTTTGGACAACCTAGAAATCAAAAGTCTGTAACATGAAGAATTTTTTTTACCAATTCCTTTAAAATTAAGTAAGCTACACACATTTTCAGTACAGGAAAACATTGGGATATTTTTGGTTTGCTTTAGGAAATTATTTCTGAAATGTTAGACTTATTTTCAGAAATATAATTCTAACTGTAGCTTTTCTTGATGTTTTGCAATGTCCTTTGGCCAAAGGCAATAAAATTTTAACAAGACTTAATCAAACATTACTGCCTCATATTTTATGTCCTCCAGTCATTGAAGAGCTACCAAGCCAAAAAGAAAAGTCAACATCTTAGCCATGTTATTGCATCACCAGCAATTCATATTCCAAAAAATGGAAGCTTTATGATCATTGGCAGATTCTGTCATAGTTGGTTTCATAGCAGTAAAGAAAAAGCGAAATACTTTATAATTATAGTGTAATTATAAATGCTAGAGAGTTTTACAAAACTGTTATCCAATTATCAATCTGCTTCTTAAAAAAAATTAAGTGAACATCTCAGTTTAGATATTCCTCCTGAAGCAAGTTTGGTAAACAGAATGCAGTTTTAGCCTCAGACCATAATGCTACTTTCTATAAAAACACAAGGGTACAGGCCTGCAGGTAAGTTTTCAACAACAACACTCAGCTTGTGCTATCTGAAGCTTACCAAAGTTAGTGAATATGTTTGTTTTTTTTTTTTTTCACCAGTAAGCTCTCAGAAATACATTTAACAACTTAACTTGAGGCCTATAAGAAGGCTTCCTGATGACTTTAAAGCAGGACTAATCCTGGGCTTATCTCCAAATTCCAGGCAACCTTAACAGCATCCACATGGAAAATGCTGAAATGTGTGAAATAAGCTGGGACTTAACCTCAGAGATAGGGTATATTTGAATCTGACGATTCTCAAAGCTTTATGTGCTTAGGTGAATGCAAGTTCAAATTGAGGATAGTCACAGGAGAGTTGCTGACATACTTCTCTCAGTGCAAATGTAGAATTTCTACTGTGCAGTGGGTACACACACACTCATGCTCACACTTGCCCTGGCTGGTTTCAAACTCCTGGTCAGGAAAGGTAGGTGATTGAGTATTTGAGTTTCACAAAGATTATCCTTCTCTATGTACTCGTTAGCAGGAAAATCGGAGACTTGAAAGTACTCTTCCAGTCTAGCAAAGCCAACAACTTTAAAGAAATCCAGTTTACTTTTCCCTAATTAACATAGATCCCTGCTACCCAAAGTATGGTCCATGGACCAGCAGTATCAGCATCACATTGAAATTAGAAATGCAGACTCTCAGGCCCCATCTGATATATCAGAATCATCATGCATATAATTTTTATGCAAATCAGAGTTTCAGAATAAGTATGTGTTTCAAAACAGATAGAAGCTTTGATGAGTAATATAGAGGCATAAATAGCATGACTTCAAAAATCTGTCTCTTGCACATATTGTTAGAAAATAGATTTCTATTGTATAGTGTATAAGTAATATTAGATTTATAAATCTGTAAAGGAAAGTGAAGGTGTATTTCTGTAGCATTACATTATTTCATGTCACATTTATTATTATAGTTCTTTGATAGACTGATATATTCACAAATTTGTAGACATTTACTCTGCTTTCTTGTAAACTCATTTGATACCATTTTATGTTTAATTTCTGGTTACTGCCCTTATCCCTTGCCAATTTTCCTTCTTTGTTATACAAATGCCTTCTGACATCTCTTAGTTTTTTTTTTTTTTTTTTTTTTTGCTATGCAATCATTCAATAACTTTCATTAAAAGTTCAAAGAGGGTCTCCCCAGTGGCACAATGGGTTGAGCACAGCGCTGTGAAGCTGTCCGCAGCCTCTGCAGTGTGGATTCGATTCCCGGCTGGCCAGGGAGATACCCACATGGCACAGCAGACCTCTCTGTCTCACCCGCTGCTCCCCTCAGTGTTTTTGGTCATCTGCCTATTCTACTCCCTGCTCTGTCTTTGGTGAATTCTCTCACCCTCCTAAGTCTCTGGCCTGTACCACAGTTCTTGTATAAATAAATAAATCTTTTTTTAAAAGTTCAAAAAGAAATACATATATAGAAAGATACATGATAGGTTTCTTAATGGCAAAAAAAAAAAATATTTAAGACTCTTCCTGTGATTGAAAGTATTTACAAATCTTTAAGCCAGTGAAGATGTTTTCACTAATTTCATAAGTGGTAATGCTAACTCTTGAATTTTAAGTTGTATTTTATTGAGTGTCTAAGTATGCATTAAGGAAAGCTTCCATAAACAGACAAATCAGCACAAGTTTTACAACAATTCAAAACTGGAAGATATCATCAGTGTGAAAAGGTTATAAAATAGTTGAAGAATGGTCGTGCGTTTCTATTTTATATAATAAAATACTAACACTAAAGTGCATATAAAAAATCTGAGATGACAGTCAACAAAAATGTTTTAGTGCTGGTATTCCATCAGATACTCCACTAGACTAGGAGACAGGCAATTTTTATGTCTCAGATTTATTGAGAGCTAGTCACTCCATATGAATCTTAGAATTGTTTAGATTTAATATTCATATTTTAAATTGCAAGGATAATTGTACTTTAAAAGCAAATGTAATTTTAAATACTAATAAGAGGCAGGAAGTAAACACAAGCATGTGTTTGAAAACATAACCTTTTGTTGAGAAAATACTTTTTCTGTTTAGAAATGCAGCAGCATCTGCTACGGAATTGAAAGAAAGCTGTTTTGATTTCTGACAGTAAGTTTGTATATCATGTTGCATAATATTGAAATGTATAGTTTTAATAAAACCGTTCTTCTTCAATAATTAGCTTACTATTTGTGGTGAAAGGCATCTAGGACACAGAGTAACACTGATTGCCAGGGCCATAAATAGAAATGTGGAACAGAACAGTGTTCTCAAAGTCAAAGGAAAATGAGCCTGCAAATTCTGAGTTCTGGAAATTACAAAAGACAAAATCAACTTATGAATATTTTTTTTTCATTCATAAAATACAGGTATTACCTATCACTGGCAGAATATGCTCTGAATAGAATCTGTTTCAGAAGGCAAAGTACTTCTGGGATTTCTCTCCTGTTTACTGTTAAATTAAAAATCCAATATCACATGATGCAGGTATCTATATAAACAAATACTCTATCTGACAAAAATCAGGATAGTGATATTTACTTATGGAGCCTTCCCTTTTCCTTAACATTCAGAGTAGGGTTTCGTTGTCTTCTTTTACTTCTAGAGCAAATGTGAATATTTTTTTCAGTTTTCAGCAATGTTATTTAATGTTACATACACATTTACAATCTTATAACTATTACTAGAATATTTTATTTATTTTACTAGAAATCTTTAATTAGATGCTTATATTTCAGATTAGGAAAAAGGATCCTGACATACTATAAAGTTACATATTCTTAATGAATTGTTTTAGCGTTACCTTTATACTACTTGCACAGCTAGGTTTGGAAAGCTGCAAAATTTCTTATGGATATTATGTTCTGTCTTCTAAATAAAATAATACATCTACACTTGATGAAATTAATTTCAGTCTCAGTAATTTATAATATAAATTAAATTTAAATTCCAGATGTATCTGTTAAAACTTCCCCACATAGAAATTATTTTTAAATAAGATTTTTATTGATCACCACTGGTTTGCAATACTATTTGTGTCAGGAGTATACCACACCATACCTACCAGCAAAGTATTAGTGCTATTTACCACCATCAAATTGATGCCCTCTAGGCCTGTTGGTTGTTGGTGGGTGATGACTGGACATTTGGTGATGGGGTGGTGTGCTATGTACATTTGCTGAGCGGAGAAACTCAGAGACTTGAAACCTATACAGAATTGAAAGGTAATGTTACTAAACAAAATGGAGCCACCTCAACCCCCTCCTCACTTACCCCTTATGCTCCCCTCTGGTAGTCATCAAATTTTTCTGAGTCTAAGATATTTTTGTTGTCTTTTATTATTCTGTTTGCTTAGTTTATTTAGATTCCACCTATGAGTTTACTTGTAGTCCACGTATCCATAGTATTTGTCTTTTGTTCTCTTCTTAATCATTAGTTATTAGTAAGTTTTGGAAGCACATGAAATTGTCCTTTTTGGAAAAACATTAGTGGCTGACAATTTCATGTATTTCAATCTTAATAATTAAGTGTCTTCAAGCCTCTCTGTTTGGACAGAACAGTTCTCAGGGCTCATGTTTTAAATCAGTTATCTTAAAGATAATGGGGCAAGCCCTGACATCAGGTAGTGGGTAAGCTCATCTGGATTTCCACTTGCTTTTTCTGGAGCAAAACTCCACATGGTTGAATTAATATGGATTTGGCATAGAAGATGCTTCTTTTCAAAGCAGAATTGTTACAGCTTACCAATGTCACAAAGGCATGACTTCCTCGAGAAAAATAAATTGTGCAATTCATTTTATGGCAGATTAAATCCCATTTATTTTGCTTGCAGACAGCTGTTTTGAGTAGGATGTCACTTATAGGAAGCCATTTTGTGGATGTTGGGCTTCAGATCTTGGGCAAGCATAACTTGTGCTGATGAAAGAAAAGGTTATATTTTATGATTATTCCTCTTGTCAGCAAACCTCAGCTCATGAGCTTTAATAATACAGCGTTCAGTGTTTTAAGCAGCTCTTTTGATGTTTGTATATCCATCTGCTCTTAATTTTAAAAAAAAATCATTGTATTGACACAATGCAAAAAGATGCAGATAGTTCCTTCTTTATACTGAATTATAACACTTAGGAAATTATCAGTCTCTCATCAGTCAAGGTTTATGATAAGCTGACAAGGCTTAAACATCAAATGCGTATTTGTTTATGAAACACATCTTAACAAAATTCTCCTAATAAGAATTAGATGTTTTATGTCAGCTGAGAAACAATTCCACATTAAAATGACAGGATCTTTGAAATAACGGCATTTGGGATCATTTCATGTCATTATTGTAATGATACTTCTGTGACATTTTATAAATGAGTAAATGGAGTCTCAGAAAGGCGGCCTTCTAGGTCACACACTAGGTCAGCTTTGTGTGCTTAGAAAAATGTGATATTCCTCAGGAATGTAGGACTCTTCTCTGTAGTTTTCTAAGATGTCTGATTCTGGGAAACTGGAACCATTCTGATAGCTAGCCTTAATTTACTAAAACTGTGCTACAATTATATAGACACTCTAGATAATTGAATCTAATTTATTACCCAATTTTTGCCTTAGGAACAGGATCATAATGGACTTCTATTTCACTGTGTACACACATGTAGTGGAATAGAGGATTCATAAAAATTACAATGACTTGAACACACAAATTCCAGGATCCATAATGGCCTGTAGGACTGCAGGGAGCCACCAGAGTGCTCCCCTTGGAGAGAGGAGTGCTGCTAACATTTGAAAAGTTTGCCAAGTAGGGAAATCAGTCATAAAACATGGTTATATATGTTTCATGTAGCTTCCCAATCTAATGTAATGTTGAATTAATGGATTTTAGGCTGGTCTATGGTAGTTCATCTGCTTTTAGCTCTTTCTGGATGTTTTGTTCCACAATTTGGCCATGTAATGCCATTGCCTAACAGAAACCAAGACACTTTTGAGATTGCCTAGGGCCACACTAGTGTGTAAATGTTGACAGAATATGAACATCTTTCTGGAACAGAGAAGTAGTGCTTAGGAGTGGGCTGTAAGGATAAGTGGCTGGGTAAATATTTGCATTGGACCCGACACTAGTGAACTTGCAAACTAGTTAGAAAATGCATGTTTTATCTTTCCTTTTTTTAAATCTTTCCTTGTAAAATCCAGATAGATAATTCAACATGGAATGTATATTTAAAAGTTGCATAAAAATTATGGTTGCCTCACAACAAAGAAAACCCTAACCCCAATTTTATAATGGGGCAATAACAAAAGAAAATGTAATTTTATATCTCAAATAAATTTTAGTCCTTTAAATTATAATCTTGATATTTGCATATTTAAATTGTGCAGGATTATTAAGACCCCTTCCAACTAGAAGAAATTACATCTGGGGTTTGAAGTTAAAATTAAGCAATTAATCTTCTGTCAAGTTGGGTACTTTTTTCTCCCGGTTTTACCAAATTATAACACTGCTCCTTAGGAAATAAATGAAATTCTCTAAGTGGAAGAGATAACATTATTTATTTTACAACACTGGGTATTATAAAATTACAGATTCCTGGATCTTATAGTTAGTAGATAAAGAAAATATAGTTTAGTAGATGAAGGCCGAGTTTTGAAATAGTCTGATATTTAGGTCCCAGATCTGCCACTTACGGGCCCCAGTCCTTAAAATAGATTACAGAATAGAACAGTCCTTCGTACAGATTATAGAAACCAGAAGACCTAATTTCATTTTTATTCATTTCTAAGAAAAATTATCTTTAGACTAGAAAGGATAGGGAAAATATATACCTAAAATACATACTCCTTTATATAGGGGAGAGAAAATAATCTATAACTGCTTCAGGTGAGTTCATGCTTGGAGGTCTAAACCATTGCAACATGCTCAGAAAAATAGCAAAATTCATCCTTTGGCCAAGAATAATCTTCATGAAATAATAATGAAGGAAATAACTTCCCAAGACTAGAGTCAGATAAATAGTGTTCATGTAAACAAAAAGAATCCAAAGTTCACTGCACTTGTTTTTGATCTTTGGAAATATTCTAATGTAGTTGCATCAATATTTTTGAAGAAGTAAGAGAAACATTAAGTACTATGAGTTAGTACAGTCTGTTAAGTTTTAGGTAAACATTATCCCAGTAAGAGGAATGACTTCTAGGCTCAGATTCTCTAGAACTGGGCTGCATCTCCCCACAGGAGTGACCTTAGAAAATACATGCCATGAAATTCAATTAATCAAACTCTCCCTGGGGGCACAGGTACAGGAAACATGGTTTTCCCAGGTCACATCATTAAACATCAAGGGTTACCCCAGGGTGCCTGGCACCAACAGCCTATATGTATGCACTGACTAAACCATTTTATCACACTTCCATATGAAAGATGAGGCAGGTATAGTAGATTTACTTCCACTGAACTAGAAGCCGGACTAAGTACAAAAGATAATCTAACAAGAGAACTCGCCAAGATATGGAAACCTTTTGGAAATACTGTTTTTGCCATTTGTATTTTCATCTTTTCCTTTGCTCAAGATCTCTCTACATGGCTATGAGGCTAATGACATTCCTAAGACCAGAAGTGGCACTGTCACCTTTTAAAACCACAGAGCGTCCTCATTACAAAAGGATTTATTAATCAAAGAAGTGATACTGATGGGCAAAGAGTCAGGGCTGTATAATCTCCAATACAGAGGTCTATATTTAAATATCTACAGCGTCTAAGTAGGATACTATAAAACAAAATGGAAATATTTAATGCTATAAGCTCATAAAAGATGTATACAGTTTTATGTGTAGAGGTTCCTATGGGAATGCTTTCTAAAAGCTTGCCCTTAGTACCAATAAATAAGAGCCACATAATAAATGACTGCTTGATTTTACCCATGGGTCCATTTGGCATTTAGGACACTACATTTTCATCCAGGGTGACATGAAAGACTTCAGAGTATCTTGTAATTTTGTATAATGAATCAAAGATTTTTTTAAAGCCCCTGTCAATCCTTTTCATTTCTAGGATGAAAATGACTTGCTCTTCTTACATGAACAGTATTATCACTGAGTTGTATAATAGGGCCTCATTTACTAATGATCAAGGAACTGATAATTTATATCTAATATTGAACCATCAAGCACAGGGGAGTGATGGAGTGAATTCAACATAGGCCTGGAAAAGGAGGGGACTGAAATCAGAGGGAAACACTGATGGCTTTAACTGAAAACCTACTTCAGAACTCTGTGCAATTGCCCAGTTCTCATTAGAAGTTGTAAGCTATTTCTAGAATATAGAATTTTTAAAATAGCAAGGATGTTTCAATTAAGATTCAACTCCATTCTGTCAGGCTGTCATCCAGAAGAAGGCAAATCTGTCGTGCAAAATAATGCAACTTAAGTTCACGTAGCAATGCCTAGAAATCTCTTGGAGAGGCAATTACTTTCACACTCTGTAGAATTTTGCATTTTCTTTTCAGCTTATTCTCTAATTTTCTTCCTCCATCTCTCCTTGTAATTGAAAGATGTGGATACACAATGGTTCAATGTACTGACAGCTGATGATTAAGAATAGTGAGTAAAAATACAAATCAACGTAACATGTCAAACATGCTTCAGATTTTAGAAATATGGCCACTTTCATATCTAAAATTTGTTTTTAACAATTCCAGAATTCAAAACATGATCCATTTTGTTAATTTTAGGAGAAACTCATGTTGATACTGCAGACTAGTTTACATATTATGCTATTTCCTAAACCTTTACCATTGTGGATTGAGTGTTTCTGATGATTCAGTGTAGAGAAGGCTCTTTTCTGGGGAGAGAAATTATAAGGCATCACTAGTAACAGATAGCAAATCTTTTCAAATTCTTAAATCCATTTCCACTTTAGAATCCAGGAAGATCTATGAGGCAACCTAAATCCAATACACACAGTGAAAAAATTGTCACATTCCCTCATATTAATATTGAACATCATATGGGCTAGATTGAGAAAGTGTGCATTATAGCCCTCTACCAAATCTAAAAGTTGAACCCAGGATAAGCTTTTGCCAAGACAGCATGTGATGATTAATCTCAGTGTGCTCTATTCATTCCATTATCTTCAATTGTGGTTAGTAATCTGTCAGCAGTGAGTCAGAAGAGGCAGGAAATGGGACATGATGTTTGGGAAGTGGTGTTCCACTTCAGTAATTATCTAGACATGACATCAAGTGACATCAGACTCCATGTGCCACGAGCAATGCTTGCTGTGTAAAGAGCTTATTTAGGTGTCACCCTAGGTTTGAATCCTGGCTTAACCTTTATAAGCTTTGTTACATGAACATGTTATCTCATTTGACATATATTCACTGGGAAATTTTCTATTGTGAAGCAAGTAATTAGTACTGAGCTGGGTAAAAAGAGGGTACTCTAGATTTCCATCATTATTATCCTTGCTATAATAGATAGGTATTAAAATAGTTGGTCTCTAATTCTATCTTGAATAGTTTTGAGCATAGCATTAAGACCTGTGCTTTATAGATTATAAAAAGATATTAAACTTGTAATTGTTTCTTTCCCTCAAGACACTTATGAAAAGTTGCATTGAATAGTCCAGTAGTGGGAAGATTTGCTCTATTTTTTACAAAGAGCCAATGGGAAATTTTCAGAGGCTTCTGATAATCTCTTTGACTTCATAAAGTCAATTCTGAAATTGTTCAAGTTCAGCTAAAAATTATATTTTTTTAAAGATTTATTTATTTATACAAGCACTGGGTACAGTCAGAAATGCGGGAGGGTGAGAGAATTCACCAGAGCCAGAGCAGGGAACAGAACAGGCAGACTGACAAAGTACACTGCTGAGGGGTGCAGCGGGCGGCAGGAGAGGTGTGCGCACCATGTGGGACCCTCACCCGGCGGCCGGGGATCGAACTGGCGCTGCAGAGGCTGGGGGCAGCTTCGCAGCCCAGCGCTCAACCGCTGCGCCACCAGGGAGGCCCTAAAAATTATAATTCTTAGTAAATATAGAATCCAATAAGCTCTTTATATGGAGGATTTAATAACAGTATCTTAAATACTTTGTAACTTATTTTCATTCAGTAAATAATTTTATTTAGGATTAAGCAATTACATCATATCTATATACCAAAATGTTTACATATATATCATTTCCATATCTATCTCTACTACCAGTTAAAGAGCTCTTTAAAGAAAAATTTCACCACAGTGAGTGTACACTCATAAAATTATTGTAAAATGAATCAATCTGTATATTCACTCACTTATTCAACCCTGGAGATTGAAATCTTTCAGTTCTTCAAAAATAAAGAGATGAAAATGGGTTTCAGCTATTGAGAGTTTGTTTCTTCTGTTCCCTTAATTAAAGTGGTTGAGAGAGTTCACAAAATAGAAAATTTTGCCCCAGCACAGTAATAACATGCTAGAGCTCATGCAGCTTCCAGGGACAAACTATCCTTCTTTGCAACAATTATTTCTAAATATTTAAAGTTCATGAGCTAGCAGGTGTCCTCACTTACTTGAATCTTGGCTTAAGTAAATTGTAAGTAAATCAAACTGTGGTGTTAATTATTTTCAATTTATTATTTGCTTTCCCCAGGGCAAAAGAGTTTCCAGAAAATATGATAGATTTACTAAAATTAGGATAAGCACTTATCCATGTCAAAGGGTCTTATGTTAAATACAAAAATAATTTTAGTAGTTTTACTTTTAAAACTCTGATTTCTAGGAATTTTCAATTCTAAGAGCATCAATATTTTTAAAAAGATGACACGTCTGTCAATACTGAGTCTCACTGGCAGCGGGTAATGGGGGAACATTTCCCCTCTGGGTTCTTGGCTGGACAAGCAAACAAATTAACATCAGAAGAGAATAAGTAAAACCAAATTCAATTACAAATGCATGGAGAATTTATGTGACTATAAATCCTAAACTAAAGGAACAAGCTGAAGGTTTATGTTTTGGACTGAAGAATGGGATAGTAACATGGGACTTCAGGACAAATTCAGGGTTCTCATAGGAGGAGGGAGAAATGATGTCATAATGCAAAACCTTGCCTCTAGAAGTTTTCACTTCCTTTAGGTTATTTCTATGATGTCCCTAAAGATAAGTAATCTGCACTCTTTAAAGTTATGGTAACAGTGTCCCCTTAGGACCAAAGGGCTCCAAGTGACCTTAGTTCCATATGCCAAGGTGAGATGTACTGGGGAAAAAGCTAGCTCTGGAAGTCACAGAAGAAGCCTGAATATTTTTGAGTATTTTATAGCAAGATGGTATTGAATGGAAAGAGAAATATTTATTAAATATATTTAATCTAACATTATATACAAAGATTCAGAACTTTATATGAAATATGTGCAGAGGAATGTGTTTCTGACTAATCAAAATGAACATTGAAAAATGCAATAAGAATACTCAAAAGATGCACAGACCAAGATATATATATATGTATATGTGTAACGGGGAGTATTATACATATATGTGTATTATATATATATATATATATATATCTCAAAGGGAGAAATGGATTTTTTTCTTTCTAAACAATTTATATCAAATTAAAGTGGCATATGTATGACCTGTTTCCCTGTATTATATCATAACCTTCATGAGGGCAGTCACAGCTGTGTGTTTTGTTATCGCTACCTTCCCAGTGCCTGGAGAGTTAATATCTGTTAATTAATTAGTCATAATTGAAAAAAAAGCTTCCATTTCTGAAATCAAGCTATAGTTCCCTTTGCCTTTACAGTTGCAAAGAATCTCAATTTTCTTTAAAGTTGCAAAGAATCTCAATTTCTAGCCTTGTCTTGTTCGTCTTTAGAGTCCTTATGCATAAACTCGTGAGTTCATTTTCAAACCTAGTATGAGGAATTTTTTAAAAAATCAAAACATATGTAGTGTATTCCTTCAAGTTTTAACTTTTAAGTAAGGACAAAAGTTCATGGAGTCCTATTAATTTGGTAACCCTGACAAAAATCAGAGACATTTTAAGAGCTTAGAAAGCTAGGCTGACCCACCTTTAGACACTGGGTATAATTGAAGACAATTTCAGCTTCCATTAAGAGCTTTGTTATGTACAGGGCCTGTCAAAAAACTAAGATAAACCTAATATCACTGGAAAAAAGCAGCAATTCATCTGCATTCATTTCAATTTGAAACCTGCTGGTGGAAGATATGAGATAGATAATTTGACAGCATGTGTTTGGGGATTGTTATAGCTTATGGGAGGCTTTCTAATGTTGTTTTTTTCACCACTTTGTATAAGATTGTATTCCCAAATTCCATATCTGTATTACTTACCGTCACATAATTTCTTGATACGTACCTTTGTATAGATCTGATGGACAGATTAAAACTGTGTATCAGTTAAATTTGAAATTCATAAAAAAATTTCAAACCCTACTATTTTATTTACAAAAATCACAAAGTTGCTTATATGTATAAACCACTAAAACAGTTGCAACCACTTAAATTCACTAACTGTAGGAATGCGAAAAATTATATTTATAATTGCCATATAGACATTTTATACTATCCCCTTTTAAAACATATATTTTTCTGCTTTTCTTAGGACTTTAAAAAAAATTATTTGTCAGTTTCTGATGTGTAGTGAATGATGACCATGTGAGATGAACTAGAGACATGAATTGTCTCAAGTACACATTTGTTATAGGGCAACCCCAGTGGCAAACAGGGTCTCACCTATGCACTTAAGATCCCAGGACAAGTCCCAAAAGCAGACATGCAAAGAGAAATTTTAACAAAAAAGAGTTGCTTTACAAAGGGGATGAGAAGCAGGAAAGAGGTAGAACAGAGAGTGACAGAGACAGAGACAGAGACAGAAAGAAGACTAATTGGTCAGCACATGCTACCAGCAGTGTCATCTGAGCTGAGACCCCAGGGTGCAAGTCCTAGCCTGGAAGCACGAGACCAGAGCATGCATGTGCTGGGTTAGCAGCCCACGCCTGGCAGTTAACTTCGCCCCTAGTTCCCCGCAGCCCCCCCTCGGGAAGTCAGGTTCATGGCAGGCAAGTTCTAATTCTTGGTGCTTCAGATTGTCTCTGCTTGGAGGTGGGAGTTGGAGTCGCATCTGTCAAAATGTCAGAGGGTGGATTGTTCCTCTAACACAGTACTTAAAGGCTTTTCTGTGGTTTCCACTAAGGAATTAGAAATGGTCTTTGAAATGTAAGCTTTAAAATAAACAATCATTGAATCCTGAAAGAAAGGTTCAAAGCCCCTTGAAAGAATTAGGTCCACTGGTCCCCAGGTCTGTGAGAATTGACTGCTATCAGAGGGTTGGGCTGTCTCCCTGATTTCTCCCTCCGCCCTTTCTTTCCTTTCTCTACCTTTAATGGCAAGAGTGAGAATAAAGGCAGGGGAAGGAGTTGTATCCATATGAACTTCTGGTGTTTGCTGTTTGTTTCTGTTTGTTGACTAGGAGCTAAATGGGGTGCTGGCCATGCATGAGGGTGAGAAGGGCTCTCTGTGCGGATGTATTTTCCTCTCTGTGTGCTCAGCCTCATTAATGACTAACCTGCACTTTTGCTGAGATCTCTGACAGAATTGGGTTTCAGAAGTTGCACAGCTCAGTCATACTTTCGACCTTGCTAAATATACCAAATAATGCATCTCCCCTTAATGCCACCAGATGGACAGGTTACTTGAGATGACACAAATAAGGGTGTAAGCTTGGGACTTGTACTTCTGCATATGCTCTATATTGGAAAAACTTAAGGTACATGAAAGAATGTTACCCCTGTGTGTTATAAAATATAGCTTATTTCTTTTACTTAGTTCTAGTTTTTAAAAAATATCCTAATGTCTTGACCTACATGTAGAAAATATGGTAGGGGTTGTACTAAATTATTTTAATGGATATATTTACAAGGTAAAATTTCCATTTTATACTTCTACAAATTAAAGGAACAGTTTCCTTAAATTGATAGATTATACTATGTAAAATTTTAATTCATACTTGTTTTCCAATGAAATTCAAACCTGACACAACACACACACACCTCCTTAATAATCTCAGGTTAATGTAAATTTTCAAAGCTCCAAACTTTTAAGAACATTTCACTCTTGTCAACCTGAAGTTTCTACAAAATGATAAATACTCTAGTTTAGTTTTTCCCTATTATCTGAAGATAAAAAGTGATATTCAGAATGTATCTTAGAAATCCTTTGATCTTTTATTACGAAATTTTGAAAAATAATACTAGCAGCATAGTGTCTATAAATACTCTAACAGTAGAAAACCTTGAATTGGTTTTATCACGTGCAAAAAAAGTAGTAAATATCTTATGCTACTTGTAAATATGTTCTCCCTTCCATGTACACAGATGTAGAAATAGTTGTGTAATGAGGATTATAAATCTCTTACTGGAGACCAGGAACATTGCAATATGCACTTGTGATGTTCTGGGACTGCTTTGGAAGTCACCAAAAGAGTCACCTGAACTATATTCTGATACAAAGTTCTTATCCTTAAGACATTTAGGCAATTTTTTATTGCACATGAAAAAACTAGTAGGCCATTCCAATACCATTCCTAGGAAAGCTACTAATGCTTGAAAGCAGCACAGTAGAACTAGAAAAAGACTTTGACTCAGGCTCATTCTTTGTCCTCAAAAATGAGAATAATGGCAGTTCTTGCCCCAAGACTGTCTGCCTGTGTCTATGCAGCTGTCTCTTTTAACAAACCATTTTCTTTCTAAAGCAGCAGCAGTTCTCTGCTCACCTGTGTGTATGCAAGGGTCTCTTTTTTTTCCTAGTAAATCTGTCCCTTAAAAAAGAAAAAAAGAATGTATAATGATATTTAATACTAACAGCACAACCAAGGATTGCTGGGAGGGAGAAAGATCATTTGCTTTGTTTATAAGCATTTGGCACAAAATTAATGTTAATTAATTATAATGCCAATTTTATTTGTCTTAAAATACATAAAAATAAATAAGCATTAATGAAATACTATTATTCAATGGAATTCATTATTAACACCCTTCAAAATAAATGATAAAAACAATTCTTTGGTTTTCTGCTTTATTTTATCCTCAAATGAATAAAGACAGTCATTCATATTTGCTACTCTAGAAGTTTTTCTTATAGGAAACTAAAGCTTGGTAATACAAATTATGAATTTTATAACAAACAAAAAATATACTACATAAATATTGGTTTATGATGTATACATATCAGCCTCAAATTTAAAAAAAAATCTCTTTGAGAGACTGCATTATGAATTAGATATATTGATATTTATCTTTTATTTACATAAATCATGATAAAATATTTCATTATATAATCTATCTTGTTGACTTTAAGCTCAATATTCAATATCAAAATAGTTCAATAAAAGATTGATGTTATTCTACTAGAATTTTGCTTTAGTTTATAAATATATATTTTTTTAGTGTGCAAAGATATACAGTTAGGTTTAGTAGGAAAAAATAACATCACACTCTAATATGCATCAATTAACATAAGTAATCTATTTTAATGGGATTTCAGAACAAAGAAAAGCTCTTCCCTTAAAGCTTTTAAGATGTAATTGGAATCTGTAAAATATATTCTATATAATTTACCATGTAAGATAAGTGACAGTCTAAATATGGTCACATTCCAATTTTTTGTTATTTTTTTGTTTTGTTTTTTTTTTCACAATGAAGATGTTTAAAACATCTATTTGCAAAGTAATTGTGGTTTCTGTGTTGATTTTCAACTTGTCAAATTGTTTATTCCTTTTTCTTTTTACAATAGAATGTTAATGAGAATAATTTTGTTTTTGACAATAGTTAAATTGAAGAGATAATCCAGCAAATGTGAACATCATCTTAACAGTTTCTGATCCTGTCTAACTTTGATCTGTGGATTTTTTTCAGCTGTCCTCTGCTAACAAGTTTTATGAATTCATCCAGTTTCTAAGGAGAACAGTAATGTAAAAGGAACTTGATTTCAACTCCACAAATTCTCACAAAGATTTTTTTTTCAATTTTTCTAAGAATTTCAAAAAGATTAAGATCTGTGCTTTGGATAAAGCAATTATGTCCTTTGAATTTGTTTCCTTTTATTTTTTAGTGAACGTTTTATTGCTACATAATTCACATATTGCAAATTAACCATATTAAAATGTGCAATTCAGTGATTTCACAATATTCAGAATTGTACAGTCATCATCACTGTCCAGTTTTAGAATATTTTAATCATCTTCCAAAAAGCTAATACCCATTAGCACCTCTCTTCCTTTCACCTTTCTCTCAGCTTCTGGGTACCATTAATCTACCTTTTGTCTCTGTATTTGTTGGACTGTTCTGGGCATTTTATATCAGTCAATGGAATAATATAATATGTGATTTTGTGACTGACTTCTTTCCTTGTCATAATGATTTGCATTTCATTCATGTTGTAGTATTTGTAAATACTCCACTCCTTTTTATGAGTTAGTAATATTCCATTAAATGATTATATCACATCATGTTATAAATTCATCAGTTAACTGACATTGTGTTCTTTCTGCTTTTTGGCTGTTGTCAATAATGCACCTGTAAGCATTTATGTACAGTAATTATGAGGCTATAGGCATTCATTATTTAGTTATATACTTCGGAGTCAAATTGCTGAGGCATAATGTGTTTACCATTTTGAAGAATTTCCACTGCTTTACAAAATGACAGAATCATTTTATAATTTATCAATAATTTATGAGGCATTCCATTTCCCTCATCCTCATCTATACTTGTTACTTTCAGACATTTTATGCTTTCTTATCTTTCTACAGGGTGTGAAGTTGTATCTTTTTGAGGTTTTGATGTGTGTTTTCCTATTGAATAATGATGTTAAGCATCTTTTCATGTCCTATTGGCCTTCTGTCTATCTGCTTTGGAGAAATATCTACTGAAATTCTGTGTCCATTTTTAAATTTGTTCTTTACATTGTTAAGATACAGTGGATCTTGATATATTCACCATATCAAATATATAATCTGTGAGTATATTATCTCAATTGTGGATTGTCTTTTCATTTTCTTGATATGATCTTTGAAACAAAGTTATCATCTTCCTTTTCATCGCTTGTTTTTTTGGTGTCATATCTGAAAAAAATTGTTGCTAGCATGAGTAGAAATCAATGGACTATTGTGCAAAGTTATTGGGGTTTTGGTGTGGGCATTGAGTGATTACATGCATTTGTAGAATTGTGAAGCAGAAAACAATGTTGTTGCCCAGAATTACCTCAAAAAGCACAATTTTTTTAAACAAAGGAAAAAAAAAACTATTGGCTAGCAGGAGGTTGCAGAAAGTTATTGTATGTTTCTCTTCTAAAAGTTTTATAATTTCAACTTTTATATTTATGATTTTTTAAGTTTTTTTATTTATGCAATTATTTTGTGCCCTTTTTTGTGAATTAAGGGTACAAATCCATTTTTTTTGCATGTGGATATCCAGTTGTTCTAGCACAATTTGTTGAAAAGTATTCTTTCCCTATTGAATTGTCTAAGCATTCATATTTAAAATCAAATGACCATAAAGGTAAAGGGAATATTTCTGAACTCTCGGTTCTGTTCCTTTGATCTACTGGTTGATACTTGTGCAGCATATACTATATTGATTACTGTAGTTTTGTAGTAAAATTTGAAATGAAGTGTGTCTTCCAACTCTGATCTTTTTAGATTTTATTTTGACTATTCTGAAATGGTTGCATTCTCTCAAGTACACACACACATATATATACATATATGTATATATGTATATCACTATGGGTACATATGGATATGTATCTGTATACATATATGTGTATATATAAGTACTTAATACTATGTAGATGAGCATACCCTCTAATTTATGGATTTAATGCAACTCTACCAAAAACTCAGTTGCCTATTTTTTGAAATTCAAAGTTGATCCTATGATGTAAATCTATACCTATTTTAATACAATTCTATCATAACATGGAGTTACTTATTTACATCTAGTAAAACCACAGTAATCATTATTTTAATTTACTCTCTTTTTTTTCTCTCAACAACTGAGTGTTACTCTGTTTTCACCCTTTACTAAATGAGGAAACCTGGTCTACGTTAACATCACAAGATAATATTAAACCTCAGTTTTGCTTGCTAGAACACATGATTTTAGGCACAGGTTTTTATGATCCATGAATGCAGTGGAATAATTTTATGTAAGTGAAGTATTAGGTTAGTGTGCTGTTGATGCTGTTTAAGAAAGACCAAGCATTAAGTCAGTTTGAAATAATACATTATCTTGGTAATTTGGATATTTGAATCAATTTAAACTACTTAATAAGTCAATTATAACTCATGGAGTTAGGGTTCCATTTTGGTGATTCTTTGTAGATAAGGTACAAGTGTAAGTTTACTTATGTGGACTACAGAAACAGCTTTTGTGAAAGAATACAGGCATTTGAAAAAGTGGTATGGAAAATATTAAATGACACCAACCTTTATATGGTGTTTTAACTTCAACATGCAAGAAATAGTATATATTCAAAAGATGATCCTTTAAAATGAAAGGTAGTTTATTTTGTTGATATTTGACATTAGCATTTTGACTTCTTCATCCTGAATTCCAATGTGTTATTTAACTCAGTATGGTCCCCATATGAGTACTTTCTAGAATTCTTATTCAGCTGATTAGAAGAGCTGCTCTTGTCCTAGTAATAAGACCATTATGTTGACTGAAATAATCAATGAGGAAATCACTTGCATCTCACATAGGACATTTAATTAATTTCACAATACTAGCTTTTGTGTTAGATCCTGCATTAGGAGAAAAAATCAATTGTGTCATGCTGAAGTGCATACCACCTGAAAAAAAAGGAATCATCTTAACTATTCAAAAATGAACAACTGGAAAGTTTGTGTAGCATATGAATATTTTTTCCTTATGAAGTTTTCTTTCCTTAGATAACATAATCCCTAGTGGCTTAAATACTATTTTTGACCTTCCTCTACAATCAAAATTTAGATATGTTTGATTGTATTAGACAAGAGCTCAGGATACATGACCTACATTTTATTTTGTGTTCATATGAAATCTTTTAGGGTAATTATGAGATATTTGTGCCTAGTATATTGACATTCTAACACATGTTAAAATACACTCCTGACTCTATCATAATAAAAATAAGATAAAAGCTCTTTAAACTTCAACATTTAAAACTTTCACAATTAATAAAATTGATTAGCTATGTCCAATTCAAAAGGTTAAGGAAAGACAGAAGTGAAAATAAAAAGGATAAAATTAAAATAAGAGTAGAAATTATAATGAGAGTAAAAAATATATACTGATGCATTATTATAAAACAATAGTTGCTGCATTTTCAAAACTAAGAGGCAAATTTTCCCAAGATTTATTGCAAAAATTAAGTGAATGTTTATAAAAGGTAAAAATTGAATAGGAAATATAAATAAAAATAGTCAAAAACTAAAAATAGTTTTTGTCCATGTAGCAATTAAAATGAATATATACTTATGGCATGTTAGTTAAAGCTCAACGTCATCATCAGTAGAGCTAATTCTGAGAATGAGAACAGCTAGTTCAAATCACTAAGAGCTTTCTGGCTGTCTTCAGCTATTTCTCCAAAATGTTGTTTCCTTATAAATAACATAAGTATTTAAAACCAACATGGCTTAAATAGCAGGATTTGACAAAGCTGAATGATGAATATATGGCTATTTATATGCCTTATAATTTATCATAATAGTATATAAAATTAATTGACTAAAAGGTTGTTGGAGAGCATTAAAAACTAAAGTATTATGAAAAAAAGAAAATCCCATTAGTTCATGATTTACAACAAGTGACACTTGCCAGTTTACCTTAAACAATTACAGCTTTCTGTGTTCCATTTCTCCATTTGAATTTGATGTAGTGACAGGTGTGCATTGCTTGACGGATTGCTTGGAAGTGACTGATGTACTCTCCAACATTTGTGTTGTGGATGAATGCTGGAAACTGCTGATGAAAGCTTTTTTGCTGCTTAGATTTTATTTTTCCTGATTAGCTAAATTTGCTTTAGCAAAATAAAGGTTATTATAAATTTTCACCAAAAAAAAATGAAATATTTTTTCAGCTTGCCTTGTAATATCTTGAAAATTTAACTCTTTTTCCAACTCTGTAATATCCATTTCCAAATGATGCTTTTAACATATTCTCAGGTTTTCTCAGAATATCTGTAAATCAGAGTAACTAAGGACTATTTAGGATTTAGTGACCAGAACAATATTTACTTAGGGAAAAGAAGAAACACTTATTATGACTTAAATGATAATTTGTACAAGTGAGAAGCAAAAGTAGAAAATCTAATTATAGCATTAAATTAATGCAGAGAAATGGAAAATGCAAAAAAGTTTTCTAAGAGCTATGATTACAGAAAGGGCTTGTGAAACTAAAATCCCCTGTGGTCTTAAACAGGTCCCATGAAAAGATAAAAAGATAAAAGTGAATGAAAAGGAGCTCATGAAAAGATAGGAAGAGTGGTTAATTATATCAAAACAAGCCAATATTCTTTCTTTTTAAATTAATTTTTGTAGAATATGGAATCCCCAGCCCTCCTTGTTATCAGGCTGTTGTCTTGGTGCCCAGAGTTCCTGCTGGTCAAGCTAGATGTACAGTCAGGCAGGAGGCCTCACACCAGAGGGGCATCCTGGGAAACCAGTGGCTGCTGAAAACAGCAGGCAGATATTATGGCCAGATTAGCAAGAGCAACTAGAATACCTCACTTATAAAGATTAGCAGAAAGTTAGGTAAGAATAGGGACTAGAGATAGGATGCTTTGATTAGCGGGAACTATAGAGTTCCCCAAGAAATAGCTACTGGTCACTCCACCCTAGTTTGCAGGAGACGGTGACGCATCCCTAATAACACACTCCCACACATGTACATTCCTCTGCATACTTGCTCACCTTCTCTAAATAATGACTGCCCTGGATCACGGCTTCGCCTTACTTCCCTGTGTAGCCCCTCTAGTCTCCTCATTGCTCCACGTGAACTTGGAGTCATCTTTTTCTCATCCCGAGCCACTCCCAACGCTGCTGCCCCATGAGGCAACAATAGAGCTACCCTTTACAGAACTGTGTATGATTCAGCGGCTCAGGCTCACACCTCTTCAGACTTTTGTTTAAACATATTAAATTGGGCCTCCCTGGTGGTGCAAGGGGTTAAGCACCACACTATGAAGCAATCCGCAGCCTCTGCAGCATGAGTTCAATCCCCAGCCAGCCAGGGAGCAACCCACATGGTGCAGCAGACCTCTCCTGTCTCGCCCGCTGCTCCCCTCAGCAGTGTACTTAGGTCAGTTTGCCTGTTCTGTTCCCCACTCTGTCTCTGGTGAATCCTCTCACTCTCACACATCTCTGGCCTGTACCCCAGCTCTTGTATGCAGTCGGCAGGGTATTGAACTTGTATTGCAGAGGCTGTGGATTGCCCAATAAATAAATCTGAAAAATAAAGAAATAAACACATTAAATCATTACATTGTTTTAAAAGGCAATGTATAGGCTAGATGGATAGGAGTCATAGTTCTTAAATTTTAATAAATTCAATGTCTAATTGCTATGAACAAGTAAGGGGCTACTGTCATGTAGTGGGGAATATATATTTTATATATTTACATATATATGTTAATATATAAAATATAAATAACATAATTTAGAAACAACTATTGTTAGACCACCCCAATTGTTAACTCTCTATTGCCAACCACATGAAGAAACCAGAAAGGTATTAAGGTATTACATTGAGTCATGAAATCATGCATATCACCACTTACTAGCTAGATGGTATAATGATTTCAAGAATATTTAAAGAAAGTGTTGCTCTGGCTGCATCACAAAGGGACCTGTATAAAGCATCTGTGCTTCTAGCACTTGTAGGGATGAGCTATGTACTGAAAATAGCCTTGGCTCTAGTGCTAGATTATGTGGATTTGATTCTGTACTTTCTTTGATTTACTGGTTTTATGGCCTTTGAGAAAAAGGCACAAATTCTCCTCCTGCTTTCTGGGTATCAAATAAGGATAATTATTTGTGTCATGAGCTCAGCAGAGGTATCTATAGTAATTTTGTTTTTTTGTTTCCCTATGTATTATATTGCTTTAATTATTTTCATTAAGGAAACATTGGTGTGGGCCTCCCCAGTGGCGCAGCGGTTGAGCGCTGGGTTGCGAAGCTGCCCGCAGCCTCTGCGGCGCCGGTTCGATCCCCGGCTGCTCCCCGGCCACCGGAGGAGGGTCCCACATGGCGCGCAGACCTCTCCTGCAGCCCGCTGCTCCCCTCAGCAGTGTACTTCGGTCCTTCTGCCTGCTCTGCTCCCCGCTCTGGCTCTGGTGAATTCTCTCACCCTCCTGCGCTTCTGACTGTACCCAGTGCTTGTATGAATAAATAAATAAATCTTTAAAAAAAAAAAAAAGGAAACATTGGTGTGCCACACTGTATGTGATTCACAGGTACAGGTTCACACCTCTTCAAATGTGTGTTATCCCATCACATCCACCACCAAGATGCCCACAGTCTTCTACCACATCCTCTGGGCCTCTCCCCCATTTTGTTCTTCACCCCATTTTTTCCCCATTTGATTGCTTCAATATTGCAGTCATAATTGTAGGGTTTTTCTGTTTCTTTTTATTCCACATGAGGGAAATCATTCAGTATATGTTTTTCTTTTTCTATTTCACTTAGCTTAATCCCTTCAAGGTCTCAAGGTCCATCTAAGTCACAAATAGCAAGCTTTTTTTTTTTTTTTTTTTTAAGAGCTGAGTGGTATCCCAAGTGTATGGGTATCACATCTTAACCCAGTCATCTCTCATCGGGGTCCTTAGGTTGTTTCCATAGTGTGTCTAGACCGTGGAGTGTCTAGACTCTAAGAGAAAAACTATGAAAAACTATGAAGGTGAGAACGAGATAAACACTTCTAAGAGTTTGGCAAATGACCACCAAGGCTGTTGTAAACCACCGCTTTTTCTTTTTGAGCCCCCTCTTGGGCTATTCTCAAGTCAAATTTGCCATTAAATAAGATAAAGAAATAGCAATAAGACTCCAATTCTGAGTCACAGGTCAGGAACTTCAGTGTCATTTCCAGGAAACATCACAGTTGTCAAGCACAGGCCCATGGCTTGATGGCACAAAGGTCAATAACCATACCACTAGGTTTTGAGAAAAGAAATAGTTTATTCCAAGGTTACCTGGCAAGTTGATTAGAAGCAAAGCAAAACTGAAATCAAATCAGTCTCCCCAAAAATGGAATTTGGGGCAGTATATATTGCGTTGGGGAACAAATAAAGTATTAGTGGCCGTTGGTAGAGTCGGACAGGTTGCTTTCTGTTGAGTCAAAAATATAACTCAAGTTTGGGTCCAGAACTGAGCACCCCTCACTGGTGGATGTTGTCCATTTAACTATGAACTGGGCATCTTAATTCATTTTCCTATGGCATTTTTCATTTAGGGCAGTGAGAGGTCACCTTGATGAAAGGGAACGCTGTTCTGGGTCTGTGCTCTAAAACACAACTTGTCCACTTCTGAAAAATCTGGTGTTCTCCCCATTTAAGTTGGTTAGAGTATTTTTGCTCCATTGTTTCACTCTTGAAAGTCCTGTCATTCTTTAAAGATTAACAGAAACTAGAAAAGACCAGCATTTTCATGTTTGTTTGTTACAGATACATTGGATTAGTATAGCATTTATTCTAAATCTCACTCTTAACCTTTATTGAATATTTACTATATACAAAAACCCATATGTTCCATACAAAAATATTTTGGTTATTCACCAAAATATTCAAAGATCACATACATATTGTCATACAGATTTCCCTGTGATGAGCCCATCAGCAATACTGTTTTATTCAATTAAATATGCTATTAAGTGCCTGACTGATTTGGCTTTATTTAACTACCTGATTTTCATCTCCAGAAGGCCCATAATTATTTAAATTTTCTGCTAATGTTACTGTATTAAGGCTCCTGTTGAAACTTCAAATATTTTGAGAATTTTACATTATATTTACCTTCAATTTCTCAACCATAATTTAATTTAGTCGTCCACTTCATAGGTGTGAAGAATTTCGTATATATTTTTATTATTGTTCAATAGGAGGCTTGTTATTAAGAAATCACATATAAAAAATCAGTGAAAAACTGCATCAAAGAGATGAAAGTGGTTATTTTTAGTTAATCTAAAAATCAGTACACAAGGAATCTGATTTTTAGATGTCTATAAATATTTCATAATTTTGGTGCGTTTCTCTTTGCCACAATTTTTTATTAGCCCTATATTATGTTAGTTAACATTAGACTTTTGTTTTCCGCATTTTTTCTTGTTGTTGTAGTAGGCAATTTCAAGCATTCTAATGAATTGTTTCTAAAGAAAAAAATTATTTTCACATAGGATTATGGAAGAGTTTGTGTCTGGGATAAGTACATGTATTCTGAATATTTTTGAAAGACCGTGTATTTAGAAATTAGCAGTAGGATTGCAGTGCATTTTCTCTTTCAATCACTTAAAAATGAAAGATTGAATCAGTTAAATTTCTGCTAAACATGCTAATGACAGCCTGCCAAGCACACTAATGGTATTACTAACAGGGAGACTCATATGAAATGAATTTAGCAAGGTGCATTTGATCGGTTTAGGCTGCTTACAGAGTGCCAGCCACATAGAAATCATAGGTCATTAATATTTATACATTAGGTGTACTCATCATTAAAATGTGTTCTTTTAATCCATAGGAAGGTCATAGAATAAATGGCAGTTTCTTCCCAGTCTTCAAAGTTTTAAATCAGTATTAGCAAATTTAGTGATAATGCAAAGCATCTGACTTTAGAATCTCTGCCATAGAAAGACATTTTGACATACTTTTAGTATCTTTGGAAGCATTCTGTGTTTATGAATAAATTGGAAATCAATGTCTATCCACATAGGCCATCACCACCATTCCTGTTCAGTAGTTAACACTCATAAGTCCATATATTTCCATAATGGTAGGTGTAATACTACTATAAATATTAAAATGCATTGTAACTTTGAATTTTTTTATTATAAGTTTTGTTCTTACAGAGATTTACACATAATATAGGCAAAGACTGGAAGAAAAATATAAGGGTAAACAGAAAAGATGTTGATAGCATTTATTTTTGTTTATTTTTGGGTTTAATTTTAGAATTATTTATATATAAATTAAAATTATATTTACCATTGTTATAATTAACTTTTGGTAAATTTCGTATAGGTATTATGCCATGATCTTCTTTTGAACATGTTACTCGTTGAAAGACACATAGGTCAAGTCATTAGAGGCTAGATCAGCCTTTATAGAAGCAGGGGTATTTAAAAATTATAGATTTTCCTTCCTAAAGTATAATATTTTCTGTGATACCAGACTTTCAAAAACAGTGATAATTATGTATGTTTCCAGTAGAGGGATAAGCAAAATGCCCTGATGTAGTTAGCAAATAATAAAGAAAAGAAATAATCTGTGGACCCCCTGCTTTCCATGATAATTTTTATTTAAGAGGTAAAGTATATGGATTTAAAGTAGGGCAAATAGCAAAGTTTCCTCTGTAGTGAGCAAAGTTTAATTTTAAGAATTTAATCATCAATATAAATTTCCTGCAAATCAGCCTAATTGTTAATACCCAATTAGCAGTTAATATATTCATTATAATTATACAAACAATAACCACTGCTTCCCTGATGTGAAAAATATGAGTCTGTGAACATTGAGAATTCACTGCTTTATTTTCTGCCCGCACATAGGTAAACCCATTTAGAGGCTAGATCGACCTTTACAGAAGCAGAAAGTAGTTAAATTATCCTAATCTCCTTTCACTTTCTAAAAGGCTATAGGAAACATGCCCACTTTTTACCAAACACAGAGATTTCTGCCCAAAGAGTCAAAAATTGTCTAAATTGAATATATATGTTTTTTCTTTGCTGTAACTCTAAATCCCATTTTTGTCAGTAAATTTTTCTTTCCTGGCCTTAATCTTCCCTCATTCAGGCTGAGTTGCCAGTGGTTTCCTGAAATGTTTACTTCTTCATATTGCTAGGAACTCTGATGCCTACTATTTTCTCTTATCAGGTCCAAACTTCTATTCCTGTTCCTCTCTGGCTTTATAATTTTCTAGTTACATCAAAAATATCTTTCCAGACCAACTATCCCACGGAATACTGATAGCTTCCAAAAGTTTTTATGAAACTCAAGCAAGGTGAGGATTTTCTGAAAGTAAGAGATGGTCCCCAAACTCAGCAAGTTTTTCAATCCTTAAATTAATTCTCAATAAAACTATTCACCTGAATAATTATGTTACTGATACCAATTATAACCCTGTTTTAAAAAATTTTTCATATCAATATCTAGGAGATGTAAGACTTTCTATGGGGATAATTGCAATGGCTTGAATCAAGAATAGAGAAAATCATAGAATCGCATGAAAATGACTTTATTTTTATGTAATTTTCAGCATATTGCAATTAAATGAAAAATTTAATGTTGAGTATTAATTTGAAGTAATAGTTAAATGTGAAATCCAATGTGTTTTGTCCACTTTCAGAATTAGTAACAAAAGATCTATCATATGGAATTTAGAAATACTCTTTATTGACTTAAAAATATCACAGTCGTTCAGCGTTTTAAATGCTGATTTTTCTTTGGTTATGGTATCTATTATACAATTACTAACAATTAAATTTTTAAAACTCTGATGAGATGAGGATGTAAAAGTTGACATTGAATTAGTGCATGAAAGATGCATCTTAGATGTACCTCTGTGTCTGTGCAACCAAATAGACAGAATCCATAGATATGTGTGTTTGAAGTAGTAGAAATTGTAGTAATTACAGTTTGTGACAGTAAGGAAAATGAGTTAAGTTAGGCTCTTTTTTGCCTTCCCAACAGCAGACAGCCTCTAACCTTGAAAAGTATCAGTTGTGTTTTCCAGCAAACAACAGACAGGCTTTGTATGGGCAACAATGTATCAGTTGTGTGACTCTGGGCACACAACAATATGAAGCAGTGAGGAGGCTCACTTGCTATTGTGTCTTTTGGTCTTTCTGTCTCCCTGCCTGCCTGCTGAATCTCTGCGTCAGCATGAAAGGCATGTCAGACATACCTAAGGCCCTAAGATAATTTTTATGTTTGCCCAAATCAACAGTGACCCTGCCTGGACTGGGACAGTTGCACAACAGATAGTTAATATAAATTCTTTCAAAGTTTTTATACTCTCTTATTATCCTGCTTTGTTTGGGCTGCTATTACGAAGTTCTGGAGGCTGGAATTCCTTTAAGTTAAGGTGCCAGCACAGTCAAGGCAGGGGCCCCTCCCCAGCTGCAGACTTCTCCCTGTATCCTCACAAGGCGGAAGCCACAGGCTGGTCCTCTGCGTCCTTTTCCAGAGCCCATTCATCCCATTCATGATTCTACTACCCCCTGACCTAGTCCCTTCCCAACATAATACTATCACCCTAGATTCTGGGTTTTTAGCAAAGACATTTGGGGAAGACACAAATATTCAGACCACAGCAATTTGAACTCATTTTTATTTATTAATGTTAATTCTTCCATATTAGACTTCACATTAAATGTAATAGAAATTAGTTGATCTCTTTGACATGCATGGAAAGTTTATGATAAAAAAAAAAAGCATCCCTGAAGTTGAGGGTATGATTTAGAGAGTAATATTTTGCCCTGCAATTGTAATGTTGTAAGGTACACAATATTGGAAGCACTAGGAGCCACATGCTAATTTCTTACAAGTTCAAGGAACATTTGAGTGATCACACACATGTAACATTTTAAATGATTAACTTCATGTGAGGTCTGCATTGTAGTTAGAATAAAAATAGATTTAAATGTTCTAAAAATAAGTATTTCTGATTCTCTTTTTCAAATATGATTATCGTTAGTATCGCATAAGCTGTGTCTTTCTTTCATTTCATTTTGAGTTCTATCCTCCTGTGGATTATTCATTCTGCTTAACTCTTTCTCTTATCTCCCTTAACTACACATCAGCCATTAGCCAATTGTCTTTCTAATCTGTCCCTGAAGTTGTATGTACTTTATAAATGTTTTTTACCACTTAGTCTGACCATTCCATATGAAATTCCACATGAAAAACAATTTCTTGCTGTTGCCATTCAATATTTTATGGAGAGAAATTTAGGAAAGTAATTAAATATTCTTACCAATTTTCTTAAATATGCTTAATTCTATTTGTAATAGAATAGGAACAAAAGGAGTTAATGCTTATTAAAAATAATTAGTCACTATCTACTTAAGAAGTTAGCCTGACTGACTGGCAGTAAAATGAAATGTCAAAATAACAAGCTATCAGGGGTACTGATCTTTTATTAATAAAATGAATAAATATTTAAATGGCATTTATGAAAGAAATGGCAGATGATGAATATAGTGCTACATTTTCATATCCCATTCAGGGTATCCTCATCGAATATGGGGGGTGTATTATTAGATTTGATCCATTAGAGGTTGGCACTGTCCTTTTCAAAATGAGATTAGCCTTTAGCAATCTGTTTATTACTTGAGTTATGTGTTGAGATGAAAGAAAGAAACTGACAGTAGTCAGGCAAAAATTCTGTATTCTTTAGTGTAACAAAGTAAGCCATAAAAAGTATATCGGATTGTCTATAATAATTATAATTGAAAACAGCCTGAATACCTAACAATTAGGGATTGATTCAATAACCTTTGGTATATCAAGTCAATAAATGAATTCAATTTCTTAAAATAATTTTATAGAAGTATATTCATTGGCATGGAAATATAAATCTATTAATTTGTACTTATAGACTTGGTTTAAGAAATATTTTTTCAAGGTTCTTATACCATTGCCAGCACTTTATGAACAAACTGAATTATCATTCAGTATTTAGGAGTCCTAAATACTAAAAAGAATATGGTGTTTCACTTATTCAAAATAAGCAGTACTAAAATTAGCAAAGAAAATCTACTTTAATACTTTAAAATTGATAGTGGCCATGCTTATTTAAGAAAGCAAATATAAATTATTAAAAATACATATTTTATCACCACTACTGTTTTATTAATTATGTTAACTTTTACCGAGGTAACATTGTTTACAACACTGTGTGGGATTTAGGGTAATTAGGCTGTAACTTCTCAAATGTAACTATTCCCCACACCACATCCCATCAAAATCACCCACAATCTTTGGCCATAGTACTAACCATATGGTTAATTTGCCTAATGGCTAGTAATAAAGCATCTTAAACAGAGTGTTTTGCATGAAGAGTTATACAGAACAATTATTTAACCTCCAATTAAAGAAGTGAAATTTAGCAGTAAGGGTGGCACAAGGGTTAAGATGCAACCTATGAAGCTATCCACAGCCACTGCAGCATGAATTCGATCCCTGGCCAGGGAGATACCCACATGGTGAGGCAGACCTCTCCTGTGTCACCTGCTGCTCCCCTCAGCAGTGTATTTCAGTCATTCCGCCTGTTCTGTTCCCCACTCTGTCTCTGATGAATCCTCTACCGTCCCCCCCACAGTTCTGGCCTGTTCCCCAGTTCTTATATGCATAAATAAATAAATCTTAAAAAAAATTAGCAGTAAGATATCTATATGTTTGTATATGCTGTGTATATATAACAAGTACATATTGCAAAATACATACTCTTTAATTCTCATCAAAAGATTACATTGGTTTCTATTTCTGGCTAACATTCTATATTGTGTATATTTTTATTGTGAAAATAATCTGCAAATGTACACAGAGTAAACAGGGAACACATTAGTTTGCATGATGTATCTTTTCAGTTAAAGCTTGACATCATTCCCAGGAATTTTATTTTCTTCCCAAATTTCATAAATTTTCCAGAAGCCACACAGTAGTATGCATTCATATTGTTAGTGGTTTGATAGTTCCTCAGTTGACTGTGGCTTCAAATGATTCAAAGACACATCAAGGCAAAGGAAAACCGTTTATTTATTGACAGTTCGCTGGGAGTAAGTGAGAGAGGGCAGAGTCCAAAGAAGAACAACTGCCCAGACTGGAAAGGGATGTCAGGCTTAAATGGGGTACAGGGGGCTGCTCTCTCTGTCTCCTTCTGGGACCATTCAATTTAGATTCTTTTTTTTTCTGACCATGATTTTTTATTTATTATTTTTTAATTTTATATATTTTTCATCATTTTTTATTTTTACACAATGTATGCATTTTTATCTTGGTTATAGTCCCCATACAATTCCCACCCCCCCCCTTGTTTTGATCCTTATCCCTCCCCCCCCATAGTGTGTGTCTCGTTTATAGTTTCTTGTTGATTTTGATTTTTACTTTATTATAACTAGTCTTTTTCCTGTTCCCTTATTTAGGTTTTCTAAATTTCTGCTATGAGTGAGACCATCTGGTATTTTTCTTTTTCTTTCTGGCTTAGCTCACTGAGCATGATCCCTTCCAGCTCCATCCATGTTGCTGCAAATTGCATGGGTTTATCTTTTTTGATTGCTGAGTAACATTCCACTGTGTATATGTACCACCGGCAGTGCTGGTGAGAGTGCAAACTGGTCCAACCACCATGGAAAGCTGTGTGGAGATTCCTCAACCTGCTAAAGATGGAACTTCCATATAATCCAGCAATTCCACTCTTAGGTATTTACCCAAAGAATACGGAAACATTAATTCAAAAGGGCACCTGTACCCCTGTGTTTATAGCAGCACTATTTACAATAGCTAAGCTTTGGAAACAGCCCAAATGCCCAAAAATGAATGACTGGATCAATTCAGATTCTTGTTCCACCCTTGGTCACAGTGGGGCGTTTTAGTCTTTATTTGGCAGTACTTGACCCAGCTGTCATGGCCAGGGGCTGGAGTGGGCCTTGTGATTTAAAAGTCATTTCACCCATACACAAGTGCTCCCTGGTCTTGCCTCTTGAACCCTGCAGGTTTTTCTCCTTGTCCTGAATATTTTGGCCATCAGTTATCTTAAGTGCCACTCCCTACCCTAACTACCTAATGATATTAGCATCTCAAAGACCAAAGAACTCATTTTCAGACATCCACACTATTTGTAAAAGTCTCATTTTAAAATATATTTTTCTTGGGCCTCCCCTGGTGGTGCAGCGGTGAGCGCTGGGCTGCAAAGCTGCCCCGCAGCCTCTGCAGCGCCAGTTCAATCCCCAGCTGCTGGCGAGGGTCCCACATGGTGCACAGACCTCTCCTGCCGCCCGCTGCTCCCCTCAGCAGTGTATTTCAGTTCTTCTGTCTGCTCTGCTCCCCGCTCTGGCTCTGGTGAGTTCTCTCACCCTCCCGTGCTTCTGACTGTACCCAGTGCTTGTATAAATAAATAAATAAATCTTTAAAAATATATATATATATTTTTTTTTTCCTTAATGTACTATTAGGTCACTGTTCCCCTATCATTTCTACTTCACATAAAAAGAAACCTAGGTAAATGTTTCTTCTCTGGCCATGTGATTTTTCTTCCTACTTTATTTATTTTGTAGAAAATAACTTCTGGGATAAATCAATTTCTCATTCACCAGTGAACTATTCTTGTCTATAAAAAAAAATCAAATTGATGTCATTTTTGGAATCAATGGGTTTGGAGTGCGGGGTCCTTGGGTTCACTCTGGGAAAGGTTTCACCAGAGCTTCCCTTACAGCAGCACGTAGCAAGTTTCCCAGGTGAGTTTCTCTACAAGAGATGTTAGTTACATTTAAATAGCAGGTTTATTAGGGAAAGAGACTGAAGAGTAAAAGACACTTTCATAGACACAAGTGGGCAGAAAGAACTGCTCAGAAAGGGACAGGTTTGCTGAGAGGCCTGCTTGGTTGCAGGTTGTGGCCTTGAAGAGAGCGGCCTCCACTGAGGGAAGTCAGTGAAGTCAAGTCCCAGCAGGTACAGGTCCCAGGCAGGCAGGAAGCTGCTGCCCTGCAGAGGGAGAGAGTTGGTAAAAGGAAGCACCTCCATAGTCACAGGTGGGCAGAGGGACTACTGCCCCTTATGGGGGTAGTGATAGGTTTTATCATCTTCAGGGAGGGCTCGTCTTTGTGGACAGATGGTTTGTGCTCCTTAGAGTAATCTGATAGTTTCTGGGTGTTGTGCCTGCTGATCTGGGTGATGATGCTCAGGGTCTTGGTTTCTATAATAAAGTTAATGGTTTACGATAATCCCCTCTACCCCTACCTCCTTGTGTGGGATAGATCCTTGACCTTGTATCTCCTTTCCAGCTTTTCTATTCTTATTCTCCATCAAAATCATGATACTTAAGTTGAAACTGATTTTATTCTATTTGCTTTATGAAAGCAAATGGTTATGGTTTATGGTTCTTTATGAAAATAACATTGAAAACATCTTTCATTGTCTTCCTAAAAAATATTTTCCTAAGTCTATTCATAATGATAATTTTATTCATTTTGACCAAGAACATATTTTTATCTGCATGTACTTTGCTTCTCTCAGTTAAGCTTATGCCACTGTTGTCAGATTTATAAGAACAAATCAGTTGGAAATTTCAGCCATTTACTTTTTCTGAAAATTATGAAGGTCTAAATAGGATCACAACAGGTACTTAAAAGTCCCAGATTTGTGGGCCTTTTTGAAACTTTAGGAAAAACATCAGTTATGCTAATTAGGACTCTCAGCCCTCAATTAACACCTGCCTGCTTTCTTTGTGTCTTTGGAGTCAACAAGTATGTAGATTTTGTTGCTTTTTGAGAGTATTGGTAGGTCAAGTAAGTTCTAGGTAAGTTCAAAATTCAGCTCAAGATTTTCTGGCAGTTAGATAGTATTTACTTTATACTACTAATATCCGTCTTCAAGGAGAATACAAGTCAATTTCAATTTTGCAAAATTGATTTGCTATCATAAGTTATCAATATGGACAAAGATTTACTAGGAAATATCAAAACATAAACTGAAAAAGTGATGAATCTCCAACATAATATAATAAGTAGTATTGTTAGGGGGAAAAGGCTGTCCTAAAGCTAATTCCATACAGGCTTTGTGGACTCCACCCCCATCCCAGGCCAAAGCCAAAGACACTGGGAACTCCAAATCCCATCACCACCAAAGGGAAGGTCCTGGGACCTGAGGGTGGGGTTAAGCAGCCAGGTGGATAGAAAAGGCAGACACGTGGGCTTTGGGGGACCCCATTTTTGGGCTCTCCACCAGCTCGCAGCGTCCTGCCAGCTCTGAGAGTGACTTTGGGTTTCCAGGTCGTCGGATCGGGTAGGACGCATTAAAGACTTTATTTCCCTATTTTCTCCCTGAGTTGTACATTCTCCTTATTTCCTTTTCCCGTGTAAATAAACCTTTTATTAACCTTTTGTGTGTGCCTGTAGTGGAGTATTCATAAGTCCCTTTTAAGCGCGCGGGTGAGGACCCACAGCCAGGCAACCTGTTCAATATTGGGGCTGCCCTATAACAGTATAGGAAAAAACTTTGCTAGTCCTGAGATACCTATGGCCTTACCGATGAGCTGAACCCAACCGCTACAACGTGGTTTAAAGATACAGGCTAACAGGAGACTAGAAACCATGGGGAAAGCTAGGAGACTTTATGGAGCACTAGAACTCAGGGAACTTGCTTTTTTTCTTTTTGTAAAGCTTTTTATTATGAAAAATGTTAAATATATGCAAATGAAGACTAGATGCCCAATGCTCTTTCAGTACCAACATTTTGCCATTTGGTTTATCTTTCTGCAACTCTGTGCTTGTCCTGGCTGCTGAAGTATTTCAGGGTAAGGTGAAGGAGGATGCCCTGTCTGGAGAGAGTAAAACCACTGCTCAGCTATTCTGCTCCAGGGCAGGGAGTAGAAGTGGAAGAGCTTTTTCCCTCATCCTGCCTTCTGATTTCTTGCAGGAACCTCCCTGGGGCTAGACATATCTGAAAGCCAGAGGGCCAGGAAGTCCCAGTGGTCATACTGTTGCAGAAATAAATTTTAGTCTTTTACCCAGGCAGGGGAAGAACTGTTAGGGGGGAAAGGATGTCCTGAGCTAATTCCATACAGGCTTTGTGGACTCCACCCCCACCCCAGGCCAAAGCCAAAGACACTGGGAACTCCAAATCCCATCACCACCAAAGGGAAGGTGGCTGGGACCTGAGGGTGGGGTTAAGCAGCCAGGTTGGTATAAAAGGCAGACACGTGGGCTTTGGGGGTCCCCCATTTTGGCTCTCCACCAGCTCGCAGCGTCTGGCCAGCTCTGAGAGTGACTTTGGGTTTCCGGGTCGTCAGATCGGGTAGGACGCATTAAAGACTTTATTTCCCTTTTCTCCCTAAGTTGTACATTTTCCTTATTTCCTTTTCCCTTGTAAATAAACCTTTTATTAACCTTTTGTGTGTGCCTGTAGTGGAGTATTAATAAGTCCCTTTTAAGCACGCGGGTGAGGACCCACAGCCAGGAACCCGTTCAATATCGGGGCTGCCCTATAACAGAACAAGCGGTACTTCAGGAATGGCGAGGTCAGGAGAAGCTTTTTTACTCATGCATGAGGTCTCAGACCTGGGTAGTCCTGTAAGGTCTGAGCACTGGTCTGAGCACTGGTCTAGAGAAAAAGAGTTTCTTTTATACACAGCCACTTTACATTGATGAAGTTGGTTAGTTAGCTTACAAATTCTTGACACAGGAAAAGGGGAAGGATACAGATCTTGGAGGATGGCCTGGGAGATCAATCAGCCTAGCAGGCTGCCAGACCTTGTTTAGATAGGCTTATTAAGGAAGCAAACTTGTTATTTACCTTACATTTCCAGGTCTATGACTCTTTAACAGGGAAAGATTTCCTTTGCTTGGCAGTTCCTTTTAAATACCTGAGGAGTCCCCCTCCTGGGGCAAGGAGGAGGCTGGTAAGGATGTGAGGGACAGAGCAGAGCAGCCAGTGTGGCCAGCACAGCAAGGATACCTCTATCTGTGCACCCCAGTGCCCATCCTCTGTAGAACTTAAGACAGTTTTTTAAAGGCCATCTCATTTTTTAAAGTGCAGCCTGTGTGAAGGCCCCCAAATGGAGGCACAGAATACAGAGGGGCAGAGAGATAAGAAGATAGCAAGGCCCTTAGGAAGGGCAAGAGGAGTTGGGCTTGGGGGAGGGGGGATGTTAGAGAAGAAAGACTAATGAGAACCCCCAAAAGCGATTTCCACAGTGTCCATATTGTAGGAGGAGCCCCGTGAAGTCAGGCCTTTATAATGAGCACCTCCCTAGGCCAATCCCCACGATGACTGTCTTCATCTTGACTGTGTTTCTGTTTAGTAAGGGTGACTGACATGCATTTCACAGGAGAGCTGTTCTTTTTGGCAGGTGAAACCAAAGTGTAAAATGTTTCACTGTAAATGATGAATGAGATAAGGAGGGACAAAATCAACTCACAAAAATAATGCTAGAAAGGAAATCCAATTTATCTTGCAGTTTTGTTAGTGACATACAGAAAGCTTACTCTAATCAAGGTAATTTTCTTGTTTTTTGTGTGTTTAATTTCCATATTTCACATTAAACTCTCATATCCTTTCACATCTATTGTCTCTAGCACATCAACAATGACTCACGTATAAAACATGCACAGTCACACTGTAACGGGGGTCCCCAGGAAAGGGGGAGTTTCCAGGTTTCTTGCCCCACCCAAGGGAGGGTGGAGCTGAGCAGGGAGAGAAGAAGCTGCAGAGGAGACTGAGGAAGGAAGGAAGCAGGACGCAGAGCCAGAAGGGGACCCGGTGGAGGCATATGGAGCCTAGAGACACGTGAAGAAACTGCGCTTGCCTTTTGGTCGTGGACTGGGTGAGGAAGATGTGGGTGAGAGACCCGTGGGGAGGTGACAATGGTGTTTTTTGTCTTGATTTTGATTTTGCTCTTTTCCTTCCAGACTAGTCTGGTTGTTTCTGACCCTTTTCTGTGGAAGATGCTTTAGACTTGTGGCAGACTTTGGGGCCTTGCTCTGGGCCAATCCCATTTAAATGGACTTTTACCCACAAGGGAATGGGTAACTTTGGGTACTTGATTTAGAAACTATATTCTTTGCCTTTCCTGTATTGTTTCCTAGTTGTATTAAAGTTCCTTCCCATTAAAGTCTCATATGTTTTGTGTTGATGCGGCGAATGGCGGAACCTATTTAGAGCAGGCAGGTTAGCAGTGTCTGGGCTGCCCCTCTCCCTGCCCTGTAACAACACAAACACACAAGTGTATGAAAAGCACATTGAACTTTATCCTTCTTGGATGTACCTTCACTTCTTTCTGCCTGAAATCCATATTTATTTAATTATATTTTCTATTGATTTTATGTTTAAGGATTTTTTTCCCCCAAAGGAGGGAAAATAGAGCTAGGTTCAATATTCATATGGCTTTCAGAATCTAACCTTCAGGGTTTACTGTACTCATTTTATGGACACTAAACTACATCTTGTTTTAATCTCTCTAAGTTTATTTCTCAGTATATAAAATGTCCCACTCACTGCAAATATTTTTAAGCTATAAAAATTAGTTTGTGCTCTCTGGTTCTTTATGAAAATAACATTGAAATCAATTTTAACTTTCATTGTCTTCCTATAAAACTAGGACCTGATTATTTACGTATACACATACTCTTTTAATACACTTTGACACAGAAATTGTACTACTTGTAAGTTGCTTCATTAAATTCATTTCTTAATTAAATGATACCATATATATGACAAACAAACTTTAGACAGATACACCCATGGACATGATAATGTGCAGATAACATTTTTCTGCAGTTGTGAATGTAAAATCTACTAAATCTTTTTAAGTTCCTTGATATCACTAGTACACTTTCCCTGGCTTCTGGAAATTGAGAGAGAGTGTGGCGGGGCAGGGAGGAAGAGAGAAAGGGAGAGAGTCAGGAGGGGGTTGAGGAGGAAATAGAAAAGATAGAGGAAGAAGGGAGCATGGGGAAAGAGAAGGGGAGAGAAATTTAACAGCAAGAAACACCCAAAAGAATTTTCAAACACCACAACCTCTGTTCATCATACATCTTACCTTGTTTAAAAAAAATCACACTTTTTATGACTTTTCAATTTCATATGAAATATTTTCATAAAATGTGCCATTTCATTTCATTCTGTGGGTCTATCAGGAGGGCAGCATTTTTGGTCTCTATTTGAGGAGCTTCAGACTTTGTTCTATACGTTTTCCTGGCTTAGTACAGTGTACTTAGTGCTCGTGACGTCTCGGTTATTCTAAAACGACTCTACCTTATTCTTGAAATTAGATCTATGTTCACCTGGTTGGCTCAGTAGTCTTCAAGATGATTTATAAACCTGTCATTTTAAAAGATAACATGGCAAATCTCTCATAGAGGTCCATGACACTGCTACCTTTTAGTGAGATCATTTTCACTATTGAAATACACCGAAAGCGTAATTTAAAATCTGAGGTAGTTAACTACCATAGTTGGAAAGTACAAAATATACTTTTTAAAGAGACATATTCAATTTTCCTAAAGTTTGTTGAATTTCTTCCATGAAGTAACCCCAGAGATAAGGACTTCAACTTTTTTCTTTGTTACAGATTTGTTGACGAACCTTATTAAAAAAAAAAAAAAATCACTTCTCATTAACACAGTTAGAATGCAAGTGAACACAACACTTCCTTAAAGCAAAGGGAACACTTTCACTAACAATGAAATACTTGGTTGTTTGATTTGTTATGTTAATGCTCAACTCACTAGACTTCAGCTTATTTTTATTTTGTAGGATGCTACAATCCTTTTTATAGTTTAAAGTTGTTGACTTAGTAAAAACCATTGATACTATTCCTAAATGCAAACTTGAGGGGAAAAAAGAACAAATGTAAAGTATATGCTTTTTACTGTGTTGAAAAATGAATAACTTCTAATCAGCAGATATTACAAAATAGGTTAGGTCATTATATTTCAAACTGTAGATTAATTCTCTAACATTTGACCTTGAATGGTTGTTTTTTCTAAGGTCTAATGCTATAAAAACACCTTGAAGAGTCAACATCTTTAATCATCTTTAATTGTAGAAGGAACAAGACAGTGCTGTTCTCTTCAGAATACCCCCCCAGCCCCACCCCGCAAGGCTGCAGCCCCGGGGTCCAGCACAGACATGGCCTTGCCTCTGGTGGGATCTGGTCTGGAAACAGATCTCAGCCAGCTGGCCTGGGGGTAGACTCCTAATCTGAATCACCTTGTAAACTTCCTCATCATGTCAGTCTTAGTGTGCAGACTGAGGGACACCTCAGGGCCCCCAAAATTGCACACTGTAAAGGGTTCTGCCATCTATTGCACAAAGACAAGCAAACTCGTAGTATAAAAAAATCTTTAATAGACTTAGTATGCGTAGGAAAAAAAGAAAGGATAAAGGCCTGAAAATTTGCTGAAAATCTAAGGTACCTTCTGACAGGGAACCATAGGAAAGGGGTGGAAGGAACCAGGCAAGTCTGGGATGACAGCAGCAAAATCAGAATAGAAGTCACTGGTTTTCTAAAGAAAGTAGTGTAGGGTCAAGGCCCCAAGCCTGCCCAGGTTCATGATGCCAACAGACAGGACAAGAGTCGGGAGCCCTGGGCAGGCCCAGCAGTGTGTCTTTATGAAACAGCAGGAGCAATTGCAGTATCTGCAGCACATGGCAGGCGGCAGGCATGGTCCATGGGCAGCAGCAGCCGTGGAGGCTCCTGGACTGGCAGGTGGCCAGTCCTTGGGCCCCTTGACCTCAGCAGCAGCACCCCCACAGGACCCCTATTAGTTTTTATATGATTTATAGACAAAACTGGCACCAGGTCAAATTTATGCCTAGGTTACAAAAGTATGTTTTTGCACATGTGAAATATATATCAAGGTTATATGTTATTTATTGCTTTTTGCACATGGGGATGACATCTCAAGGTTACAGGTTATCTACAAGGCCTATGCTGGAAGGTCATTGCAGAAAAACATTCTGAGAAACTTTTTCACATGCACTACAAGGGTAGGGGGGCTTTGAATAGAAGTATTAACTCTGCCATAGAAAATGCTGCCGGTAAAATGTAAAAACGTATCATTACTGATTCTTTTGGTTGTTGTTTATGTATTTATTAATGTTGGTACTCCACTTAATGTCAACTATTTGGAATATAAAATGAAGCAATATAGTCTTTTGATTAAAGAAGTATATACACTGGTTGTCGAAAAGCATAATAATCTGCAGCAAAACCCAATGACTCATTGACAGATTTTTTTAATCAGTTATCTTTGGGGGTATTAATTGTTTTAGAAACGTACTGTGCTGCTTTAAATGTAAATGTACATGAGTACATTTATAACTGTGTAAATATTTAGCCCAGAGAAGCACTGCCTAACTCTCCTAAATAAATGACACCAGATAAAATACAGGGTGCACCAATTTAAATAAATATTTTGTATTTTTACACTAAATATGGCAAACCTTCTCTAAAAGTCATACCAACTCCTCCTTCCTCCATTGCTACAATTAGTAGGCCAAATGTTCCATATCAAAAACCCAGGAAGAAGAAAGAATTCACAAGAACCATAGTAATAACTGTCAGGTATTAAGTATCTAGTCCTGAGACACACACAACTGAAAGGCTAACTCATTCCTCTGCTTTGGCCTAATTTGAATCTTATTCAATTTTCATGCGCCCTGTTTAGGAAATAATTTGGTTCAGAAAGAAATGTTTCGTTTCCTCCTGTTATGTTTTTTTTGTTTGTTTGTTTCTGATTTTTTCCTAAGAGCCTTAAATAGCTAAGGCTTGATCTTAACATAAAATATCTGAACATAAATCTTGGGCTCCCTCTTTAATTATAAAAATTGTGACCATTATGTAGCTGATCTTGCATATACAGAAATATCCAGGGCTTTAATTAGGCTTACTTTACTTAAGTGTTAAAGGCAGCAACAGGTCTGCAATTGCCCGGGCACTAATAGTACATAATACAGCCAATTGCAAACAGCAGTCTAATTTGTTGATTTCAAGTGAGGTGTAATTATATTGCTTCATTTGCTGAGCAAATCATATGAGAGTTTCTCTAAATCAACCTGATTGTGTAATGAAGAGCTAATTACAAACAGCAGTGTTCTCGCAGTAAATTTATTGTAAGTGCTAATGCCAGGTTGGCTCCATTGTGACAATGGCTCATTAGTACATTAACAAAAGCAACTGTGGAAAAGTGCCCAAAGCAGGGGCTGTTGGTCTCTCAGTTTCAGAAGGCTACAATGATTACATCTTTCACCATGTAATTATTAAGAAAATGGCATTTGATTTAGGTTTTGGCAATTTTTTAAGGCGAAACTAAAAGACATTTTTAGAGCAAAATAAAATGGTTTGGAAAACCTGCTTGTCAGGCTCAGTGTGGGGTTCATTATACCAGGTGTGCCCTGGAAACCTCATTTCACAGGAAGCTCTTTTAGTGCTAGACCATTCTTGACAACTGAATTCTGACTCTTCATCATCCGAATGGAATCTGTGCCTTTAGAAATTCTCCTGCACACACATACACCTCTGTATTGAAGTGATGTGCTTAAATGGAGTTCTCTCGAGGTAAACAAAATAAAGGTCATTAACTGCAGACAGTGCCATGTTATTTCGCATCCATGTGTCTAGACGGGGGTGTTTCTTTCTAATCAAGAGGGACCTCCCTTAGCCTTGTGCTAGGAATAGCACTCACCCCACACAGCTGGAATTTTATTTCAGTTGAACGAGCTGGTCTTGGGATGGCCATCATGCCAGCTCACAGCCCCAGGACACTGCCTCTTTAGAACATCTCAGACTGTCCATTTCTTCCTTTTATTGATTTCATTGATTATCACAGTTTTCTTCTCCTGTGCTCGTTCTACCGTGGAGCTGGAAGATGTAGACTTTTCCAGAATCACTAACAGGTTCAGTAAATCATCTCATGAATTTGGGGTATGACCTTCATGGCAAAGAACCATCCCAAAGATGTTGATTGTACTGTTACTGCAACTATTAAGTTTTATTTGTTAGTTTTCAAAGCACTTGCACATACTTTTTTTACATTTTTCTAATTGATGTTATGGGACTTGAAGTTTCTATGCTATCAAAATATCTCAATCTAATCTCACTAATCTATCAACACTGTTATACTCTTTCCTAGTAAAGTGATCATAAATAAATGCAAAATTTAAATGTATGTCTGTTTGTATGAGTATCTTAATAAGAATTCACACTTAAAAGAACTAAAAAATTAAATCAGAAAGATTTTTATAAATTGCAAAAAAAGATATATCCCTAACTAAAAAATTTAATTAAAAAAAATTACAGAAATGACCTCTGAATGTACAGACTTAAATCATCTCATAAGATTACCCAACCTGGGAGCTAAGGATCATTAGCAACAGAAAAAAATATTGTCTTCAAGACAATAATTAAGTAAAATCTCAGATATCCGTTCCGTAGTCATAAAGTTCTACCAGTAAAATTAGTTTTTTTTTTTTAATTAGCATTCAGAAATTTTAGAAAGTTTTATAGATAAAGAAACTGAGGCACAGGGAGGAAAAGTTAGATGCTCAACATCTTATAGTTAATTAATGGTTGAGCAAAACTGGAGATACTTATTTTCTGACTGTCATTCGCTATTATTTTACTACTTTCCAATTGTCATATTTCATATTGTGACCTTAGTCTGATTTTGCATCTTAAATTATTGCTATAGCAGATATCAATATTTGTCAAATTTTATATCAAAAAGAATATTGCTTCATATCCTTTTTTTATTTATTTATGCATACAAGAACTGGGGTGTAGGCCAGATGCTTGGGGGGGGGGTGACGGGATTCACCAGAGACAAAATAGGGAGCAGAACAAGTGGATCTATAAAATACACTGCTGAGGGGAGCAGTGCCGAGACAGGAGAGGTCTGCTGCTCTATGTGGGTTAGCTCCCTGGCCAGGATCAAACTCAGCTGCAGGGTTGCACTGAGGCTTAACCCCTTCACTACCAGGGAGGCCCAATTTTTCAATCCTTTAAATTTAAAATGTTTGTCTTCAAAAGTTTATGAGATCGGGCCTCCCTGGTGGTGCAAGGAGTTAAGCACTGCACTGTGAAGCAATCCACAGCCTCTGCAACATGAGTTTGATCCCTGGCCAGCCAGGGAGAAACCCACATGGCGAGGAAGACCTCTCCTGTCTCGCCCGCTATTCCCCTCAGCAGTGGATTTCAGTCAGTCTGCCTGTTCTGTTCCCTACTCTGTCTCTGGTGAATCCTCTCACCACCCCCTTTACCCCCCCTCATCTCTGGCCTGTACCCCAGCTCTTGTATGCATAAAAATAAATAAAGTTTGAGATCTAAATACTAAGTAGCTTTTGTGTCTATATACATGAATCAACAGTTGCTCTTTTCTACTATCTCCCCCCAATAGTTAATAACAGAATCATCTGATACAGTTTTGTTATTGCATGTCCATTAAAAGAAAATGTATGGGTTTTTTAAGCTCTCTCAGGTCATCTAAATGCACATGGTTTGATTCCATAGTTGCAGACCCTTATTCTAGTCATAATCACACTTTATTATTGCTCTGTATTCATGCTTCTAATCAGTCTTTTAATTTTATGGTATGATTACTAATCATATTATCCAATATGAACAGTGTAAGATCAATACTCCAATTTAGGGTATAAGCAGGAAACCAAGTGTGTGGCAGCACACCAGTGATTTATGCCTCTGTCCACATGGAAAGCAACATTTATTCAAAAATCACAACAATGAAGTAATCTGAATTAAGTGATAAAAAATTCATGAAGATGCAAAATTATTCAGCCATGTGACAGATTCTATGACAACAATGCCACAAAACAATATTAATTTTTACTATGTGCAAATGTAGCGTTCCTTTCATGGACATTACTGTCATTTTATATATCAATGCTTCATTGTTTTGATTTGTTTATAATCTATTTGAATAACTCTTTGTAAGATATTGAACTTCATATTGGGGAAAAGGATCAATCACTGTGTAATGAATTCACTTTTGGATTATGTCTATACAACAAAACATAAAATGAACATTTGCTTTATTTGATGATTCAGACCCAAGGTCCATTGACTTTGTGGGCTGAGTGATTATATTTGACTTTATTAAGAGTCTAAAGTAACTATATCCATCTTTAAAACATGCTTTCTGTTCTATGCATAATTAGCCTCAATAAAGAATAAATGGAATTGAAGGTTTAGCCAAATTCTATGTAATAGCTTTACTACCTTGTAATTTACAAGCAGCAGGTAACCTAAGAAGGTGATTTTTTTTTTCAAGATTACTGTGTAGGATATAGAATCAAATCTTTATTCTATGAGCAATAATTTCCCAATATATTGCTTTGCTAAACATTTTTAAAAGGATTACTGTGGCTGTGGAAAATATATAGGAAATCAGGATAAGGAAATTCTACCTCTTGCTGCTAATATATAAACTGTAGCTAGTTTTTTCTTGTTCTCACAGCATTTGGGGATTTAGGTAAAATACCACCTTGAGAATGTTTCTTGGCATCCCTTATTTTTATTGAACTGTGAACTTGAAAATCTATCATAAAATATTATTATGTGCAAATAGTGGAAATGTATCCCATTAGTACAAAAGCTGTGTATTCAGAGTGCTGCCATTTGTCTTCTCTATGAATTTTCTATCTAAAGTAGGAATGATTGTACACTTAGTATGTCATCTCTTTACTATACCTACATCCATACAGGGATGGCTGGGACACGTGCAGTATGGTATGGATATGAGGGAAATGAAGGCCAGTGTTTAAGATTTGAATGTGCCCTAACCAAAATGAACATCCATATTAACAAAATAAATTTGAACTGTTTGTATACATGTGTATATGCAAGCAGAAATACTTTTAGTTAGGCACATGTGGTTGTAACTAGTAAATGTCCAAAAAAAAACACGTGTTGAAAATAAAACTATTTGTACAGATGTGTGAGTCTACACACACATTTTGCCTTCCCTCTGCTTTTCTTCAGTGGGTTGTGCCCATAGGTTTGACTTCAAACCATAAAATATTTTAGGCAATACTCAATTTTTCTTGAGTTGTTGATGGTATTGGTAGGTGAAGAAATACTTCTCTGTATTGTTTAATGAGATGCGTTGACAGAAACTATTGGCAGGTGACCTGATGACTTTTATTGTGTCCTAATCCACATACCCTACCTGGTTATCAGAGCTCTACTAGGGTATGCCTTTATTTAAGGTCCACACTGAAAAAGTCTTTAACCCAGAAGTTGATTTTTACCCATGGAAAGCTTCAGGACCTAACATGGCATTTATAACAGTAAACATTATAAATCAGTTACCTGTGTACTAGGTTGTTTCCTAACATTATTATTCTCTTTTAAATTAAAAAGGTGTTGAGTATTTTCAGTTCCAAAATATTTGGTTAAGAGCAGTCTTTAAATCATTATGTCTTTAGTTTAAAAGAAAATACTATTTGAAGATAAGAACAGTCGTAAGTACTTTTCACATATGAAATTATCAGCTAAAAATCTCAGGAATTCTTTTCTATGTAATATCTTCCAGTTGAAGACTAAGCCAGTGTTTGAAGTAGCTGAGTAGAACTTAGATCTCAAGTGTGATGCAGCAATTAAGAGTTAGTATAAGTATTACCAACCATAGTAGTCAGAAGTTTATACAAAGTCTATTAAGAGATCTTATAGAGTCCCCATTAACAAAGTTGGCCTCAAATAATTTAAAATATAAATAATTATTAGATTTTAGTCTACTTGAATGCTGCTTATATGAAAGAATATTCAGATTTTATAAATTATTAACCTATTACCTGTTTATCTCATATATGAGTTGGTCTTTGATGTTACTCTAATGAATTTGTAAGGCATGCATTTCTCAATTTGGATAGCTGTGATCTCTGTAAATATAGCCATGGAGAACTTAGGCTATGTGGCTCTAATGAGAATATTATAGCAGGGGAAAATTACAATAAAATACAAAGTAGAAATATTCAATTTTATATTTCTAAATTCCCTTAAGTGTTTTCTTAAATTGATATTTAATAACTTTTTAGGTGTAGTTAAATTGATATTTATGTTACCTGACCTACAGCCATTTTTCCTTAGCCTATTAACTCAAGAGAGCCATGGATGTTTTTCTGGTCTTTATTTTAACTGAAAAGAAGCTCACACATGTTGAGAATTTATTATGTGCTAGTATGTTCTAGATGCTTCTTTATAGATTATCTTGATTAACCTACACACTTAACCTATAAAATAAATAAGCAGAAATCAAGACTTACAGAGACTTAGTATCTTTCCCAAATCACAAAGCTCATATGTGAGGAGATAGAAATTTCCTTTTTTCTTATATCAGATTTACTTGTCAGGCTAATTATTTGAGAATACTCTTACCATTAAATCTTTGTGCATTAAAAACAAACAAAATATAGTACCTTTCAAAATTATAATTTTCTTGATTAATTTTATACTTGAAATAGTAATCTTTGTACATCGTGTTTAATATTAGTGAACTTATAACAGAAGCTCATTACCTAATTTGTTCCTATATTTTTTCAATTTTAAAATATATATAATATAAAATTACCATCTTAACCAATTTGCCAACTACAAGTCAGTATTATTCAATATATCAATAGATGCCATTTGCAACTAATGTGAAGGGGTCTTTTGCATAATTTTTTTTATTCAATGCCTGGATAAAGTAAATTTAGGTTCTAGAATAACCATTTAATATTGGCTATTGTTCCTAAAAACACTTCTTAAAATATAGGAGAGGCAAATGACACAATAGCATGGTGTATTTTAGAGAGATTTGGTTTGTGATACTGGTATTATATAGGAAATATGACTTTCTAATTAGCTACCTTCAAATCTTAGCCACCTCTTATTGTCTGCAAAATTGTTTAGACATAATTTCCTAATCAGAAATTATTAGGAATTTGACCTTACTTGTTTGAGCCCCTAAAGTAATCTTAAAATAACCATAACAACAACCAAAGCAAAACATATGAATGCATCTCTTACTTTTACGTTGACTTTTGTAGGTATGGGAGCTCAAACATCATCAGTTAATTGTATTGGGTTTTTTATTAGCTCTTTTATTTCTCACTTTATTTTCTGGGTTGCTTTATGATGTTGTGACACATTGATTTTCCCTCCTACCCCTCATACCACCAAAGACTATAGGAAATAAAATATCTTTATTGCACTATAACTGCACAACAGCCAGAACATTTATTATAGAACTAAATAAGTGAACGGGTGGCTTCTTAGTTTAGACAAAGTGAGCAACATTTAAATAGACCTTGGAGTTTGAAAGGTTCCCCAATTGTGTGACTTCATGAAATAAGTCCAGATTAAAATAACTGTCATCTTAAAATGAAAGAAAAGTCCATTTTACAGTTTTTGAATTTTAATGCTTCATCTTTAATACGTGAATATGAATATGTTTAGTCAGCAAGCATAAATGTGTATCTGCTGATGAAGTAGCTACATTAGGACCACTGGAATTTTAATGTAAGGAGTTGGTAAAGATTTATATAGGCGCTCTGGGGTATGCTCTTATTATGGAGAATGACACATAACTCTACTGAAGGGGAAAAAAAAAACATGATTAAATCAGCTGGTATTGCTGATGTCATAAACCACTAATGTAGAATCTGAGTAGTTTATAAATTGCAGAGGAAACCGGTAATGCAATTACTATATTAGTATGCAGTTGGAATCTGGTTTGGAACTCCAAAATACAACCCAAATGACTCGTTTATTTGCCCTTGGTCGTGAAGATGGCAGCCACCTCCCCCCATCTCTAAAAGCTTTTCAGTGAAATTGTCTTTCACATGTTCTATACCACAGTGAAGTTCTGAAACTAGATAATCATACAGTGAGCGAAAAAATTTACAGTCGTCCCTAGCCTTTTTAACATTGTAACACTTATTGAGTGTGTGTGTGTGTGTGTGTGTGTAACACTCTGGAACATACAGAAGAAACTTATTTGCAAAGATTCCAGTTGTCCTAAGGGATAAAAAAACATCATCTTGACTCATTTTCCATCTCCCTTGCACATAAGGATGTTGTGGAACACAAGGTACCCCTAATCCACACAACATTCACCTGTTCATTCGACATTCATTTCTTCATTCAGCATATACTTACCACATACCTACTAAGTGCAATTTCTTTCTAAGGGTATGGTAGGGAACAAATATTCTGCCTTTCTCAAATAAACTCTGAGGGAGAAGATAGAAAGTAGACAAATTAAACAAAGGAAAAATAGCATGTTACATCATGATCTTGTTAAGAAGAAGAAAAAAATAGAAAACTGGGAATGAGAATTTCAAATATATTGTAGATTATGAAATAGGAGGACCTCACAGAGAAAAAAAGCTTTCACTGGGATGCAAACTCTATGTGTTAATGTTTGAGGGAGCCTGAGAATATATATATATATATATATATATATATATATATATTTCAGTAATGGGGCCACAATTCCCCCAAATGATTGTTTTGACCACAGACTGAGAGCTGAGGAGATAGCCTGACTTCTGTCTGAGGGGAAAAAAGGACAGAAAAAAATCTTATTTCTGTCTCTGACCCTTACAACACTAAAATCTGATTGATCCTTCTGAATTAAGCCTCAGACTCTGAGATGTGGACTAGTCAGTTATCAGGCCCACTTTTGCATGGTGTTTGCTTGGTTGATCACAAGGCTAAGTGTGATTCTTTTATCTCCAAGCACCACTTATGAAGGAACAGGTCTATGTACAAGAATCGCCATTAACCAGGAACAGCAGAAAGTGTACCCACTCTTGTCTTGTTGAACATGAATAATGTTTAATGCCCCTACCGAATAGCTGTGGTGGGAGTTTATTCCTCATTCATACAGTGTCCAGTGCCTCCTTAGCTGTGACCCAAGTGGTGCTCACGCATAGTGTTTCCAAAGTTTTGGTTTAAAAGTCATTGAAAGACCAGTACAAGAAAGAGAATGGAAAAAATATTTTTGATGCGCCAGGTTTTAAAGCTGCATACTGTGTTTTTGTTTTTGTTTTTCCCCACTATCCATTGAACTTAATTATACGACCCAAACTAATTGGAGATGAGTAAACGGATTGATAAGAAGTACCATTATCTCTGCCACCAATAAACTGTAACAAAGCTGTCAGGTTATCTTCCAAGACAGCATCTGAGCAGTCTGAGAAATATCACACACAGATTGCTGGCAGTTCCTTAGGGTCATATTACATGGACTTTTTCACTCATTTCATGAAATTGTCTTTTAATTAAGAAATATTTTCAAATGAGAAGTTTTTCTTTATAAGAAATTAAATACGAGCAAGGCAGCATAAAAACATGTCATTTAAAAACTAAGACATGATCTGAAGTCAATTAGACCTATCTGATAACATATGAAATGTTAAATGATAACATTTTAAAGCATCACTAGAACCCCTTCATTATAAAAGAGAAATGCAAACACAGGCTCTGAAATGTTGTCCATTATAAGTGTTCCAAATGATTCAGAATGTGATACAATTAAATTGCTATAAAAATATTTAACATTTAAATCTTCGGTATTAGACAAAAAGTCTTCCATGCCTAGGAATCCCCTAAATCAACATTTCTATAATTCTATGACTCTTAGATACAGAACTTGGAAAATACACGTTTAGAAATATTTGATATTAAGTAACAGGAATCCTAGCTCATAGAATTAGAATGTCAAGATGGTCGCTCCAGATTCTTCTGGCCTTTCCCAAATTCAGGTTTTCTCAGGTCACATGATGCCCATTATGGCTCGAGAAATAGATTGTGTTTGCACCAGGAAGGTCTAGAAAAAAGCAGTGTGCCCGTCATCTCAAATCCTTTATTAGGAAAGAAATCCATCCCCAACCTCAGCAGACTTAGCACTTTGGAATCATGAGCGAGGACTGAATGAGAGAGCTTGGAAAAGCAAAGAGCAGGGAATTCCTGATTGACTTAAACTGGGTTTATCACAAAGCATGGGGGTTATCCCACCTGGTAGAGTAAGTTTCTGTTACTCTGAAGAAAAGGATATAAAGCACCCCATCCTAGGTGGGTAACTATGAATATCTTCAGCGAGTGGATACTTTGTAACATGTGAGGCTGCACCTTTGATTTTAGCATCTTGATTTGAATCGCATCCTGTCACTAATGTTATTTTTCTGGAGGCAATTCTAATTTAACATAAAAAGTGAGTCTAGCAATGTCTAATACTTGAACACCATTGTTCATAAGCAAAAGCCATGATAACAAATATTTCCCTGTAGGTTTTAAGGAAGAGTGAAAAGAGGTCAAGTTGGATCTGTTTTACACCCAAGTGAACTGTCATGTAGCAGTGTGAGCTGAGAACAGCATAGGATGAGGACTTTTACTGTGGCCAAAAATGTTTGTGCTAGTACCTCTACTTGCCATCAAAGGTAGTAATTTATCTTTTTCCCTTAGTTTTTCTTGCTATCAGTAAAACTAGAATAATACCCTGTGCCTTTTAGAGATGATACAGATTACTTGAAAAGGAAAGTGCTCTAAGTTTCCAAAGTGCTCAATAAATTGCATGCAGTAAATAGCTACAGGGTTATTTGACAAATTAGAAAAATTCCATTGATATATTTTCAAAATCCTCTTCTCATTTTTATGTCTTGATCTTTCTCCAACATCTAACTATATTAAAAGTGGGTGTTTTTTCATCTCATGTACAAAAGATACTTTACATAAATTTCCCGAGCTGTGAAGGAATTTTATGAACCAGTTTATTTATACAATGAATCAGAGGAAAATTCAGTATCTTCCAAAGATATTAGTTCATTTATAGTCATTTATAGGGCATTTTGAAATGTTTATTGATTCGACTCTAACTATTCCAAAATTCACCTAGATTTTTACGTTCTTCCAAGATCACAGTGTAAGATATAGTAATATAATGACACACCCAAACTAGTCATCATAAATAAAAATTTAAACATGACTTTGTCATTTATTAGCTCTTTAATGTTAGAAGTTATTTAAAGTCTTTGAACTTCAACTTTCTCATTTTCATATATGGGGATAATGATGCTACCTTTCCTGCTATGCAAACAGTATCACTATAATCTAAAATATGCCAATACAGAATGAAAGACAATTTAGTTTGGGCTTTCTATGCTATTTCATGCATAAAACTGATCTTCAGGTCTATTTTCAAATGTAGGCAATACACTGAACAATTTGAAATATGGTAGCTTTTCAAAAACTAGGAAAGTATAGAATATAAAACTGGTAGCTAAAAATTAAAAGAATTTGCAAAACTTGCTTAATTTTGGGCCTCCCCTGGTGGTGCAGCAGTTGAGTGCTGGGCTGTGAAGCTGCCTGCAGCCTCTGCAGCACCGGTTCAGTCCCGGGCCACGGGCGAGGGTCCCACATGGTGCGACAGACCTCTCCTGCTGCGCCCACTGCTCCCCTCAGCAGTGTATTTCGTCAGTCTGCCTGTTCTGCTCCCCGCTCTGGTGAATTCTCTCATCCTCCCATGCTTCTGACTGTACCCAGTGTTTGTATAAATAAATAAATAAATCTTAAAAAAGCAAGCAAGCAAAAAACTTGCTTAATTTCTATGCAAGTTTCATATCTGATTTAGGCAGAACTAATATGCGCATCATCTTTGTTACCCAGCATAAGAAGGGAGACAGATGAAATTGCAGAAAGGAAGCATAGAATAGGAAGGTGTCTTCCCACCTTGAATTCATATCTCTAGACACACAGTGTGTATGATTAAAGAAGAAAGAAATCAGGGGAGTGTTTGGGGAAATCAGGGGAGTGAATGGGGAAGTGTTTTCTCTTACATTGTGTTTTTAAATTAAGTCTAAAAAATTTATTCTACTCATATCCCATCGACGCCACCTACCCTCCTGGTAAACTAGAGTCCTGGTAAATCCCCAACCCCCCCACCAAACCACCAAAAATATTTGATGAGCACTTTCACTTTGCTCATAGTAATTCTTTGATGTAATACAAATCCTTTTACTCTTATTTTACCAAACATGGAAAGCTCTCAGTATCTCCCCAAAGAAGGTATCTCAAGAAATACCCACGTACCATACCTATCTCAAACTTTAAGATCTTGTGTAGTGTCTTATCATTGCTCCATTAGTTTACATATTGAATCCATTAGTTACATATTGAATATATATGTTATAAGATTTTCTTTTAATTGTGTATTTTAGGAAAGAGTAACACAATGATCATTATCGTACTCCGTTTCTCTTCCCTTGTGTATCTGAGAAAACATATTTGTAAATTAAGTGAATAGTCCCAAATTTTTCATAATAAGGAAGTCAAGGACATGTATATGTGCCTAGCACTATTTCAATTTCTTTTTACAAACAACTTTTATTGATATACATAAATAGAACTTTAATTTTCTCAAATATGCAATAATTATATACAAAATTTAACTTTGAATGAACATTTTTCCCTCTAATGAATATTTTGATTAAGGTAATAAACCTTTAAAAGGAGAGATCACTAGAGTAATGTAAATGTGGTCTTAAGAACAGCCAATACCACCCAAGACATGAAACTTTTAATTTGGAAACAAGTCTCCTTCACATTTAATTTCTTTTTCTCATTTTCTTGTTTTGCTGAAATTAAAGACTTCCATGAAAAGAGAATAATTGTTTCTTAAAAATTGTCTTCCCCCATGAAATTCTCAATCCATGGTTTATAAGCTGATAATTGTTTGCAGCCACTGATTGTAATTTCATGAATAAAAATAGCCCCAGGTAGTCAATCAATAGGAAACCATTGTATAAATCTCACTTTTATCATAATTGAATTTCTGTATGAAATACATAACAAAGTGAGAAATCTAGGAAACAGTGCCTGAACACTTGGTCATTTCTGCTGTTGTCTGATTTGCCCTCTTATTTTTTTTATGGCTTGATGTCCTTAATAGAATATTTTTTCTAATGCAGCAACTCTATTGGTTTGGTTCAAAGAACCATTTAACTGTCAAATGAAAGCCATCTGGGGTTCTCATTCCCAAAGGAAAATATGGACAAAATTCAAGAATAATATTTTAGTTTGTGGCTAGGTCATTGTTTAAAAATCTTATTTTTTAATATAAAGAATGTTTTAATTGTCTATTATATTGATTGGCATAGACTGTGCTCTTCCTCTGGGGACTATAGTCTTTTTCTAGATTCCTAGCCTCTGATGGAGATATCTTATTCATGCAGAACTTCAAGAATTGCCCAAACTTTCAAAATATGGGTCTATTCCACCCCTATTCCCTATCCTGGACCCCCATTTCCAAGTCCTGAAATTCTTTAACCACTTACATTTTGTATCTAGAGGCATTATGTTTTTATACTGTTAATTTTGTATTGATCTCCCAGTTCCAGATATTCAATTTGCTTCTATAAGTAGATGTTGCTCCAACGAAACAAGAAAGTACATTCATCTATCTTTATTACCTCAAAAGAGTAGAGTAAGGACGTCAATTTAAAGTGATTTTTGGGAATCTTCTATACCATGATGCTTGGATTCAACCTAAGTAAATGCTTTAAAAAATGCCATTTAATTTTAGTGTGTATATTTAATTTGAGTTTCAGGGATACATACTGAATAAAGAGACTAAGTGTATTTCCGTGAGGTGATGGAAATTACATTTTGCCAAATTTCTGTGAAGTGGAAGTTGACACACATTTTAAAGGTTAGAAAAATGATGATGTCTCAAAATCTGGGTTTGTATCTTGGGTTTTCCTAACATATAAGGAAAGGCAGTTAATGAGTCTAGTCTCAATTTGCTAACTTGTAATAAATTTATATATTTGGCTAAATTATGTCTAATGTTTTCCACAATAACCAGAATTCTAGATTAGCCAATGTTAAAATAATGTTTGATATCTGCCAAAATATATTTACAAAGATTCACATAGAATAAATTAATATATAAATAATAAAATGGCAACCAACAATTGTGACAACACTTGTTGTGTACAATGAACTGAAGAGCAATTTCAAATTGAGCAGAAATATAACTGATAATATGTAAAAATACCATGAAGCATCAAATAACAAATAATAAAGTCCCAGAACCCCAGATACCAAAAACCTACTTTTTTTTTTTTTCCGAGAGCCAAGGACTTCTTTACCAAGCATATTTCATTTTAATAATGTTTCAAAGTTTGGTTTCACTTGAGGCTATGCTTTTCCTAAAAAGCAGCCTCCTCTCCAAAAAACATTTTAAAATAAAATGTGTGAATATTTTAGCCGTACCACTAGTCTAACATGTTTTCAAATCTTACTTTGTCATTTGTGAATGTGTGGTGGTTTCCTAATAACTCCAATCAGGATCATTCCAGCAGAACTTTATGAGTAAATAGGGATAGGAAGCAAGATTGGGAACAAAACCCCAAAAGCAGCTAGTTTGAATGGTTTACTCTAAAATAAAGTATGATGCTTTGTAATTGAAATATAAGTGTCTCAGCCATTTTACATGAGAAGTTACAGACCGTTCACATCTGTCCTCTTATATTTGCTCCATGATACCATTTTCAGAAAATGATAATGTACCAATGATGGTGTTCTTATAACATATTGTATAGGGAAGAAAATAGAGGAAGTAAATACTTGAGAACAGGAATATTCCAATTGTTAGACTAGATATTATATATGCCAACATCATCAGAGATATTTTGCATTTGATTGCTATGGTTTAAGCATGAACTTTTGATTTCGAGGTTAATCATTCCGATGGTCTGGCACTCAACAACTGTCCCAGGCTTTGTATGTGTGACTTCTCCACCCTGTGGGTAAAAATGTATGATTGTGTTCTGCTTGTTTTCAGCAGGTACTTTCCTTTTTCTGTATATAGTGCTAGAGCAATAATCTAAACAGTGCCCATGAGTGTAACTCATGTAGAGACTGGAGCTCATTGATGCTGCCGTAAAATCAGAGTGTTGAGTGAGACATTACTCAAGTTCTTTGAGCCTATTTCATTTTTTAGATGCCACATTGTAATACCTTTACAACGGTGAGATGCAGCCAGCAGACTCGCTTGACTGAACATCATTAATCTCTCTCTACCCAACAACTGTATACTTAACAATTGTCTTAATTTCTCTAACAGCCAAAGGCAAATCATCAACAGTAATTATGACCTCATAACAAAGTTGCCAAAATACTGAATTATAATAAATATTGTTTTTCTTTTATTGATTTATTAATATTAAGAATGAAGAATAGTAAAACATTCCAGTTTGGGGTTATCTTCAAGGATGTCTGCCTAATATGCTATTTTATCATAGTTTGTATTATTCAGAAATACTTATTAGTGAATATTTGCTACTTAACTCTCACTGGCAAAAGAATATACATATTTTTAAAGATTTATTTATTTATGCATACACGATCTGGGTGTAGGCCAGAGTTGCGAGGGGTGAGAGGATTCACTAGAGACAGAGTAGGGAGCAGAACAGGCAGATGATTGAAGTACACTGCTGAGGGGAGCAGTGGGTGAGACAGGAGAAGTCTGCTGCACCACGTGGGTCACCTCCCTGGCACTGCAGCAGCTGCTGATCACTTCACAGTGCTGATGCTCAACCCCTTGTGCCACCAGGGAGGCCCGAGAATATACATTTTTCCCACATGGGTGCTTTGGCTGATGGAATGCTAGCAGACATTGCTAGCAGAGACCTGCCTGAAATGCACTGTATTGTTTGACTTGACTTCTGCACCCTGCTTATTTGCAGTGAGAACTATAGTCTCTGCCCCTTGGGCCCAATTCTAAAACACCCACATATGAAGCAGATCTGAATCCATCCTACATCTTGGAACTTAGCCCAGTCAACCCATAGCCTGAGGCAGAGCAAATGACCAAATCTAAACTAGATCATCCAAACTGCAGTCACACTATAGACCTATAACCTAAAGAATAAATGCCTGCCATTGTAAGTCACTCTTATCTCAGAGTGGTTTGTTGTACAATATTATAGTGGCAATCCCGACTGATATAACACCTAATAGAATAATTGGAAATATTTTCATCATATTGTGATATGTGCATTGAAGAAATACATCTGTGTGACAAAGGAGAAAGATTATGTCAACATAGAATGTGCACAATACAATTATTTTGAACTGCTAGAAATATTGCCCAGAAACAGCATTTTGAATTCAAGGTGATTTTTCATGATAGTATTCCTTTTAATTTCTGAAACCATTATTGAAGTATCATGACAAATAACAGTTTTGACAAGATTAATCATCATAAGAAATTTCTGTTATTTGGCATATTCCCATATCATTAGTTTTCTTAGGAAATCAGTTGTCCTTTTCTACCTTGAGGATTTTGTTACGATATTATAGAGATAGTGAATGTGGTACATGTATGCATGCAAATGCACATGTAATTATGCACATTCTTCAAAGATTGGTGAATTCCATGTACAATGAGGATTTTAAAAAGTATGGCCCTAGTGTTTTAGTCGATATCTTATTAATTAAGAATCAGACGATGAAATCAGGCAGCCTTGATTTCCAGTCCTGGCCCCAGCTCTTTCTGACTATCTAATCTGGGATGATAATAACCTAGCAGGTGTACTATGGAGATGACATGTAACCATGTGTTTGAGGCCAGGAGCACAGTGCCTGGCACATGGATGCTGTTCAGCTAAAGGTTATGATTTAGTTTTCAGTTATAACTGATTGATTTTTTAAATGTGTTAAAGAACCACCTGTTTTTGTAATGTCTTTACAACACTGAGTACATTTTGTGTTATTTGAGGCTTGGGATGCTAATTCTATAATAATATAATATTTTGTAAATTTAAATTGCTACCTATAAAAATCTCTGAAATGACTCCTGAACTGAGATTTTATGAAGTCAATAAGAAGAGTTTATAGTAGAAGTAAAATTTCTTTCAGAAAGGAGAGCTGTATGCATTGTACTAGATAGACATTGTTCCACTCTGCAAAGGGTGTGGAGGGGGTTTGTATCTGCATAGTTTCTTTCTGCACAGAATGTCCTAATAGTTTGTACAGGGACAAATCTTTGTTCACACCAACCATGATCTCAAATTGAAGTCTATTTATTGGGTCAATTTTTGTTTAATTTTTATGGGCCTATTTTTGTTTCTATATTTGTTTATGTCATTACTAACTGCAAAAAGTTGATAATTCCTTTAAGAAAACATTTTTGGTGTGATTCTACTTGATTCTAGGCATTTATAAGAATAAGACAGTGGTTCTGCACTTCAAACAGTGTACTTATTAGTTAAAAAGAGATGTGGATTTTTAATATCCATGATCGAACCATAAACTTCAGCTATTTTACCATTATATGCTTATTTACCCAAGTCTCTAATGAAAATCAGTTCAAAATTGGTCTGTATGTTACTAGATAATAGGAAGAAACTCTGGTTAATTTCTCTATGGAGTTTTCACTATTTGGACTTTTTGATGAGTGAGATATTTTTCTGAAAAAAAATAATATAGTGATTGGTCACTTAGTCTGTTTTGACAAGAAGATTCACCTTGTGCTTCAGGTCAGAACCGACAAAGGATGGTCCACAGTATGTACCACAACACCTCTGTGCAAGTCCATAAAAAAAAAGTGTTGAAAAGAAAAACACCCAATCTTCTAATTACTTCAAAGTGCAGTATATTCTATACAAGCACCACATGGTAGATGCACAGAATAAAGTTAAAGGATAAAGTATTCTTAAGTGATCTGCCGCATACATAGGCAGTAATGGGTTGAAAAACAAATTTGGAAGAGATTGCATTAGCCATTCATCCTTTCTGGTGAGATTCTCAATGAGCCACAACACGATATCAACTTTGAATGGCTCAAGTGTATCAGATCCAAAATGGCTCATATTAGAGGGGGAAATAGTAAACTTTGCACACTGAAGTTTTTTATATATATTTTTAAATGTAAAGAAATCACTGGTCTTAGTAGGTGATTATAAGATACATAGACCAATTTTACAATGTAATAAATATTTCATATAAAATTATTTGTGATTAGAATGTAATTAGTTTGTAGTATATGAGTCCAGATAGTGTCATAACAATGTTTTCTTGGTTTTTCAGAATGTTAGGTTATCTTTATCCCTCATTGTTCAAAGAATGATTCTATAACATTGTCCTCACCTGTAAAACCAAAACAGCCATACTTCTTAACGCAGAAGTTTTTATGAAGATTAAATGAAAGTAAATAGATAATTAACATGAATTGAATACTTCCTGGAACTTAGGTGCCCAATTATTGATAACTACAAATATTAGTCTTAAAACTATTCTGTGAGCCAGAATATGCCGGACACAATGCATAAACAAAATGATACTGTTTTTAGAAATATTATATAAAACTTCTAAAGCCAGGAGAGAAAAAGAAGAGATAATGAAAACAGTGCTAAGAAAAATAATTACAAGTAAATTTATTTATTTATAATTTATAGATGACAGTATATAGAAAACATTTTTTTAAGTTTAAAAGAAATTTTAAAATTGGGTGCTATACACCAATACAGTCTGAGATGGTTTTTCATAAGGAACGTTCTTTTAAAAATTTTTGAGATGATTTCATAGAGTCTCCATGAGGGATTGGCAATAAAATCCTATTGAAATAATAATAAGGAAGCAATTTCTGTTCTTGACATTTAATCTTTGAGTAACAGGAGAGAGATATACTGTCTCCTGTGGTTTCTGAATTTTTGCCCCTAGACATGTATAAAATAATTGTCATGTTGATAAATCCACCCTTTGTTGTTATTTAAAGGCAGAGATGATAGAGAGAAAAAAGTGATTTTGAATCTTCTGTGGGAAAGTGTGTTTTTAATCTAATTTTAAAAAATAGGTGACTCTGAATACTGTCTGTTAGTGTCCACTCACCAATGTATATTAAGAACAAAAAAAGATTATTCATATTTGATAGTTTGAGATATTGTGTTTGTATTTTATGCATTTTGTGTAAACATGTTTGTAATTCTTTAGAATTTCTAAAATAGCTGCAATAACAAAAAATAGTGATAATTTGCCCATCAGCCACTCAGTCATTCTTTGCTAACATTTGCCACAACTTTGCAAAGAAATATCTATATTCTTGCATCCTCTTGACTCTTACTGCATTTCATCCACCCTTATCAGTGATATCCATGACCTCTTACTAAATCCTATGATAATTTGACAATACATTTTCTTCCATTGGTGACAAAAATGGTGTCCAGTCCTAATTTTTCTCCTTTGTTCTCCTCTTTTGTTTCCCCAACTTCTGATTGTTGGGGAAACAAAACCCAAGACTTTGTTCTTGGTATCCTAACCTTTATCTGCTTTTACTCCCTTGCAATCCAATCTGCAGACTTTACATATTGTCTAGATGACAGACTCCAAATTTTTATCTCTAGTTCAGACCTTTAAAAATCCAGACTTAGAGAACATTTTATCTCCAATTATATGTTTCATGGACATTTCAAACTCCATATGCTGGATTCCTGATCTTTCTTCCAAAATCTATTCCAACTGACCCTTTCTCACCTTAATTCATGGCAATACCAACACCTAGTAAAAAATCTTGAACTAATTTATCTCTTTCTTCTATTATACATTCTATATCTAACCTTTTTGGGAAATCAATTTGATGCTAACTTCATATTCCAAAATCCCATCAATTCCTAACTTCCCCACTAGGTCTATTACAGTTTGAGTTATGTCATCATCTCATCGGATTTTGAGATAGTACATTTTATCTAGTCTGTGAGCTTCTATTCTTTCTCCTATTTAATCCATTCTAGAGATCAAAGCAGTCCTGTAAAATGTTTCATGATATTATTCCTCCTCTGAAATCCCTAAAATGACTCCCCATTTCTCACAGAACGTAATCACTTGGTGGCTCATAAGACTTTAGAGGACTTGCCCCATGCCCCACTTTATCCCCTGACTTTGTCTTTTATAGTCCTCCTCATCAGCTCTACTGGCCCTTTCTGTTCCTTGAATCTGCTAGGTACATTCTTATTTTGTAGAACTGACTGTTCCATTTCTCTCGAATGGTCTTCCCACATATATATTTTATAACAAGGGTCCTCACCTCTTCAGAAGCCTAGCCTGTCCATCTATTCAAATATGGACCTTGGATTATACCATTATCTTCCACTTGTTTTTAGTAGCATTTGTCACTGCCTTATATGTTAGAATTTATTTATTTATTGTGCTTTGTTCCCCCATATCCTCTGCTACAATATAATTCATGCGGACATCTACATTTTATTTACTTATGATGTCTAAATTGTTAGAACAATGCATGGCGCATAACAGCCAATTAAGAAATATTTGTTAAATTAATGAATCACATGCAGCAAAGGCTAGTTGGATTTAAGGTTATCTGCTGTCTTATAATTATAGAAAGAAGAGCACACTAAATTTAGCATTGCATACAAGTTATTTCACATGATCTCTTACATGAATACTTTCGATTCCAATTGCAGCACTAATGTTGGCTACCATACAGTAAGGACATTCAGCTATTTATTGCATTTGAATTGTGCAGTTATTTTATGTATTATATGTCATGAGTTTTTCTCTCATAACATCAGTTTTAGCATATAGAATGATTACTAGAGTTTTATAATTTAATGGTTCTGTATTTCCTGTGTTTACTCTTCATCAGTGCAATATTCTGCAATCGGCCAGACTGTAGTAGGTTGAAACACATAAATTTGATTTTCTCTTAAAACAGCAAGTATTAGAGGAAGTGTTTTAGTCAGTGATCTAACTACTACATAAAATAAATTCAAATTAGAAAAGTGGCCAAATATAATAGATGTTTATTTCTCATTCACTCAGCCTAGGCTGTGCAGTGGTTGCAGAGTGTGGTGATGGGAGGTGACTCCAGGTGCTCACTCCTGGCTTGGACTGGTGGAGACTCACATCTTTTGGCTTCCAAGGTGGTCCTGACCTTGACATTCAGCAGGGAGAACAGAAAAGAAAGCATAAAGAAGTATTTGTTGCAGGTTTTTATGGCCCCTTCCTGAATTAGAAAGTACACATCATATTAGTTCACATTCCATTGGCTAGAACTGTCTCATGGTTATGTTCAAATGCAGGAGAAGCTGGGGAAGGTACTCGAAGTATGTGTTCAGAAAGAAGAGATGAGGAAATGAATTTGCTTTCAAGGACTAGCAACTTTTGTTACTAACTCCTTTGTCATCCCAAAGTCAGGAGTGGAAAATTCTCATTCTCTCAAGAATCAAGCTTGACAAAAGTGAAACTCTCTACCTTTTTTTGGGCTTTGTTGCAGTGGGTTTATTTTTCTAAAGTACTAATATAGTATTGAATTTTTGTGAATAGTGCAGTTGAAAAGGATTCAACATACCAAATAGAATGATTTTAAAACATCCATATCCTAGTGTTGAGTACCACAGCATAGAACATAATTTTGACAGAGCAAGAAACTTCCTAATCATATATGTGAATAATGCATCTCAATTATCTGTTCCAATAGAGAAACACGATAGCACAAACACAGAAAAACATCAGATGTATATAGCATTCCACTCCCCCTTGGCTTCTTAGAAATTTGGAAAAAAAAAAAAAAAAGAAAATGAAAAGTTACAAAGCATCATGGTGACTAAGTTAGACAAAAGTTTCTTCTCACATGCTGAGCAAGAAAGTGTGCACATGTGGAGCATGTGCTTGGGTCTTTGCTGTGGTCTGAATCTTTGTGTCTCCCCTAAAATCCTACATTGTAATACTGACCACCAAGGTGATGATATTAGGACTTGGGACCTTTTAGATGTGATAAGGTCATGAGGGCATGGATAGGATTAGCGACCTCACTGAAGAGACCCCAGGAAGCTCCCCGCTATGACCATGTGATTCCGTAGAGCAATGAGCTGTCTAGAAAGCCGGCTCTTCTTGATCTTAGACTTCCCAGCCTCCCAAAATGTGAGAAATAAATGACTATTGTTTATCCGTCAGTCCATGAACTTGTTAGAGCAGATGGAACAGACTAAGATAGTATAACACTAATAGTGAATAAATAACCAATAATCTTTGAAATTAGCTGAGTATAATATTAAATGAATCACTTTTCTCCCAAACATATACACTCTGAGAAAGTGAAGAACAGGACTAAGAGTAATAGCACAAGCCCCTTGAAATTCTCCAGGTTTTATGTATAATTTGAACAAGCACAGCCGTGGCCATGTTTTCACAGCATATACCTCCTCAGAATAGACCAAGTAATGCCCTTGTAGTTCATCAGATATTATGGAATGAAGGAAATTGAAATGGCAGGTAAACTTAGGGAATTACTTTCAGCTTAGTTCAGAGAGCTCATTAAGTAGTCGATCTATTGAGGAGCTTCTAGTAAAATAATTTTTTTTTTATTTTACTAGATGCTATTTAAACGTCAATAAAGTTGAAGATAGCACAATTCTTAAAAAAGTAATGTTGTGAGGGCTTGACATTTGCAACAACATGAATGGAACTGGAGGGGATTATGCTAAATGAATTATGCTATGTAAATCAGGAGAAAGATAAATATTACATGATTTTACTCATCTGTGGGATATTAAGAAAATAAAAACAAACACAACCCTTTTGACTCTGACAAAAGTGAGGTAACAGCAGGAAGGATGTGATGAAAATGGGCAGAAGGGCCGATTGGCTGGTGGCAGATGGTGAATGGACATTTGCCAGATTGGAGGTGGCAGGCATGGTGAGAAAATGCAGTCTTGGAATCTATACAGCATTGTAACTAGTGTTCCTTCAAAAAAACAAAAGTCTGGGTATGCAAGATAAGCAAATTAAAAAGCTATCTTAATCATAAAACCTTTCTAGGAATATGTTAGATGAAAATCAGAAAATACCCTAGAATAGAAAAGGAAAATGTAAATCAAAAAAGAATTTGTGGATTTAAAAACAAAGCGCATTTTCCCTTGCTCTGACTGACTCTGATTTACTTTAAATCTTAAATAACACTAAATGGAGCATATTTGTCACACCTGGGTATCTGTTTGTTTTTTTGCTTGTTTTTTTACAGAACTCTGTAGACTAAATAGTATGTTCTGTCTTTAATAGTACTATGGTATAATAGTGATCTCGGGGCTGCACTCAAAGACTATTCCTTGGGAGAAGAGCCATATCTTACTCATCTATCAGACTCTTGTACACTGTGGCTTTCTAACTTCACTTGAAATGTGATAAAGCTCCTCTGAGATATGCTTTCTCTGATTGTTAAAGGGTGATAAAAAGACCACAGTTACTTGTTAAAATATTTGTGTGTGATAACATCGGTGGGACAGGCATCCATTGCAGAGTGTTTAAAAACAGTACACAACTCTGCTGCTCTGTCCAGGGATGTCCAGCTTGTCATGCCAGGACTAGGCCACAGTCAGGCAGGAGGTAGCACCGAGCCTGAACCACAATCCCTTCTTCAAATAGCATCCCCTGTTAAATTTCAAAGAGTCATCCCACTAGATGTTTCACAGAGACTAAGAATTATCTTTGTGGTGTTTTGCCAGTTTGTTCTCTTCAGTTATAGGGGAGGGGTTTAAGGGAAGTGGGGGGAAGTGGTAGGAGAGAGGAAGGCCAGGCACTGGGGCTGGAACTCTGGGGCCGGGAGAGTGAAGACAGTGCACAGATGGAGGGGTGAGGTTGTCCTCCCAAAAGTAGATAGTTATGCAAGTGATTGGAAAATTTATAAAATCCATAAAAAGTAAATAAAAATAGATACTGTCCTTTTATCACGATTTGATGGGAAAATATGAAAACTATGGAGGCAGAACACACAGGCATTTGAGAAGAGAGACAAAACATAACTGCAGATCTATTTAAGTACTAAAAAACCCTTACAATTCATAACAAATTATATTTGATGTGTAACTTGTATGCATTCAGGCATAAATTAACAGAACTGTAAATTCTAAATCATCCTCACCCCAGATCTTGACATAAATCATTCTGAACTATCATTTTTATTTTATTTATTTTTTTAAAGATTTATTTATGCATATAAGAGCTAGGGTACATGCCAGAGGTGTGGGGGTGAGAGGATTCACCAGAAATAGAGTGGGGAGCAGACCAGACATATCTGAGGGGAGCAGCAGGTGAGTCAGGAGAGGTCTGCTGCGCCATGTGGGTAGCTCCCTGGCCGGGGATTGCACTCGTGCTGCAGAGGCTGCAGATAGCTTCATAGGTTGCACCTTCAATCCCATGCGCCACCAGGGAAGCCCCCAAACTATCATTTTTAACTTCATAAAATACAAAGTTTTGGAGAGAGGAAAAAAGCGTGGGAGGTAAGAAGGAAGGAAATATGGAATGAAGGTTGGTGGGAGGGAGAAGGGCAAGGGAAGGGGGAATGAAAGAACAGAAAAGGAAAGACAAACATGCATGTCAAACACATATTATTCAGCAATGCTTAAAGATCATGAAGCAGAATGTGCAATTTGCTAAGCATTCATATGCATTAATAATGACCAGTGATTATAAATCTGCTTTATTTATTTTTTTAAATAATAAATTTTATTTTTATATTCCCCATACAATTGCAACCCCCCCATTCTGACCCCAATCCCTCCCCTCCCACCCCCCACCCCCCAAAAAGTGTCTCTGGTTCATAGTTTTTGTTGATTTTGATTTTCACTTTCTTATAGTTATAAATCTGCTTTAAAAGAGATACCTGCTTAGGGGAAAGCCACAGAATGAATGGAAACACATTCACAGCCACTACTGAAGCTGTGCTCAGACTTCTCTTTAAAACTGCGACACCACTTTTCACACTACTTGGTATGAAAACATCACATCTATAGTAGGAATTAAAGGAAAGGCTGTCATCTTAATAGAGAAATACTCTTGAGAAGTCCTGATATGCTCTACTTATTATGCATACTTGGTGAGAAAAAGATTTTTTTTTTTACTAACTACCAATAAGTCTGGGTGTTTTTGAAAGAAGAAAATGAGTGTTTTTTATCGAAAAGGTGGAAAGTAGAACCCATTTACTCTGCAGTATCTACTTGCTGTCACAGTTTGTCAAAAGACATTTAAAAAGTTGAGGTTCTTCAGGCAAATGCTTTATGATTAGTTACTTAAATATATGCTATTTATATTGACATGATTTTAGTTAACCATAGATCCTTGATATAAACATTAATATAATTACCTTTCAAAATATCAAAATAGGGCCTCCCCGGATGGCGCAGCGGTTGAGCGCTGGGCTGAGAAGCTGCCCGCAGCCTCTGCAGCACCAGTTCGACCCCTGGTCACCGGCGAGGGTCCCACATGGCGTGCAGACCTCTCCTGCCGCGGCTGCTCCCCTCAGCAGTGTATTTCATTGGTCTGCCTGTTCTGCTCCCCGCTCTGGCTCTGATGAATCCTCTCACCCTCCCGAGCTTCTGACTGTACCCAGTGCTTGTATAAATAAATAAATCTTTAAAAAAAACAAAACTTTACAAAAAACCCACAAAATATCAAAATATAAAACCTCTTCAATGCTTTGAAATTCAGTAATAAGTTTCTCTGAATAGATCTTATATAAAAGTAAGAATTAGTTAAGTAATATGTATATTAAGTGAATAAATTTTTGTGGTGAAAATCAGTATCCAAAGATTAAACTTAGTGTGTATGAAAGTATATAAAATATAAAAAGAAAAAAAGTATTAATAAATTGACAACTGTTCATTTAAAAAAAACCTGTAAATTATCCTTGAAGTTGTGGGAGAATAAAATGGAAAATAAAATATTTTTCGATTTATTATGATTACCACAGACCTCTAACAAAATAGCATCTACCTGAGCATGCACTGTAATTATATCATCAGTCCACAAATATGTTGGACAGAAGGGCGAGCAGAGGCCAATAGCAGTCTAATCTCTTAAAGGATTATTTGTTGCATTGATCCTGGAAAATGTGTATGCCATTTTATCTCTCACAAAATGCATTTGCGTCATTTGCATGGGTTGGTGCCAGGTCCCCCCTCTTACTCCCTCCTAGCTTGGTCAGATTTAGACAGTCACACATATTTCATACTTTAACAGTTAAACTCTTTAGTCTCCATTTTAGTTTTTCATCCAGGGACAGACACTTGAAATTGGATTTTCTAGCATTCCTCTACTCCCTATGAACTACTAGTATATTTTTGTTTGTAATGAGATATGCAAAGTATGCTATGTATTTCATGAAATCTTTTGACTTTATCCTTTATCTTTTGTGATTAAGCTATAATAAACTCCTGAAGGTGTCCATTGTCAGATGACTGGTTCTGGTTGGCATAGAAAATTCTGGTTTAACTTAGAGTCTGGCATCATCAGGCATTCCTTCTTATTCTCAGAAGTGTCTCAAGTTGACAAAATATGACATGATCTCCTTACCTACCTCTCACCAAATGATGTCTCTGTAAGTGAACTACAAAGTCCTTACAGTTTTCCTTTTTCATACCCCTTCCCATTCTCTGTTCAAACCAAGGGTATTTGTACACGAGTTAAATCACTGAATCATTGGCTATGTTGGCTAAAATTTAGGTTAGACTTACAAATAAATTTGTGGGTACTCTTAAAAGGTCAAAGGATAGAAGCAGGAAGTCTAGGGATTTTCTGATAAGAGATATCTTTTTGGTGGAAAATGGATTTAATTCTTTCTTTCCCTAGCTTAGTTCAATGACTTTCAGACTAATTCATTTTCCAGTTGTAGCAAACACCTAAAGTAACATGAAAAAAAATCCTTAATATCAGTGATGATAGTTGCAATCACAAGGGAAAAAAAGTGAACTAGAGTAACCAGATTATTCTTTAATTAAGTCAAATTAATAAGTGATAAAATGTATCAGTGGTTAGTACATTGAATTTTACTGTTCTTGGTGTTTCTTTTTTAGAGTTATAATTTTTTAAATAAGGTAACATTGGTTTACAACACTTTATATGATTCAAAAATATAAGATCCCAATTCTTTGGATTTATATAATCACCCAATACCCACCACCAAGGCACCCGTATTTCTCCTCCATAGTCCACTGTGCCCCCTCCCACATTTGCTCTCCACCCTCTACCCCACTGACAACCTCAGTGCCACAGTCAGATTCTAGGTTAGTTCTTGGTCCAGCTCTATCTCACCCTTAGTTCTGTTTCTCCTCAGGATAATTTCTGATCTCCCACATTCCCTCATAATGCTGCTGAGTCTGTCTTCCTCACTAGTTATATAAAATCCCTTTGAGGAAAAGATTTTTCATAGCAATTAGCACGTAAAAACATATCATCAGTCATTATTAATTTTTGTAATATTTTCTATAAGGGATATAACTAGAGACTTTAGAAAAAATATCTAAATATATAGCTAACTAATATCCTATTTCCTTTTTTTCTTTAAAAAAAAGCTACAAATAGAGGAGTATAAGCTTTGGAAAACTAAAGAACTATCTGTAAAAGTAAATTAGATTTGCACCAAAGTTTTCATCTAAACTTGACATTTGGTTTGAGGATTATCCTTCCATGCTTTCATGTGTGAAATTGAAGGGCTCCTTTTGGTTTCTGTTGAAAAATGCCTTGAGTTCAACACCTTAACACCAGACTGTTTAACAGGGACTACGGATTGGTGATCCTGCGTCTTCCTCCTTATCCACGTTGTATCGGTTTGCAGTGTGTTCAGTTATCTAGCGAAGCACCTGGCAATCTCTATTATGTCTCTACACTAACTATAAGATCTAAAAATCATATACATAACTTTAAGCTACCCATTCTCTTCAGGATGGACATTATGAATTAGGAACCTATAGCAGCTGTTAATACCATATAAAATACAAGTGCACACCAAAAAAAAAAGGGAATATTGCAATCACCAGATGCTTTGACATAGTCAAAAGCCTTTATTTTCCAAATCTTTTTTTTTTAATTTATTTATTTATTTTACACAAGAACCAGGGTACAGGCCAGATGTGCAGGAGGGTGAGAGGATTCACCAGAGACAGAGTGGGGAACAGAACAATCAGACTGATGAAATACACTGCTGAGGGGAGCAGCGGTCATGACAGGAGAGGTCTGCAGCACCATGTGGGACCCTCGCCAGTGGCTGGGGATCAAACTGGCGCTGCAAAGGCTGTGGGCAGTGTCACAGCGCTGCGCTCAACCACCTGCGCCACCAGGGGAGGCCCTACCCTACTTTCCAAATCTTAAGCTCATGGAATAGAAGATAAAACAGAGGTTAAGAACCCTGTGTTGTAAGCACAGATCAGATGTCTACATGTGTCCTGGCTCCCCCAGTAGTCACTGGAGTTGGGTAAGCAGACAAAGCTTTGCACAGCAGCTCCCTATTTTTCACAAGTCAAACTTCTCTATAAGTTTTTACTAAACAAATGCTTTTAAAGATGACAAGGAAAAAATATTGGAAATCGATGCCCAAGTGAAAAACCACTTTATCCAAGGACAGTTCATGGCTTTATGACATCCTTCTGATGATGAGGTGGAATCTTACGCTTCTGATTTCCACCCACTGGTTTTACTTCCTTGCCAGAGACCATAAGGAACAGCAGCTTTTTTCTCTCCTCCGTGACAGGTTTTGTTGTTGTTCTTGTTTGTCGGTATTTGAAGAGTTGTTATCTTGTTCCCCTCAATAATCAGCTTTCAGCTTATTTTCCTCAAATGCCTCCTTTTTCTTTTAAGTGGTGCTTGTTTTTCTTGTGTGGGTATGGTGGGGAGGGAGCATGTTTTCTTTGGTCTGTTTGGCATCTAGTTGTCTTAATATGCTCCTTCCTGGCTTCTATATTTTTAAAAATTATTTTCTCAGTTCTTCATATATAATAAGCTATACTAAGCTTATGTATGAAGTTCTATGACTTTTTGTGTATGTATCCATTCGTGGACCACCATCCAAATCAAGACATAGGACAATTCATCAGCACAGATATTTCATTTATAATTTGCCAGTCAACATGCACCCTCTACCTCATGGGTACATTATTTTGACTTACAGTATCTGTGCTGGCATTTCACATCAAATATATCACAGTCTTTCCTTACCTGTGTCTAGGATCCTTCGTTAAGCATAGTATTTTTTGAGTTTGCCTAAGGTCATTAAGCATGGTGTTTATAAGGAAACAAATAGCGTAAAGTGAGCTCTGAAGCACACACAATAGTAAGTCAACAGAGGGTTAGCCATTCCTTGGTAGTGAGCAGGAATCAGAGTGAGAAATAATAATATGCAACATAAATATGTAAAATAATTTCGAGACTGAGTGTATAAAATAACGGTAAATGATAGGAACAAAGTTACAGAGGAACATCCCTCTTCCCCCAGAAGGTATTCAAGTTAATTCAAAAAATAAAGCAAAAGAAAAATCTTTTTTATCTTTCAAAAACAAAATCTGTCTTCTTGCCCCATTAAACAAAGACCTCACAAACTCCCACTGTTCAGGGGATTTTGGATTTCTTCTCATTTTCAGTATTCACATCATACTTTTTCTCCTACTGAAACTTAAAGTCTTGTAAGGGTTAGAACTCTGGGTAGTGAGCAATACTCATACTAAATCACAAAGACCCTCATCTAAATTTATCTTGGATTTCATTTCCAAGTGTTAGGATCCTAGGACACCTGGTAGTACCTCCTTCCACTGCCTATTGACCTTGGTCTACATTCCATGAAACTCCAGAGTTTGTTTCTCATCTGATGGATTCAACTGCCATTAAGTATGATCGGTATGCAACTGATAAAAAGTATGTTATTTCCTATCTCATTTCCCTCTCGACCTCTCCCTGCTAATCTTTGTTAAAAGAACTACCTGACCTACTATTGTCAAGAGGTCCAGAGACACTGCTTCTCGGTAATTCTTTGTATTTTATGAATGCCATCGGCATGTAATAACTGCATTACTAAATGTGTTCCCACTATCTTTGAAAGATATCTTCAGAGTTTTTTTCTTAGCATAATTCAAATGGAAAATTTCTAAGTTCTTTTTTTTTTTTAACTCCTTTGCGTAAATAGCAAGAAGTATGGTTGCTGGATCTTATGCAAGACTCATTTAGTTTCGTGAGAAAACACCACATTGTCTTCCATTCTGTATTCCTCAAGCCCCGTATCCTTGCTAGCATCCACTCTTGTCATCATCTCATGTCTTGGCCATTCAAACAACAAGTATGCAGTGGTATCTCACTGTTGTTTGAATTTATAATTTCTCAATGACATATGATGTTGAACATCTTTTCATCTACTTATTTACTATCTGTATATCTTCATTGGTGAAGTGTCTCTTCTTAAATCCATATTTGATTTGTCATCTTCACTTTCAAAATATATCTGAGGTTGAACCATTATTCTACCCCCTCCACAATCTTCTTGAAGTAAACCATGGTATCTTCTCTCTCACATGACTGGTGTTATAATAGTTTACTAAGTGACCTTGATGCTTTGTCCTTGACTTTTTACCCTCCATCTTTTTTTAAAAATGTAGATTAAGCCATTCTTTGAAATTCTAACATATTTTCATATCTACATAAAGTCATTAAAATGACTTAACAAATAATCTGCTCCTGGTATCTCTCAGACAGCATTTCCTAATAATCTCTCCTGCATTCACTCAACACTAGCTCCAGCTACCTGAACCTCCTTTATATGCCAGATAAACTTCTTGGGGCTATTGCTATTTTTTCTGCTTTAACCTTCTGTTTCCATATGACGTTCTCATTTCTTTCAGGGCTTTTGTGGAAAGTTAACATCTCTGTGAAAGTCTGTTTTATCTTCTATTTAAAAATATAACACTCCTCACTCAGCTCGCATAACCCCTTTGCAAACATTTCCCCCACCATTCTACTCGTGGCTATTGAATATCCAGTATATCAGACACACTGGTATTTCTTGTTGTCTCCCAGGTACTTTAAATGCTAAGTGCATTAAGATATGGATTTTGTAGAGTTTTTTAGTACTATATCTTTAGCACCTAGAAAAATCAATGTTTAGACCCACCAGAAACACAAGAGGTAGCCTTGCTTCCCATAATTTCGTCAATAAGCTTATCAAAAAGAGATCTTTACCAAGACAGATTTTGTTAGAAGTACCAAATTGTTTCAGTTTACAATTCCCTTAACATGAGGCTTCAGCATAATCTTATATGATAGGAGTCAGTCATATTTATTTTATGTGAATTGTCAGGTATCCATTCACTTTAAAAATGTTATTGGTCTCTTCCTTATTGATTTATATGGGCTTTTGTGTTAAAATTAGACCTCTGTATACTATTAATCAAAGATTTTTTTTATCAATTTTCCATTTGAATTATGCTAATGCATTCATTTTCTTTTCAGCTAAATTTATCAATGTATTTAATAGTTAGGGGATTTTGAGACATATTTAGAAATAACTTGCTATTCTAAAATCTATACATTCAAGTTTTCCTCTCATATTTTATGGCTTATTTATTAGCAATCTAACATCTCTGTCCTCCTAATTTATTTTTATATTGGAGGTGATGTTGAAATTAAAATTCATTTTTACTTTAAATGGCTACCCATCTAGGTCAATGTTGTTTATTTACATTTTCTCAACTTATTGCAAATATGGCCTTTATAATAATTTCCATCTACACTGGTCACTTTTTTAACTATAGTTTTATACATGAAGTAATGACACTTTGTTTTAATTAATAATACTTTAAAATATGTCTGAATATCAAGATGGCTATTACTCACTTTTAGTGTCCAAATTTGTTAAAGTATTTCTGCAGTATTTGGGGGTAAGGGGTGGAAGAGGGAATGAGTTTAGGAATAGTTTATCTTATTGTGACAACCCAAAGGAACAAAGACTAGGTGCTATTTCATTTAAATAGTAGGTGGAGAATTTCTTGCCTCCCTCCCTTGTGGACAATTTTCTCCATATCCAGTGTTCTAAAGAGAAACTTGTAAAACACAGAGCATGGAAAGTACCTACTCTGAGACACTTATTCTGTTTTCTGGTGCAGATTACTTTGCACTCCGCTGTCCCCTCTCAGGGGACATCGGAATTCTAGCATATCACTCGGATGTCCCCTCTCAGGGGACATTGCAATTTATTAGTGATTACGGGGAATTGAGTTATTTCAACGCAACTTTTTGAGACATGCATGTTTCCCTGAAGTTTTATCTTCAAAAGGCACAAGAAATTAAATAAAAATATCGTAAAATTACTAAGATATATACAAGAAATGTCAGAGGGTTTTGTGTCGGACGAGAACGTGAGATGCGTGCTCACGGAGGTCCGAGCACTTCGCGACGCCACTTAAAAATTGCGATAAGGGGAGTTTGTAGAAGAAAGGTCGGTTTTCGAACATAGCGCGCACTGTATAGTGAGATATATAATTACAAATAAACAAGTCTACATCTGGAGGAAAAGCTTTTCAAAGCTGAGCTCATTTTGGTTTGAAGCTTCGAGCAGTGCACATAGATCTAACGAGGAGAAAATCGGAAAAGTGATTCTTTTCTTAGTGAATAAATTGTTTGGTGAAAGCTATTTTGGTAAATATCATCTTGTCAGTCAGTAATAACAATTAGAAATTTTCAACCCATGCATTTATTCATATTTTTTATTAGAACAATGGCAAAGCGTCCAACCACGAATGAGTCTCATGACACAAGTAGTAGTGAAGATGAGCTCCAGATAGACCTCTATACAGACATGTCAAACATGCACTAATCAGCCTGCAATGCATATTGGGGAGTGTTACAAAACTTATCACACTGTACAAAATTATAAACAATAAAATTGTTTTTTTGCAAATATACATTCCTCGATGTCACCCAATTCATATAAGTCCAATATCATTATAATATGTTACTTGGTTCCAAAATTATACTAAATAATACGAGGGTCTGTAAATGCACATTTCCGCTGCAAAGTAGCGTCGAGTACCTGGTAGCCAATGTCCAGAATGGTTCGGAGTGCAAAGGTTTAATACTTTCCTTGCCATGTAGTCTTGCATAAATTCCTTAACCTCCATGAGGCTCTTTTATCACCTATGAAATGAATACAAACTTACAATAATCTCATAACATTTCCTGTGAGGAATAAATTAGACGATGAATCTCAGTACCTTGGCATACAGGCACATAGTAAGTGTCAACTATCATTGTTAGAAATAATTTAAACTCTGGTTTATACACGTAAGCATGAACAAGACATGATATAAAAATGCCACATGGTATTTATTTTGGTATTGATATGAATCAAGAGAAAATATAAAATTTCTCTTCATTATTTGTGGATTCCAAATTTGCAAATGCATTCATTATTAAAATTTATTTGTAATCTCGAAATCAATACTCGGGTGATTTTTGCATCCTCAGTGTTGTGAACAGACACTTGTGCAGAATTGTGAAAAGTTTGAGTCACCATGGTCCCCCCCTGAGGTCCAGAGGCAGATCACACTCACTACAGCTCTCATAGTGGATCAAAGTCTACTCAGTCTACATTTTGCATTTTGTGCTTTTTGTCTGGTGATTCTGCTGTTTCAATGGCCCCTAAGCACAGTGCTCAAGTGCTGTCTTGTGTTCTAGGTGCACTCATACAAAGGGTCAGCTCCTGTTTGCATATAAGTTTTTATCTATTAATGACTAAGTTTCTGACTTATTTATTTTACTTTAAAGATAGTATGTGTTGATCTTTTCTTCTAGTTGTAAAAATCACATTGTATTCAAAGTAGAAAATTTTAAGCTTTGTGAAATATGTAGAGGGAACTATCATAGCCATCCATATTTATTAATACATGATATGTGACACCATGGAGTATACTTCTTTTTTTTATTTGAAGATCTATTTATTTATACATACAAGTGTTGGGATACAGGCCAGAGATGCAGGGGGTGAGAGGATTCACCAGAGACAGAGTAGGGAACAGAACAGGCAGACTGACTGAAATACACTGCTGAAGGGAACAGCGGGCAAGTCAGGAGAGGTCTGCTGTGCCATGTGGGTTGTTCCCTGGCAGGCCTGGGATCGAACTTGTGAACTCATACTTCAGAGGCTGCAGATTGCTTCATAGTGCAGTGCTTAACCCCTTGTGCCACCAGGGAGGCCTGGAGTATACTGCTTAATCTGGCTTATTTCAATTAACCTACTGTCCTCAAATTCTATTGATATTGTCACAAGTGGAAATGGGAGTTCCTTCTTTCTTTTAGCTGAATAATATCTGTGTGATGTGTGTGCACATACATGTATGCGTATATGTATGTCAGTACATATAACATGTATGATTTGCAAATATATATCCAGACCCTGAGATTGTTTCCATCTCTCGGCTCTGATGAATAATGTTTTCATGCGTGCAGGAGTTCAGATATCTCTTTGATATCCTGTTTTTAATTACCTTTGAATATATACCCAGCAGTGGGAATACTGGATCATATAGTAATGTTGTTTTTAGTTTAATTGAAAAACTTCTATACTGTTTTCCATCTTTCCATCAACCATGTATCGAGTTTCCCTTTTCTCCACATCCTGGCTGATGCTTGTTATCATTATCCTTTTTATTATAGCCATTGTAACAGGTGTGAGGTGATACCTTATTGGGCTTTTGATTTGTATTTCCCTAATGATTTGTAATGTTGAGTCCCTCCTCGTGTGCCTGTCGGCCTCTGTGTGTCTTCATTGGAAAAAATATCTTTTCAATCGGATAAGTTTCAAGAAGTTTCAAACATTTCCCCATATTTTAATGCATTTTTAGATATTAACTCCTTTATTTCACTGTTTACTGCTTGTTTACTTTTGCTTTTGTCACGTTGGTTTTTGGAATCCAGTCTAAAATATTCACTGCCAAGTCTGATGTGAAGGAGCTTTTTCTTGATGTTTTCGTCTAAGTGTTTTATGTTTTCAGGTATTAAATTTAGGTCTTTAATCAATTTGGGGTAAATATACCACTTTGGCAGCTTTGTGGAAAACAAGTTTTAAAGGGGCAAAAACATTTAGAAATATGGTTCAGTCCAGGGGCAACTAACAGAAGACAATCAATGAAAAAAGCACTGGTTGTAGAGGTAGTGAAGAAGAGAGAAAAAGACACATGGGAACACTTTTATATAAATTCAAGTCTTTGAGACTAACACTTTATCTGAATGCCTGGGTGTAATTTGTGAAATACTGGATGATTGATTGTTTCGGTTTATAACTTCTCAGTTCAAATCATCTTTTATGCCTTAAGTGATCCAACAGGCGACATTCCCTGAGAAGGTAAACTGAAGAAAACACCATTTGTCAGCCCACATGTTGACACTGGTATAAAAAGTGCCCTATTTATTGTGCTACTTCATGATTCCCTCGTTTCCAGCTATGTTGCTACCAATAATTATCTCAGGTAAGACTGTGGCTGTGGCCTTGACACACTGTCTAGAAACTTGAAGAAGTGCAAATGACTTTTTGTAAATTGGTTATTTTGGAGCTAGAGATTCTGTTTTGAGGCTGAGAAATGTTTTTTCCAGCATATGGATTGTAAGTTTGCAACTTTGCAAACCACATGTTGTAAAATACAGATATATTTATGTTGTAGACCTTGCTGTTTCTGGAAGGAAGACTAAGACAGTACTTATGGCTGCAATCTTCTTTGAAAAACTGCTGTGCCATGATATGAGTTATATGTCCTAGAAGAAAAACCATTATAGAAGAGTCTTACTTGAAAAGGCATGAAAAGAAAATACTAATGTGATAAGTGATCCCATATAGTTTTCTATTTACCTAGAGAAATTAAGCAGAAATAACACTTCACCCTAATCCTCCTTATTCTGTTCACATCAGAAAACTAATTCTTCAGTGGCTTCCGTGAACTTGAATTCTGACTATATTTGTTAGGAGAGTCATACAACCAAAAAATGAAGGCACCAACAATCCGTCTTCCTACTCCTAGAGTCTGACCTCAGAATAGATGTGGATGAGAATTGAGCTATGGCTATCACTAATATTGTGCTACCATTTTAGGACAAAATTGACAACCTCAATCATAAAACACCCCCCAAATGAACAATACACAAAGAAGCCCCAACCTGTAAACAGGGCACTCAGTTCCCTCATAGAAATCTTTGTTCCATTTGAGATATTACAAGTCCAAACCTCCTGTTTTTTTTCCCTCACCAGTGACATCAGAACATACACAGCTAGAGTTCACTGTGATGGAGTCATTCATGCCTAAGACTAACCCATTAAAATATTTCTATTGCTAAATATTTGAAATAATCTATTTTACCTGATGATTTTCAGTTTAGCAATCCTAGAACTCAAATAAAAAAAACAACTGCAGATTAACCCAAAATTTCATATAAGAGCTCATGACAGATTTGAGAAGGACCAGTGGTTGTTCTGGCTGAATTGAAGGCTTTCTGACAGAGTGTCTGATGGATATATAGGTAGCAGTGGAGCCATCAGTGCTGTTCATGTAGCTAACTTCATTGTGAGAACTGGAACTTCATTATCACTAGAGTAGAAAGGCTCTAAGTTTGTGTTGTAAGCTTGTTCTTTGCAATGCAGAACAGCAACTCTCCTGATGTGCCCTTCATAGGAGTATAAATACCATGCCAGGGGAGAAATCCTTTTCTTCCAAAGATGCCTGTTTTACAATTATGAATGACTTATGCTCAGGTTATTATTTCTGTAATTGGTTCCTGGATGATCTATATCTCTAGTCACCTGCTATTGTTCTTAACAATATCATCTTGCCTGAAGTGTGCATTTTAACTCATTTATTCCACACTTACTAAGTGCACACTATGTATTGTTTCCTACAGTAAGTCTGGTAACACAAAGATGAGTGGGATCTAATCTTAAATTGTAGGATCTTATAGTTTTGAGAAAGAACAGAAATGTGAATAAATTATGCCAACATTATGCTGAATGTGCTATAAATAGCAGTATGGAAATGAAGCTATATGACAAAGGTAAAATAAGTAGTTCAGAGACTAGGAAAAGGTTTTCCAAAAGAGGCCACCTTTGAGACAGTATTTCAAAGAAATGTTCTTTCTACCCCTCTTGCCTGCTTTACTTATTTGGCCTCCATAGAATTATTGCTTTAAGAATCAATGTTGTAAAATACAGATATATTTATGCTGTAGACCTTGCTGTTTCTGCCATCAAATGTTGAACCAAACCAAACATCTCTTTGGTTTGTATGGGTTTGTGATGTAAAAGGAGATAAATGTATTGGTAAGTCTAATTCCACTGCTTAAGTACTCACTGCATTTGGCATCTTGTCTAGGTCCGTATTTTACATTTCCCCAGGGCTAGAGATGAGGTGAAAGAACAATATGTATAAAAGCTCAGTGTTGGTGTCCCTGACTTAAAACTAGCAGGGAAGAAGTCCTTTTGTTCCAACAAATATCTTTTAAAAGCATATTATAAATGTAAATGATGGTTTTATGAAGTAAATGGAGATACTAATACTCTTATGGCCAGTGTCAAGAGTTCAATGAAAATGGTCCTATACATCGTGCTGTCTTGAGTTCAGGAAGTCTTATTATAAGTAATTTTAAAGATTTTTCTTAATAAAGATCAGGGAAAGTATATATTACTTAATGTGGGTCAGAGCCTGTACTTCATGTAAAGTCCACATATTACTTTATTACCAGGGCGAGGGTTAAGTAAATATTTCAAGATTTTGGGAAAGAAAGCATTTTATTTATTGTAAAGACAATCTTAGCCTTAGGAATAGGTTGCCTACCAAAAGTTCAAATTGCAAGTTATTTTGTCTTCAGCCTTCATTAACATATTGAAAGAAACCAACGAATTGCTGGCATTAAATGGAATGATTCTTGATCTTATTCTTCCCACCATTTTTGTCCATTTCTCATCATCTCCCCTAATATGATCATTGCAAAAGCCCTGTCCTACATTCACTGAATTACTGTAATACCTTCACAATTTAATTCCTTTCCTCTATTTCCAGCTCCTTCATTTCAGAATTATATATAGGATCAAGTTATTTATATTGTATTATATTTATAATGTATACATAAGAGCATATCACCCCCAGCTTACAATCCCAGTGGTTTCATGTTGTAATCAGATGAAAGCACCAGTGACTTGCATTGCCTGTCAGTTCCTTGCCTTCTTCTCCAGTCTCATACTACTTTTCTCTGACTTTGGTATCGGCCATGTTGTCTTCCTTTTTGTCTGTTGAACAAACCAAACTCATTCACGCTCAGAGAAATCTAAAACTTTCCCATAATTTTACCTGAAACACTCTTCCTGATATATTCTCTTGGATGCCTCCTTTTAATAGTCCGAGTCCCAATTTTAAGTGTTATTTTCTCAGTCTTTTATTAGAAAATCAGACCCCTTCATTCTCTTTGATGTGAATCTTTTTTCTTTTACAGAGCACTTTGTAGTATCTGAGATTGCTTTCTCTATTAATTTATGTATCTATTGCCTTCCCGTGTGATGATGTATATTCTGGATGTATATTCAGAGTCAGGGACTCTGTTTACCATATTCCTAGGGTCCAGACTCTGCATGGCATGTAGTGTAAACCCAGTGATATTGCCAGTTCTAGGCCAGGTCACTAATTTTCTACTGACAATGTTAAATCAGCAACCATGATTTCTAGAAAGATTTCTCATGGTGATTTAGTCAGCATTTCATGTTCCATTTTCTGTCTAAATGTCATCTTCTGGGAAATGTACACAGAGCTCTTACCTTAAATATAATAGACACAATTTGCTAATTCCATTTGTTTCTTATATTTTAAATGTTCCTTGGAGATGTAGTGAAGAATTTGACTAAGAGCTTCCCAGAGCAGTCACTAATTCAAAACAAATGTTCATATATTAAATTATTTGTAATAGTTCCTGGCTCTTATAGCAGTCCACAAAGACTTATTAACCTTTATGGATTTCTGAATGGATAGAAAAATGTTACAAAGTATGGGTGCTGGCCAGCAAAAAATAGAGATTGGTAAGAGTTAGTAAGGACTGACTCAAGGAATAGGGTAGGAGAAGGAAGAAATTGGGCATCTGGCTTCCTTAACTTACAAAGATACAAGTTGAGTCAGATGCTCCTGTAGCACTGTGTTAAAGAGAAGACGTCAAAGTGAGTATATAATATCAGAATATCACATATATTCTCTATCGTGTTTTATATGTCCAATAGATCACATTTATAATATTAATGTAAGTTGATATCAGCCACCAACTTAAAAACATAAAACATAGGGCCTCCCCAGTGGCGCAGTGGTTGAGCGCTGGGTTGCGAAGCTGCCCACAGCCTCTGCAGTGCCGGTTCGATCCCCGGCTGCTCCCCGGCCACCGGAGGAGGGTCCCCCATGGCGCACAGACCTCTCCTGCTGCCCGCTGCTCCCCTCAGCAGTGTACTTCGGTCCTTCTGCCTGCTCTGCTCCCTGCTCTGGCTCTGGTGAATTCTCTCACCCTCCCACGCTTCTGACTGTACCCAGTGCTTGTATAAGTAAATAAATCTTTAAAAAAAAAAACATAAAACATAAATATTTTGCATTCTATGTATTCCAGTACAGAATCTGCAAACATTCACCAAGAATGTGTGATGTGTTGCTATGACTGTCATTTTGTCCACAAATGTAATTCAAATTCAATGCTATAGCAGTTATATTGATTTGAGGTGAGGGTGTTGGAAATTTTATTATTAAAGAAGATAAGTCTATTTATTTATATTTTTTAAATGCTATTCTTTTTTTTAATGTGTTCATATTTTTTTTAAAAGTTTATTTATTTATTTATACAAGCACTGGGTACAGTCAGAAGCACTGGAGGGTGAAAGAATTCACCAGAGCCATAGTGGGAAACACAACAGGCAGATTGACGGAGGACACTGCTGAGGGGAGCAGCGGGCGTGACGGGAGAGGTCTGCGCGCCATGTGAGACCCTCACCGGCTTCCGGGGATCAAACCGGCACTGCAGAGGCTGTGGGCAGCTTAGCAGCCCAGCACTCAAACGCTGGAGGAGGCCCAGTCTATTTATTTAACTATGTAATGTACAGTTAAAAGCTAGGACCTTTTTGTGAACGTGAAGGCAAAATCACAACAACAAAATAAAGAGCAGAAAAGGGGTGGTATAGGACTATGGGGCTGATTGAATATTTGACTATCTCCTATCTGCTCCTAACAAGCTACATAATCAGAGACACTTTGCCACCTTTTTGAACCTGAGTGCTCTAAGTTTTTAAGTCGCAACTATATATTTGATAAGATCCTTAACAAAAATAGTTGATATTCTGTGTTACCAAGGAGATAACTTTGGCTGGCTATCTTATGCCTGTAAAATCAGATTGCTCTTTAAACTTAGGATACTCAGATTAAAGTGGCTCATGAGTTTTGAAAATAAGTGGATGAGTACATTTATTTAGATAATTAAATTTCTGTTTAAATATAGTAGCAGGCTTTATTAAAATATATTTTAATAAAGAAAATGATTTGTATAACATACAATGTAGCTACTGATGTGTAATAATTCTTGACGTTTTAGTATAAATATCTTCTCTAAAACTTTATAGATGTAAATTTGTAATCTATTGTCTTCACTAATAAGCTCAACATTTCTAGAAGAAAAGGACTATTAAGGAAGACATTGATGGCTAAAATCTCAAATAGGATGATTATGTAATGGGAGATATGAAATACAGGGCTATCAGTGCTATCAAATTACCACCTCCTATGAATGCTGATCTAGACCTAACGAAGACATCATTTAGTTCAGGAACATATGGTGATAAGAAGACAGAAAATTTAAAAAGAAATGCATGGGAAAGGTTACACCTTACATTAAAGAAGTACTGTGTGTGGTGATTATTTAATTCAAAATCATGCTACCAGCTCTCCTTGAAGCCTTTTGGATTTAAAGCTGACTTCCTTAGAGTTGCCAATAATTAAGTAAGTTTTAAATGACAACTGCAGTTGTCTTAAGAGGAAAGAAGGGCCTCCCTGGTGGCGCAGGCGGTTGAGCGCAGCGCTGTGAAGCTGTCTGTAGTCTCTGTAGTGCGGGTTCGATCCTGGCGGGCCAGGGAGATTCCCACATGGTGCAACAGACCTCTCCTGTCGCACCTGCTGCTCCCTTCAGCAGTGTATTTCATCAGTCTGCCTGTTCTGTTCCCCGCTCTGTCTCTGGTGAATCCTCTCACCCTCCCACCCATCTGGCCTGTACCCCAGCTCTTGTATAAATAAAATCTAAAAACCCCGAATAGCCAAAGCTCTCCTGAAAAAAAAAGAAGGGAATGGAGGCATCACACTCCCAGACTTCAAGCTATACTACAAAGCCATAATCATCAAAACTGCATGGCATTGGAACAAGAACAGACATACAGGCCAATGGAATCGAATAGAAAATCCAGAAATAAACCCACAGATTTATGGTCAACTAATCTTTGACAAAGGAGCAAAGAATATGCATTGGAGCAAAGAAAGTTTGTTCAATAAATGGTGCTGGGAAAACTGGGTCACTACATGCAAAAGAATGAAGCTTGACCACTACCTCACACCATACACAAAAATCAACTCAAAATGGATTAAAGAACTAGACATAAGACCTGAAACCATAAAATATATAGAAGGAAATATAGGCGAAACACTACGGGATTTGCACATCAAAGACATCTTTACAGACACATCACCCAAAGCAGTGATAGTGAAGGCAAAGATAAACAGCTGGGACTACATCAAATTAAAGAGCTTTTGCACAGCAAAAGAGACAATAACAAAAACAAAGAGAAACCCCACCAACTGGGAGAACATTTTTGCACCCAACACTAATGATAAAGGACTGATCACAAAAATCTGCAAAGAGCAGATAAGACTCAACAACAACAAAGAAAATAATCCAGTCAAAAAATGGGCAGAAGAGCTAAAAAGAAACTTCTCTGAAGAGGAAATGCAAATGGCCAACAGGCATATGAAAAAATGTTCAACATCACTTGTCATCAGGGAAATGCAAATCAAAACTACCATGAGATACCATCTTACACCAGTGAGAATGGCACATATTAAAAAAACTAGCAACAACAAATGTTGGCGAGGGTGTGGAGAAAAAGGAACTCTTCTGCACTGTTGGTGGGAGTGCAAACTGGTCCAACCACTGTGGAAAGCTGTGTGGAGATTTCTGGACCTACTAAACATAGAGCTTCCATATGATCCAGCAATTCCACTCCTAGGTATTTACCCAAAGGACACAGAAGCATCCATTCCAAAGAACACCTGCACCCCTATGTTTATAGCAGCACTGTTTACAATAGCTAAGCTTTGGAAACAACCCAAATGCCCAAAAATAGATGACTGGATCAAGAAGATGTGGTCCATATATACCATGGAATATTACTCAGCATTCAAAAAAGATAAACACATGCAATTTGCAGCAACATGGATGGCGCTGGAAGGGATCATGCTCAGCGAAATAAGCCAAAAAGAAAAAGAAAAATACCGGATGGTCTCACTCATAGCAGGAATCTAGAAAACTTAAATAAGGGACCAGGAAAATGAATAACTATAAGAAAGTGAAAATCAAAATCAACAAAAAACTATGAACCAGAGACACTTTTAGGGGGGTGGGGGTGGGAGGGGAGGGATTGGGGTCAGAATGGGGGGGCTGCAATTGTATGGGGAATATAACAATAAAATTTATAAAAAAAAATAAAAAAATAAAAAAAAATCTGTAATAAAAAAAAAATCTTTAAAAAAAAAAAAGGAGGAAAGAAGATACATCACAGCGCTGGTGGATCTGAGCATTTACAGTTTACCGAATGTCTCTCTGCTTGCCTACTTTTCAATGTCTGAAATATGTCATCAGTTGTCCAAAAGGTCATGAGTAAAATTTGAAAAGTTTCAGCAGCGGAGGAGGAGAGTCACAGAATGATACACCAGGACTTAAGGACTTAACATAATGTTTTCCATGTATTTTTTTTTGTTTGGCAAAGATCCTAAATGCATACACCTTTTTCTCCCCTGTATTAATAATCCAAAGAAGCATCCATAGGAAATAGACAAATAAGTCCAGGGTCTTAAGCAACAGTAAGAAACATGACAATTACTGCTAGACCCATTCCTGAAAACATGCCCAATGTAAAATAAATGAGAGAGTACAACCTCAGGATCTGTGGGGAAGAAATACAGCAAAAATACCACCAATGACTCCATCTCTTTCATTAACTGATGTGGATTGCTCTTTTACTGAGAACTTTCTAAAGCAGAGGTCATGCTCCATACTACCCAAATCTCCAGCGTTTGCCCATCACACATGTTGTCTATAATGTTATAGTGGGGAAAAGACAACTATAAAATTGTATTCAAGGTCAAAGATACAAATTTCGTAAGGAAACAAAGGGCTTCAGGGTGTCAGAAAAGGAAGACAGCTCTCCAAATTGGGAACATTGGGGAAACTGATCACATGTTTCCCTAGTACATGCCTGATAATCTCTAGTCTGTCCCCAGTATAGTGCTCAAACATAATTGAGCAGAAAATCAAGCATCATCAACTCAGTCCTGTCTGATGAAAAAAGTCCTTCCCTAAATCCCCAATGGAAACAAATTTGAGCTGCAAGTTCCCCTTGGGTGTCCTTACCTGTCTTTCTCAACTGGGTCCTATCCAGAGGTTGGTGGCTCCCACATTCCCATTCCAAAGCTGGTTAGGGGTTTGGGCAAAGGCCCTTATTTCATTCTGGGCTCTTGCCAAATCTCTCTAAAACTGAATCCCCTGTGGTAGTTACCTGTCTTGTGTGGAGGGGGAAAAAAGGAAATAATATTAACAATAAACAACTGTTACTATGAAAACATATTGAGTGGACTTATTCAGACAATAGATCAATACAGAGTTTATATATGACTATATCCAAAGGGACAAAATTTATAAAAGAAGATACAAATATACAGTAACAGTGAAAAGAAGTTTCTAAGGGAGATTTTATGTTCCGATTTTGATCACTCACCAACTAAAAATAATGACAGACAAATACAAGGGGACCAGAATGAGCCCAGAAGAACATCTGACAGGTGACAGACATACAGGACTGCCCTCTGAAATGTAAGTTGCAGTGGAGGAGAACAGCGAGCATGTTCTTTGGAAATGTCTGCAAGAGGAAGGAAAAGCTAGTGGGGCTCAAGAGGTGCAGCAGATAAAACATAGGCTAAAAATGAGAACGACCAAGGCCAAGCTTGACAGATACCTACATATTCATAACGAGTATATTCCACAGCAATTCATTTTAGCCACTGACGGACAAAGTAGGCTCTGAAGCCCACCCCAGAAACTAAAGTGAGGACTGATAAACCTGGAGATTGCCTCTCACTTACAAAGGTGTCTGTTTCTGGGCCTCCCCTGGTGGCGCAGCGGTTGAGTGCTGGGCTGCGAAGCTGCCCGCAGCCTCCACAGCGCCCGGTTCGATCCCCAGCCACCGGCGAGGGTCCCACATGGCGCGCCGACCTCTCCTCCCGCCCGCTGCTCCCCTCAGCAGTGTACTTTATCAGTCTGCCTGTTCTGCTCCTCGCTCTGGCTCTGGTGAATTCTCTCATCCTCCCGCACTTCTGACTGTTCTGACTGTACCCAGTGCTTGTATAAATAAATAAATAAATAAATAAATAAATAGATAAATAAATAAATAAATAAATCTTTAAAAAAAAAAAAAAGGTGTCTATTTCCCATGTAGACCTTCCATCCAGAGAACAGCGAGCAGAAGACTGTCATTTGATTTATTAAGTTTTATTTTTTTAAGATTTATTTATGCATACAAGAGCTGGGATGCAGGCCAGAGGTGCAGGGGGTGAGAGGATTTACCAGAGAGAGAGTAGGGAACAGAGCAGGCAGATCTACTGAAATACACTGGTGAGGGGAGCAGTGGGTGAGACAGGAGAGGTCTGCTGCTCCATGGGGGTCAACTCCCTGCCCAGGGATCGAACTCATGCTGCAGGGGCTACAGATAGCTTCATAGTGCTGAGACTTAACTCCTTGTGCCACCAGGGAGGTCCCATTGATGTATTAAGCTTTTAAATGAGTATGTGAAGGGTAGAAAGATGTAATAGATGTAAATTGGGAGAGACCACTTTGCATTGTCTGCTTTTGTTTTTCTAAAGTATATACAATATGAATGATGTAGCTAATAAGGCCAGAGTCACCCCCTAGCTGACTTGCCAAGTCTCACGGGCACTACCCCCAGGTAGAGATCAAACTCAAACAGGGGCCTCAAGGATGAGTACTGTGCACAGCTGCCTGTCCAAGGCCCCTGCTTCTCAGAGCACTGCCCACCTGTAGAGGCAGGATGCTACCAACACAGATAAGTGGGAGAGAGTGCCTCCTCTCATCTGTCTGAACATCTAGATCTTTTTCAGTCTGAGGAGTCTTTCCTTAGTAATTAGTGAAATTGCAATGTCAACTTCAGTAGAGATTTTGTGATTTAGCCAGAGTGCCAGACAAATGACTTTACCTGCAGAGGTCCATCAGCACAGCTGCTTATTGGAAGTAAAATGTTGTCTCCTATGTCGTGAAAGCTCTAGGTTGCAGGTCTCACCTTGTTCACTGCTGTGTCACTGTCACTGTGCACAGTACCTGAAACCTGATATCCAGAAATATCTGTTGACATGTTGAATGAATTGGAATGGATATCAATAGAAAGGAAAGGGAAGAGGAAAAGTTGTGAAGTTTCTTTCCACCTTTGATACTGGGGAGGATTTCAGGAGGGAGATCTTTAGGGTGAAGGGACTCCAGATAAGGAAAGCCCCTGAGTAGAGACAATCCAGGATGATTTGGAAAGCATAACGGGCGCTGGTTGTAAGGAGGCATAATCTTGTTTGTGTAAAATTTTGAGTATTAGGACGGATTGTACACACCAGCGCCTACCTATTCTGTCCTCTCCGATGTTTACAACCTGGTGTCCTTACAGTTCGTTGAGTTTCCTTCCAAGTTTGTTTTGTTTCTTCTGTGCAGGGAGGTAAATGATGAGTGCTGTTGCAAAAAACACAAGCGCTTAAAAGGATTGTAAGTGCAGTTATTGATTGAAATGGAAAAATACATGTAAGTCATATTTTCTGGCTGTTTTTAGAGCAGAAAAAGAAAAGAAAATGGGAGAAAAAAGAAAACAATCTCTTTCCAAGGTAACACAACACTACACCAAAAAAAAATAAAATCATTATACTGAGGAAGAGGAAAGAAAAATAAATGCCTGATAAATATCTGAAGGAAGATTAACATAGTGTAAAGGAAGAGACAGCAGCATTATTTGTAGTTATAATGTCCAAGCGGGTAAATAGACAGCATAACAAAAGAAGTGGGAGACAGACTGAGTAAAAGCAGAAATCCCTTGTGATTTGTGAAGGTGCATCCCTTTTCCTTCATCATTCATGCATCTGTCCCCAACAATGCACGATGCTGGGTCCTGGAGTGTTTCAGTTACTGAAGCAAGCACCCACGAGATAAATAATGATGCCATTACAGTGTGATAAGGGCTATGAAAGAAAGTTCCAGAGTGCTGTGGGATGTGTAACTGGAAGATGATCACTTAATGAAATTAGGAAAGACTTTCCTGAAGAGTATCATTTTAATTTGCAAGCAATCTTGGTTAGTTGAAGGGGGTTGTGTGATGCTCCTCTGATAAATCCTATCTCACTGTTTTATTTTTTACATTTAAATAGTACATGCCGTTAGTTCTCAGCCATTGCCTGTAGAGCAAGCACCTGTGAGCAGTAAACTCTCGAGGCCAGCTGCCTGGAGAGGGAGCACTGAATGTCATTCCACAGAGTTCTGATGAGATGAGAGCTGGTCTTCTAAATCCAGGGACAGCCAGAGAGGAAAACAGCCATCATAAGACAGGAGTAATAGTTTTATTAAAGATCATTTATTTATAGAAGAACTGGGTTGTAGGCCAGAGATGCAGGGGATGAGAGGATTCACCAGAGAGAGAGTAGGGAGCAGAACAGATAGATCAACTGAGAGGAAAAACAACTGACAGGAGCAGCGGGTGAGACAGGAGAGGTCTGCTGTGCATGTGTGTTAGCACCCTGGCCAGGGATCGAACTCAGGCCTTAACAGTGATTGCAAAGAGACTTAACCTCTAGGTCACCTTGGAGGCCCATATATTGTATTATAAATGTAGTGCAAACTGCAATGTTTAAAAAAAAAAAGCCAAAACATTACATTCTATAAGTATTTTTTGAAAAAGTAAAATGTGAATTAATGTAGAATTTATTTTTTTTTTAAAGATTTATTTATTTTTATACAAGAATTGGGGTACAGGCCAGAGATGCATGGGGGGGTGAAAGGATTCACCAGACAGAGTGGGGAATAGAACAGGCAGACGGACCGAAGTACACTGCTGAGGGGAGCAGTGGGCGAGACAGGAGAGATCTGTTCCACCACGTGGGTTTCTCCCTGGCCGGCCGGAAATCGAACTTGTGCTGCAGTGGCTGCGGATTTCTTCATAGGTTGCGTCTTAACCCCTGCGCCACCAGGGAGGCCCTAGAATTTATTTTTAATGCCTAAAAGTAATGTGATAGATGAATTTCATGACATGACCCCATAAACTTTCCCAATTAAGACATTTGTCATACTAGTGATAATGTTTTAATTTTGGGAAAAGTCAATACCTAACAAATAGAATAATACAGTATACTTACTTTTCTGTTTTATAGTCTGATAGCTCATGATTTGCAGCTAGGTTGGAGTTGACAAGTATAGCAGACTGTTAATGAGGTTTATTGAATAAAAATATTAGAAATAAACAGAAGTGCTTTATGAAGATCATTGGTCTTTGCTCAAATTGCATGTGTTTATCTTTTTTGAATGCTGAGTAATATTCCATGGTATATATGTACCACATCTTCTTGATCCAGTCATCTATTTTTGGGCATTTGGGTTGTTTCCAAAGCTTAGCTATTGTAAACAGTGCTGCTATAAACATAGGGGTGCAGGTGTTCTTTGGAATGGATGTTTCTGTGTCCTTTGGGTAAATACCTAGGAGTGGAATTGCTGGATCATATGGAAGCTCTATGTTTAGTAGGTCCAGAAATCTCCACACAGCTTTCCACAGTGGTTGGACCAGTTTGCACTCCCACCAACAGTGCAGAAGAGTTCCTTTTTCTCCACACCCTCGCCAACATTTGTTGTTGCTAGTTTTTTTAATATGTGCCATTCTCACTGGTGTAAGATGGTATCTCATGGTAGTTTTGATTTGCATTTCCCTGATGACAAGTGATGTTGAACATTTTTTCATATGCCTGTTGGCCATTTGCATTTCCTCTTCAGAGAAGTTTCTTTTTAGCTCTTCTGCCCATTTTTTGACTGGATTATTTTCTTTGTTGTTGTTGAGTCTCGTCAGCTCTTTGCAGATTTTTGTGATCAGTCCTTTATCATTAGTGTTGGGTGCAAAAATGTTCTCCCAGTTGGTGGGGTTTCTCTTTGTTTTTGTTATTGTCTCTTTGGCTGTGCACAAGCTCTTTAATTTGATGTAGTCCCAGCTGTTTATCTTTGCCTTCACTATCACTGCTTTCGGTGATGTGTCTGTAAAGATGTCTTTGATGTGCAAATCACGTAGTGTTTCGCCTATATTTCCTTCTATATATTTTATGGTTTCAGGTCTTATGTCTAGTTCTTTAATCCATTTTGAGTTGATTTTTGTGTATGGTGTGAGGTAGTGGTCAAGCTTCATTCTTTTGCATGTAGCGACCCAGTTTTCCCAGCACCATTTATTGAACAAACTTTCTTTGCTCCAATGCATATTCTTTGCTCCTTTGTCAAAGATTAGTTGACCATAAATCTGTGGGTTTATTTCTGGATTTTCTATTCTAATCCATTGGTCTGTATGTCTGTTCTTGTTCCAATGCCATGCAGTTTTGATGATTATGGCTTTGTAGTATAGTTTGAAGTCTGGGAGTGTGATGCCTCCATTCCCTTCTTTTTTTTTTTTTTCAGGAGAGCTTTGGCTATTTGGGGTTTTTTGTGATTCCATATGAATTTCATCAATAATTGTTCTATTTCTTTGAAGAATGACATTGAAATTTTGATTGGAATAGCATTGAATCTGTATATTGCTTTTGGAAGGATGGCCATTTTAATAATGTTTATTCTTCCAATCCATGAGCAGGGGATGTCTTTCCATTTCTTTGTGTCTTCTTCTATTTCTTTAACAGTGTTTTATAGTTTTCTTTCTATAGGTCCTTTACCTCTTTTGTTAGATTTATTCCCAAATATTTGATTTTTTTTTGTTTCAATAAAAAAAGGGATAGTTTTTTTGATTTCTTCTTCTTCAGATTTATTGTTTGTGTATAGGAAGGCTACTGACTTTTGCGTGTTGATTTTGTATCCTGCCACTTTACTGAACTGATTGATGAGTTGAATTAGTTTTTCTGTGGAGTTTTTGGGGTTCTCTATGTATATTATCATATCATCTGCAAATAGTGATAGTTTGACTTCTTCTTTTCCTATTTGGATTCCTTGGATGTCTTTCTCTTGTCTTATTGCTCTGGCTAGGACTTCCAGTATTATATTGAAAAGCAATGGTGAGAGTGGACAGCCTTGTCTTGTTCCAGATCTTAATGGAATTGCTTTCAGCTTTTCACCATTGAGGATGATACTGGCTGTTGGCTTGTCATAGATGGCCTTTATGATGTTGAGGTATGTTCCTTGTATCCCAAGTATTTCAAGGGCTTTTATCATGAATGGGTGTTGCACTTTGTCGAAAGCTTTCTCAGCATCTATTGATATTATCATATGGTTTTTATATTTCTTTTCGTTGATGTGTTGGATAACGTTGATTGATTTCCGGATGTTAAACCATCCTTGTGTCCCTGGAATGAATCCTACTTGGTCGTGGTGAATTATCTTATGGATACATTGTTGGATTCTGATAGCTAAAATTTTATTGAGGATTTTTGCATCAGTGTTCATTGGGGAGATTGGCCTGTAGTTTTCCTTTTTTGTGTTGTCCTTGTTCGGTTTTGGTATTAGTGTAATGTTGGCTTCATAGAACGTGTTTGGTATTGTCCCTTCCTTCTCAATTTTTTGGAAGAGTTTGTGAAGGATAGGCACTAATTCATCTCTGAATGTTTGGTAGAATTCATTTGTAAATCCATCAGGTTCTGGGCTTTTGTTTTTTGGGGAGGTTTTTGATTACCATTTCAATTTTGCTGCTTGTAATTGGTCTGTTTAGGTGTTCTATTTCTTCTTTATCTAGCTTTGGGTGATTGTAGAGTTGTAGGAATTTGTCCATCTCCTCTAGATTGTTAAACTCGTTTCCATATAACTGTTCATAGTAGTTACTGATTATTCTTTTGATTTCTGCTGTGTCCGTTGTGATTTCTCCTCTTTCATTGATGATCCTGTTTATTTGTGCTTTCTCCCTTTTTTCCTTTGTGAGCCTGGCTAAGGGTTTGTCTATTTTATTGATTTTTTCAAAGAACCAGCTCTTGGTTTCATTGATCTTTTGGATTGTTTTTTTAGTTTCAATATCATTTATTTCTGCTTTGGTTTTTATTATTTCTTTTCTTCTACTGGTTTTGGGGTTTTTTTGTTGTTCTTTTTCTAGATCTTTGAGCTTCGAGATTAGGTTGTTTCTTTGAGTTCTTTCTTGTTTCTTGATGTGAGCTTCTATTGCTATATATTTTCCTCTTATTACTGCTTTTGCTGCATCCCATACATTTAGGATATTGGTGTCCTCCTTGTCATTCAATACAAAGATTTTTTTAATTTCTTCTTTGATCTCCTCATTAGTCCAGTGGTCTTCCAGTAGTGTGGTTTTTAATCTCCATGAGGTAGGAAAGTTCCTTGCCTTCTTTTTATGCTTTATTTCTAGTTTGATGCCTTCATGGTCAGAAAAGATGGTTGATATGATTTCAATCTTGGTGTATCTGTTGATGTTTGTCTTGTGCCCCAGTATGTGATCGATCCTGGAGAATGATCCGTGTGCGCTTGAGAAAAATGTGTACTCCGTTTTTTTGGGGTTTAGTGTTCTATAGATGTCTGTTAAGCCCAATTGCTCTAGGTCCTTATTTAGAGCTTTGGTTTCTTTACTTATTTTTTGTCTTGTTGATCTATCCATTGTTGATAGCGGTGTGTTGAAGTCTCCCACTACGTATGTGTTTTCTCTGATGTCTGTTTTCAGAGAGGACAACAGTTGTCTGATATATTTTGGTGGTCCTTCGTTTGGTGAGTATATGTTAATGAGTGTTATTTCTTCTTGAAGTATTGTCCCCTTTATCATAATGTAGTGACCATTGGGGTCTCTTTTTATCTTTTTAAGTTTGAAATCTGTTTTATCTGATATAAGTATAGCTGTTCCTGCTTTCTTTTTTGGTCCATTTGCTTGTAGGATTGTTTTCCATCCTTTAACTTTGAGCCTATTTTTATCTTTTGTAGTTAAATGTGTTTCCTGGAGACAGCAAAAGTTTGGGTTTTGTTTCTTAATCCAGGCTGTTGCATGCTTTTTAAATGCAACAAAACCAGGAGGAAATATAAATAGCATTATCTAAGATAATTTTCCTTAAAAAATTCCCTGTGAACAGTCTTATACTATACATCTTTTATCTTATTTCTTTTCTTTTTTCCATCTCAGGATCTTTGTAGACCTCCAAAGCTTGTAAATCTTAGGAAATTCGTATTACATTTTGCTTTGTTGCAAGTGCATTAGGCTTCCTTAGCAATGCTGTGACCGACATTACCTTAGTCACTTCTACTTCGTGCTATTTATTGTCTGGGAGAATGTCCAGAACTCAACAGGACTACTCTAAGTCACTACACATCCACAAGTCTTTTTAACAATAGACTCTCAGGTATAAAAGTTTAAAAGTGATGCATTGGAATAACACATTATTTCTGGGCTCAGGAGAAGAAAAATTAGTAATATAAAAAGGTAAAGGGCAAAAATAGTTAAAAGCAGCATACCTCAGGCCACTGTGGAACTGAATGTATTCCTACTAACTGTTCTAAAACTACTAGCTTGCCTGTATCAAATATCTATGGTTTAACAACCTCAACATTCTCTAGTTTAAAAGATCATGTCTGGCTTAGCCCAGGATTCTGTAAGTCAGCAACCTTGGGCTCAGAATGTGGTGCTTCTGATATCTTCTGGACCACTTGATGAACCGAGGGTCTCCTAAGAGATGGCTTCTGCAGCTTGGCTGGCTGTCACTTGGGGCACCCGTGGCTCTTGCACGGGGGGCCTCTCCTCCTCCAGTGGGGTGGCCCCAGGCTTTCACGTGGCAATGGAAGCTTCAGGGGAGGACAGAAACAGCAAGCGAGGGCACAGGAGAGGGAAGGAGGAGAAACAGTCGTGATTTTAGGGCATTTGCCCACATGCTTTCATTTCTACCACATTCTTTTGGCCGAAGTAAATCACAAAACCAGCCCACGCTGAAGGAATGGGGAAATTAACTTCACCTCTTTTTGTGTCCATGAATTTGGAATGTGGAATTGAAGTCATCTTTGCAGCCTTCCGTCTTATACTTCCTGAACACTTGTCAACAGATAAAAGAAGTCTTTCAGGTTTTCTAACGTTGTCTTAGGATACAATGTGATAATTTCATGGAATCATTTTTGCAAACTATCATTGACATATCCATCTAAAGTTCTTGATGTTTTTATATGGTTAGGATTTCTGAATAATTTAAAATAAAGAGGAATCTGATGGAGTGATATTTTGTTTAAGACTCTCAGAAATACACAGCTTGGAAAGATTGCTCAATAAGAACTTTTCAGACATTTACTTTATGACTAGTATTATTAAATAATATATTGAGTACAAATTTTCCTGTCCGCAGAGAATTGTATTTGTTTTATAAGAACAAGATTATATGTAGATGATAGCATTTATTAGTTAAGAAATAAGAGATCTATTTGACCTATTTATGTGTTTTTATAAATGAATCCTCCGATAATATTCTCACACTTCAGTCTGTAACTTGAGAACGTTGTCATATCAATAAAAGATTAGGTTGTGAGGCAAACAAGAAGCACTAAAGAAATTAGAGTTAAATGGAAAAACAGGCACAAGCCTGTTAAGGAAAATTTCAATGAGAAAGTGGGGCTTGAACTGGTTCTTGAAAGGCGAACAGTCTGTAGAGGTTACCTTTTATTTCGAGCCATCCCTTCTATGCTTGTCTGAGATTTTAGAGCTGGTTGGCTCGCAGCAAACTCATTTTTCCTTTGTAGTTGGTGCCCTGCTGGATTCTGCCAGCAGGGGGCACGAGAGGAAGCCTTTTCGTTCCTGTGGCAACTGTGCCCTCCCATAGCAGCAGTAGGATCCAGTTTGCAAATTTAGACACCAACATCACCACTCAGTGCTCTCCCCTGAATCCTGGCCCCTGGTGTGTCTCTGGCAGTTGATAGCTTCAGTCCTTCCAGTTGCCTAGTTATATTTATTTCTGTTTAAGTTCTTTGTATTAAGTGTTCTGTGCTCATATAACTGAGTGGTGTCAGTCTGTTATGGATGGAGGTAAGCTGGCCATGGACTTGCTGTTAAGACGCGCCTGTCAGTCATACTAAGAAAGCCTTAAGAGGCTACTTTATAGGGGATGGGAGTGGAATGCATGTGTTGAAAAAAATAGAAAGTAATTTTTTCTTCCTCTGAGACTGCTTCCAAGAATGGCAGGAAAATGGCTGATCAGCCTTTGCTCTGCAGATCAGCACTTGCTCACCAAAACAAGGTCTCTCACAAGGGAGCTGGGATGGGGAAGTACATGCATGGAGGGTCAGGAGTGGCCCCAAGAAAATGCAATGGTTCTGGGAAGATGAAAGGAAATGATGACAACATTGGCTCATTTAAATGAAAGGCATTTGTCAGCAGTGGTGGAAAATGTACGTGGATAGAGGACCTCAGAAGTCAGGCGGAATGGCTGTTTTGACCAACACTGCTACAGGATTACAATAAATAAATACTTGACATTTCAGTCCATATGTTTGTTCCTTTAGTGATGATCACAAGCAAGTTGCCATTTAAAGGACAGAGTGAATATAATTGGTGATGCTATAGTGCTTGCTTAAATTGAAATTGATTGTCATATATTCTACGTTTCTTTCTCTAAAAGTGGTTTTTATGAGAAAAGCTGATTCAGTAGGAAAATTCCCTGGAGCAATATGAATGGCGAGTTGATGACCCGCTACCTGGGCTTGTGCCAGGAGCATGGGATGTGGATGAGAACCCTAACCCTATTCCTGCTGAGATGACCACCGTCACCAACCTTTTCAAGACTCACCTACACGAAATGTAGCACAGTTGCAAAATTCTGGACAGTGAGATCTGATTTTTCAAAAATGCCAGGCAATAATGAGGACAAACGAGTTTGCTCCATTTAAAGTAAAGAGAAGGGACCTCCCTGGTGGCCTGGGGGTGAAGTCTTAGTGCTATCACCACTGTGGCCTGAGTTTGATCCCCAGCCAGGGAGGTGACACCTCTCACACCCTGCACCTCTCACCTGCACCCCAATTTTTCTCTGCATAAATAAATACTTTAAAAATATTTTAAAAAAATAAAGTGAAGCTGTGCAGGGCCACAGAGATCCATGGGTAGCACAGTGGCCGGCACATGTAACATTTATTAAATATGCATTACAGGTGCCAGGCAGGAGGCTAAGAATGCTATGTGCAATGTTTAATCATTATGATAACCCTATGAGCGAGACGATATTGTGTCACAGAAGGGGGAAAAGACTATGAGACTTGATGTCTGTATTTGAAACCAGTCAAGAGTCCAGAGCTCACCTTTAACTGGTAAGCTTTACTTGGGAAGGGCTTTGTGTGCAGGGAGTAACCAATGGAATGAATGGATGCAAAGAGAAGGCCTAGTTTCCCTTTACCTAGGGTTGTTTTATACCCATGGGATTGAGCACTCCGTCAGTGCAATGCCAGATGATGCTTACGGGAAAACAATGCTCACGGGGAAAAGGACTTTCAAAATCAATTAGGTACTGAAATTTGGAGAGAAGAGGTTATTCATAGTGCCAAAATGTTCCCTTAACTTTTGATAAGAAGCTGGTGGTGGAAAAGCCTGGCTACATTTCAGATGTGGGGAAAAAAAAATGATTCTGCTTCTTACAGTGAAGCCTATTAAAGGGTTCTTCTTAATTGGAATTACTGATTTTGTGATTCAAGTCAATCTAAAAATCAAAACATGTTTCTACATTGCATGGAAGCATACACTGCTCCATCTGCATGTGTCTGTGCACACAAGCCCCTCCCCACACACACAACATATGTACGCACACAGACTCATCATATGTGAGAGTAATAGGACTCTTTAGCTCCTCCACCCCCAGTTTTACAGATTTCACCTACTTAGTTCATGGCTCAGGGCTGGTATTTACATAGTCCACTCCAGTTTGGATCTACCTGACCAAACACTTCCAAGCAGCTGGCAAATAGAATAGTAACTATCTCTAGTTTTCTAAGGGTCTCCAACTCCATCTTGCAGTGAAATTCCCTTAGTTCCTACTCCAAGATGCCTGGATCCAGCACCTACAGGGGGGCCTTGTGGTATAGCAGGAGACCTGGTGAGCTCTGCACCTGCGTGCAAGTTGATCAATATTTTTAGTGTCACTCCTGGCTCAGGCCTGATTAAAACCCAGGTCTCCAGTCTGGAATGCAGAGTCTTCCTTGTCTGACTTCCCACCTTTCTGAAAGGCTAGCATTTATTGCAGTATAGCTAGAATTCCTCATCCATGCTGCAAAACTAGGTTCAGTTATTGAGATAACCTTTCCCCCTCCCATAGAGAGACTAATTCCTTTTACATAAGTGTTTATGTTGTAAATTTTCTCTGCCTAATTGTGTCGAGTTTATTGATGGCGCTGTGATTCCAGAGCTCTTCTATTTCCCATTAGTTTTCTCTTTAAATGTTTTGCATCCCTTCTGTGTTTCTCCAATTCTTCTCAGAAATTGTTCTTTCTTTTTCCTTTCTGACAGTTCTTTCTCTACCAACCAGATGAAGATCTGAAAATTATACCTATAATCAGAGTTGAATGCTCACATGTCTAAACCACATTTCCCTCTCTGTACATTATCAAAATATTTATTGAAACTCTAAATATGTTATTAGCAGTGAATCATGATGAGGTAACTTGATAAATAATAAATGTTTTGTGTGTGATGCTCAGAATCTAAGTATTTATAAGAGCTCACTGTTATGGCTTTAAGGACATTCATGCTACTTTCACAAATGAAAATACTGCCTAATTTCACTCACTTAATTCCCTGGTAACTTATTTATTAAGTCAAGTATCTAATATTCCCTCTTTCCCCCCTAATATACCAACAATAGAACAGTCACGCTTCTAGAGAAATGGCCGAGTAGATAAGGATGTTACAGAAAGATCAGTCAAAAAGGAAAAAGAAAGAACTGTTTCTGAGAAGAATTGGAGAAATACAGAAAGGAGATAAAACATTTAAAAGAAAAGTAACGGGAAATAGGAGAACACTAGAATTAACAGCAGCATCTATAAACTCGACGCAATTAGGCAGAGAGATTGTTGCAACATAAACAGGCTTACGTAAAAAAGAATTAAGTCTCCATGGGAGGTGGGAAGGTTATCTTTAATGTCTAAGGCTAGTGTTTTACAGGATAATCAGGGATGTTCCATCTAATTACCTGCTTATTGTTGGTGGATGAGATATTCAGCCTGTCATGCAGATACTTTGTCTTAATATCTATATGTCCAATGTCAGTTATAAACTATACAATTATGTCCAATGTCCAATGTCAGTTATAAACTATATGTCCAATGTCAGTTATAAACTATAAAGAAGGAAATTATGTGAAAGTTTAGAAGGGATGGGGGTTATTCTTGTAAATTCACAAGTTAGTTTAGTGTGTTAATTTATTAGACTATTATCATACTACCTCTCTGTGCTACGTATGCTATTACAAATTCTTACTGGTTTTAGATAAGGTAAGGGAGCAGTCTGCAGTTGGATAATAATATATACCATTACTATGTGCCAGGCACAAGACTAAGTATCATATAGGCCTTTAAATATTTTATGTGGATTATCTAATTTGATTTTCATGCAAAACTATGGGATGGAAATTATTATCTCCATTTTGCGAAGGAAAATTGAGACTTGAAGAATTTAAGTAATTTTTCCAAGTACATTCTGAAAGCAATGGAGATATTTGGACTTCTAAACCTGAACTCTTCACCATTACTCATTTAATCCCTGCTAAAACCCTGAGGCAGGTGGTATTTGCATTTTCCTAAAAGTGGATACTGCATTTGGATGATGTTATAAATTCAAGAATTATTTCCCTCAAAAAGATGTCTTGAAATTTGAGCCATCCCCATACCTCTGAATGCATCTTATTTGGAAATAGTCTCATTGAAGATGCAGTTACTTAATATGAAAAAAGGAAATTTGGAAACCAACAAAGAAGGCAACAGCAGTGATTAGAGTTCAGCCCCCACAAACCAAACATCGCCTGGGGTACCAGAGGCAGAAAGAGACAAGGAAGATTCTCCTTGAGCCATGGAGGGTCATGGCCCAACCAACACCATCATTTTAGCCTTTTGGCCTTCAAAACTGTGAAATAATAAATTGCTGTTGCTTTGAGGCACCCATTTACTACCCTGGGAAATGAGTACAGGTAGTTGAGAGTTTTGCTAAAGGTCTTGGTTTAATAAGTTGCAGGTAACAAATTATTAATATTGATGAATGCATTCAACCCTCAGTCAGATCATGCCTCTGCCCCACATAGAACTCAGGGGCTTTCCATTCAGCTCAGTAAAAGTCAAAATCTTCAAAATGGCTTAGAAGCTCTACCACGATGCTCCCCACCCCTTCTTGTGACTCAGCCACTCTCTGGCTCACTGCCTTCCTTACCTGCTGTCTTTGAATGTGTCATCTGTCTTCCACGCCTTGCTTTCCTCTGGTTCTTTACTCAGCCTACAATGTTCTTTTCTCAGATATTTGCTTGACTAACTTCTATGTCCCTCAAATCTTCATTCAGGTATCACTGACTCATTCAGAACTTAGCTGGCCCTTCTATGGAATGCTTCATTGACTATGGCTTCCCAATCCTTTATTTCCTACTCCCATGTTTCATTTTTGCCATAAAAATGTAGTTACAGAAAATTTAATTTCTAGGTTCTATTTACCACCCCCCTTCTGTCCCCCTATGTTAAAATGGAAACTTTTCAAGGATAATCAGTGTTTCTAGACTATTTATATATATATGTAATATATATATATTTAATATATATGTATACACACACACCTCATATACACACACATATATGTGTATATGCCAAAATCTGTATATACTGGGGTGTATATATATATATATATATATATGTGTGTGTGTGTGTGTGTGTGTGTGTGTATGTATATACACCCCAGTATATACAGATTTTGGCATATACTGAATGCACAGAAAATGTTGAAGGAAGAAACTAATCAGTGATATCTGAATTCTGTATATTAGTACTGATATTAAAATTTTTCTTGACCCTTTAAATAAGAGTAAAGCATTCTAATAAGACATACCAGTATTTCCATAAGTTTATACTTTTCAACATTTTACATCACCTACATGAAAATAATTACTGGGAAAAGAATATGACAATTGTTGACTTTTTTCATAACTTTGTTTTTGGTTTATATTGTTTTCTTGACTCTTGTGGAGTAAATGAAATTTTCTACCTTAGGCCATTTGTCTGTCATTAAATGAAATAGAAAAAGCTAACTATTCTGTTTCTTGTACCCTATTTCTTACTGCATTTCATTGCACAATCAATACTGATTTACATTAATGCACTACTGATTGCCTCTACCAAATGAACCTCCAAAAGTTTCCTCTGAATAAATTGGAAAAATGGTAATAAATGTTCAGCAAATCTCAATCCATAATTGGATAGCTGTGCCCCCAACTGGTAAAAAATTGTATGAGGTGCTGAGTGTAATCTTATTTATTGATTTCCTTCATTCTAGAGTTGGTGAAGGGCAGAAAGAGGAACAGTTAAATCAAAATGTTGAAATGTTGTGATTTATTAATAGAAAGAATGTGTCACATCTCTCTGCACACCTACAAAATTGCTTATTCGTCCTAAATGTATTTTCAGACAGTTTTTTTTATTTGGGGAACCAAAATGACGACCAGGCAACTTTATGATAATCATTTTCTCCTTTCTGAAAAAAAAAAAAAAACCTTTCATTTATTTTATGTATTATGATTCATGGTAAATTATTTCAGCTATGACCAGATAATTGGACATATGTCATGATTTCCTCTAATCTTTATTCTCATAGATTTTAATTTCTCAGTTAGAGCAATCCAGTCAGAGACAGACTTGGCAGCAGAAACAAATTCATATTTCAGTTGACAGGTGCGGTATTGGACATCCAAAAAGGCAATCAGGCAGGCATTTTTCCAGAGGGTTATAAAGTATGGTGCATAAAGCTTGCTTTTTCGGCACTTTCAAGTTAGAGATAGAAATAGATTTACATATTCTCCTTGGTAATTTGGTTCCTGGGAATTTGCTTCAATTTTATTTATCTCTGGACTTAGAATTTCAGATTCTGTACAAATATAGAAAATGATCAGCCATTAGCAAAAGTCAAAGTGCAGATGACTGTGGACAATGAGGCAATATCACACTTCCATCAGAGTTTTGGTTTAGATCAGTTTTCATTTATGGCCTTGGGGTGATATGTGAAGTTGACCCAGAGTTTTGTTCTTTGAGGAGAATGTTTTATAAGAACATACCCCTCCATGCCAGTTTGTTCCTTGCAGAATTTGCTTGAACCCAGACACAACAATTATTTTTTTGCATGAATTAAATGCAAAGGTGGAATTTTCATAGTGATGGCCACGAGTCATGCAGTGCCAAGAGCTCCTTCAACTACCTCAGTCTGACATGCAGTTGAAGGGGTGTTTCATTTCTAGTCTGTGTATGTGCTGGTGTAAGTATGTGATGGGCAGCCTAAGACTTGAAGTGGTCTCTGTTAGAGAGAAGCTTCCCTATCCTCATTGAATGGGCCACTTCTAAAATACCTCAAAGGACAAACCTCTGTCTCCCTGTAAGCCATCTGCATGTGTCGTAGGTCCAGCCAATACACCGTGTTCTGTGTCTCATGGAGAACTAAACACTTCACTCTGAATTTGGCAGCTTGAAGGTAAAAACTGGAGAGGTATTTGAGATGTTCACCCAGCCAGAAAATGTGCTCTTAGACTTTTGCACTAGAAAGAAATAGAAAAATATCACAGTGAGTTTGATGAATAAAGTAGAATATTTGTTCTAACTGGTAAAACACCTGAATTATACATAATTTAGAAAATAGTGTTGCTTTCTTCATTTTAAGTATGTGGACAAAACATAAATATGATTTGAGAAAATTTTAAGGGATGCACATTTAAATAAGAGAAGTCAGAGAGAGAGAGAGAGAGAGTATGCCTAAGAATATTATAAAAGGTAAGGTGAAGAAGGAGACTTCATATTGAATTTAAAAGAAAAAATAAACTTGAATAATCTAAGAAAGAAAATTCTAAGAGATAGTTTCTGTGTAGTTGTTTTTGATTATTCTTCTTAGATTAGAATGGAAACTCACCCAGAAGCCAAGCAGTACAGCGTAGAGAGGATGAGCAGCTTCCCAACTCCCCCCTCCCTCTGCTGTCAGGCCCAACAGATCTCATTGAAATCCAGATCCACACTTTGATTTGTTCTGCATTTAACAGTCAGGCTAATTTTATTAATCAGTTTGGAGGTTTGTTGTAAGTGGAGTCTGAAAATCAAATGTATATAAAGGAAGGGCTGCATTGGACACTTTTCACCAGTCTCAGCAAATCAGGACTGACTTTTCCCCTCAAAGTTTCCTGTTCTAGAAATAATGTATCCAGTAGGGAAGAGGAAGAAAAATATGGTCTTGGTGGAAACAAACTTCTACATTATATCCTTTGAATTACTGTGGCTTCCTATGTTAGCCCAGAAGATAGTGACCTACAGGTCAGCAGTGGCCTGTGGTATAATGGTCTAGTCTTTGCAGTATGTCCCACCTGTGGAGTTCATTAGACAAGAAACAGATGCCCTCAAAGTCACTTCTGCATGAGTTTACGTGCATGACCCACTTTAACAAAATACCTCTGAAAATCAGAATCTTATTAGAGGGTTGTTATAAGGTGTTTGTGTAGTATCTATAAATTGCACATAATTTTGGCTTAACTCTCAAGCCCCACTGAGGTAGAAAAAATTATTGAACTTGCAAATGTTGGTTTACTGATTATCTTGTCAGAGACACATGTTGTAAAGAGAGCATAGACGCCAAGCTGACAAGGCTGCAAGCTGGGCAATTCCAACTATATGCCATTCTAGAAAAAGTAAAAATCGGGGGATAGTGAAAAGATCAGTGGTTGCCAGTAGTTGGAAACGTGAAAATGAATAACGGAGTGTAGAGGATTTTTAGGGTAGCAAAACTATTCTGTTATGAAACTCTAATGGTGTGTGCATGTCATTCTATTGTTTTCTAAATGAAAAGAATGCATAAAATCAAGAGTGAGCCCATCTTAATATAAACCGTGGACTTAGGGTGAGTATGATGTGTCAAAGCAGGAATATCCATTATAACAAATATAATGCACTGGTGAGGATGTTGGTAGGGGGAGAATCTGTGGGTGTGTGGAATGTAAGATATATGAGAAATTTTGCTGTGAATGTAAAAGTGCTCTCTACAAACTGAAGTCTTAGAGAGAGATGTCAGGTGCTCCTCATGCCATTTCCACTTTGACCATCCTAGCCAGAGTATTGCTCATTTCTTATTTATCACTCATGACCTCCTTTGTGGCCTTTTTAGCTAAAGTAAATTCTGCTTTCATTTAGATCTAAAACTATTGCTCTTTTAAAAGCTATTCTTATCTTATTAGGCCTATGGTCAAGTCCTTTAATAGCTAAAATCAATTGAGCTATTATTTAGGTAACTATGATGGAAAGTACAGTGAGCGACGGATTATTCAGCTAAAAAAATAGTGAAATAGAAACCCTGTTCTGCTTTTATTGGTGATATTGTAGGGAGTTAGAATGAGTAGTTACTGAAAAATCAACCATGCTGCAATTCAGTGGCATAAAACAATTAGAATGTGTTCTTGTTAATAAAGTGTTGCGTCAGCTGGATGGTGTTTCTGGGCTGTGGTCAGATGTGGGTGGCACAGGCAGTTTCCTGTGAAAAAGACTCCACTGCATGTTAAGGAAAATACCTTACAATTTACCCATCAGACTCTGCCTAGATTCAGGATTTTCATTTTTGACAATCTGGACATTCCCCAAACATGTGGCAGTTTGATATTTTGCTGGGACGTGCTTCTTTATTTGTCTTGCCTTTATTGTTTGTCTTCCACACTGGTGTAAACTCCACGAGGTGAGCTGTGTTGTCACACATCTGAAGTGGTGTGAACCTAAACTCCCAAATCATACTGTTATAAACCAACTTTACCTCAATGAAAAATAATTTAATTTTTTTAAAAGCAGGGTGTTTGGCAAATTGCAAATATTACATATATATGCAAAGTCACTTCATGACATTTAATTTCAATTTTTTTAAAAAAGATTATGCATACAAGAACTGGGGTACAGGGCAGAGATGTAGGAGGTGAGAGAACTCACCAGAGTGGGGAGCAAAACAAGCAGGTCTACTGAATATACTGGTGAGGGGAGCATTTGGCGAGACAGAAGAGGTCTGCTGTGTCACATGTGGGTTAGCTCCCTGGCTGGGGATCGAACTTGTGCTGCAGTCACTGCTGATAGCTTGATCGCACTCTGTCTTTAACCCCTGCACCACCAAGGAGGCCTCTAATTTCAAATTTTATGTGGAAAATTATCTACTAAATATTATCTTAGAATTTGAGGCTTGATGAAATTCTCAGGGGGCTCTCTGAAGTACATATTCTACAAACCAATATGGAAGGTAGAGAAGGGGCCAAGGTCAGGAGTAGCATTGAGGAGAGACTTTGTGAGATAGATGGTATCAAAGACAGATGTTTGGCGGAGGAGTGCAATTTCATGAGTGGGATGGAACTTTCTAGAAATGGCAACATTATGAAGAAAATCAGGAGGAGGCTTAAAGAATTGGCAATAGAAGGCAAACATGAGACTGATCTGGGGATATCCTAGGAGACTAATGGGGAGCAAACTTGGGCAGGTACTGGCCCACCTTAAATGGGCCTTATAGTGGCCTTTGTCTTTCTGTAGGTCCTGAATGACCACTCATGATCTCTTGAGCAGCAATGATTTGAGCTTCTAGACAGGAAAATCCACTTGGAAGCAATGTCTAGACCAATTATAACGGAACAGTGATAAAAAGTTGAGAGAACTGAGAGAATAGTGTGAGGGTTTAGTGATTAAATTTGTTGAGAGTATTGAGTGGGACATAGGAAGTGACTGCAACAGGAAGGAAGTGATGTGAGACATATTTGATATTCGAAGAAAATGGGGGAGAAAGGCAGGAAAAGGGAGATGATGCAAGCTACAATGTCCATTGGGAGATAAAGGCAAACATTTGTGAAAGTGGGAAATTAGTAGAAAACTAGGATGCATGCTAGAAGAGTGAATGAAAATAAATAGGCATGGAAATAAAGGTTCTAAGAGTCAATAGAATCTCTAGCATAGCTAAGAGACAGTAGAGAATACTAGTTCGAACTAAGAGAGCAGAGATATATACTTCATATCTATCTTTATAGAAGGAAAAGATTAAGCACTAGGTATGAAGATTGCCTCTCAGGAAGAAAGAGAAATATGAAAAACAGTTCAAGGATAACCCTGAGAGAATATATCCTTTTGGACTATAGAAGAACATGTTCCTTTATTGAAATAAATTCCTTTTGTTTCATATTGCTTAGTTTAATAACTAGGTGTGGTTGATTTGTGATATACCAGTTTAGAAGATCTCAGCTAACCTGACACAAGATTAAAAATACTCATGATACTTGATATGTTGGGCCCACAAATATTGGCCTTTCATTATAATGATAATAATGTGAATAGATTTTAGACCTTATATTACTTGGTGATTGGTTTTTCTGAGATAAATGGCACCTGTTTGGAATTAGAGTTCAGGTACTAGTATAACAGGAAGCGTACTTAGGGAATGATTAATAATAAGCTATTGGCTGAAAGTACCAGTTAGCAACATGGATGGTGCTGTTAATTATTATTTAATGATTTTTCCTAGACTGCTGAATAATTGACACTGATGAGAAGGTGACTCAGAATTGATTTATAGTACTGGGAATGGGTTGTTGAAATGCCAATAGCAATAGTGCCTTATTAAATGTTCCATATAAAGAAGTAAATATTTCTAGTAAGGCTTTCTCTAAAGAGAAAGATCTCAATAGTACATGTTATTTATTTATAAAAATAGGAATTATCATCTCAGTTTATAAGATGACAAGCACCAAGTTTTTCTCTGAAGACATATTTAGTTAGTGACAGAATAATAAATAGGATTCAATATAACCCCATTTTGGAAGAAAAGTAAATTTATGCTTTATAGCTTGTTTTGTATAAAAATGCGTTGATATTTATATCACATGGTTTTAGAAGCTCTATTTTATTAATGAATTCATCTTTAAATTTAATTGGTATTATTTTTTAAAGGACCTGCATTTTTAATGTAAAAAATGATATAATTGGGAAAGAAATGTTGTGGAATTGATTTTGTTTTATCAGTATTTTTATTATTAAAACAAATAGAAGGAACAAGATAATTTTCCTAGTATCAGTAAAAAAAATGTTGTATAGCATATACACAAAGGGCATTTTTGTTCTTCAATCAAGAAGGTAACCGGGTTATAGCATCCCTGTCTCCTGCCCTGTCTGTTTTTTTTTTTTTTTTTTTTGGCCTTCATGCTTGTTCTGTTAGTCAAATGGTGATTTTTGTACCATCTAAATTAGTGTTTTTCAAAGTGTAGGTCCTAATCTATGAATGAGCTTGTGATTCAGGATTCATATTTTTTAAACATAATAATAGAATGAGATGGGATGAATTAAAAAATATATACTAAGATACATCTCACTAAGTGTTACTAAGTATTTTGTGTATTTTTTACATGCATATTTGTCTGTTGAGTCACACTGTAACATGTACTTTTGATCAAGAAAGTGTTACTACTTTCTTGATAGCTACTGATATATTTTGAGATATAGCTTGTAATTATTCCTCCATTCCAAATTAGTTTTAAATTAATTGATCCATTATTTATAAAGTATCTGCTATGTCAGTGAGAATTAACTACCAAAAAGAAAATACCTAACTTCCTATTATAAATGATGACATGCAGGATTAGACAGTTACCAAAGGAAGAGAACTGCTAGAAGGAGGATGTGCCAGGCATTGCTGTTTAATATTAACTTTTTTTTCTTTTGCCTCTTTGAACTGTAGAGAGTTATCATTTATTTCTGTATCTGTAAGAAGAAACTTATATTTTGCCTTTGCCCGTATTTCTAGCACAGTGCTCCCAAACCTTTGGAATTTCCTGCATTGAGTGATAAAGGTGTCCTTTGTTATGTTAATGAATGATTTGGGTGGCCCTTAAGGTTAGGGGCTGCTGGTCAGAAAGCCCACAGCCCACCTCAGGGAGGACAGGGCCTCTGCAGGTGACTCAGTTACTGATGCCAGTGACTTCATCAGTCACGCCTATGTAATAACCTGTCCATAAAATTGCAAAAGGTTGGCTATCTGAGAACTTCCAGGATCACGAACATGTGGAGATTTGGTGAGAGTGGCAAGTCCATTTGGAGAAAGCATGGACATGCCCTGCCCTTTCCAAATACGTCACGCTACATACCTGTTCTAGCTGGAGTTTCATCTGTATCCTTTCATATCCTTTCATAATAAACCAGCAATCCAGTAAGTAAGATGTTTCCTTGAGTTCTGTGAGCAGCTCTAGCAGATAAATACAACCCCAGAAGGGAATTGTGGGGACCTGATTAATATAAACCTGTGTTCAGAAGTATAGGTAACTACTAAGGCTTCAAAATGACATCTGAAGTGTGGGATGGATTGGGGTACATGACACCTGAAGTGTGGGGGTGGATTGGGTCTGGAAGTATTGAACCCTTAATCTGTGGATTCTGAGACTACTTTAGTGCCTGCTCTCAGTTTTTTCTAATTGTGACTTTTGCCTTTTAGTATGCCTTGTAATTCTTTTCTTGAGAGTTGGACACAATGTACTGGGTAAGGAAAAACTGTAAACAGACCTTTAGTAACATGGCAGTGAGGGGTGGGGAGTGGAGTATTCTGCTCTCAAATAAGGTCTTAGTCTGGACCTCTGGACTGTGAATTTACTAACAGTTTCAGTTTCTTTCCTCCCTCTCAGGAGGCTCAGAATGGAGAAAATAGGCTAGACTTGGTATTTCTCTTCTCACATTTTAGTTAGGCTCTAATAATCTCTCTGAAGGTTGGCATCTGGTTTACTAGTTTCCTCTGAGGCAGACATTGTTCAGTAAACATGTTCTGGTGTGCTTTTTTATTTTTATTTATTTTTTTAAAGATTTATTTATTTATTTACACAAGCACTGGGTACAGCAGAAGCACAGGAGGGTGAGAGAATTCACCAGAGCCAGAATGGGAAACAGAACAGGCAGACTCTTGAAATACACTGCTGAGGGGAGCAGCGGGCACAGCAGGAGAGGTCTATTGCACCATGTGGGACACTCGCTGGTGGCCAGGGATCGAACCTGTGCTGCAGAGGCTGTGGGCAGTTTCGCAGCCCAGCGCTCAACTGCTGTGCCACCAGGGGAGGCCCTGGTGTACTTTTTTAAATGGGTCCTTTCCCTTTCCTCTTGTTAGAGGATTTTTCTCAGATATTTACTGTGGGAACCCATGGACCTCCTGGAGGTGAGGTACCCCATATTGTACAGCCCTCATGCTGGGTCCATCTGAAGTAGGTCAGTGAGTGTTCAACTGAATGTCCAGCAATTCACCAATTATAGTTCAGCTTCTCCTTCCCGACACTGATTCCTATGGCCACTTCTGCTCTCAAGTCTCTACTCCAGCAAGCCTCAATTCACTATACCTGCCTGTCGCTCCCTTCTTGGGGGCAGTAGTTTTTCCTAGGTAACCCCCTACCCCATTACAGATCCAAGAAGAGTTCTTCATTTTTCAGGCTGTTGAGCTTTTCATTTGTTGCTAGGGTAGAGTGGTAACTTCTAAGCTCTTACCAGGAACTGGAAGTTCCTTTAAAATTTGCAAACATGTGTTTTGCAGCAATTATTAAGTACCAGGAATCATCTTAGCTGCCCTGGGAAAAGTGATGAAGACAAGTCATGTGCTCTGGAGATTTTAGTCTAGGACAAGAGAAACTGAAATATTTAACTTTTTTGTGTTCTTTTTTCCACTTTTGTTTATAGGGAATAAAGAAAAGGCTCCCAGGAACAACAGAAAAAATGGTTTACATATAGACTCACCTTATTACTTTTTAACAGATCAGTGTGTGAGGAAATAATTCATATGATAAGGAGAAAAACAAAAACAGAGCAGTGCAAAATTCTAGGAAGAACTGTTGCGGTCTCTCTTTGTTAATTTGTTAAAAATCCTAGACAGCTGACATATGGATAATATGTGGTTGGATATAAATATGAAATGGAAAAATTACACTTATATCACTTAACATCTGATTTTCATGTTCTATAAAATCACTTCCAATTTTCTTGTCTTGAGGAAGATGGACTGGGCATTAGAAATGCCCATAAATGCCAGGCTTGCTGGAATGTGTTTTGTACACGAGACTATTAGATTGCCTCTGGTCTTAGCCTAGATCTCTTTGATGATGAGCTTCTAGAAAAGCCTGCATTTCTTTTGCTGTCTGCTAAACTGATTTTATATTCAAAATAACTTATGTATGCTACCCATATTTCCTCTGCCACACACATCTTTCCTTTAATAGTAGCTTTCTGCTTTCTTGTGGAGGACCTGCTGAGATGCTCTTACGTATTAAAAAAAAAAAATGCCCCTAATTTTCCTCTCAAAACCATTTTCACAATATTTAGCAAAGTAGACCAAACTTTCTGAAAGTAAATTCAAGATGTTTGTGGATAAACAGGATGTGTTGAAACGAGGATGTATTTCAAGCTGTCTGAAGCAATATGTTCAAATGTAAACATTTCTTGAGATTGACAAGTTGTTTAAATCATCTGTTCCTGCAAATCATTAAGATCAGGAAATTTGTATAATACCATCTATAGATTTCTAATTCAAAACAAGGCAAGTAGGTCTGTTGATGAGCAGGTAAACTCCAGTGGCGGGCCTGAGATGCCAAGACTAGATGAAGACTAAAGTTTCAAATAAAAGTTGTGTAGATAAAATAAAGTTAAAATAAGGATAAATACAAGTGAATGTAGTGCAAGATAGAAATTAAATCTTTACTAGTGTGTTTTATTTTTATTTGGCAACCCACATTGTGACAGTTCATTCCCCAGTACCAGAGGAATCAACTTAGTGTTAGACGTACACTAGGAAATCGAAACACAAATTACATGTTATAATAAAGGTCCATAAGGCCACAGGTATCTGGGAAGTTGTTCACATCCTGGGCTGCCTCACTGAAACACCCTTATCCTTAAGTTTGCAAGAATTAGGTATTACCAAAAAATTTCTTGAAAATTACGAAATGAGTAAGAAAAAGAGCATGACTTCAGGTGGAGGCATTTCCCCTTTTTCCTGTCTTTCCCAGAATCCTAGTGTGTAGTTACTCTTCTGAATATTGATCACAAACTATTGTTGTATCCTGAGTTATCTTGGAAATGCACATTTGGAAGCTAAGACTACTGCAGGAGCTGGAGAATGAAGCCACAGAGGTGCCTACCTTTCTAGTACCTTTCAGGGACTCTCCTGTCAAATGAACTCATTTTACCTTGTCACAGGCTTAGAAAAGAGCAGTTCCATTAAATAAAAACTATTGTGTTTTCTTATTGCTGCTGCTGCAAAACAAGTCTCAAAATGTAGTTTATTTTGCTTGCAGATTCTATGGATCAGGAGTTCAGACAGGGCTCAGCAGGAATGGCCTTTCTCTGCTCTGTGATGTCTGGGCCTCATTTGGGAAAAATGGCCACTGGGTGACTAGATGGCTGGGAGCTGATTCACTAAGGCGTCCTCATGATGCACCTGAGGGTGGTTGCTGGTTACTGGGGGGGGTGCTTACATGAGGCTTATCCTGGGACCTAGTTTCAGGTGCAGGGGTAACTAAGGATTCCAAAGACAAGTGTCCTGCAGATACCAGAAAGAGGACACATGACTTATTTTCGTAACCTCCGAAGTCAAGAGGCATCTCTTCCTGGCACTCTACTGCCTGGAACTGCGACCACCTTGCCTGGTTTCAAGGGAAAAGGACATAAACCCCCTCATTTGATGGGAGGGGTGCCAAAGAATTTACAGACCTGCTTTAGAGCCACCACAGAGGTGAGCATTCTGTACCTGGGCTGCAGGGACTTGTGTTCTGTTTCTGAAGGCCGACCTGGGGAGGTGGGCACCAACTCTGTCAACACACAGAAGAGGCAACATTCTGCTCCACTGGATCCTAAATTGAGGTCATAGCCTAGAAAAAAAGGCAGCTCTGACTATCCCTACTGCCCTGGCCACCTCATGTCTCTACTCAAGACAACAACATTAGAAATGATTGTAAGAGCTGAAAATAAGATATGAAATGATTTAACGTTTCCAAATCACATTTATAGCCAAAGACTACATTGTATCCAGTAATTTCCTCTCTATTTCAACCCTCAGGAAACCTTTCTGTTCTTCTCTACTTAACAATCTTAATGCCAGTGTTGTAGCAGCCTGGCAATTTATCCAGAGCAAAATGTCATGTAGTTAGCCTGCTTTAGTAGTACAGTGGACATTTTCACTGTCCTTGTAGTATACACACACACACACACACACACACACATAGAGATAAAAATAGACATTAACAAAACCTTAAAGAGTTAGTATAAATACCACTTGTGGAAAACATAGACTAGAGAATATCAGGGAAGGGAGGGGTAGTTGATTCATGTATAATTGATCGATGCCTCTGTGTGTGTTGAGTGTGTGTGTGTATGTTTTATATCATATATATTCATGACTACATCTATGACACATGCATATTTAGATATGTAAACTGGCTTGGTTGTAAATGTGGTGTATCTGTATCTGTGTGTGCAAATACACAGTGCAATAGCTGTGACGATTCAAACTAAAAAATTTCTTATTCACTTTACACTGATTCAGTGATTATTTTTTACTAACATTTTTATTAAACATTACCTTCATTATCAATTAACTTGTGCATATTTGCTTATTTATTTTGGTAAAATTCCTTGCGTACTAACACTCTAAATGTATAATATGGGACTATCTATTTCATGCAGTGTCATACCTGTACACTCTAAGTACTTGCTACTCAAGCAGAACTATGTTTTGTAGAGAAGAATTGGAATTATTGGCCATTTCACTGCTAACACCCTCTGATTTTGCGGTTGGAACATTTGGTTGTACTGTACTTTCATTAAATAATATAGTAATTACCACTTTGCAAGATGCAATGCTATTCATTTACATATAATTTACCAAGTTGCATATTCGATACAAAATAATTAGATACTGAAGGAAAGGAGTGACAATGTGGGTAAGCAATCTGCTGTTGCTTCCAACATATGCAACTAGTGAAGCAGATGGAATTGTGTTCTTGGGATGTTTAAGGACTTTCAAGTGCTTCATATCAGCAGCATCTGGAGACCAATTACTGAACACTCTCCACAGGGGTCTTGCCTCAGGGTTTTTAAATGGATGAATAATATATAAACTCCATGACTTCCCACTGAGAGAGACCGAAGCAGCATCAGAAAGAAATCGTCTATTTGAGTTGAACTAAAATGAAATAATTTGAAATTTGAACTAAAGTCTTTTGTGTTTACATATGTAGTTGGTTGTCAGGTTACAATGCAGGGGCATAATGAATAGGGAAGCAAGAAACCTTGCTAAGAGTCTAAGTCAGGATGAAAAAGAATGTGAAAGAACTGATCTCCTAACTCATACCTTTTGAGAACTTCGGTAGCTCATTCATTCATTTATTTGCTCATGAATATTTATGAAGCACATCTCTCGCCTATATGCCAGGCCTTGAGATAGGGGCAGAGAATGCAGCAATGAGCAAGACCAGTGTTGTCCTATGTGCCCTGTAACTTAAAACCTTGTGTCATCCCCAAAAACTTGCTTGTAAAGTTAATTAGGCTGCCGCTGTTGTATTTTACATGTGAGAAAACGCGGAAAAAGATTACTATTAGCATGGATAATGAATAAATCAAATCTCCTAATTCTTGCAGTATTCTTAGAATGGTTTAATATTCTCCCATTGATAACCAAATTTTTATTTAATAAGAATTATCTTTACTTATGATTAACTAAACAGTTGAAAGTTTGGTTGCCCTCAATATAGGCCATACAAATAATATTTATGAATTATCCGTGGTCTGTGCTTCCATTTAGTTCTTGTTTATTTGTGGGTTGTTTTTTTTTTTTTTTTTTTGTCCTTCCATTTAGTCCTTGTTTGTTTTTTTGTTTTGTTTTGTTTTTGTTTGTTTTCTTATTAAGTGATTCACCACATGTTTATCTTTTAATGATTTATTTAATGAATAAAACAAAAGTGGAGACAAATGCTGATATAGTAAAATGGAAGTAATTACTTTATTGATGACCAGTTATAGTTTTTAAAAATAATCATTTTAAGTAAGGTGCTAAAACCTAGGATTAATACGGACTTCTAGCATTGGCTTTCCAAATTATCTACTTACTCATTGCACAATTGTTGAACATTAGACATTTCATTTTATAAAATATAATTTTTAGTGGAATTAGAAATTTTGAGATCATTGTTTTCAACCTGTGAAAAGAAACTAACTGTTCCTAAAGGAGATCATAAAGCAAATTTAATCTCATGTGCAAACATTGAAATCTTTGCTAAAGTTAACCCCACAAAATTTGCACTTGAGACTAAGAGAATCCCATCAGGTGCTCTTAATAGTCTCTCTGCAGTGAAAGCAGATACAATGATCTCAAGCAACAGAGAAATAGTCCTTGTTGCTGAGAGAGCTTCTAATATTAATTATTACAGAAAAGTTTTCAATATAAATATGTAGGAAGATTCTACATATAACCATCACTCATTTTCAACATTATTGGTTCATAGTCCTATCTATATTCAATCCACTCCTCTTCCCATATTATTTTTAGACATATCTCAAGTAGCATATAATTTTTTTCTGTAAATATTTCAGTATGTATCACTGAAGAAAAATACTTTAAAATTTATCACATTCAAAATATGCTGACACTAATTTTCATGAGTAAGTTTTAAAATGTAATGAGCATCTTGCAGAAAGAATGAAAATAAAACACTAACAATAGTGAGAATTTCCAATGTAAAAAGTAAATTTGTAGAACTTACTTTTAGGTATTAGTTCATAAAAATTGGGAATGCTGATTGACAACATTCTTATATTAGAAAGAAGAAAATCTTCAACTTGAAAACATACATACATGTGTATATTAAGTTTACACACACACACACAATTTAAGCATGAAATATCTTCTTGCTTGGAATTATTTGTGAAGCACTGAGATTTTTTTTCTTGCTATTACCTGTAAAGTGAGTGTATACTCTTACATGAAGATATGGTTAGTGTATCCCTGGTATTGATAGTGTAAGTAATGAAAGATATCAAATTTAAGCACTGAATTTATTTTCTTTTGATATTCCCCATTTTAAAGACCTTTTCAAATAGATGCCATTTCTGTTTCAACTTCTTCATCAGTCTGCCTGTTCTGCTCCCCGCTCTGTCTCTGGTGAATCCTCTCACCCTCCCGCGATTCTGGCCTATACCCCGGTTCTTATATAAATAAATAAATCTTTAAAAAGTAATAAAAAATAAAATAAAATTATTAGGGAGTAGGTTCTATGTCAACACTAGTATCAAAAGTGGTCACAGAGGTAGTATGGTGATAGCTTTGATATTCATCAAAAGGAATATGGAAATTGAAAGAGGAATATCTCCGTACTGGAGAATGTGCTTCTTTCCCAAATTTGATAAAGCAGAATGTGTTTTGATATAGAAGGATGACATTTCCTTCATTGACTTATTCCACTAATGTTGAGTGAATGCTTATAATGTGTGAGGCATTGTAGTAGTTTCCAGATGCATAACGATGGGGTGACATAGACATGATCCATTCATTCATGAAGTTAACATTCTAGCTATTTCCTTATACAGTTTATTCATTAATGGTGATTCAAACATTTTCCCTTAATCAGCAAAATCCTTTACAAAATCATTTTATACAGAACCCTTATATATAATACACATTATCATAGTAGTTGCTTTTATAGATAATATGTCTAAGGCGCATTTCTATTATCAACATATAAAGACAATCAGAAATACTAATGTGTTTTTTTATATAAACTGAAAGCAGAGATTATAGGTGAAAACTCAGGCTTCTATCAGTCTTAGATATATCTCTGTATGTTATTTTGGTTGCACCCTTTCAGAGAGCTGAGTCTTGATATACACAATAGTTTTTTTTTTTTTTTTTTTTAAGATTTATTTATTTATTTTATTTATACAAGCACTTGGTACACTCAGAAGCACGGGAGGGTGAGAGAATTCACCAGAGCCAGAGCAGGGAACAGAACAAGCAGAGTGACAAAGTACACTGCTGAGGGGAGCAGCAGGCGGCAGGAGAGGTCTGCGCACCATGTGGGACCCTCGCTGGTGGCCAGGGATCTAACCGGCGCTGCAGAGGCTGTGGGCAGCTTCGCAGCCCAGAGCTCAACCACTGTGCCACCAGGGGAGGCCCACACAATAGTTTTAAACATCACTTTTTATTTTAAAAAATATCAAAAATTTGAAGGATTTTTTAAATTCTCCATACACTTGAAAGTTTGCTAAGAAATAATTTCATTAAAAACCAAAAAATTTTAATTTATGCTCATAGTATAAAGTAGTAGTTCGGGATTTAACTTTTCAGGTGAAAAGCTTTTTCATTCCTCATCTACATTTTATTACTTCTGCAGCCTGGGGAAAAAACCCTCAGTTGGTCTGGGATTGGCTTTAAAAATGCAGGTAATAAGACCAGCATTACTGAAATTATTTAAATAAATAAATACATACTACTCATACCATACTACTTAGTGTTGAATATAAGATAACTTGGACTCTAATCCTATTTAATAAAGTAAAAGCCACGGTGTAGGGAAGCATCTCTAGTCTACTGACTGGAAGTCATTGTAACTCAATTTACCAAATCTTGTTTGGCAATTATGCATTAACCTGCACAACACCTGCAAAATGGCAGTGTGTTACTGTGATGAAGACTGTTTCATGCTTGAAGGACTAACTCAAAGAAACATTGGAGGTGAGAGGCATTCCAGGCAAGCAGGTGGTGTGAAGCTATCCCTTGAGTCAAGAAATTGCCCAGAACACTGTAGTTTTCACTGTGACTGAGATGAAGAATTATGGGGGCTGAATGAATCACACACATGCACACGCGCACACACACACACAAGATGCAATGGAAATAAGCAGCTTTATAAATCAGGTGAATGATTTGGAATTTTTATCAGATGGGACATTAGAAGCCACTGAGGTTTCATAGACAGTTGATGATTTGGCACTAGCATAGCAGTTTGCTTTGAAAGTGCAAAAAAAAAAAATTAGAAGCATGATGGTCAATTAGAAGTCTGCAGCGGTAGTTAAGGACAGAAATGAAAATATTCTGGACTAGATATTATTGGGGGGGGGGGAGAAAAAGAGCAGATTCTAGTAATGATTTGGAGGTAGAATTGACAGTGTTTGCAATACATGATGGCTAGAGGAATCAGATCCTTAAGGGTTTTCATCTAAGATCCTAAATAAATAATTATGCCATTTTTATGAGATTAATTATTTATGAAACTAGTTTGAAGATTTTTTTCATTTTGTGTATATATATATATATATATATATATATATATATATATATAGCTTAGGAATCAACACATTAGAAAAATATCTCTTATTAGTAGCTATGCAAGCAGTCTCCAATAAGGAACTGGTGATCAGAAAGAAAAATTATACTGAACAATGCAATTTAATTTTAGTTAATGTAGGAGTGTTTATTAAAGCTTTGAGTATGAATGAGATCATGCTGAAAGAATATGTAGAGCAAAGTGATGACCTTGCAGAGCTCTGAGGCAAACTAACATTGAAGGGGTGTTAGAATGCAGAAGATGCAGCAAAGAAAGCTGGCAAGGAATGGCAATGGGGAAAAGAGAAAAATTAAGAGCATTGAGAATTTACAGAAGTCAAGAGAAAACTGTTTTCTGAATAGTCAGCTACTGGTAAGTTACTTCTAGGGCATGAAATCCATGGACCCTGAAATGTGTCCACTGGATTTAATGACTTGTATGTGATTTCAGCAAAGAGGTAAAAGCAGAATCATATTGTGATGGGTTGAATTTTAAGTGGAGAGTGAGGAAAAGAAATACATAGTGTCTTTGTGATGTTGTGGGTCCCAAAAGGAAATGTGTAGAAGTAGCTAGAGGAAAATCTAGGAACAAGGGAGGTTTTTGATTACTTGTTTTGCAGATTATAGTGACTTGAGATATTTGAAATGCTGTTGGCAAAGATCTCACAGAAAAGACAGAGTCAAGATAAAGAGAAGAGGGAGGAAGAAGGAATATAACAAGCTCCCAGATGAAGCAAGAGGAAATGAGGCTGAGAGCATGATGGGGAATAGAGTGGTTTTAAGTAGAAGGAGGAATCCTGGATACAGATAAACTAATAAGCTAGAGTACAGATTTGAAAAGTTTATTGTGAGAGAATGCTGGAGCTCCTTGTAAAGCAAGAGAGAAGGTCATCTGTTTTGAAGAGGGGTACACAGAAAAATAACTGCGTAATTGGATTTGATGTTAAAAAAGAATGTCCTACATTGAAATTGTAGTAGTTGCCTGTGGCAGTTTGCTAAAGAGAGTTGCCTTGAAAATATGGTAACATTGCACAAACTCATGTGCTATTTGTCTGCAAAGTTTCAAGTTTGGTATATACTATTAGAATATTTGAAATGGGGCTTTTTTTTCATCATTTATCATTTAATTGTTTAAGAAAACTTGTTTTACAGAGATGTAGATTACTGGCATTTACTCTAAAATCTTGTCTCTCTAAACATAATTTTCGTATTTGTTTTGCCTCCCTATCTGTGTATGATCCATTCTACTTCAATGTTTTTCTCCTATTTTCAAACAACTTGATTTTATACACAAACTTTTAAGAACTATGTTCAACTTTCAGGCATTTACCTAACTTCATATTGTGATTTAAATTTCGTATTTATTAGTAAAAGATCATGAATATCAGAACTTTTTATATTATATTTAAGACAATAGCAAATATACTCATAGCTAATGATTATTTGATTCTCTTTCTTTAGCTTAAAGAGTCCGGTAAATTTCCAAAATTATCAAGATTTCTTAATAAAAGCTCTAGGTAACTTGGATATTTTAGTAACAAGTATTCTTTTTTTTTTTTCCTACTAACTCAAATGCAAACAATACTTTGAGAGCCTCAGTGGGTTACTACCGGAAAGAACATCTTAAAAAGATATTACCTTGGAAGCTTGGCTAAGGAAAATGGCTAAGAGATATTAGTTTTGTGTCAGATAAAGATTGTGTCTCCAAAGAGAAAAAGTACTTTTACTAGGAAGGATGATTACATTGTACCACTGAGCTTTCCTCTGTAAAGGTTACAGATTCCTTTCCTGAACTGATAGCTCTGGAAGACCAATATTTTTAGCACTTACTTGGTACCAACCTTAAGTGAGAAAAATGTGGTAGATGTGATATATGGCTGGGTATTATTCACAACCTTAGCCAACCTTTGAGAAAACTTTCTAAAATAGGTCCATGACCCTTCTCAAAGGGGACTTATCAGCAAGTTTAGCTGAATGACCGTGGGTTTTGTAGTACATCTTGATAAGTAATACCCCCTTGTTTTGGGACATTCATGAACGTACTGCCAGAAACACAATAGTTAGATTCATCTTAGGATCCGTGTTAAGTGCCTTAATAGCTTGTTAGTCAAGGAGCCCTCAGTTAAAATGCAGTCTCTGGGATATTGCTTTTTTCCTTATGCAAAGCCCTGTTCCCTCGCATCCTCCCCAACCATCTTGACTCCTTTTGACAAATACTTCTTCTCTTTTAAAAGATTTAGTTTACTGTCTGGATCACCTCAAAATTTCTCCTCTCCTCCAAATTTCCTTGAAATTAGAATTTAGGAGACACTCTGTAATTTTTTTAACAGATACACCTTGTATATATTCTTCACTGAGGTCTTTAACAGGGAAAATATTTCAATTTTACCCTGCAGAACCACATACCATATTTTATAGAGATATGCAATAATATTTGTGCAAAAGAATTAGTGCGTGAAAATGAGATTTATCAATCATGCTTTTATACCAGCATTATACTCTTGAAATATGTTTTTCCAAAAAGATATTTTCAGCTTGATTTCACTACATAGGAATGAAAGGAGAATTAAATAAAGGAAACAATACACAGGATTCTGATTAATAAGGTCAGGCTACAAACCCAAGTTTGATTATGTCTCCCATATTCTAAATGACATTTTCTTTGAACAATACGATATAGACTTAATTAACCAAGTGTTTTCTCCTGTGTTCTCTCCTTACACCCTTACCCATGCCATTCAGGTAGGGGCCTAGTAGCTGGCAAGTGAATACCAAATGCAGACAGGGAAGTCAGACAGCCCCCACCCAAGGTACATCACTGTTAAACTGCCAAACACTTAATACCAAGGAAAGTCTTGAAAACAGCAAGTGAGAAAGACGATGTAACACCATTTCAAGTTACTTGTTTGAAACCACAAAGGACCAAAAGAAGTAACACATTTTTTGAGTAATTAAAGAAAATAGCTGTCAACTGAAAATTCTGTATCTAATGACCATTTACTATAACATCAAACACAATAAAATACTTAGGAATAGATTTAGCCAATAGATGAGCAATCTATACCATGAAAACTCTCAGATATTGATGGAAGAAATTAAACATGAATATGTGGAAAAATACTCTTTGTTCTTTGATTATAAGAATTAATGTTGTTAAAACATACAACCCAAAGCAACTATAGATTCAATGCAGTCCCTTTCCACTTCTAGTGTCATTTTTCTCAGAAATAGATGAAGCAACCCTAAAATCCACATGGAACCCCAAAAGCCAAAGCAGTCTTGAGCAAGGAAAGCAAATCTGGAACCACAAAGTATTGAGACAATCTTAGTATATAGACCTTGTAGTCATAGTCTACATAAATAAATATAATACTGCTGTTGCTAACAATATTTTGGTTTGCCTTATTTTTTAAATCAACCGTTACTTCAAAACCATTCATTCATTCATTTTTGTTTGTTTTTTAAGATTTATTTTTTTATGCATACAAGAGCTGGGGGACAAGCCATAGGTTTGGGGGGGTGAGAGGAATCACCAGAGACAGAGTGAGGAGCAGAACAGGCGGATTGACTGAAATACACTGCTGAGGGGAGTAGTGGGCAAGACAGGAGAGGTCTGTTGAGCCATGTAGGTTAGCTCCCTGGCCGGGGGTTGAACTCATGCTGCAGTAGCTGCAGATTGCTTCATAGTGCTGATGTGTAACCCCTTGCACCACCAGGGAGGTCCCTATTTCAAAACATTTATAAGACAGCTATAGTTGACTGTACATGGGAAGGCTATCTGACCATATTACATTGATGTAATGGTTTATCTGGACACAGATATATTTGTAGTTTTGAAAGAAACATCAGTCATTATAGAATAAACATCTTAAAACTTCGTCTATAATATAGAAATGACTTAATTTTAAACTGATAAGCTGTAAACATAGTAGTAATTCTGCTTGTTAAAATCTGTTTATTTTATGGGAATAATATATAAATACATATTTGTCAACTGCATCCATCTCCTTTCCAGTTACTTATAATATTCACTTGGTTAAACAATTTGCATCATAAACTGTAACTTTATTTAAAGCTCTTGTAACATGGGCTACTGTGTTATTACAGTCAGATAGTCCAAATATTCTCACAACTACAACTTGACTGTCATTAGACCTGTTTCATTCAGAGGGGCCTTTCAAAAACTCAGTATTATTTTATGGATTTCTTGTAGATTCAGGAGCAACTGGGATATGAATCAGACAGGTTATTTACGCCAGCACTTTGGCAATTTTCTTGAGCTGTGTCTTTACTATTTGAATTATGTCCAGGTTTGGTCTACTAAAACACTAAATTGTAAGTAAATGGACATTAATTAAAATAATTCTTTTTCAAATCACAATTTTAAAATCATACATGAGGACACTTGAGTTCATCTAGTTGGATCCACTTTAAGGATGAAGCAGATGGGAAGTATCTGCTTTAATATTCCAAGACAAACTCTCCATCCTGAAGCACCTTTAATGTGGATGAAGCTATATATATTTATATATATTAAAGAATGGGAAGTCTTGAGTTTTTAAACACTGTGACTTTCCAGAGATCAAGAGAGTTTAATGAGGAAAAACTACCTTTAATAAAGACATAAACAACTGTGGAGCCCTTTTACTGTATTTCAGGAAAGCTCCACGTTTGGGGGTTGATTACACCTTAGCATCATATGTTACAGACTGAAACTCAGACAGAGGTTAAGCCACTTGCCCTGGACCACAGCAGGAGTCTTCAGGAGCAGTATGTCTTTGGACTCTATTAGTCCAAACCCAATATTAATCTTCTTAGAGGAATGGATTTAATGGAGAAAGCTTAATAAATATTCATGAAATAATAGGAAACTTAATATTACAGAGATTCTCGATAACCTTTAACTGCTCAAAATCACCACCTACACAATGAAACCCAAGAAAGGTTACCTAGATCCAAAAGATGACAGTCTCTGCAATTTAAAATTGAAGAAGCAAAAAGTGTGTTGAATCACGTGGTTGTGTGACTTTAGAGTAACTTGAGTGGGGAATGTTAGTCAAAAGCTGATAAAATTGTCCCAAGAATGGCTGTTTATTAAAGTTGTTATTTACTTACCAGACAAACCAAAGGGAAAAATTAATTGGTCATTAGTTTTAAAGTAAAATCTATGAAAGCGAAATATCTTATTAAATATTTAACAAGAACATGGTCCACATACTGCTTAATTTACATACTATTGCAAGCTAATCCACTTAGGTCATCATAACACTTTAAAAATTATTTACCTAAATTCAGCTCATCCTGACTTCAGTTCCTGTTTTCCTCAAGCAATTGTTCTTGCCATAAAAGTGTTTTTTTTCTCAAATAATTTTCTCAAATAATTTACCAATAAAATTAACAATATAGGACTATGAGTTCTTAGACATTGATAAAAGATAACACCATCCAAGCCTGCTATGAAACACAACATTCAGTAGAGTAAATGAAAAGATTATAGATACCTTTGCAACCAACCTCATGGCATTTGAGACAAATTAAATAGCAGAACACAATGGTGGTGATAAACCCCAAAGGGTTTATTTTATATTTATTTTTTAAAGATTTACTTATACATACAAGAACTGGGGTACAGGTCAGAGGTGCACAGGAGCTGAGAGGATTCACCAGAGACAGAGTGGGGAACAGAACAGGCAGATTGACCGAAGACACTGCTGAGGGGAGCAGAGGGCGAGACAGGAGATGTCTGCTGCGCCATGTGGGTCAGCTCCCTGGCTGGCAGCCAAGGATCAGTGCTGCAGAGGCTTTGGATTGCTTCTTAGTGGTGTGCTTAACCCCTTGTACCACCAGGGAGGCCCCAGTGTGCCTCAAGCTATCTTCAGCCACTGTGACATGAATTTGATTCCTGGCCAGGGAGGTGACCCACATGGCGCAGCAGACCTCTCCTGTCTTGCCCACTGCTCCCCTCAGCAGTGTATTTTGGTCATTCTGCCTATTCTCCCCACTCTGTCTCTAGTGAATCCTCTTACCTCCCGCAGCCTCTGGCCTGTATCCCAGTTCTTAGATGCATAAATAAATAAATCTTTTTTTTCAAATGTGAAATTAGTAGTGACTTAAAAGACATGATGCACTGTTGTGGAATATACCAATTCCATTCTCAGAATTCAACAGGGTTACACACAGGTACAATTTACTTATATTATTAACAAGGACAAAACGATATCCTGAGTAGTAAACACCAGCTTTAAGAGACAGACATAATTAACAGCTAAAGGCTATAAACATTGCATCAAAATGGGCAAGTAATGCCCAAGGAAAATTCTGTTGTAAAGGGGAAACAAGTTTGAGAGACTTTGGCAAAGTGAGTGTAGACGTTATTCAGAAATACCAATATTTCCAGAGATTACAGTTTTGATACAGAAATGCCTGGTTCGTTGCTTCTGAGTTTTATAAGCAGCAGTCCTTCTTAGCCTTGTAATTGTTCCACAGTGAAAATTCTCTTGAAGGTAAAATCATTTTCCTCTGATAATGAAATTACTCCCCAAACGCCATGGAATCTTTAAAATACTCTGCTGCCCAGTCAGCCTTGCTTTCCTTTATTGTCTTTCTCTAATCTTGAATTTAAGTCCTCATCCATACTGTATTTTTTCCAAATACTTTGAATCACAAGGAAAAAACTGCAGGTCTGGTCTTTAAAAGCTTGAACACTGAGAACAAGAGTGGGTGATATTTAGTATCTGTGAGGCAAGGCAGATTTGGGTACATGCTCAGATTGAGGAGCAAATACTTGGGCAAGGTTATTGGATAAACTGATGCATGTATTTGGAAATAACAGAAAATTGTAACTTGGATATATACCTTTATGCAGGAACCTAAAACATATCCTGGATAGAACCCCAGATATGTAATGGGGGGGAGGGGCTAGGAGGTAGGATACTTAGAGTAGGGAAAAAAAAAAAAAGGATGATGATATTCGGGTTCTTGCTGTCTGCTTGAAATGTTGGTCATCTGGCCCAGCCCAAGGATCAGGTCCAATTGAAAGAGGATAATAGGTCACCTTTTTTTGTCATGGTTTTCTTCAGCCTTATTTTAATATGGCTCCAGGGATGTCAACTTTCTCACAGTGGAGGGACTTGGTAACAAAATGAAAGCTAAGCAGGGAGAGATAAATTCAGAGCTATGCCGTAAAATTGCTTTATCAGCAAGTGTTTAGATTCTAGACCCAAAATATACTAATGTTCCTCTGTTATCTCCACCTCTATCACCAAGCCAAGCCTCTCTCTCTCCTGATAATGCCAAGAGATTCCTGGTTAACCTTTGCTTCCCTTTTTGTCTTTCTGTAATCAGCGCTCCACAAAACATCCAGAATCATCCTTAATAAGTAAATCAATCTGTGTCTCTGCTTAAAACTATCCAATAACTCCCCTTTGTACTTGATCCCAAGCTCTCATCCTGGCCCCTAAGCCACTGCATTTTCCAGGCCCTCTGTGGCTCTAACTTTGTCTTCCTCTCCTCTTCTCCTCACATTATGCAGGAGCCTTCTGGTTCCTCACACACCAAGAGTATTCATTCTCCAGGCTCTCTGCACCAGCTACCTCCTGTTTTGGGAACACACTCCCTGCAGAGCATGACTACCCTCTCATCTCCTGATCTCAGTGCAGTATCATACCCCGACAGAAGCTCTCTCTACTCACTGGTCTAAAGTCATCATTAAGTCATTTTACATCACCAATTTTTACTTTCTGCATGACTATTGAATATTTTTAGTTTATTGGATAAATGATCAGAAGTTTGATAAAATGCAAGCAACACAAAAGCAAGGTCACTGTTTTCTTCCTGTTTCTCAAGCATCAGAAAGTGCTCAGTATATTATAGATGCTCAATATATGTTTGCTGAATAAATGAACAAATGAATTATTTTAAGAGTTTTCTAAAAATATATTTAGAAACAGAAGCAATTAGAAATTACTGATAGAGTCCTAGAAGAAGTAATGAAACGTCAACTAGAATTAGAGTAGCGATATGGAGGAAAGGATAAATGTAGGATGTTTATAAGAGCATCAGTGCATAAAAAAAAAAATTTCTGTGTGGATTTGAAAACTGCTTTATTTAGATGTGTGTTCAGAACATTGCAGAATCCACATCATACTGGAGAATCTGGGAAAAGGAAGGAGCAGTATTTAGGTTCAATAATTAATTAATTGACCATGGCTGGCCTCAAAAACTGTTTGCAGCTGATAGGGGAATAATCAGGACTGACACTTAACCAATAATTTCCACTGTGACTCAGGCTGGTGTCCTTACCTGGATCCTTTAAAAATCACCCGTGATTGTAAGCATGATTTCTACTGGTGGACAATTGTTTAGGAAAAACTAAAATGAAAAACAACATGTGCAGGAAAATCTTTTGTGGAGAAATGTGGGCATGAATTAACCAATATACCATAACATTCCTTGTTCAAGATTGTGTGAATAGGCGAGATGGCTTTTTAATAGTAATAAGATGCACAGGTATGAAGCTGATGTCTGTGTTGTTTTTATAGTCAGATCCAACTTAGTTGACAAGCTTTTAATCACACGCTTTTATTTCTACGGATGGAGGAAAGTTTATCCTGCCCATTCAAAATAACTCAGTTACTTGTGATTTTTTAAATTGTCCATTTAGGATTCAATCAAGTAAAGTTCTCCTAATTTCTCAAGGGTGGTACATTCTTATCTACCTGGCATGGAGGAAGGGTTTCTGGTCTTAATCCATCTACCATACTTACTTGGGTGGCCGAGTTGTGCTCCCCAGCCCTGGCCTGCTGCATTATGTCAGAGGACAACCTGTAGTATTAAGGTCCATTCAGTCTGGGTTCTCCCAAAATCTAGACTTCTTTTTGGTTACTTATGGTGTTTTATATCTGGTTGTCCAGAAATTCACTCTGAAACTGATATCCATTTAGTTTATTGGGGGAAGGGAGTCCTTACCACCAACACCCTTCTGGTAGTGAAGGAAGTAGGTTTGAACAGAGGGTAGTGATAACAGAGGCCTTGGGGAGGTCCAAAGTTGCCCTCACAGAGAACCCCCTTTGAGGCAAGAGAAACAAACCTTAAAAGCAGCTCCTTCCATTGGTTGGTCACTGAAATCAAGTTAATCCCAGGGCAATTCTAGAGATACTCAGCGAGAATAACAACCACCAGTCAGCAGTAATTGGAGCTGATGGAAAGGAGTAGCTCATTTCTGAAGGAAAGTCTAAGGTGATATAGCAAAGTATCCACTGCAGTAGGTTTCAGTATATCAGAGCTGTGACCTTACATGCTGTCCTCACCTGTGACTAAGGAGCTCTTGGCTCTCAATTTATAATTCTACATGGATAGAGCTATAGATACACATGTAGGTAGATACCCACAAACACATACACATACATGTTAATACATAATATATTCACTTATATATATTCATTTTTTCAAATATTCATTTGTTAAGTTTGTCTCCTAAGATTGAAAATTGCAAATGGACAAGTATAATGTTTGCTTTGATCACTTCTATGTATCTAAACATCTTGGGGGACTTTCTAGTTTTTTTCAGTAGATTTTCTATTCCTTGTTCTTATATAAAAGATAAAAAATTATATAAGGTGAAAAGTATCTTGATTCCTCAAAAAATTAAAGATTGAAATGATGAATATATAATCCTGCAATTCTACTTCTGAGAATACTGCCAAAGAAATTGAAAACAACATCTCAAATAAACTTGTGCACTTGTGTTCACAGCAGTGCTAGCCACCATAGCCAAGAGGTGAAAGTAGCCTGTGTGTCCCTGGATATATAAATGGATAAACAAATATATGGTATATATAGACAATATAATATCGTGCAACCTTAAAAAGAAAGTAAATTATGACACATATAACAGCAGGAATGAAACTTGAAACCATGAGGCTGAAATAAGCCAGTCACAAATAAAAACAAAGATTGTATTATAATCACTTTTATGAGGTGTCCAGAGAAGCTAAATTCATAGATACAAAAAGTAGAATGGTGCTTGTCAGGGACTGGAAAGCAGAGGGGAAACTAGGGAGCAGTTATTTAATAGGATAGAGTTTCAGAGGTTTTGCAAGATGGAAAAGTCCTGGAGACTGGGCTGACTGCACAAGAATACAACCAGACTTGCTACTGAACTGAAGACTTGAATATTATTAAGCTGGTGCATTTTATGTTACATGCATTTTGCCAAAATGAAAACTTTTAAATGAAATTAGGAACACGCAACCCACATCTTAGTTCCTAGGGTTGAAACCTATTCCTGATGGACAGTGTCTGATAGGGAATAGGAGGTGTTTCATCTCTGCAATGAAAATAGAGATAGCACAGGAATCATACAGGGCTGAGCACTTCTTCAACATTAGCATTTTGGCTCATAGTTTGACCTCTTGACAATCACTGGTCATCTGTAATAGAATTATCAGAATATGGACATTTTCTGCTGCTCGTGTGTCTATGAGAAAGTAGAATAACTGGAAAAGTTATGGTAATATGACTTCATGTGATCCATATTTATTCTCTATCAATGGCTTTCACTTTTGATAGTTCTTTTTATTATCAGTTTATCCTGGAACTTAATAAGAAAAATCCTGCACTTTTTAGTTTATGATATGTATCCTTTCTGTAATCAGAGCATGGACAATCATTCTAAAATGTTAGAATGGTTCTCATCTCTTCTCTCCTAATTGAAGTGACTACCATACCAAAACAGCTTGCTTTTTAACACTTGCTACTGAGATTAGAAATTTCTGAGAGGGCAAATAGATTACAAAGGAGTTCTTTTTAACATTAACAACAAATTGTATTAACAATAATTACAATCAATTTTTCAGGTAGAGTAGGGAGGCACAAAAAAAATCAAATCTACTACTTACTGAATATTTTTGAATGCCTTTCAGTCTTCCTTTGACCTAAAAGCAGTCCAAATTAAAGCAGATAGGGGGTATATGCTAAAAAAAAAAAAAACAGTAAAATCATAGATCTTCTACATTATTTCCAAAGACTACTACAGTTACTCAATTTTCCAAAAGAATTTTAACAGATATTCTGCCTTAATGTTCTCATAGAGAATTATCAGAGATTCTCAAAGGCTGTGAATGTTGTTCTTTTAGCTGTAGGTTCACCAAAGGGATCTTGGAGATTTATTAAATAGTTTTTTTAAGAAATGAAAAACAGGAAAGTTTATGAATTTTTAAATTCTAGTTTTCTCCTTAATTTGGGGGGAAATGTTTCAGAAATATCTAAAAATTAGCAAACCAAAGTGAAAATTTTGAAGAAAAGTTCATAAATAAAAATTTCGCCTAGGGCCTCCCCGGTGGCGCAGCGGTTGAGCGCTGGGTTGCGAAGCTGCCCGCGGCCTCTACAGCGCCAGTTCGATCCCCAGCTGCTCCCCAGCCACCGGAAGAGGGTCCCACGTGGCGCGCAGACCTCTCCTGCCGCCTGCTGCTCCCCTCAGCAGTGTACTTCGGTCCTTCTGCCTGCTCTGCTCCCTGCTCTGGCTCTGGTGAATTCTCTCACCCTCCCGCGCTTCTGACTGTACCCAGTGCATGTATAAAACAAAAACAAACAAATAAATAAATAAAACATGCCTCTATTAAAAAAAAAAATTTCGCCTAAATGCCCTGTGGGAACCTGGTATTAATAAATTCTTAATCATCTCTTGTTTTTAAGGAATATAGTCTATATTGTCTACTGGAGGACTATTTTTTTTTAACCATACTAGTTTTGTTCTCATACATTATGCAAACTTGTCTTCGTTTTCTTAAAATCTGGAGAATAGCAAAGATGATGATACTAGGATTATGTGACTTTTCTCCAGGTTAAAGGATTCTGTTTTTTTAAAATACTATGATTCAATTTATTTTCAGAACATCCTTTATGTTCTCTGGACTCAGACTCTCACGTCAGAGATACGCTCATGAAATAAATTTTTAATTGATAACATATAATTTCAAATTACCTAAACAAATTCTGTAGTCTTTCAAAAGAATTTCATATATAATGAAATAAATATAATATTATTGTTCAAAAGGCATATATAATAGACAAATTTAGTAAAACGTGACCTATTATTAATAGTGTTTCATATATATTTATACATACACATGCACACGCAGTGTTAAAAAAATTGCCAGCAATAGCAAAAGGATCATTTCACATAAACCATACAACAACCCAATGTGGTATGCCTTATTATTAATTTAATTTTTTAACTGCAAGAAATTAATATCATGTCAGTCTCTTTCCAGAACCATGATGCATTCTTAGTTTCAGTGTATCTTACAGCGTAAGATGTACAATGTGCATTATATCTTACATTTCCAGTAATCATAATGAATAGAAGATACATTCTTCTCTATCATTTTATTTTGGTTTATTTTTCTTTTTACACATAATCCTGAGGTTTCAATCATTTTGAGCCATATTATTTTCAAGTAGAATAAAGATTTTTATAAAGTTATTGTCTTAGAAATTTATTTTCCTTTTTGGAGACTGTAGATGCCTAATTATAATTTGATATTAATATAAGCTTCTTCCTTAGTAAGGAGAACTACTTTGGTGGATAAATGTTCAGTATTTTAATCTAGAAAGTCAACTAAGGTATTGTTATACTTGGTCATGTTATATAGATCGTTACTATTTCCTTTCTTGTGAAATAGTCCAACCCACTGTTGAGGAGAGTTATTTTGTAGGTGTATATTTAGCTGTATTCACTAGGCACCAAGGCAGCAAAGTGCCACTTGCCACAATGTCACTTTGAATGAGAGTTACATCCACAACTTTTTACTGAAAGTGGATTTTTTTTTGACAAATGGGTGTAAAAATTATAAGTCGTGAAAATGGAGAAGAAAAATTTGAAAATAGGTTTTACTCATTTGTGAGAAGGAAATTTTTCTCAGGCTTCCCAGAATTTCAAGATAGAATTTGCAAGAATGCAGAACTATAGATGATAATATCTGGCATAAGACTGACAGCATCAATAGATTTCACATCCCATTCATTATCCACTATTTTAAATAGGGACACAAAGCTTTGAGACAGCTTCCATTTTGTTCTGTGGCGGCATTTCTACAGTCTTCAAAAAAAAAAAATAAAAGGAAATTGGCAACAAGCCTGTCAACACTTGACTGATGAGTTCTTCTAATTCACAGTTGGTATAAAATGTTTTACCATAAACAGAGCTTTGCCTTCTCAAACACATTGCAAACAGCTGATACAATTTGCCATACTTTTTAGTACATCATTTTAAAAAAAAATCCATAACCTCAGTCTCTAAATGTAACCAGCATATTCTCACTGTTTTTCCTGCTGTGGCCTACCAATTACAAACCACAAGTAACAAAAAAGTGTACCCCTGGAGCAGCCAATTCTCAGAACCATTCATTTTCTTTAATATTCCAGATTTATTCCAGGAATGGGCAAGACAAGAAGTAAGACATTTCATGTCACTGTAGGATAATATCATGTAATTCTAGGGTAATAAAGAATTCATAAGTGATCCGATAGTGGAAAGTTCATTTACATTCTCTCCAGAGTTTTATCTCTTCAGATGTGACCTTGTATAATTAAATATATTTCAAATATCAAGAGAAACACCAGCTAAGCAGACAATGGAATTCTTCATTCTAAGTTGAACTGAAATAAAGAGAAATTAAATTATATGAAGCAGTCAAAGTAATAAAAGATAAAAGGTTCCACAGAAATTCTTTCTATCTGATCTTATTCATTAGCATTTTATAGAAGGACAATTATATCATGTGCTGTGTAGTTTTATTTTAAAACTGCCACTTTATTTCATTACTACTTCCCCAAAAGGACTCAAATGAAGTGTCCCAGAGACTCGTTTGTAAATGTTACTTTAATTCAGATAATTCATATGTGCATTTTGACCCAACACAGGGAATTCACCATTTAAAATAAAATAGAATTTGAGAAAAAAAATCAATTCTCTGTACCATAATTAAAATTTTGATTAAATATATCAAGAAAGATGATTAAAACCATATCTAATATATTTCTTAAAAGAAAAACCTTTAAAGAAACACTAAGGGAATTACATCCAAATTAATTTTCATAATAATAGTAATTATTTAAACACACCAATGTAATTTTATCACGATACTTTAACATTTGCATTCTCTTAATTTGCTATCTTCTTTAGAGGTTTATCTTTCTTCTCCCTTCTCTGGTTACTTGAGATGTAAAGTGTGTTTTATTACAGTCAATCTAATTATAAGAATGAGAGTTGGTAATAAATTAACATTGAACAAAAAAAACTGTAGTCATTTATAAAGCTATTTTCTTTGTTATATTATTTTACTATTTTTTAAAGATTTATTTATTTATTTATGCAAGCACTGGGTACAATCAGAAGTGTGGGAGAGTGAGAGAATTCACCAGAGCCAGAGTGGGGAACAAAATAGGCAGACCAACGAAATACACTGCTGAGGGGAGCAGCGGGTACAGCAGGAGAGGTCTGCGTACCATGTGGGATCCTCGCTGGCGGCCGGGGATCGAACCCGTGCTGCAGAGGCTGTGGGCAGCTTTGCAGCACAGCGCTCAACTGCTGCACCACCAGGGGAGTCCCTTATTTAACTTTTTTTTAATAGTTAGAGTTTACTGCCTAATAAAAGTGAGGTTGCAAACCCAGGATGAAGTCCAACAGATTTTAGTCATGAGAACTGTTCCAGCAATTACAAATTTGACTTTAGCTAATAGAGATAGGAACAGTGAGTCATTGATGACAAAAATGCAATTATTCTTTTCTGGGTGGGGTGGGGTGGGAGGGTAGCGCAGAGGACCTCTGGCTCCACCTATAGGCTTAGACCTTTCAAGTCCCTGAGTTCTCTTGACCTACAGCTATGAGATTGCACTCTGCCCCCAGAAGGGTTTCATCACCTCCCTGATTTCTAAAGAATATTCTGTGGAGATGCAAACCTGGGTACCCAGTGTTTAAATCTACTTTATCTGACTCCTTGGTCATTAGCTGGGGGTTGAAAGGCCACTCCCCCAGGGATCACAGGCTCTGCAACTCCCAAGGCAGCAAAGTCCCATTCTGTCTCACCCCAGGGGAAATCATGGTTCCTTCCCTCCCAGATCTCTGACTCCCCACTCTTGGCTTATCTTGAAAGGGTGACAGTTCCAGATACCAGTAAAATTAAAAAGAACAAGAAAACAACAACCACCTAAACAAAAACGTATTTTTCTTATTATAATAAATTAAATAGGTATGAAATAATATAGAAATTTTATCCTGTATGCAGCTAAATAATTTATTGCAAACCAAATATTCTTATTACTCTTACCTAGGTTTTAAAATAGGACATATAACTTCTTCAATACCTCTTGACTACTCTTACTAATCAACCCTACTCTCCTTTCTTCATAACTCACCTACTAACCTGACATTTATGATAATAAATTTTTGTTTTTATTTATATCATTATCAGCTAAGCGTACATTGTCTCTCTACATTTATATAAAAAGAAGTACATATTTTTGTTCATCATTATGTTTGTAAGACCTATGCTATACTTTATTTCAGGCATTTTTACTGTTCTATAATGTTCCATTTTAAATAAATCATAGTGTATTCATTCATGCTACTACATAGTAGTACTCTTAGACCTGAGAATATGGTTCTGGTCTGGTGCTATTGTTTAAATCATACTGCCGTAGCTTTCCTCAAGCTGTGAAGAAACTATAGGACCAAAACAAAATGACAGAATATATTTTTTAACACTTTACTTGACAGGCAGAATCCTAATATGGCTCCTAATATTTCTCATCTCCCCCTACTGGATATGCCTGCGTAATCCTTGCCAGACCAAATATGATAGATTTTACTTCATTATTAGGTGATGGTATAACAGTTGACCATGAGATAGGAAGACTTCATGATGTGGGAAAATTTAGACTATTCAGGAGGGGAAAGATACGTAAATGCTAAGATTGATTCTGAAACTATGGCATAAAGAAAATGCAGAGGGTATACCTGTACCACCTTTTTCTAAACTTAAAAAAAAAATCAAAAGATAAGAATGCTCAGTTATACAGACTGCTCTTTCAAGTGATCAAGGATTTATTCACAGATCTGGAGGCAGGAATTGGAGGACCTATTTTTGAAAGCTTAACGGCCTGCTCCTCAGTCAAATCAGTAGAAGCTAATGATAGAGAAGAGATTATGTTTAAAACATCTATAGCTATGACTTGGCTTAATGGAATGAAAATCAGTGAAATTCATGCTAAGTTCAGAAAGTTTTTGAGACTATTATTTCAGTGGAAACATTGACAAGCAGGGATTGAAAATGAAAAGTTCTAGCAAGAAGCAGGCTAATCACCCACTCAGCTGCAAACACATGCTAACTTTCATGGAAATAGCAGGATGACACAGAGGATGGAACCAAGAACCCACAGTGAAGCAAAAAATCAGATGGCAGAGTTGAGAAGCAAAGTTATTTCCAGGCTTTGAAACTTAATCAAGGAACTATGGCTCAAGCTCACCAAGCATTTAAAACTACTCTGAACCAATAAATTTAACTTACCTTTTACCTTTTATTTACCCCTTTTTGACTAGTCCAATCCCACCATTGTTTGTGGGAATGTTGGGGGAATATGCCTATTTCTTTAGTTTTATATTTCCGAAGATGGAAAGTAATCATATCCCTGGAGTAATAGTTAAAAGGTTATGCCCAGGAACCTCATCCATACCTGGTTTAGATAATTTAGAAAATGGGATTTTAAATAACTGAGTACCTGAGATTTTTGGACTTGAACTGATCCAGCAATGGGATAAATACTTTGGAAATAGTGTGAAATAGTAAATGTATTTAGCATTTGGGAGGTACATGTGTCTTTGGGAACCTGAGGGCAGATTGGAGCAGAAAGAATTCTAAGACACCGCCAGTACTTACCTGTCCTGTGTTGTATGTGTCCCTCAAAGCCCTGGGACTGTGAATATGACTTTTAATACTGAAACTAGTTTATGTTACCTGGCATAGCTGACCATAAAATTAGGAGATTAAACAGCTGGCCTGACCAATCACAGGAGCCCTTTAAAAGAAGAGTTTTCTCTGACTGGTTGCAGAAAGGAAGTACAGATTCAATCTTAAGAAGAATTTGAAACACCATTATTGGTTTAAAAATGGAGAGGACCATGTGTTACCGGAGAAGGAGGCCTCTAGGAACTGGGGTTAGCTCCATGGACAACCGGACAGGAAACAGAAGCTCAGTTCTATGACTGTGTGTAATTGAATTCTGCCAGCAACTAGTGAGTTTATAAGACTGTGATGCCCAGTTGTGAAACATGGCCCCAGCGAATATCTTGATTTCAGCTCATTAAGATTCTGAGCAGAGAATTTAGCCACAGCATTCCAGACTTGTGACCTACATAGCTGTGGACTGTTACTTGAAGCTACCAATCTTGTAGTAATTTGTCCCATAGCAATGGAAAAACTAATACAGTTTGTTATCTTGATTTTAGCTTCTTAAATTTTAACTTTTAATTTGGGAGCGTGAAGACTATGTTGCCCCCATTTGTATTCCTGCCCTGGGAAACACAAATGGTATGGGTCAGAACTATTACCAGTAATGGATGTGTGGGTTGTTTCCAATAACAAATAATGCTGTTGAAATTCTTGTGCCTTGGTTCACGTGCATATGTTTGTTTGGTGTAATGGCTGAATCATAAAATAGGAGTAAGATGGAATATAATGTCAAATCAGTTTTTAAAGTATTTAAACCAATTTAAAGCTCAACAGTAGTCTATCAGTGCTTATATTATTTTCTCTTTACCAATGCTTTTCTATTCTAACAATCTTAATCAGTGTATAGTGCTATAACATTGCAGTTTTAATTTATATTTCCATGATTGATTAGTAAGCCTAAGAGCTATTTCATAAGTTCATTGGCCATCTGCATATTCAGTTGTGCGAAGCCCCTTTTCACTCAAGTACCCATTTTTGAATTATTTATCTTTTTCTAATTGATTTTGTATATTCTGGATTCAAACATTTTGTAAGTCTGAAGTATTGTGATGATTTCATGCCATATGTTAGTGAGTTCAGGCTACCATAACAAACAAAATACCAGATTCTGTAGCTAAAACAACTGAAATTTCTTTCTCATAGTTTCAAAGTCTGGAAGGAACCAGAGGAAGGTTCTGTTAGGGTTCAGTTTCTGGTGAGAGCTCTCTCCCTGACGTAGAGACAGCCACATTCTCAACGTGTCCTCACATGGGATGTGAAGCATCCCATGCTTCAGAAGCAGGGATGTGTGGGTTGAGAAGCAGGGATGTGCATTTCAGAGGGCAGGGTAGGGTTAGATACAGCTCAGTCCATAGCAAACTATTTCTCTTTGCTCTCTAACTTGTCTTTCTTTAAAAAGAAATGATATTACCTAATATAATATACATGCAATATAATATTATGCAATAAATAAAAAGAATATACTATTCCATGATTCAACATATAAGGAATTTTCTGGAAAGGTCAAGAAATAGGACTTTGTCAGCATCTTGGAAACTCACTCATAACTGCTTAAAATCTTTAACACTCTCCTTCCAGGACAACCTGAGTCCCATGGTAATTATATCCTTTATAGTTTCAGCACCTAGTACTAATACCTTTACTCTATAATTTGACTTTGCCATTTTAGATTTTTCTGTGATATTGTACAGTATTCTAAACTGTGATTCCTTTTGCTCATCTTGGGTTTGTGAGATTTATGCTTGTCTTTGAGTGGATGAACACCATTTCCCTTGCTACCCAAGAGTAGAATTTCCTAATTACTATAATTTGGTAAGTTATTTTGGGGGGTCTTTGAAATACTGTTACCATTAATTAATTTTTTTAAGATTTATTTATTTATTTTATACAAGAACTGGGGTACAGTTCAGAAGCACTGGAGGGTGAGAGAATTCACTAGAGCCAGAGCAGGGAGCAGAACAGGCAGACAGAGCAAAGACACTGCTGAGGGGAGCAGCAGGTGAGGCAGGAGAGGTCTGCTGCACCATATGGGGTTCTCCCTGGCTGGCAGGGAATCAAACCGGTGCTGCAGAGACTGCAGACAGCTTCGCAGCGCGGCGCTCAACCGCTGCGCCACTGGGGAGGCCCCTGTTACCATTAATTTATATGGAAACATTTTTAGTATTTCCAGACCCAAAAATTAAGCTACCACATCATATAAAATAGGAACACCCTGCAATAACAGAAAATCAGCACTTCATCCATTCTCATTCCTGCGTATCATCCCATTAGGAATTCGACAGTTTACTTGTTCTTCCTTCTGTTGATAGATATGTGTATATTTCCCAGTTAAGGAACCGTGTGGATAGTGTTGTTATATAAGGTCTCTTGGTACACTCTTGCCCATATATCTGATGTATATTTTGCTATGTAGGATTGTATTATATGTTCTAAATAGGAATCTTTGTTCCTTATATATGATATAAACATCTTCTCCCATTAAAGGAGACTTAGTACTCCTTTCATGGCATATTTTTGATAAAAACAGAAAGTTCTGAATTTCGAAGTGGTTAAATAACTATCTTTTCTTTGGCTAGTATATTATTTTATTTGTCCTGTTTAATTATCTTTACCTACCTTGACATCAGGAAAATAATTTTGTGTGGTATGCTTTATAAGCTTTCTGGTTTTTGTCTTTCATATTTAGATTCACAATCTACCTTGATTAACATTTATATATGGTGAGTTAGGAAGGTAGAATATAATTTTTCTGGAACCATTGCTCAAAAGGTTATTTTCCCTTACTCTCGAAATTACTTAAATCCGTTGTCTATTTCTAGATCTTTATTCTATTTCATTGTTGTATTTACCTTTCTTTGTGTCAATAGCACACTGTTTCAATTATCATGGTCTAGCAAGTTGTCATCTTTTGTATTTCATTCTCAAAGAGCATCTGAGCTATAAAGGAGCTATTTGCATTTCCACACAAATATTTCAGGGCCAGCTTTTCAAGCTCCACAAACTTGTTTGGGGAAATGCAACATCTTTACAGTATTGAATCTTCCAGTTGGCAAGCATAGTATTCCTCTCTGATTGTATCTTCTTTTATTTTTAAATTTTGTGTGTACTTATACTTTTGCTAGATTTGAAGTTATTATAAATGGCGTGTTTTTTTTAATTTTTAATTATTTGTATCTGAAAAACAAACAGGCAATTTTTACATACTGAGCTTCTAATTAGCATATTACTAGCTAGAAGCTAGTAATGATTCTAAAAATTTATCTGTGGATTATTTGGGATTCTCTGGTTACATAATTGTGCTACCTATTGAAATTGTGTTTTAGTTCTTCCTTTCAAGTTCTTATATATTTCATTTATTTTTCTTAAATTATTGAACTACATTATGGCTCTAGTACAATGATGAACGGAAGCTTGTTGAGTAGACCTTGATGGTGTATTGTGTGAAAACTAGTGATTCTCTTCCTGCCAAAAACTAGATGTTGGGGGGACAGAGGCAGACGAATTAAGGGAGGGTACCAAGGAAAAAACTCAGTGAACAGGGTATGGTTGCTGAGCAGAAATAAGCTGTTGCCTTCTCCATTGATAGGAATTTCTAGAGATCTGGAGATTTCTCTTATAGATGTAAATACTCCTTACAAAAAGGTACTTTTACTTGGTCTCCGAGTTTTTCCTAGCCTGCTGTTTTTTAAGACTAACCATCTTAATACTATCCACATGCCAAAGAGTCATATTTGCACTGTAGATTCTGCCCCCTTTCACTTTTAAAAGGAGAATATTTTTAATCAAACTCATGGTGTAGTGACATGGGAACCATGGCCAGTGTAAAAGTGGAACAGGATTTTAATAAAACTTTTAAATTCAGAATCCTATTATTAGGGCCTGGGCTCTTTATTTACCTGCCTTTATCAGGTTCAAGAAAATCGGTTTCTTCACACTCCCTGAATTTCTTCTGTCTAATCCCTGTCCTTTCACTCAGCAAGAATCTCCTGCCTTATCCATATGCACCAGCTATCATTTTCATAAGCTGGTCTGACAGGAAGAATATTTGCCTTCACTTTAGAGTAAAATGTCACCAGAAACCAGCTCTGGAACTGCATTTTGTTGACAATGAGGGCTCCTGCATGGATGCAGTAACTAGAGGAACATTTCATTATCTTATGTTAGTATCTTCATAAGAGTTTTGATGGATGTCTTGCCGTTCTTTTTTGCTACTGTATAATTACATGCAAAATAACCACAAATCTAGATTACGGCATTGTAAGAATGACATGCAAGGTAAACTAGGTTCTTTTAAAGTAATTTCTTTGTATATGAGTAAAAGGGAAGGATCATAATATCATCTTAACAAGGATACTTTTGCATCTAAAACAGATTTTGCTTGCAGCATATCTAATGAAGAATTCTGACCCTACCAAGGGCCTTTTCCTTCATCTGATATAAAGACTGATGTGGACACCTATCATAGGTTACAGAGTAAAGAGGGTGTTGGGGAAGAGGGATATTTTCCCCTTTCTAAATTCTCTTGGCTGGCAAATAATTGTATAAACATCAGAAAGATTGAAAAGAGGAATAAAAACCAAAGATGTTGACAGTAAGTGTACATGTTAATATTAAACATGGAAGAACCCAGTAAAACAGAGTAACTTAATGAAATGGCTTAAGTCAACACCTTAAATAACTTCAGCTACATTCAAAGGATAGTGGGCAGGAAGGAGGTCATCAGGACGTCATAGCAAAAGGACATGGCATTGCAGATTTTAGTTGCATCCTTCTCTGTTCATAGGATTTAAAAAGACTTGTCCTTTCTGGTACAGCGAGGGAGAGGCTCAAACAAAGAAAGACTTTCTTTTGCATACGTAAATATCTCTTATAAAAGGACAACCTCTACCCAGCCTTCAGAGTTGCTCCTATGAAATAATCCTTAGACCAAAGCAATATGTTTGGGGGTGGAAGACTTTATACCACTACCAGAAGAACATGTTGATTTCACCAGAACATTGACTGAGCTGCTTAAAATTCCTTAAACTACATTCATGAAGTTGACTTGGTAAAACTTGAAAGACGGTCATTGACCATAAAATTATGTAGCTATATCCTAAGAGATTATAGATTCTTGCTTAGCCAAGTAAGGCACCACAGCCCCATGGTGATACAACTGTCTTCCGTAAGGGAGCAGTTTGCTTGTGCAGTATTGTCTTGCCAAAGCTCTACACTCCTTTCCATGTAGCCAGGTTTCCCGTCGCTTTTAAGAGGCTTCTTGTCCTAAAGAAGCCATTGCGATGCTTTAGTTTTGACCATATAAGATCAGTTAACTTACATGTATGATGTGGTAAGTTAGGATTCTGTGGCAAGCCCAAAACAGAGCTTACTGCCTTTCTGTTTCACTAACTTTTAAGTGTGTTGGAGCAAGGTTCAGATTTTTCCAATGAAGTTAAGTCATTATATTTTCATTATGATCTACAAATTAGGTGTGTTAGTCCATAAGATAGAAAGATTAATATTTAGCTTGGAACTCAGTGTTCACAGATTTCCCATTAATATAAAAATAAGTATCTATTACAATTTATAACCTTACTATAATTTGATATTACTTTATTGTCAATTTTTTTAATTTAAACTAAACATGAACATACTATTTAAACAATTTACAAATATAAACTAATTCTGAAAGTAGAGTGTTCAATCAACTACAATATTCAGAGATCTCGTTCTTCTTTACTAAAAATCTTAATTTCACAGTTCAAAAATAACAAAAACTTTCTGATCTTTGACTTATAGACCAATGCTTTGTGAACATAGAATTTTTACTTGCTGTAATTTCCAGGATTCAGCTTTTAGTTATGGGTGTGAGAATGTATAGAAGTGTAAAAGATGACACAACATAAACATACATCAGGCTATAGATAAAAGATAACCACTTAGTGATTTTATTTAAGAACTTGCTAAACAATGAACTGTCATTATTTGGAAGCTAAAATGTTTCTAGAATTGAAAATGTTTTTGGAAATTTAAGACTTTTTCTATTCTCCAGTAATATTTTTGTCACAGTTCTATTCTTCATGAGGATTTATAGACATCCTATTATGTTTCCTGTACTATGTTACATACTTTCACATATATAATAGTATTTAATCATCACGAGAACACTATACTCTAAATATTCTTTATTCTAATTTTGTATAAAAGGAAACAGTGCCTTAAATATTTTGAGTGTTTGCCCAAAGGCCCATATGTTGTGAACAGCAGAGACACAATTTGAACCCATATTTTAAATTTTAAGTGTAGTGGCCTTTCAACCATATCATGTTGGCTTGTTCATGTAGATAACAGGCCTCAATTAAAAGAGTATTTCTTAACTGCACGCTTTCTGCCAAACACCGAGTAGATAGAATATAACTCTACCTCAAAGCATTAAAATTCAGCAATGACTTCCTGCCTAGTACACAGAGAAACCAATCATTATGATACCGGCTTCAGGGGGAAGAAAGAGTTTATTTTGAAGTCAACCAGCAAAGAGACAGAGGCAAGGCTCAAATTTGTCTCCCTGACATGGGAACTAGGACTGATTTTATACAAATGAGAGCAGGAAAGAAAAAAAAGTTGGGAACGGAAAAGTTTTGTTATTGGCAAATTCTGATTGAATAGCTACACATTGGTCCATTATGGAAACAGTTCTGGATTTATAGGATTTTTGTTGGTGGGTTCCTCACTTCTAAATGTTTTCTGGGCAGCTGCCAACAGACACCCTCACTTTTCAAAATAGTCTGGGCTGTCACTTTCACGTATGTCTTGTTTCTGTGTCATCAGTTACTTGGTTCCTGCTGACTTGGAATTTTGCTTAAGACCATTTGCTACTGAGCAGCTCGGGTTATATGACTCACAGTCAAGGAGCTCACTCTGTTGTCTATGTAAAAACAGACTGAGACGTAGTTAAATATGCAAAATTATTCCATGAGATTGGCCATAGTTTCAATATAAGTAATCTAACTGCATTTGTAGGTTGAATTATTTTAAATATTCTTGGTAATACAATACACTGTTTTAGCTTTGATACCTTAAAATAGCCTTTTTTGTGTTAATTTGTTGACAAAAGTTAAATTATTCCCTATATTACTTTAGATTATGATACCACTAAGTAATAGCAGTGGAAGACCTGTTGAGACATTGTATTTTCCTTTCTATTCTGTTATGTGTAATAATTCATTTTAAAATAGATGTGTGTATGTGTGTGATATAACAGAATGTTTGATAGTATATTTTCTTGCAAAACATTTGCTCTGATAAGTAATTAGCTTTCTAAAATCTACAGGTGCATCATAAGAAGTTCAAGGATTTCTCCCTCCCTCTCTTTTGTCCATATGCACTGTCATAGATACAGAATTAGAGTCCAAAATTCATTTTATAACACAAGTTACTATATTTCCCAATTAAATTTTTCCCAAAATCCTAGAGCACACCACAAATTCTAAGCATTCATCCTCTATGACTGTGTCCTGTCTCTGTCCTAATTGATATTCCAGAAAGAAAAACTAACCTCCCAGGCAAAAACACCCAGTCTAAAACATACCTTCTCCCAAAATTAATCTTCAAAGGCTCAGTGTTCTGCAGGTCACCTATATCTGAAATATTCTTCTCCATTTTTAATAAAATAGTCAATATAGTTAGTAAAGGGGAAAGTTATATGCCTACCTTCTTTGGTCTTAGATTACAAAGGAAATCATACTGTATTCCTCTGTGTTCTTCTAGACTGGCAAAAAACCAATCAAGTTTATATAGATTGACAAGTGAAAAAAAACAAGAGTTTAATAATAACATATATATGCCCAAACGTGGGAGACCCAGTAAGATTGATTAACTGGCCCGTGAGCCTCAGATACCATCTTCAATAACCTCAGCTAAGACAAAGGATATTGGGGGAAGGACAAAAGGGAGGGTGTGTCAGGATGGTTACCAGGGAAGACAAAGTAAGCATAGGTATAACTGTCAGGTAGATTTGAGTTCTGCCTTCTCCATTGCAAAGACTAAGGGAGCTCCATCTTTAGCAGATTGAGGAATCTCCACACAGCTCTCCATAGTGATTGGACCAGTTTGCACTCCCACCAACAATGCAGAAGAGTTCCTTTTTCTCCACAACCTCGCCAACATTTGTTGTTGCTAGTTTTTTTTAATATGTGCCTTTCTCACTGGTGTAAGATGGTATCTCATGGTAGTTTTGATTTGCATGTCCCTGATTTCAAGTGATGTTGAACATTTTTTCGTATGCCCATTGGAAAAAATACATAGCAAGAATTTAGAAAACCTAAATAAGGGACCAGGAAAAGAATAATTATAATAAAGTAAAAATCAAAATCAGCAAGCAACTATAAACCAGAGACACACTACAGGTGTGTGTGGGGGGGTGGGGAGAAAGGAGTAGGCTCAAAACAAGTGGGGTGGGAATTGTATGGGGACTATAACTAAGATGAAAATGCATACATTGCGCAAAAATGAAAATTGATGTAAAAAATATAGAAAAGAAAAGAAAAAAAGAAAAAGGCGAGTAGGTCTTCCACATATATAGAGAGAACAGCCCTGAAGGGAAATTTCCCTTTTCACTTGGAAATGTTTCTTTCAAAAGCCAGTCTTCGACTGGATCAAGAAGATGTGGTCCATATACACCATGGAATATTACTCAGCATTCAAAAAAGATAAACACATGCAATTTGCAGCAGCATGGATGGCGCTGGAAGGGATCATGCTCAGTGAAATAAGCCAGAAAGAAAAAGAAAAATACCGGATGGTCTCACTCATAGCAGGAATCTAGAAAACCTAAATAAGGGACCAGGAAAATGAATATAAGAAAGGGAAAATCAAAATAAACAAAAAACTATGAACCAGAGACACTTTTTGGGGGGTGGGGGGCGGGAGGGGAGGGATTGGGGTCAGAATGGGGGTGTTGCAATTTGTGGGGAATATAAAAATAAAATTTATTATTTAAAAAAAAAAGATCACATCTCTAAAGATGCCATGTCACCACACCACACCCACCAACGAGGATCCTCATATTCCTCCACCATAAAAAGTTGTATTAATAAAGCCATTATCTCTAAAAAAAAAAAAAGCCAGTCTTCACCAAATCATTAGAGCCCCCCCAAAATGACTTTTTACCAAAAAGACATACTTGTATGGGTAGATTTTAACTCCCCTATAGGTGCTAAAACATTTTGATTCTAGCATTCAGATGTAATCTTACTTTTTAAATGTTAATTAACAAAATTAATCAATTTTACATTTTATAAGACAAACTAGAGTTTTATATTTTACTTTATCACTTGATAGGCCCACTTAACAGGTTGCCTTTCTAAAACACAGTTTTCTTATAAATAAGGACGTTAGTATTCCATCCTAGAGGTGTCAGAAGATAAATAATACTTAAGGTAGATTTAAGTTAATTAAAAAGCATCAAAAGTATCAATAATCTTGTGCTGTGAATACTTGTAGATATTTTTTCTTCTTTTTTTTTTTAAAAAAAAAATTATTTATTTATTTATACAAGCACTGGGTACAGTCAGAAGTGCGGGAGGGTGAGAAAATTCACCAGAGCCAGAGCGGGGAGCAGAGCAGGCAGAAGGACCGAAGTACACTGCTGAGGGGAGCAGCGGGCGGCAGGAGAGGTCTGTGAGCCCTGCAGGACCCTCCTCCAGTGGCCGGGGAGCAGCTGGGGATCGAACCAGCGCCGGGGAGGCTTCGGGCAGCTTCGCAACCCAGCGCTCAACCGCTGCGCCACCGGGGAGGCCTGATATTTTTTCTTCTTTAATGAAAACCGTACTTTACTATATATAGAGATAAGATTGAATAATATTGATAGTTATAAATGCTTTTATTGTCAATCATAATTCTTTCATATGTCAATCAAAATGCTTCTTTCATATGTCAACATGGTTATAAAACTTTGGGGTTACATTTTTGCACCTCCATATATGAACAGGCTTTCTTCCCCCTCCACCAATATTCCCTTCCTTCCCCGATCCTCTCCTCTCCACCCCTATTCCCTCTGGTAACCACTGTGTTTGTTACAGAGTCTAAAAATTATTTTTTCTGTGCTTTCGCAGTATTTGACCTCTGGCCATTCATAATCACAAATAAGTGAAATCATTAGTACCTGTTTTTCATTTTCAGACTTATTTAGTTTACTCACCTCAAGATCTGTCCATTTTTGTCCCAAATACACTGTTTCATCTTTTTAACAGCTTAGTAGTATTCCATTCAGTATATTTTTCCACAATTTCTTTGTCCATATAAAATATCTCTTATTGTCATCTCAATGTTTAGCTTTTTAAAGGAAGATAAAATGTTAGACAACTTACAGAAGAAGGACTCGGAATATAAACACCATTCGTAAAAAGACTAAGCTGTGGTAATCCCACCTGCTGTGTTTAAGAACAAAAATCACTTGAATATAAAATTTATGATGACAAAAATTATGTAACAGTTTTAGATACAGGAAGCTTTTGGTTTTTTTGCCTCAGCTTTCTGAACTAGTTTGTATTTGGATGATACCAATGGCCCTCAGTAGAGTTAAAATACTAGAAAAGCCTGGAAATGGCTTAAGACCTTGAAAGGTTTTAGAAAGTCCATTATGTTTCAGTGAGTTCTGTTTCTCAGGAAAACTGCTTATTGTGATTGTCTGTGGTTAATGCATTCCTCAGTTCAGTGTGCAGTCTCGAAAGAGTTGAGTGTGGTATGGAATTAAAGACTGGAATTTTCTCTAGACTTTCATCAGCTGGTTTAGGGCTTACAACGTCATCATGTGATTCTTTCTGAGCTGGTTAGAGGTCTGCCGGATATCACCGAAACTAACTTGCTAAAGGAAACTTGCAACACTCAAATTATAGTCACTTCAAGATTTCTGAATAGTCAGCTGTCTACAAACACAACTAATAAGATAAATAAAATGTTTGTTTTTTTTTTTAATCTGCTGAAAACTAGTAAGCAAACAGAAAATTGTTTGAAGGTAGAGTTAAAGTGTTACTTCAGTTTGACAGCTATTATTTATTTTATGAGACTATGACTGCCTGGTTTGTTTGTTTTTTAGCTAAAATGATAGAAATTTTAACATTGTCAGCATTAAAAGGCTGTGTTAAAGTCTCTATAAGATAGATACTTTTCCAGAGATTGAAAGATCATTCTATCTAGTTTATACATAACATTCCCCTGATCATTAAGCAACTTGTTTACTTGGTCTCTTCTCAGAACTCATCTTTAATTACTCTTGCTAGCGAACATAGTTTAAGCAAAACCTAGCAATAGTGATTATCTCAATTTAAGTCTATTCAGTTACTGCAGAATTATTTCACATATTACAGAATCACATTTTGCTGAATATCAGTTGCTTTATTTTTATATATGCTTCTGATTTTGTATTTTCTCTTCTATGTCAGTTTTTAATATGTTACCATCAGTAATCAGCTGCTTAAGTGAGAGCCAAGAATAAGATGAGCTGGGTTAGAATTCAGTACAAATGAAGTTTAAAAAAAAAAAAATCAGTGAATTCCTGGATAGCCATTTTGAAATAGTTACTTGGGCAGAACCAAGTATCTCTTTGTCCTACCCCATACTAAATATAAACTGTTCATCTCCTTGATAAACAGTAGGAGGGAAAATGAGCCTTAAAACACTTCTTAAATATACAAAATGATTCCTTTCTTCCTGTAAAGGTAGTTTATGAAAGTGGTCAGTTATATCTCTCAGGCATGGGAGTGCTTTCTTAGCAAGTGCAGACCCTTACAGTCCCTAGGACCCTCCTATATAGCCCTCCCTCTGTGCTTGCCAACCTCTGGCTGACTACACCCCACAGCTGACTCCCTCGCCCTGTCTGTCAGCTGCTAGACCTTCTCCGAGACAGTCAGTGGGAGCAAGTCAAGCCAGTCTTCTCTCCTTCCCACACTCACCACTGATCACAAGTGGGTAAATGACCCCAAAGAAACATAACCTGTGCACCAGGACACACTCAATACCTAGATCTGGTGCGGGTGAAAGTGTGTCACCCACAAAATTCATAGTGGCACTGCCAATCCAGGAGATACAAAGATTCATCTTCAAATATAAAAGCACAATTTATTCATTCCAGTGATTCTGCCACTCTGAATTCATCTCTGGAACTGGCCTAAATTTTCTGCAAAACATAAATAGATAAATAAACTCCTTGCTTCACAGTCACACTTGGCTTTTCACCGCAAAATTGTATTACTCAGGTTGATAATCTATTTTCCACAGACTTAACTATGAATTACTTTTTGTTGTGTCCACAAATCCAATCCATTCTCAAAAGATGATTTTTCACCACTGACAATGTTAATAGGCATTAGAACAATAGCCACACCCTCAAAGTATACAGTTTTTTTAATTAACTGTTTTAGAGAAGACAATACCCATTCAGTTTCACAGCCTCCAGTTCTAAGATGTTTTCTTCTATGGTAAATTGACTATCCTAGATCAAACTCAGGAAAGGTTTAAGAAAGGAGTAGCCCAAGAGCATTCCATGCAATGTCCCTGGAAAACTTTTGCATTCATGGAATACTCATGGAAGGTGCCAGGGGCACTTAGGTTGGGCCCTGCAAAATGACTGGATTTTGACTTCTCAGTGAAGATTTAATTCCATATACTAGTGACATATAGATGCCAGTGATAGTTATTCCACAAGCTTGCTGAACTCTGAGGTTTTGGGGCCGTCTATAGATTCAAATAATATTTATACAAACTATAGTAAGAGTCATAGATGTTAAGAGCAGCTAAAGGCATCGGGGCAGCCAGGAAAGAGGATCAAGAAAACGATTTCTTAAGCAAAAAAAAAAAAAAAAAAAAAATAGAGTAGAAGTAAAGCATATTACAACGCAAAAGTAATTTAAAGGAAAGGACTCAAGAGAGAGGGAGAATATTACCAAAACAATTGGATACAGAGATCTTTACATTCACTGGAAGAATATGCAAAGAGAAAAATAATCTGTCATTGATATTGTTGGAGATTCTCATACTAGGAAAAATGTACTTAGTGACTTTTAGTGCTTCCTTCCAAGAATACTTTTTATCATTGCAACATGTCCCCATCCACCTTACCACCACCATTCATCAATATGGAGGATCATTATCAGCACTGCAATCACCATCATTATCATTCAGAAGACATTGCGGTTGTCATCATCATCATTACCAAAAAATTTATTTATCTAGACCTGCCACTAAATATACACGAACTACTGTTCCCTTGAATAAAGCAAGGTTGAGCAAGATGATGTTTTTATGTTTCAATTTTTTTTTCTTTTTCACACAGTATAATTCTTCTTGTTAATTTGGAGAATATGCTTTCCTCAAATAGAGAGGAAAGATAAATATCTCTTTTCTGCTTCAGTTAATTTCAACTATATATCAATTCACAACAATTAAACTTTGGGTGAAAAGTTGTCTCACAGAGCTGAGTAAGGAGTGGACTGGGAATCACAAAATCATGACATTCATCCCAGTTCTGACAAATTACACAACCTTTATCAAATCATTTCATTTTTCAGAAAGCTAGGGAGTTAGAACTGACAATTTCTAAAGTCCTTTACAGCTCTGAAGCCTTATGAACTTACCTGAATTTGTATACGATTGTTAAAACTGTACAGTGTGGTCTGGTTAAGCCATATCGTGCTAATCATGTTCCAGACACAATTTAATGTGCTTTACACACACACACACGTATATTATCTCATTGAGTTCTCATGATATCTCTGTAAGCTGGGAATCAGTGTCCCCATGTGAGAACTTAACAATTTTGAATAGTTAGGTGACTTCTCAATGGTTAGGTGACTTCTCAATATAGTTGTTAAGGACAAAGTCACTATTTTTAATCCATCCTATGATATAAAACACTCATGTTTCAGAAATACAATGTAAAACGGAATCTCTCAACTGAGGAAAACTCTCCACAAAGACAGAAAGGAATCAAGCAGCTTTTTAAATTGACTAATTATTAAACCAGAATGTGATGTGCATCATAGGCAAATCTTTAGCGATTCAAAGAGAGAAAGAAGCCCACCCCTTTGTACAATCAAGTAGATATAGTAAATGTTCTCAAGGAAAAGCAATGACTAGTTTGCAAGAGGACTTGACATGTCTATTTACCACAAAATAGTTCCACCTAAATTTATTTGGTATTGGTGTGACTAGTGGGAGTTAATTGACTTTATGCTAAGGAGAAATCAACTTTTCATGTCTTTCTCACAAGAGGTAGTTTTGGAGCAAGAATTTAGGCTTCTATTCTCCCACAGAAACTTGAAAATAGAGATGTTATCTTTCTTGATGATCTCATCTTGAAAAATTAGTTCCCTGGTCCCTGACAAAGACTTTGCTTGTCTTAAGGCTAACCAGAGGCTTACTTAGCTTTTCAAAAGTTTTAGATACATTTCAAAGATATAGAGAAGGAACTTAGAATGCTAAGCTTTTTAAAGTGAATAAATGCTTTAAGGATCCAGAGGCAGGATGAGGAGTAGGGGTGGGGAAGTCTCCTCCCTTCTCTTCAACAAAGAAAAGAAATCTCTTCCCTTTCGTTTGTATTTGTCCTTATGCTGTGCTGCCAATACTGAAAATGGACAAGTTATATAGGAGCATGACATCCTGTCATAAAGATATTACTGAAGATGTTGAAGGTGAGGATAATGCAGTCCCTCAATAGAATTACTGTTTTTAATTAAAAAGGATTTTACATGTCCCAAAGTGCTAGTGTGTGTATGTTTATTGTTTCACACAACACCATATATAAAAAGGTATAAAACCATCCTTTGGTATTTTATTCCTATTATTATACAAAAAAAAAAAAAAGACTCAGAAAGGTAAAGACTTTTGCAGCCAGGATTACAAGGCAAGTAGGTAGTTTGAGCACCATCCGCCTGCTGCTATGGTCGCCATCTTCTCTGGCAGCTACAGGGAGCTGCTGTGTCATGTGGCTGACAATGGGCAGTGTTGGTTTCTTGCTCTCCACAACATATATGGGAAGTGTTGGGAAACCATATTTAGAGCCATGTCTCCTTGCCTCTAATTTGTTTTGTCCTCTCTAGAGATCTAAATTCTGATACTTTGTACTATCTTTCTTTTACACTTTATAGGCTCTTGATTTCTGGTTTCTATATCTCTGCTTCAGTTTCTTGTTTTCAAATGTTCTCTTCATCTTGCTTGATAATCCCAATCTAAACTTCCCACCCATTATAAATACATGACTGTATCATCTGAGATGGTCCTCATTCCAACTCATTTGTTGATGTGGATGGGGTTGGGGGCTATGCTTGCTAGAAGCACACTTGAAGGAATGAGTAGGGTCACTGTAACTTTCAATTTAAATTACAATTTATTCACTTGTTTTTAGGATTCTAACAGGAGTTTGTTTTATTTTATTTTTTTTTTTTGCTGAGTTTTTAAATTTGGTTTGCAGTACTATATATGTTTTAGGGATAAAAGTTCACAATTCTTAAAATATATGTTACCATAGTTCTTCCACCACCAAAATACCAATAACCCTCCCCTGGACCTAATCTCTTCCTTGTTCCCACTCTCTGCCCCTTTGGCAACCTGAGCAGGATGACTTTTCATCTACATTCCTTTCTTCCCCATACTTATTGTGTATTCTCTCCTCAGTTTCTAAGGAGGAGAGGATTTACGGAAAATACAGATATTTTCCCCCCGAGAGGAGACTTTTACTATTTTAAAAAACATGGTATTTTAAATGAAGTGGGAATACTTCTGTTTTTCTAACATGAATAGATCTTAATGACTCTTCAAACATTTTAGTTCACCATATGTACAGTATGGAAGTAAAACATAATTGTGAAATTGTATGTGTGAAAAATAAAATCCTAATCACATATACATAGAGCACTGTGTAATCTAACTAGCCATCTGTTTCATACTACTCAAGGGATTCTAGATTTTTTTTTTGCATTCCTGAGATTTTGATTTATACTTACTGAATCATGAATTACACTTGTGCAAAAGTACTCCAGATTTTTCCCAGTGCTTATTTCAGTAAATGTATAGTCACAGAGGGACACTAGAGATTTATGCATGCCAATATAGTCTACTATTAAGATATGTATGATATATACTTTACGACTTACTTTTCTATCTTCAATCCTTTACTCCTCCAGTGCACAATTTTTTAAAGTCTTGCATATTGGTAATGTGATTCATAATAAATGTATTTCTAAGAATTAAGTATTTAATGGACAGCATAGCCCTTACTAAAGTATAATTGGAGTAACTGAAGGCATTGCTAGGTAATATGACATAGCAAAAGTAGTTCAGAGTGTCCCAAACTAGCCAGCAGCCCTAAGGCCACCATTTTGTAATTTATCTCATGAAACCAAAGCACTGTGCAGGAAACAGGTGGTGATTCGTGGGTGAGAGATAGTATGTGAGCCCCAGTGTTACTAGCGTTTGTGCCAGAAATAGAAATTAAGTTCTCCTAACCTCTCCCCACTTCATCTTCCACTTGGAAAGAAATTAGCTTCCTAATTAACTGCTATGGTCTTATTCAAAAACCGTATATGGATTTCTACAGTCTTTGTCATGAGGTCCTAAACAAGCCTGGCATAGAAAGAATTCTAAAATTTTGCCCTTCTCCTAGTTCAGAGATTAAAACATTGTGTTTTCATCATCATCATCATCATCATCATCATCATGTACCTTTGTGGTTATTCCCTCAGTTTAAAAACCTGAGAAGCAGGGTCTCCTTCCTCTGGGCATGGAGTTGCCCCACACACAGGCACATGCTAGGGCTTCAATGAAAGGGTGGTGAAGGATCAGTGAATCAGTGTTCATATTGGCTTCATGAATGCTGACAATTTCATAACCAAAGCCTTGTCCCTCAATTGCTTCTACTTCAGGGATATATCTGTAGACTGTTTACTGAGTAACAAAGGACCATTCTTGTTCATCAGCTAAGCAAAAGATTGAGATATGCTCTGCATTGGAATACAGTGGACTAAAGGTGTTTTCATGGTGTGTGCAGTGTAACAACAGCACCCAAAGGGAGAGATCCTGTACCTATAAAACACAAACAGTAGTGTAAACCATTGCTACCTCAATTTAAAGAAAGAAAATAAAAAATGCCATTAACCTTAAAAAACCTGTATTGCACTTATTTAAAAATATACTAAAATAACAATAATTAAAAAAATACTATTAACATACCACATTGTTTGTACTTATAAAACAATATTTTAAATCCTGTGTGTGTGTGTGTATATATATATATATACTATATAAATAAATGTGTACACACACCCTCACGCGTGCATATATGACCATAAGATGTAGATGTAGGGTTTGCATTTTATGGCTAACAAAGCTGAGTGTCACATAAATGGAGTGACTTAATCCATTCCATACACATGTAGAAGAAGGGAAATTTGCTTTTTTTGTTTTTAGTTTATTTAGTTCATCTATTTGTTCATTTTCTCCATATGCCACATATGAATGAATTCCAACAGTGTTTGTCTTTAAGGTCCATTCATGTTGTTGCAAAAAGGAGGATTTCAATTTTTTAAAATAACTGGCCAGCATTCAATTGTGTTAATTGTGTTAATATACAATGTCTTCTTGATCTATTCTTCTGTCCATAGGCATTTAGGCATTTAGACTGTTTCTGAGAGGTAGCTTTTAGAGGAGAGACTCATTCATTTTTTGAACAACTTTGTGCATGGATACTATGGAGACAAAACAGTAAGATTTCTATCTCCTTCTTGTCTTTCGGGTGCATATAACAAGCAGGCCTGGATAAAATCTAAGCCTATTCCATTCAAATCTCTCTTTTCCATTTCCTGTATACATACCATTAACGTGCTCAGTTAGACATGACTTGCTTTGCAAAACTAAATCCTTTATATTCAAATGTGTTAAAAGCAAGAGGCTTCATTGAGAACACAGAGCCTTATCAACTTTTCAGTGCAACTTTGATTTAGATCTGACAAATAGGCAAATGTAAAATACTATCTTCAATGCAGAGCTCAGTGGGATTAAGCCCACTCACGTTATCATGTAGCCGTCCCTATATCCATCCACAGAAACTTTTTCACTTTTAAAACTAAAACTCCGTGGCCATTAAATTCCTAATTTCCCACTTCCACAGTGATCCTTCCTTCCTATCTTTATGAATTTGATTCCTCCAGCTGAACTTTTATAGGAAAGCCACCCATTAGTGAACAGTGATAGGTTGTTTAGCTCCAGCCAACTTTCTACGATGCTTGTCATTTGTATTCAGTTGCCTCCGATGAGCCGATGAGTGCGCAGAAGTTGAGATCCAGGCTTTGGTTTGGGTCACTGGGCTATCATGCCACAGTAACAGCATCATGAGACACAAACACACACAATTCATTGATTTTTTTTTTAATGCCTACAGTACCATGTGAAAAGTTTGAGTAACACAACATCCTCTATATCATGTCTTATTTCATCCCGAAGACAACTTCACTCACTTTCCCTGTCTTTTCTCTAGAATTAATGATGTGATCTGATTTCTATCTGGCATTTTTTAATTAAATTTAGCTATAAAAATTTCAAGTGCTTGGCTGTGACCCTATAGAATTTTCTGTACTTCACAATACCAATAGAAAAATAACCTTTCATTCAGGGAATCTATATTTTGGCTCTGCCTCTTAGTGTTTAAGCCAGCTCCCCACTGTGCTAAGTCAACCTTCCCAGAAGCTAATCTGCCGTTCTCAAGTGGCCTTGCTTCTGAAATTGCTTTGATGTTCTAGCAGTAGAGAGCTCCTGTGAGATGCACGTTACTTGGGTTTAACATGACTTGGGGTTGGGCCCATCCTATCACCTTGGAAACAGTGTCTTTGTATGTCTGCCCTGGAGAACAGAAGGGAAAATCATCGCTGGTTTATTCCTCTTGAGAGTTTGAGGATTCCAAATAAAATTAATCCTAAGGAATAGAGAGGAAGCTGTAATTTTTGGGTAATTTTTTGGTAATTTTTTGGTGTGTGGCTTTAGTTTTGAATGTTTTAGTATTAGTGAAGGAATGAGAGAATTGTGTTCCACCATACCATTTCCCTGGGGTAGTGTCATATATTTTTAATGAAGCACTTCATATTCACAGTAAATTTTGTAATAAGTAAACATAATATCTGGAAGTCCAGCACCACTTGAAGTGACATGTGACAATTAGGGGTTCATTTCTGTACATTTACATAATGAAATGTGGCTGTTGGGGGAAGAATCACATGTTTATTTAAAAGAATGAAAGACAAATATATTAACAAGATGTTCACAGGAACGTGCATTGCCAGTGTTAGCATATGCTTTTAATTAAGTTAAAGTCCCCAATTCATGGTTGTAGTTTAATTTCAGTTATAAAAATAATAGCATAATCTAACAGTTAAATTACATTTATGCATATTTGAGACTCCATCATCCAAGAAAAATACAATTTCAGTCTCTGTAAATATGAACAGAAATCAAAATCTGATGCCTTCAAATTTTTATCATCTCATCCTAAATTCATGCTGCCCAGCTAACACAGTAGAAGAGCACATTTTAAAACAACACAATATATATTATTCATATTAGTGTTTTTGTTTAGACTTAGTTTGACAAGTATTTCCAGGAAATAGTTTCAAAAGAATTGTGCATCCATGAACAGTAGGGAGATCTGAATCTCTCTGCATCTTCTTGTATGTGTATTTTTCCAATCAGTGTTAAATATAATAAGGATTTACGTAGGCTGTTTTTCTAATACAGCTTTATAATATAAAATTTTAATGTTGGGCCTCCCTGGTGGTGCAAGGGGTTAAGATGCAACCTATGAAGCTGTCCACAGCCTCTGCAGCATGAGTTCAATCCCCGGCCAGGGAGCAACCCACATGGCGAGGCAGACCTCTCCTGACTTTCCCACTGCTGTGTACTTTGGTCAATCTGCTCCCCACTCTGTCTCTGATGAATCCTCTCACCCCTCCCCATGCTTCTGGCCTGTACCCCAGCTCTTTATGCATAAATAAATAAATCTTTAAAATAAAATAAAATTTTAATATTCTATGTGCTCAGGTTATTTCAGTTCACTCTCAAAGTAGATACTGAACTACCAGGTAGATGTTTTGATACTGATGTGTTTTGTTTTTAAAGTCAAGTTTATTGAAGTGTAGTTCTCTCTTTTAGATACATAATTCTATGAATTTTGACCAATCTACATATTCATGGAATGATCATCAAAATAAAGATAAAGAATGTTTTCATGATGGCAAAGTTTCTTTGTCTCCTTTTGTGATCAATTCCTAATCCCAACCCCTGGCAGTAAAAACTGATGATTTTATTTTTGTGCTATTTCTAAAATAGGTGTATTGTACCTTGTAAGACTCTTAAGTAGTTTCAGGAATTATCCGTACGACCCCATTTATGAACAAGACCAGATTGAAGCAAAATATAAGTATGTGTTTGGGGTTTTGTTTGGACTGCAGCCAAGGAGATACCCATTCAGGGACTTTCTGAATCCTGCTCAGTGTTGCCTTGGGATGGTTAAAGCTTATATCTGCCAACGAGAGCACTAGTTCTCATTTCTGACAACTATGCAAATTAAGTTAAAAGTCTGTCAAGTTCCAATTGGTGCAAAGACATGCAAGTGAGGGGACCTTAGTTGAGCAATGATTGGGTGATGTTCAGTCCTGGTGGTCTGTGGCTCCTGGCTTTGCTCTGCTTCTTTCCCTAAGGTAGAGGTGCCTGAGCATGCCTGGGTGTAATTTTTAGCAACATTCTGGCGCTCTGTTAGTTATCTAGACTCAAATGACTTCATTTTGATTCTGATTTCCTTGTTACTTGCATGTGTTTTCTATGCTAGATTTTTCAAACAGTCTTACCAGTCTGCATTAGTGCTGTTTGAACTTATTAGTCTTAGTCTCTCAAGGAAACTTCTGACTGCCTAACATATTTTCTTGTAAGCTGATTTCACTTGTGTTACCTTACGCATGCCATTTGTATTGAAATCTATTAGTCTGATTTTTAAAGGAAACTCTAAAAGTTTTCAGTTTTGTCGTTTTTTTCACTGCCTGTTACAAACCACACAAGGAAAATATGACAAAATTTAGCTTGTCTTCTTGTTCGCCTCCATAATGTTTCCATTATAGTAATGTGTACTGGCTAGTTCTGTGTAATCAATTTTTAAAATAAATATTGTAAATGTATTTGTAGGTGCAAAATTATTTCAGGCAGGTTGGGGGGAGAAAAACAGAGTAAGTGCCACAAATACCCATTTTGTGGGTTTTATGGGATTCTTCTGGGCTTTCCATTTATGTTTTTTTTTTCCATTTTAAATAAAAATAATGCAAAAAAATCCACAGAGTTTTCTTTTAACCCAACAATTTGTCATAAATGTCTGTGTCAGAAATATAGAATAACTGCAATGTCTTAACTAATAAATAGTTTTTAACAGTGAAGTTTTGGCATAATTAACATTCAAACATTGATAAACACACAGTTTGCCTCAGCTATTTCCCCATAAAGATATGCATGTATTTGTGCAGTTGTGTGAATATCCCTTATAGTAAAGATTCCAAGAGGTGAAACTGTTGTTACAAATCATCTGTGCTTTTAAAAATTTGGTAGATATTATCCATTGCCTTCCAAAAGGGAAATACAAACTACATGCTCATCAATATTTTGGGAGTTTTCTTACTCATACCCTTCCCAAAAAAGAATGTCTTTTTCATTTTAGCCTGTCAGAGAGATTATAGTTTATCACTGTTGTTTAAAGTTGTAGTTTCTTGGGCCTCCCCGGTGGCGCAGCGGTTGAGCGCTGGGTTGCGAAGCTGCCCGCGGCCTCTGCGGCGCCGGTTCGATCCCCGGCTGCTCCCCGGCCACTGGAGGAGGGTCCCACATGGCGCGCAGACCTCTAATGCCGCCCACTGCTCCCCTCAGCAGTGTACTTCGGTCCTTCTGCCTGCTCTGCTCCCCGCTCTGGCTCTGGTGAATTCTCTCACCCTCCCGCACTTCTGACTGTACCCAGTGCATGTATAAACAAAAAAAAAACAAACAAACAAACAAATAAATAAATAAATAAATAAATAAAACATGCCTCTATTAAAAAAAAAAACAAATAAAGTTGTAGTTTCTTCATCATAAGTAAGGCTGAACATTTGTTTTTAGGAGTTTGTTAGAAATTTATATTTACTCTTCTGTGAAGGTTCAAAATTTTGTTAGTGCCTACTTATTTTAATTGGGTTATCAGTCTTGCCATTATTAATTGAAGGGTCCCTTTGTGTTTTAGGAAAATTAGCTCCTTCCTGTGCATGTGTGCAATATTTCTCTGAATCTGTGTTCATCTTTTTAACTTTGTTCAAGTAGCAAAGAGTTCATTGTTGTGGAAAGATTAGGACTGGGGGCTTAGTTTTTAGTCTTTTGAAATTGTACCCCAATATTAATTACATTTTCCCCCAAGAACAGTGATTCCCAATTCATGTTACAGATTAGGATCATGAATCAGCCGTTATAAAAATACTGCAAACTGGGTCCCATACAGAATCAGTTTCAGTTGATTGGGGTGACATTGGGCCAGAGTCCCCCAGGTGATGCTAAGGTATAAACAAGGTTGAGAAGAATTGCTTACTGTGCATATAGATCACTTGGGGATTTTGCTAAAGCACAGAACTTGGGGTGAAGGATGAGATTCAATATTTCTAATAAGCTCCCAGGAGATGTGAATGCTGTGGGTCTACAGTCTGTACTTTGAGTAGTAAGAATTTATAGTGTCTGGTTTTTGGTTCTTGCTTAAGAAAACTTTCTCCATTTAAGATTACATTTCTTTTCCTCCTGTATTTTATCTAATATTTTAAATAATTTTTATAGAGATATCAATTCATTCAGACTTTCAATTTTGTAAAAATTTGACAGTGAACTGTAATTATGTACCTTAAATCGACATCAAATTGAACCCACCCCATTTATTACTTAGATGTAAATGTTATCATTTCAAAGTGAGTAATATATTTTTACTTTCATTTTTAGAAGTCTCCAAAAATACAATGTCAGTAGAAGAATATTTGTTTGAATAATACATAGTTTAAATTGGTAAATTTTTTAGTCTAGAGAATAAAAATATTCCTAAAATTTCTAGATCAAAAAATTTTTGTGTACTTGATATTTAAATTTCACACTCTAAACATGACATTAGATGCCAGATTCAAGAAAAATAAGCATGAATGATGTCAGTCTTTGTGATTACTGCAAACTGTACAGTGACAACCTCATAACAGTAATTCAGTGATAAGAATGCTATTATTTTGGAGAATATATTGATAACAAGGACAAGCGTCTGCTGAATTCAGGATACGAGCTCTTTCTTCCGATCTTTTATATATTCTATCCTTAGAAAAAAAAATAGTCACTAACTAGGCCCAGATGCTGATGATGTTGAGATTTACAAGGGAAATTTTGGAGCGGCCTAATGTATAGAGAATTTCAGGTAGTGCTCCTAAAGGAATATAAGGAGTAACTGAAATATGTTAGAGTTTGAATAACCTAAGCTGAGAAATGAAAACTGAAATAAGGAAACCGTATCATCTACATTAAATTATCTCACTATGTAAATACTTTTTCTAAAGAGAATAATGATTATCAAATAAATGAGTTGTGCAGCAGCATGAATTTTACTAATTTAGCCTTGTTATTTTCCATTATGATTTTCCAGTAGAACTAAATTTCCACTGACTAATATAGCCCTTGAGAGCTCTATAGACACCTGCCTTTTATCTTCTCATAAAGTCACAACTTATTTAATGAAATTGGTCACCATTGCCCAGTTACATCTTTCATACACTTTTTAACAAAATGTAATTTCTTCAGCTAGAGACTTAAGGAATAGCTTTTAGAATCTGAAATTAAGTTATTCAGAGTCTCTATAGCTAAATAATTAAGTTCTATAGTTTAAGCTGCTTTTTTATTAAAGGAACAATGACTATGGAGCTGACAAAGCAAATGTATTTCTTGTACTCAACTAGAAATATCATTCTTCCAATAGTTAAGCAGTAGAAAAGTCAATACTGAAGTCACTGATGTTTATATGGCTAGGAATAATGAAATCCAAATTTCATGATTGTTTTGTCTGTCTAAAGGCAAATATTGAAGGCAGAAATAAGTTAAAGGATCAAATCATCTCTCTGTGCCTTAAGTCGTGATGGGTTGTATTTCTAAATGTACCAATTTCTCCCCTTGCTTAAAAACATGTATTTCAGAGTTAATCTCAGAAATTGACTTTAAAAGTTAAAATGAACTATATTATTTTTACCAGTGTGTGGTAAGGGAAGCATCAGTATAAATTTTAGATACTGGCAAATTTTTAAGAAGCTTTCTTTTCTCACATTTGCCAGGATTGGCTAGATTGGATTTGCAATACTGGCAAATATATGGGGTCATGTATACTTTGCAAACTCAGGTTTCTCAGCGAAGTGGTCTTAAGGTATAGTGGATTATCATCATCTGTACTCAGCGGGTATTCTCTAATCCTTTTGTTTTGTTAGCAATCATTGTATGTATGTATTTAACAAGTTAAATCATATGAAATAGCCAGTATTTGGCTTTTTGATGTATAGAAATAGAAATTTTATATGGTTCAAGCTGATACTTCTGTTTTGAGTGCGAATTGGGGATTTCTTATTAAGGCTCTCCTGGTGACCTAGGGGTTAAGTCTCAGCACTGTCACTGCTATGGTCTGAGTTCGGTCCCCAGCCAGGGAGCTGACCCACATGGCAGAGCAGACCTCTCCTGTCTTGCCCACAGTGACAGGAATCAGCAGTGTATTTCAGCAGATCCACCTATTCTGCTCCCCCACTCTGTTTCTGGTGAATCCCCTCCTCTCCCACCTGCCCCCCAACATCTCTGACCTACACCCCAGTTCTATGCCAAAAAAAAAATTGAAAAAAATTTTTTAAAAAGTATCAGACAGGATTACCATGTTATGAAGCCTCCTGTTTTCTTTAACATATCATAAATTATACTGAAATAATAAGTATGAGAATAATAACTAGAGAGGTAGCAAGTTTAAAATAATTTTAGGAAGTGACAATTAAAGATTTGCACTGTATTTAATATTCTCTAAGTATAAAACTATGTTTTCCTGTGTTGCTGAAATGAAATACGATCCAAGATTATTATGACTTTAATGAAAGGCTGTCAGATAAACAAATCCATTTTAAAAGAATGTTTAACTCTAAGACTGAGTAATTCTCTCTACATTACTGTAATGAGAATATTGAACTTTTGAAATAAGTATTAAAATAAGGAAAATGTTAATGATCTTGAATTGCACATATTTTGTGCTATGAACAACATTTCTGGTTGCTAAATGCTAACTTTATTATGCACAATGTATGATGTGGGTGAGTTAATGTTGCTTGGGAGCTTCTAATGTCTAGATTGCTTCACTTCTGTGTATTTAAATTTGCAAACTCAACATTACGTTAGTATACCTTCTGGCACTTAATTAAGTTCCATCCCATGATTTTTAAACTTAAATGTACTTTAATGTGTAAGATTTTGGTATTTTCATCTTCCATTCTATTCCTTGTTCCTGGTAGTTAGAATAATAATATAGTATAATAGAGCACTTTACCATTCCTAGTAGACATAAATGCAAAATATCCTTAGAACATTTTAAACATATTTATGAATGTGCTGTTTTCTCCTAGGAATTCTTGTTTTTTATTATTGGCTATAGAATTTGCAACCCAAATACCATCCAACAGAGTGGCTTTTTGAATGCCAGGACACATCCATATGCAAAGACATGAGGTTTTAGCTTAAAAAGCCAAGACTCTTTATACGAGGCACATACATAGCCCCTAAGGTTGCCCAGTTTAGCAAATACACCAGTTAAATGTGCATGTCAGATAAATGACATTTTTTGTATAAGTATATTCCAAATATTTTAGGGAGCATACTAATACTAAAAAATATTTATAGTTTATTTGAAATGCAAATGTAACTGGCAATTCTGTATTTTTTATTTGGTAACCCTTTATTTCAAAAAAGCAATAATGCATGAAGCAAACTACCACTACAACTCTCCAAAATGTTTTCTCTATTGTACTCAGAGCAATAAATAAACACCACCTTTTAGAATCCTTTTAGAATCAGTAATGCCTGTCAGGGGGAAGAGGTGAACCCTCTTGCTGATAGCTAGATTCAAGGATGATTTAAGGAGAAAATCTGAACAATAAAGAGACAATAGACCTTTCTTGTACTTGGAAATACACAGACATTTATTGGCTGTATGGAATACCCTAGCACACTTCCAAAGTAGTAAGCTATTAGACAAGACTATTAGGAAGTAGAAAGTCAAAAATCTTTTTCTATATAGAGTTCAGTCAATGAACATTGGACATGCATTTCCCAAACTGGTCTACATATAACATATGTTCAATAATATAGTAATAAATGCTCCTTGACACCATATTCAAAAGTCAGAGTGTGTAAGTGTGGGTTATGTTTTCCCTGCTCTATCATAACTGATGGGGGTTTAGCTAAGAGCAAAAACTGCATTGAATCAGTCTTGGTTCAAGTTATGTTCAACTATTCAGGCAAGTAGTTTAACCTGAGAATTCCTCAGTTTTGTCACCTGTCAAGAGAAAATAATAGCAGTAATTTCTTGATAAACTAAAATTATATTTTTTAAGGAAAGCATAGCAAATATATCTTAGACATGACACAAATGCACTAACCAAAGAGAATAACTGATTAAGTTGGGCTTTCTCAAAATTTAAAATACCTGTTCCTTCAGAAGGTACTATTCAGAAAATTAATATGTGAGGCATACACTGGGAGAAAATGTTTACAGTACCTATATCACATTTAAGACCTTGATACTAATAAAGAATTCTTTCAATGCAGTAACAAAAAGAAAAATGACTTGAACAAAATGACAAGAATAATGAACTAATGGTTTGAATATAAACTTTACAAATGTGATACACAGATGGTTAGTAGACACATAAAAAATTGCCTATCGCTTGTCATCATGAAATTACAAAGAAAAACATGAAACACCACTACATATACACTAAAACAGCCAAAATGAAATGCCTTACAATGTTAATTGTTGGCAGCAATAGAAAGCAACTGGAGATCTCACACATTTCTGGCAGGAGTATAAAATTGCATAAACATTTTTTTAAAAATCCATTTTTTGAAGATAGTACAAAGTAAGGGATATTTCATTTTGTTTTATCTTTTAACTTTTTATCAGTCTTAAGTTCTTCTATAATTTCTTTTGTTCAAATAGAAGTACCTATATTATTTTATTGAGGTGGCGGTGGTTTACATACTGGCTATTAGTATTTTGCAACTATAGGAGCACTCTCTTATTGAGCTGCCATATGAGAGATTCTAATTTAGACCATTTGGCAGGAAAAAAATATTGTCCAGGATTTTATCCACTGATATTTGATAACAATAAAATGTATCTATCATGCAGCATTTCAGATTTCAGTGTTTCAGAGCGGGTAATGTAGATGAGAACTTTTTAAATGTGTATATACTCAGCAAGATTTTTAACAGATACGATAGCATAGACTATCCATTTACAGTGATGATGAAATGACGGATAAAATTAGATAGGATTTTTTTTAATTTCCATGGATTTTAAATCTTTATGTAAAGAAAGCTGTCACACTAATCCAGGTATAAATTATTGAAATAAAATATCCATCTATAAGGTGCTTAATATACTCCTCACAATTTCTTATTTCATTCTCACATTTTTTTTGATGTAAATACCATTTATTACCTCAACCACAAGACAATACTTTTATCACCTCCATTTCATGGAGAAGAAATGTAAACACTGGAGGTGGAAAAAAAATGTGCCCAAGTTCACAGAGCTAATAGGTGGAAGAAGCCAGATATGAAGACAGCCAACCTGATTCATGAGTCTGGGAATCTAATTCCTACCCTCTATTATCTAACTGGGCTCATTTTCATTTATCGATTAAGGAACACATGTTAAAGGCATGCACCATTATTGAATGATTTGCTCAGCTAACATTATGCAACACCTATTATGTGTCCATTGCTGCTGCTTATAATTTAGTAATAAGCAGGAAATCATTCCAATATGACCAGGCTTGTTCTTTTAGCCAGTTGGACCACCCTTCCAGACAGCCCATAATGCTTGGTTAGAAAAAATTTCTGGAAGAGAAATGTCATTACTGTTTGATCCATCAACACATTAAGGCATTAGCTCTCAAAACCTGTCGCATTTTAGAATCAACTGGTAAGACTTTCAAAATTCCAAATGTCCAGGCTGCATACCAATAAAAATCTCTTGGGGTGAGACCCAGGCATCACTAATTTATCAATAGGTCTCCAGGAAATTCAGCGTGTGGGTACATTTTGAGAACCCATGTGTTATAATATTTTTTTAATTAGCAAGCTGTCCAAAATAGTCTCAAGTACCCAATTACCAACATGAATAGTAATGAGACGTATAAGTGTTAAATTATCTGAATTGGTAAGATTACCTAGCATGGAGGTCAAGCAAACTGTGATTCATATCTTGACTCTATAGCTTCATAGCTATGCAACTTTGGGAAAATCACCTTTTATGAACCACAGTTTCTCTATCTGTAGAGTGTGATGATTATCACCTCTCTGCATCTTTGTAAGGATTAAAAAGGAAACTAATGAGAAACCAGAATGATGTGACTTTCCCAAGCCTATACCTTGTTGTCATTAACTGCTGTGCTCAAGGACCATTAGCTTGATCCCCCAGCAAAATATCCCCAATCTCTCTTTCTTTTTTCTCCTTCTCTCTGAGCTTCAGGGTACCCTCTCCTGCCTGCTCCCTAAGAATTCCCATATGCATTTCCCTTCTGGCGACCTCACTTTGCCTTGTAGTAACAGCCCTGGAGGCCAATTAGTGACACTATCACTCATTTGAGAAGTGCTTTCCTCTGCTGGCCCTCTTGCTATCACCCTCAATTTGGCCTCCAGCTCAAACGTGAAACAAGCTTTCCTTCTTAATTCACAATAGCACCGCTGAGAACAAGCTACAACTTCCAACAAGAATTTATTGAAGTTTCCAAAATGACAGACTGACTTACAACTGCTATTAGATGTTATTAAGCTCAGAGCTCACAGGCCTTTCCTGGTTTTAAGGTTCCTTACCATGCCACCTTTCCCCAGTTCTCTATTAGCCTCCACACACAAAGGTCCATTTATGCTCTATCACTAGGATGGATTGTTCAGTGTGGCGATGTAGTTTTATTTCCCAAAATATCAGAACACATTTGTCAAGGGTCTGAGCCATTTGATCTCGAATAGCCCGTGAGGAGTGGCACTAATTTCTAACCAACCTCTTGTCCCAGTCTCCCCTCTGACGTAAGGAATAAATCCTGCCTGCAAGTCATTTGCTGCTCCCACAAACAATGCTTAGTGATTTGTAATCACTGATCATTCACTGCCTCCATCTCAACTCTCTTCATTTCTCTTCAACTTCAGCCCAAGTGTATTTTGATCTCCTGCAAAATTTGGAGTAAATCAGAGTTTGCTAGCAGTACGAGTGTCCAAATGAAAGAAGTGGAAAGAGAAAGGGGAAAAAGCACTAATTCTGCTCTTGTTGCTCTAACTGTTCATGAGACTGCAGTGCATATTTTGAAATTTATATCCATGTACTCCAGTGGGGACCATTCAGTGCCCCCTTCATAGTGCACAATGTTGAGTGATATTGGCCTGTATCTGTGGGACTGGAATTTTTTTTTTTCTCATCAGAATGTGCAATTTTGTTTTTGTGCTTAACCTGGAGTTCTGTTTGTAGCCAGCTGGGGGTTCAGCAGGGCACCAGCGTGGGTTCTGGGGACCTGTAGTTGCCAGAGAGCAAGCACTGAGGTGGTTTGGCAAACGACTTGACATCAGCCAAGGATCTGTAAAAGCCCCTTTTACTGAGCATTCATTTGGCCTGCAAATAACCCTATACTTTGCCTATTTTAAAATTTCTTCACATAACATTTCCCCAAACCTCTTGTCACTAGTCACCTGACCTTGTTTACAAATCCCTAACCTATCTGCAAAATTCTGAGCTTGCATCCATGCACTTGTCTTCTAGTAAGCAGTGTAAATCTTTTGTCATTTGGAGTTTCCACTCTTTCCTAGATTGTCCAGAATAAGCTGTGATTCTCTCAGTCACTGCTATTCAAAATCTAAGTGTCATATTGATTCCTAATCTGTGCTCTAAACTTGATATTAGAGACCTATCATGACTGTGCATGCAGCTGACATTGTAAATCAACAATTACAAGTTGAGATTCTATTTTTAATATACAACAATGTCACCCTAATGCTATATGAAATAGAAGACTCAAGGTAGACATAGAAATCTATGTTTATATGGGTCTGTATGAACTAGTCATCTAAAACCTTCATGCTGTTACCTTTTTCCCTTTAAATTCTCCAGTGAAATTACAAATGGAGAGCTCAAACAGCCCTTGTGCCTGTGCCCTGTAATTTTTTTTTTTTATGATGGCAGCCATTTACTCTGGCCAGGACTTGCTTTCAATACACATTACAGATAACACTTAAGTAAATGTTAGTAAATTTTAGTAAACATTTAGTCCTGCCTGACATGGAGTACCTCTTGCCCAAGATTGTTGGGAGCCTGAAAGTAGGCAGGGTGTGAAAGTAAAGATTCGTAGAAAGTGGAACCTGTAATCCCTGGAGCAGATACAGAGATGCAAACCTATTTTACCTCAATAAACATCAGTTAGGGGAAAGAAAAGATAATATTAAAAAATAAGGATGACGGAAATTGTGTTCCCCTTAAACCTAACCAAATCAAATCCCTATACTCTTCTTTCCTTGATGATTTTTTGCCCACCTATACTTCTCACATTATATCTGACCACTCAGTTTTTTTGTTACAGACAGACGAACCTAATATAGCTAGTTCAAGCTCAAAAAGATTTATTTTAGTTTCCAAGTTTGTATGAAGATATATAGTCCATGATACTATATATCAAATGCCCCATGTCAGGGCATTTGAGACTTGGTCATGATTAGAAATTAATGAGAATTAGTAAGACCCCACCATACGTACTAGCTCTGGAAAAATAGTATGTGTGCCTTCTTTGGGAAAGCTGCCATTCTAAGAAATCACCTGTCAGGTCAGGCATTCACTGTCACTCCTGCATAATCATGCTAATTTGAATGTATCATCCACATCTTATGTATTATAAAAATGCATGCTTCTTGTCCCATCATTGTTCCCATAAAATTTTTTTGCAGACCAGAACCTTGCATATATACACATGTCAGTGAGGAAACCCAAATTACACCTGGAACTTTAATTACAACAGAGTCTGAGAAATGTAGGGTTTTAGCTCTCCAGCCTTACTAGTGCTCTCAGGCATGCTAGAATGATGTTATAATGAGTTACGTGTGTTGGCTGAGCCAACCAATAATGTGGACTAAGTCACACAGTGCCTTGTTTATTAAACTGAAGATGCTGATTTTAACCTCATAGTGGCCTTTGCAGATTACATTTTCATTTCAGAAATATTCTAGAGTATTGTTAGAGACAGTATAACTGCAACTGTAAGATTGCAAAACCAGATACTGATTTATTTACTGGATAGTCTTATAGTCACCCTGAAGTGTTGATGAAAATCTGAACTAAGGCAATGGCCGGTTAGGAAGAGGCTTGGCTGCCAAAATGAGAAATGAATTCATAAAGTTCCTTAACTTACCAATTATGGAAGTTGATAAAGATACAACTCTACAATGAATGAAAACATGATCTATGATGGTTGCTGTCTCGAAGATTAAAATGAGACTCCTTAGATTAATATTTAAGTCACTGTGAGAAATATAGGAAGACTTGATCTAGGCTTAAGGATCATTTGTGTAGAAGTGTTAAAGGGTAAATATGTTAAAACCGGATTTTTAAAATTTAACTGTGATATATGCTTCCCATATTCTGAGGAATATTATAGCATAATATTCCTAACATACCCCTCAAGATGTTCAGATTATTTATGAAATCTCTATAATTTCCTTTTATCATTAACCTTTTTCTTAGTTTCTATACCTGAATATGACAGTGTTCAATGTGTTTGTTGAACCAGAAAGATTTTGAAATCTCTGATCTTTGTGTTTCTGGAGAAAATACTATTCCGAATTATGATTGAGAGTTCTAGGCATGTCGTTGAAAGATGAGAATCACTGAATAATACTGCAGATGTTTATAGAGAAATAGACCTTCAAATCCAGTCACTTGATTTAAAATCCCTCATCCCCTCCCTTGATATTTCATGTCTGAGAATGTTAATCTCTATTTTCAAATGATGAAGTGAAAAAATTTTTATAGAGCCACTTGATTTCAGATTTCCTCAATTTTTCAAATATGTTAGTCTTGTAATTATAATCCCATTCTTAACATTATAATCTATTTGCTATTATCTGATGATATTGAAATTCCCTTGTGCTTAACTCTGCCTCATTAAGTTTTATTTTCTATTATTAGATCACATAGTATCTCCCTCCCACATTGTAAAGGATTCATTACATTTTATTCTCTAAGAGGATTTTACAGTTCTCAGTTGCCTGTATGTTGAGTCCTTTTGGCAATCTGTGTAAATAATTAAAGTAAAACAAGGAATTCATCTCATATTCTCAAAGTATGGGCATTATATTCTTGAGTGATTTTGACCAATACATGGTCCAGTCATGATGAGAAGAGAAAAAGCGAAGATGTATATACCTTATAATGAACACCCTTCAGTTCATCTAAAAATTCTTATTGGTTGATATTGAGGTAACATTAGATTACAAAACTGTGATTCAGAGGTAGAGGGTCATGCCTCTTCAGAGATGTGTTACCACATCAGACCAACTACCAAGGCACTGTTACTCCTCCTCCATGTCCACTCAGCCCCTCCACACCCTGCTCTTCAGCTTCCCCCTCTGCCTTCTGACTTATCAGAAGGATGGAAATAATAAAGATCAGAGCAGAACCAATGAGAGACTAGAAAAACAATAGAAAGAATCAATAGAACTAAGAGTGCTTTGGGGCCTCCCTAGTGCCACAAGGGGTTAAGCGTCAGCACTATGAAACAATCCTCAGCTACTGCAGCACGAGTTCAATCCCCAGCCAGGGAGGTGACCCACATGGCACAGCAGACTTCTCCTGTCTCACCTGCTGCTCCCCTCAGCAGTGTATTTTAGTCAGTCCACCCATTCTGTTCCCCACTCTGTGAATCCTGATGAATCCTCTTATACCCCACACACACCTTTGGCCAACACCCCACCTCTTGTATGCATAAATAAATAAATATTTTTAAAAAATGAACTGAGTATTTTTAGGATCAATAAAATTAGCAAATCCTTTAGTGAGACTAAGAAAAAAGGGAAAAGACTAAAGTAAATAAAACCATAAGCGGAAGAGAAGATGTTACAACTGATGCCACAGAAATTAAAAGAATCCTGAGACTATTTAAAAAATTACATGGCAACAAATTGGACAACCTTGAAGAAATAAATATATAGCAATTTCTTTATTAACTCTGGTAGTTACCTTTAGTTGACAAGAGACTTCTGCTTTTTCTAGCTAATTCTTTAAAGGGGCTTTCATAGAAAGACTTTTTGGCAGTGATTTTTTTTTTTCATTGTGTCACAAAACTTTCTTTATTCTTCCCATTCACTTGGAGGTGAGAAGGACTGTGGACATATCTATATTAAGAGATAATCAGGGGTAGCCTCCCATTATGCCTGTGAAGTTCCTTTTCACTCGTTAATATTTTTTCCTCAGAAGCACAAAATTTGTTTCTATGCAATCTGGTAGTCTGGCTTTCTTTGGAGAACTCCATTCTCTGAGAAAGATCAGCAAATATCTGAATTCTGGTTTTGGACTAAATGCAAGTTTTTTTCTTAGAGTTGATGGGCCCCATGAAATAATATGACCAGATGTGTGTCCTACATTTTCCCTCAAAGTTAAGTTCTAAAACAGTCTATGATGGAATGATGGTTGATCTAAAATATGTAAGAAAAGAAAACATTCTTGCTTGATTTTACAAATTTGCATCAGAATTGTCTCAGGCCACAACCTGCGATCATAACACTTGCCTATAGGTGTAGATAAAAACAACTTTCTGATCATAAATCCCACTTGTTAAGGCATTATGTTCTGTATGGGTGGCTGTTTACTTGGGTCTCCGTAAATACTGCCAGAATCTTAGTTGAATTGTTAGTTGGAAGTCACAGGAACCAGATGATTCACTGCCAAATTACCAAATTCCTTACTTAAAATAAACAATAAAATATGAATTCAGAAATACTTAATTTACGCAGTAAATACTTATATTCAGGTCTTGACAGTTACAGAATAATTAATTCATAGTATAAAACTCCCCTGAATATTAAGTCCTTTCTTAAATTTAATATTTCTAAGTGGGTTTCACGCTAACACCATGTAAAGAGTAAAAAAGATTCTCACATACAAGTACCCTTGACTTTATTGATGAAATATCCTACAGTGACTGAAGTTGAGTCCCAATGTGTTCTTTATATCTTATTATATTGAACAAAGTGTGACTACTGTTATAATTACTGGAAGTGTTTATTCAGATACATATTTGTCAAGTTTGATTCCCCCTTAAAAAATGAATCCTTTTAGATCTAATTCACTAAGCATCAATAAAAAAATAAAAACAATTATAAATTGAATTTCCATGCAAATGTGGCCTTTTCCCTACTCTGCATGAATGCACATTCATCACACTACTATGCCTTGTTGTTGACATAGTAAAATAACCAAAAAAAAAAAACAAAAACAAAAAACAAAATTGTGATCTCTTTGTTTTGTTAGTTACCAAGGTCAAGATTCATTTTTCCCCAAGAAAATTTATAAAGGTCATTAGAGCTTAATGAATATTTGGGTTCCCTACTTATCAAAAAGCTGCAGAATAACTAATTCTCATAAGCATTCAATTAGGTCTTTCAAGATAGATTCATGTTTCTATCAACCGCAGAGAGAGTTAATGCTAAATTTCTCACTCCCAAAGGACTTAGAGCAATTGCGGCATTTAAAAGAGTTATTCCAGTAATTTATTATAATAAAAAATTAAGTGGTATGTTAATGTGCAAGAAGTACTAGCTAATCTGACCACTCTAGTTAGTCTTGATCTATTCTTCTTCAGAGTAATGATGTGACTGGGTCTCAGATAAAGGGGTATATAAGGGTTTGCAGAAAGTTCAAGACTGAAACTCCTGGATGGCTAACTCACAGTCCTTAAGAATTCCCAGGGGCTGTGTCTATGTGCATTGTATTTTCAAGAATGTAAAATCCTTTATTTAGTGCATGATTCAGCACAAGTGAAACAATCTCACTTTCAGGACCTCTGCCACTAACACATTATGTAGATAAGCTAGCATGATTAGTTTAAATTAGATTAATATTTCAATCAATGTCTCTAAGATTGTTTAAGTGACCAGAGCAATAGATGCTGCCTCTCACTCACTGAAATGTAGATTTCTCACACTTCCTGCCATTAACACTCACACTCACTGTGCAGAAATTCATATTCCTAAATAGAATTAACTGGGGAGGGGGGAACTTTCCCTTTTTAAGTAGCATATTCATTCCCTCTTTCATGTTCCCAGATTGTAACTGATAAAGGTTGATTAATTACAGGTTGAAGAGTCAAACAACCTGTGGTTGCTTAGGAGAAGTACAAATACAACTTAAGTTAAAGTAAATGTTAAATACTTTTTATAACTGTAGTCCTAACATCTGAACCTGAAGTTTGACTGGCAGTAAATCTGTAATTAGAACAATGTCACAAGAGCTTGTTTATTATTTCTCAAAAATGATATATATTCTTTACGATGCCTGCAAGCACACAAACACATACATTTGAAGGTTCCTGTGGGCTCTAAATAATTATACCTCTGGGAGGACTATTAGGAGCAAAAGGCCATCGCCATTGTATGTACCTAGATGTCACTGCAAACTCAAAGGTGGTGGAAGAAAAGTCGTCAGTGGAGTCTTGACCTTGCCAATAACAGCTCTTCATACATGGAGTACTTATTACCTGTTATATGCTAACTAATCCCCAAAATATTTTGAATTTGTCATTAAGTTCAGCTCAACGTTTACTTTATTTTCAAGTGTTTGTCCATATTAATGAATTTTTCCTTCTAACCATCCTTCTAATAGTAATGATATCTCACCTTTATTCTACTATATATCAGTTATTTCATAATCATAGTGATAAGTCCAACTATTATTTAGGGAATTTGACTAATGCATGTAGTCTGTGTAGGTAATTTGCATCCACCAACATTTTTGGGTTACTTGACACAGCCCTGTGTGCATAGATAAGGAAACCAGTTCAAAAATTAAGAAAATCATCCTTGGTCACTGCTTAGCCAGAGAGATTTGAAAACAGATATGATCCTAACCCCACAAGCCTTCCACAAGTGCATGGTACCAATAAACTGACATCTGGATCTGTCTTAAAATCAAAATCCCCTTTACTTACTGTTCCACTTTCTACAATTTGGGCTGTAGTGTCATCACCATTGTCAAAGTTTGACTTGTTATTTTCATTTAATAGTTTTCTTAAGTGAATTTCTTCGTATTTCTCTATTATAACTTTCAAAGCAGTAGCATATTTTAAAGACAGTGTTTAATTTAGAAATTGTTTTCTGAAATGAATGATTCAGTGTTTCAGATTCAGCAGAATCTTGTGATTTGTTAGATATGTGATGATTATATCACTGAATTTGTTGTGGTCATAAAACTTTGTTTTCAGGCAATACAGTGTTCTTAGTGGGAGTTTTCACAAAAGACTGGCATTTATCTCTCAGCAGTGTGTTTTTGTTTTCCTTACCATTTCAGAGAAATGGTTTTCATTTCTAGTATACATCTAGATTCTAGTACAAAATGCTGTCATGAAGGATGACCACTGCAAATGAATTTTGTGGTGTCAAGAGTTGCTACCCCAGTGAAATTAAACCAGGTACTGTTTGAGCAAATGACTGGCTATTCTGTTATAGACTGATTTATTTTATAATATGATCCTTAATTACTCATATGGTTGTTTAGCGTGTCATTTCAATTATATAAGGACTTAAATTCAAGAAAACATAATGCTTTCCAGGTCTGCAAACTATGTTAAATAATGCTTGTCTGTTTTGATTAATGTTCAATTAATCTATTATATTCAAACCCCTGGTTTAAAAATCTAAACCTTAATAAACACACATACAGAGAATTAGGAGTATAGTATGCCTTACTAATAGCTCTGTTCAAGGCTGATTTTATTTCTTAGATATTTGGGGTTTTTTTAAAGATTTATTTTTATTTATGCATACAAGAACTAGGGTACAAGCCAGAGGTGCGGGGGGTGGAAGATTCACCAGAGACAGAGTGGGGAACAGAACAGGCAGATTGACCGAAGTACACTGCTGAGGGGAGCAGCGGGTGAGTCAGGAGAGGTCTGCTGTGCCATATGGGTAGCTCCCTGGCCTGCCTGGGATTGAACTCATGCTGCAGAGGCTGCGGATAGCATCACAGTGCTGTGCTTAACCCCCTGTGCCACCAGGGAGTACCTACTTAGTTAAGTAAACATCTTATTTTAGAAATTTGGAAAAGCATTTTACTTTGTCAGTTGTTTATGTTTTTGATGAATTATTTTGTTAATTATTCTCCCTTTTATAATGATAGCACTATGATCTTACAATTTTCCATCTAAATTATAAAAATTATTTGATTTGTAGAATTGATAACTTTCAAATATACATTTGCTAGGGTTTTTAAATTGGAATGTATACTGTCATGTGACTAATTGTATGTGCTGTAGATAATTTGTAGCCATATTTTATCAAAGTATCTCTTTGCTTTTTGGTTTAGTAATTTTTGAACTTATTTTGCCATCAATATTTTAGAATCCAAAAAGAAATTAGCCAAATGAACATGAAACCAAAATAGGATACTATCATGGAAATTTCTCTACAGTCATCCAATATTATACCTTTACTCATCTTTGTCTTATCATTTAAAACTTGGTTTCACTGCTTGCTTAAAAGTAATGGGTGGTGGAGTATGGGTATTCCATTTATTTTATTCATCCTTGTAGTGTTTTGAAGAAAATTACTAACAGAACATTTTCTTCAACATCATTTTCTTGCTATTTTTTATACCACCTCCTGACAAGTTGAGTCAACTTCTTCCTTATGTTGCAATTGCTACAATTGAAGAGGGATGTTTATGTAAGATTTTCATGTTGCTTGCTGAGTGTTCTTTTTTCAAAGATTTATGCAGTGGGTTCTTGCTCTCCCTTCACAAATTTTTATTGTGTATCATTTGTGTGGCCCACCATGACATGCTCCATTATTCTAAAACTTCTGGAACCATAGTAAGCTGTTAGGTAAAGGGTTCCCCTGGACACAGTGTATTTTTGATTGATCAGTTGCTACCACAAACAGGAAAGTTCAGTTATGTATGATTCATTGAATTTGATGTGTGTTTGCCTACAGTTGATCTAGCAAATCCATCTCACCCACAAACCACCTTTTATTTTGTTCTAAAGCAGAAACCTCTCATTAGAACAAATGTCCTTTATTATGGGTTCTTTTAAATGTTTAAGAAAATCACAGCAAATGGTTTCCATTCACTCAATTTGCCACATGATTCATATTCTACATATTAAAGGAGCAATAGGCTGGAAAACTCTAGGTCAATTTGATGTTCCTGTAATAACTGTGTCATCTCTTGTGATCAGCTTATTATTTCCCCATCTCAAGGCAATTATTTTCTATTTCCACTTTTATAAGTAAATGAAACTATTTCTTAGTTTGTTCACTTCATGATTTTCTTCTTTCTTGTCCTATCTCAGCACACACATTTTACACGATTTATATTTTCAGAAAACTGATAAACATAATATTACCATAACATGTGTGAATGTTTTCTCTAAACTCAGAGATCCCCAGAGATCTCATTCCTCTTAACAGTTCATTTTTGTAATAACTGGTGCCTTTATTTTGTTTTCTACTGTATGCTATCTTGGATTTTTTTTTTTTTTTTGGCTTGCTAACTTTATTCTCTTGTGCCAGTTTCTCCTGGTGGCTGTTTACACAGTTCTACAAAGATGCTTCATTAAAAGGTACTGTTGCCCAAAAATTCAAGCACTCAGTTTCCTGATACACATGATGCCAAGAAAATATGCCACCAGGGCTTGGGAAAGGAAAGGGCTTTCATGAAAAGTTGGCTCAGCAGGAAACAGGAGTCCCACAACTCAGACCTGTCTCCCCCAACGGCTGGGAGGAGGCTTATATTGCGTTTAATAAATGGGGCTTGAGAAAATGAAAGAGTTTAATTTCACTGACTGCAGAGTGGGCTGGAGGTAGAGCAATGTGGTTGTGGCAGAAACTCATTGGGTGAAGTGCACGGAAGTTAGAGAAATGCAGAGTTGAGTGATTACCATTGGTGGAGGGGACTCTTGTCCATATTTAGGCTGGTGATCAAATCTCTTCAATGCTTGGATTTCTCATGAATAAGGGCTGGACCCCAATCGCTAGGCTTTCTTTATCTGGAGAATTGCTGCTTGGGAAGAACAAGCGATTTGTGGTATTATAACAAAGCAACTCATAGTTATCTGATTTAACTGGTCAGACAAAATCCGAAGGGGAGAAAAACAAACACAAGCAAATCAAAGCAGTGAGGCTGGTTAATAGCTAAGTTATGGGCAGAAAGAATGCAGAGCTAGTTTCAAAGATGGTTTCAGCCTTGGGGGGGCTGGTTTAGTACATGCTGTGCCTGCGTGACCCAAGTCAAGCCAGTTACTCCTGCTTTCTGTGTGTCTCAAAGTCACAAGAAAACCCTCTGAAAGGCCCAGGCACTCAGTAATCTCCATCACCTCAGGTAATTTCAAATTCTCCATAGTAAAGATCAACAAATAACCCCTTCCCAAAGAATAATGATAATCACAACCAAACATTGTACTGGTTTCTTAAGCCTTTGGAGAAAAGAGAAAGCAGAATAGAAATAATAATGAGGAAAATAACAATTCCTTGCAATTTTATGGAGCTTTATACTTTCCAAAGTACTCCGTATATAATATCCCTCAAAACACGTATTTCCAGAGCAGATTGACAGTGAAACTGAGGTGAGTAAGGCTAGCATAAGAAATGTTTTCATACTGAATACTGTATGTGGTAAACATTTTCTCTTGCTATAAAATGGTCTATTTTGTGTTTCATAAGAAAAAAAAAGTTTATTGCTAGTGCTTGTTCATTTAACAAAGGAAATATTTCTATGCTGTTGCTAAATTAGTAGCTTTTGAAATAATTGGGTGTTTTTAACTACATTTTATTTCAAATTTCCCATACCTAATGAAAGAAAAATGCACAGAATATGTGTTGTCAGCCTAAGCTACTTCTTGTCTTCAAAATCAGTTTATCATATGGTATTAGAACAGCCAATATATGTTTAAATGTTAATATGTTTAATTACTTTGCTCTTTACTAATTACTGAACAAATATGTTTCCAAAGAGGAGTACCTTCAGATATTGCCTCTAACCCACCTCCTCGATATGCCTTCAGTAACAGGAGTAACTTGGGTAGTATTTCTACAAGAAATATCTCCATGTGATTTACTCATTTATTCTAATTAAGAGCTCACTATTGGACATTCTCGTGGTCATTTTTCCTCTGACACCACATGGTGTCACAAAATCCCTCAAGAATCAAATTTTCAGCAAGCAGTGTTAAATAAATTAAGTTGTAAGCCAGACTATTTTTATGTTCTCACTTAGCCTGGTATATAGATTGGGTGAGTCGCTGCATTTCTCCCTGTGGATATAACTGTTATATTAATGACAACATAAATCAAATCTTCATGAGCCTATTTTCTTAGTTAAGGACAGGAAGACTGAAATTTTGAAACAATGTGATTTAAGTCATATCCTTAAATAATAGGAAACTGGCTTAAACCCACATTAACATTCTACAGAAGACTGCTGAGGTGTCGATTTACATCCAGCTTTTGATAATCAGTTGACATGAGTGGTGACAATTTGAAAAAACTAACAAGTAGGATCTTCCCAGAGACATTGATTAGAAAATAGAACTTTTCTTCAGTGCAGAATATCTTAACATCAGCAAGTTATGTACTATGCAGTGCAGACAACATTCTTTGTCCCCCGACATCAAGTTTTGCTGATATTTCCCATTTAAAGGCAGCTAACACATTCTGAGAGCTTACTTCACACTAGGTTATTTTACATAATGTAGCCTCAGTAGATATTCAATTTTTTTTTTCAACTTAGGTTTTTTTTCCCCATTTCTGGTGACAGACAAAACATTCAGGAAAATCTCTGCTGTTAACAAATACATAAAATACTGAAATACACACACACATACACACATATTTTTTTTCCATAACATGGATAATTAACTAAATGAAGACTTCCACATAGTAAAACTTGTTCTGGAAGCAGAGTTTGCTCAATACATTTGCCAGTTTTGATAGTGGGTCTAGAATCCAGAAGACTAGAGAACGGTATTCCTCAAAGACTGTCGTTTCACGAGTCTCCATTTCTCCCAGAGAGTAGATGCTAAGAACACATAATCACTAAACAAATAAAAATCCCCTCCACATGATTAAAAAAGTTCCTAAACATAGAAATAGCATCCTTAATGGAAATTACTGACTGAGAGCCTGGTTCTCAATGAGTCATGGAACAGCCAGGAACAACTGTAGAAGGCCATATCAGAGTGAAAGGCTGGAGAAATTTCTCTAATTCCAGGCCCCTGCACCAGCAACAACTTCAATAATTAGACTGTGAAGGAGTTCAGGCAGGTAGGGAGGGAGGAATTTGTCCCACAAGAATAGATGATTCTCTGTCTTCTTTGCCTGTGGGAGAGAGAGAAAAATAATCAAGTCTTCTCTAAGAATTTCCAAATCAAATTCATAGGGATTTATAGCCAAAAAAGCCCCAAGTCAAAAAAAAATTAAGATGAAAATGTTTCCAGGTTGATAGGACATTCAGAAGTAAACATAACTATTAAATGGATGGAATTTGGACAGATGCCTCAAAGCTGACAGGCATATTTCCAAGGAATGTGGTTTCATAATACAAAATGACTCAACCTATAGAGAAAACAAGCCCCCATGAGTGAATCAGTGGAAGCAGCAAAGAGCCCATCAGGTCCACAGAGATTCTAATATTAGAGATGAATCTGGGAGTTGACAGAGAACAGAGCTCAGAGCTGGGACTCACCCACATTGATGATAACGGGGCTTTAAACAGGGCAGTGACCTAGTTTGCTTTATATACTTAAAGAAATTTCTCTAGTTGTCATGTTGAGATGGACAAAGGTGGGAAGCGATAAAATACATTTTAAAAAAAAAATTAGAAAGTGCTCCTAAGAAGGTGGTGGCTATGTTTGGAGAGGATAGATTTAAGAAATATTAAGAAATTAAATGTGTTGTGAGTAAATGGATGTGGTCTTAAAGAATGACTGTTGGTTTCAGGTTTTCAGTAATAGTGTCATATGGAGTCTCTGAATCAGGGATCGTTGAAACAACTGGTTCGGGAGGTGAAATAATGAACTTAGTTTTGTACAAGTTGAGGCTGAGGAACAGAAAAACATCAAAATGAAGCCTGTAGTTGGAGTTATGTTGCAGGAGCTCAGAAGGTATATTTGGGTTGTGAATAGAGGTTTGGGAATTTCCATTGAGATACTAAAGTCATGAAAGAGATGGCATTGTCTAGGTGAAGTACCTGGAGTAAAATGAGAATAGAGCTATAGACTGACTTCTGAGGAACACCAATATTTAATGGTTGGGTAAGATGGAAGATGCTGTAAAACACCTGGGCAGTGCTGATTTAAATAATAGACACTTATCCAAGAGAATGTGATGATACAAAATTATAGTTTCTAATAGTGCCCACATAGAGATTGAGATAAGTATTCAAAAGCATCTTGTTGAATGGACCAATGTGGATATAATTGAGCTAACAAAAAGTTCTGATGAAGTCTGGGTGGAGAAGAAATGGGTTTGGGTGTGGTTTTCTTTTTTCTGATCTGTTTTGTTTTCTTCATGGATCTCACACTTTTCATTGTCTCTCCAGCTAGCTGTTGAACTTTTTGAGCAAATGAAACATGTCTTCTTATTCTTGGTATTCTTGTGCCACCTGTTAAATACATAAATTAATAAGTCTCATTTGACTTATCTATAAAGAAGAGAGAATGTCATCTCCATTTTTATTTCTACAAGCAGATTTTAGGATCATAACTTACATGACACAGTTGTAAATTTTGAAATCAAACAGAAGTGATAGTTGTTGCTATTATTTCTATATCCCAACAATTCAAGACCAAAATAGAATAGGTTGTCACGAGACGGTCTGTGATTTATTGCCAAATGAATATTTACTAGCAATGGTTGCTCTGGGGGCTCAGGAAAAAAATAGGGCATTTCAGGCTGAAATTATTATGGGGTACTTTGAAGAATTGTTAGGAAGGCATTCAGGGTGGTGGGAAATGAGACATGAACAAAATTTAGGACTTGGGTGCCCGGAATGGTGAATAAATCATTGAGATTAGTGCAAGATAATTTTCAAACTTTTAAATTTATCCTAAATTCTTGGCTTAGACAAAAAAAATGCATTATTAAGGTTTAATGATTTTTTAAAGGGGTATTTATTTCTGTTCTGCAGAATGTTTTATGATTCCAATAACAGACAGTACACGAATACAACAACTAATTTGCCCTCTTAGTATAAAAATGGACTCCATCTTTGAAGAATAAAGCAAATCTTAGTCTAGAAATGTATCCTAATTCCTTCCTCCAAAGTTGACCTTCTAATATGGAATGCTCACCTCTTGATGTTTGTTTTCTGCTTCATATACAAGTTTAATGACTTAAATTATAGTAATTAATGTGTAAATATTTAGCAGCAATAGTTGCTTTGGGAGTTCAGGGGGAAAAAACGGAATTTCAGGTTGAAATTATTATGGGGTACTTTGAAGAATTTTTAGGAAGACGTTCAAAGTGGTGGGAAAGTTAGAATGGTGTGTAAAATGAACCATATATAAACTCTTAACATTAAAAAAAAATTAAATGAAAGTTAAAAATACATAGTGATCACCACAGAGGAAAAATGGTTCCAGATATGCAAAGATGTTCCTGTCACATATAATTTTGAAAAAAAAAAAAAACTTTTGAAAAGTAAGAAAATAAATTTTTTCTATACTTCTATAGATTTTTTTAAGTGTCAAAACCTTTACTAATGCATTCTGTGATTTTCATTTCTATTCCATTCATCTAGAATTTGAAACAGGAGATATGTCTTAAATGATAGTGTGATTCTGAATGCCCTACAGTTTATTACAAATGTATATGAATATGTGTCAGTGCTGACAGTAGCCTTTTCTTAGCCCTCACTATCCCTCATAGCTTCTTTATCCCTTCTCTCTCTTTCATCTCTCTTAATACAGTGTTTTTAATCCAGTATTTAATCTAGTATTTTTCTTTGCCATTATACCTTGCTGGACTACATATAATTCCCTTAAACTCCTTCCATTTTGTTGTCAATGGCAGTATTTCAGCTTTCTTTATGGCTAGGTAGTATTCCATATTGTGGATACCCCATAGCTACTTGATCAAATCTTATATAGATGGGCATTTAGATTGCTTCTGTGTCCTAGCTGTTGTAAGTAGCTCTGCAATAAACACTGTTGAGGGCCTCCCCTGGTGGCACAGTGGTTGCGCGCTGGGCTGCGAAGCTGCCCGCAGCCTCTGCAGCACCCGTTCAATCCCCGATCACTGGCAAGGGTCCCACATGGTGCGCAGAATTCTCCTGCCGAACCCGCTGCTCCCCTCAGCAGTGTACTTTGGTACTTCTGCCTGTTCTGCTCCCCACTCTGGCCCTTGTGAATTCTCTCGCCCTCCCATGCTTCTGACTGTACCCAGTGCTTGTATAAATAAATAAATCTTAAAATAAATAAACACTGTTGAACTTAGTTTATGAGCTGCTGATTTCATGTTCTTTTATAGATGCTCAACAGTGGGATGGCTGGGTCATAAGTTTGTATTTTTAGTTTTTGAAGGTAAATCCAGATCATATTTTATTTGGCTACACCAGTTTACTTTTCCACCAACACTGGTTTTAATTTGCATCTCTCTTATTGGATGGAATAATGAATGTTTTCCATGTATCAAACCTCTGGATTTCCTCTTTGGTGAATTGTCTGTTCATCTCTGCTGTCCATTTAATTGGTTTGTTGGTTTTTTGTTAAATTCTGCAAGTTTTATGGCTATTGATCCATTGTGAGTTATGTAATATGTAAATAGTTTCTTCAATTTAGTAGGAAGTCTTTAATCTTGTTAGATTGTTTTCACTGTGTAAAAGTTCTTATTTTGAGGTAATCCTAATTGTTTATTTTTGTTGTTTTTTTCCTCTTGTCATATGGTTTGAGTCTTCAAAAACGTCTTTATCACTGATGTCATGGGACAGATTTCCAATATCTTCTATATAGATAGATAGATAGATAGATAGATAGATAGATAGATAGATACAGATAAATCTTCTATAAAGCTATCTTATATCTAAGCCTTTTATTCACTTGAAATTTATTTGTGTGTATGGAGTTAGAGAGTGATCCAACTTCCTTCCAGTTTTCCCAGCACCATTTATCATTGCTGTACAATGCTGCTTTAGCATAAATTATCTCACAGAATTTTGGAAGGAAATTAACAATTATTTGCAATGTAAGGCACAGAAGAGAAATTTATTAATTTTGATAAATTACAAGGTCATTTCTTATAATGTTTTTGTAACATCCATAGACTTAAAAAAATAAGGGAAAGAATATAAAGGAAAGAATGTGAAGAATGTGTGTATCTTGCATCTGTGGAAATGTGTGTAGTCTAAAAAAATAGTGGAAAAGCTCTATAGTCCCTGTTCTCATAAAAAAAGATTACTAACAGACACAAAGGAACCCTCCGACTTCTGGACCTTGCACTGCGTTTACAGAGACAGGAAATGAAGGAAAAAAGATCCCTCCCTTGACATTTCTACAAAAGATAATCAAATGGACAAGATCACTCTTCCTGCAAGTCACATTACATCACTCCTGTCGTAGATGACCTCACTGTCTCCATTTTCATTCCCTATCCATCCTTTCTTCACAATACTGCCAGAGGGAACTTTATTCGACATAAATCTGTTTGTGTCACTCCTTGTCATATCACAAAATGTGATGACTCACGTTCCCTTCAGAATGTAATCAAAACTCCTTAGACACATAAGCAAGGCTTTCCTCCTGTGTCTCCCACCAACCTTTCCAATTTAATCTCTCATCGCCACCTACTGTGCACTCTACACTCAATCTAAAATGTCGCTTGCATTTCTAAATAGCTTTCCCCTCGACTCAGGGTCCTCCACACTTGCTTTGCTCCAGCTCACCATTTCTTATCTACATTCAAGTTTCAGCTATAGCCTGCCTCCTCCAAGAAGCTTTTGTGTAATTTGATCAATCTCACCACCCAGAGCAGTGTCTCACACCCAGAGCAATGTGTGTGCAAGTACAAGAATGTGCCTGTGTGCGTGTGTATGTGTGCATGTATGTCTGCATGCCCAAGTGAACTATATTTTATTCCCAATTGCCCCAACTCCATGACTTACTATGACATTAATCTCATGTGATTATAATGATCCAGTTGTCTGTTTTCTTGCATATCATGAGCTATGTGAGATTTTAGTAACTACACACTTAACAGGTCCTCAAAAACTAGTTCCTGAATATTTAAGTGAACAAGGAAGTAAAGGTGGAGTTGATATTAATATACTTTAGCAAAGAAAGCACCCTAGCATAGCACAAATAGGGCACCATGGTGTCCTATATGTGCAGATGTGAAGTATTTGTTCCTTTCTACCATAAAAAAGGAAGTTGATGTGCATTTTATTCTAGTTTTCATCAAGGGTTTCATAATATAGCATGCTCTTTCAGTTATTTCAGTTGTGAAAACACAGTATCACGTGGCAAAGATGCATTCAAAAGGCCTCTGGATCATGGTTAGTTAAGGACACCACAAGAGCTGTCATTTGATAGTGTTTTTAAAATTTATGCAAAGTCTTTGTGTTGGATGTCTTTGTAACAGTCTTCTCAAAGATCACTCTAGAAAACAATGTAGTGTTTATAATGTGTAAGTCACAAATAAATGATACAGAAAAAATGGAAAAGATTACTTTCCTATAATGTGGTGGAAATATTATTTCCAGTGATGCCTTCAGATGGGAATCTAAAAGTGCTGCTTTTGAAACAGATTTTTGATACCCAATTCTGGAAAACTATTAGATAACTTTAGAGATAGCTCTAATTGTAATGAAGAAAGTGATGTAAAAGGTGTATATGAGTTAAAATGCTTTTATAGAAATAGGAATGTGAAAAAAGCATTATTTCTAAGCAAATATATTTTATGTCCATGACTTAAAATATGTCATGTGTAACTTAAATATAATTTCTAGACATACAACTATTTAATCTCATTTGCAAAAGTTGTCATTTATATCTGACCTGTTTTAAGAAAAATCTTTTCAAGGAAACCTTGTTTGGGAAATGAGGGAAATCATTTTACACTTGCCTTATATTTAGGCATACATTGTTTAATAGTAAAGTTCTAAAGATAAAAAGAGACCCCAATGGTCACTACATTATGATCAAGGGGACAATACTTCAAGAAGAAATAACACTCATTAACATATACTCACCAAACGAAGGAGCACCAAAATATATCAGACAACTGTTGTCCTCTCTGAAAACAGACATCAGAGAAAACACATACGTAGTGGGAGACTTCAACACACCACTATCAACAATGGATAGATCAACAAGACAAAAAATAAGTAAAGAAACCAAAGCTCTAAATAAAGACCTAGAGCAATTGGGCTTAACAGACATCTATAGAACACTAAACCCCCAAAAAATGGAGTACACATTTTTCTCAAGCGCACACGGATCATTCTCCAGGATCGATCACATACTGGGGCACAAGACAAACATCAACAGATACACCAAGATTGAAATCATATCAACCATCTTTTCTGACCATGAAGGCATCAAACTAGAAATAAACCATAAAAAGAAGGCAAGGAACTTTCCTACCTCATGGGATTAAAAACCACACTACTGGAAGACCATTGGACTAAGGAGGAGATCAAAGAAGAAATTAAAAAATTTTTTGAATTGAACGACAAGGAGGACACCAATATCCTAAATGTATGGGATGCAGCAAAAGCAGTAATAAGAGGAAAATATATAGCAATAGAAGCTCACATCAAGAAACAAGAAAGAACGCAAAGAAACAACCTAATCTCGAAGCTCAAAGATCTAGAAAAAGAACAACAAAAAAACCCCAAAACCAGTAGAAGAAAAGAAATAATAAAAACCAAAGCAGAAATAAATGAAATTGAAACTAAAAAAACAATCCAAAAGATCAATGAAACCAAGAGCTGGTTCTTTGAAAAAATCAATAAAATAGACAAACCCCTAGCCAGGCTCACAAAGGAAAAAAGGGAGAAAGCACAAATAAACAGGATCATCAATGAAAGAGGAGAAATCACAACGGACACAGCAGAAATCAAAAGAATAATCAGTAACTACTATGAACAGTTATATGGAAACAAGTTTAACAATCTAGAGGAGATGGACAAATTCCTACAACTCTACAATCACCCAAAGCTAGATAAAGAAGAAATAGAACACCTAAACAGACCAATTACAATTAGCGAAATTGAAATGGTAATCAAAAACCTCCCCAAAAACAAAAGCCCAGGACCTGATGGATTTACAAATGAATTCTACCAAACATTCAGAGACGAATTAGTGCCTATCCTTCACAAACTCTTCCAAAAAATTGAGAAGGAAGGGACAATACCAAACACGTTCTATGAAGCCAACATTACACTAATACCAAAACCGAACAAGGACAACACAAAAAAGGAAAACTACAGGCCAATCTCCCTAATGAACACTGATGCAAAAATCCTGAATAAAATTTTAGCTATCAGAATCCAACAATGTATCCATAAGATAATTCACCACGACCAAGTTGGATTCATTCCAGGGGCACAAGGATGGTTTAACATCCGAAAATCAATCAACGTTATCCAACACATCAACAAAAAGAAATATAAAAACCATATGATAATATCAATAGATGCTGAGAAAGCTTTCGACAAAGTGCAACACCCATTCATGATAAAAGCCCTTGAAATTCTTGGGATACAAGGAACATACCTCAACATCATAAAGGCCATCTATGACAAGCCAACAGCCAGTATCATTCTCAATGGTGAAAAGCTGAAAGCAATTCCATTAAGATCTGGAACAAGACAAGGATGTCCACTCTCACCATTGCTTTTCAATATAATACTGGAAGTCCTAGCCAGGGCAATAAGACAAGAGAAAGACATCCAAGGAATCCAAATAGGAAAAGAAGAAGTCAAACTATCACTATTTGCAGACGATATGATATTATACATAGAGAACCCCAAAAACTCCACAGAAAAGCTAATTCAACTCATCAATCAGTTCAGTAAAGTGGCAGGATACAAAATCAACACGCAAAAGTCAGTAGCCTTCCTATACACAAACAATAAATCTGAAGAAGAAGAAATCAAAAAGACCATCCCTTTTGTTATTGAAACAAAAAAAATCAAATATTTGGGAATAAATCTAACAAAAGAGGTAAAGGACCTATACAAAGAAAACTATAAAACACTGTTAAAAGAAATAGAAGAAGACACAAAGAAATGGAGAGACATCCCCTGCTCATGGATTGGAAGAATAAACATTATTAAAATGGCCATCCTTCCAAAAGCAATATACAGATTCAATGCTATTCCAATCAAAATTTCAATGTCATTCTTCAAAGAAATAGAACAATTATTGATGAAATTCATATGGAATCACAAAAAACCCCGAATAGCCAAAGCTCTCCTGAAAAAAAAAGAAGGGAATGGAGGCATCAGACTCCCAGACTTCAAACTATACTACAAAGCCATAATCATCAAAACCGCATGGTATTGGAACAAGAACAGACATACAGACCAATGGAATCGAATAGAAAATCCAGAAATAAACCCACAGGTTTATGGTCAACTAATCTTTGACAAAGGAGCAAAGACTATGCATTGGAGCAAAGAAAGTTTGTTCAATAAATGGTGCTGGGAAAACTGGGTCGCTACATGCAAAAGAATGAAGCTTGACCACCACCTCACACCATACACAAAAATCAACTCAAAATGGATTAAAGAACTAGACATAAGACCTGAAACCATAAAATATATAGAAGGAAATATAGGCGAAACACTACGTGATTTGCACATCAAAGACATCTTTACAGACACATCACCCAAAGCAGTGATAGTGAAGGCAAAGATAAACAGCTGGGACTATATCAAATTAAAGAGCTTTTGCACAGCAAAAGAGACAATAACAAAAACAAAGAGAAACCCCACCAACTGGGAGAACATTTTTGCACCCAACACTAATGATAAAGGACTGATCACAAAAATCTGCAAAGAGCTGATGAGTCTCAACAACAACAAAGAAAATAATCCAGTCAAAAAATGGGCAGAAGAGCTTAAAAGAAACTTCTCTGAAGAGGAAATGCAAATGGCCAACAGGCATATGAAAAAATGTTCAACATCACTTGTCATCAGGGAAATGCAAATCAAAACTACCATGAGATACCATCTTACACCAGTGAGAATGGCACATATTAAAAAAACTAGCAACAACAAATGTTGGCGAGGGTGTGGAGAAAAAGGAACTCTTCTGCACTGTTGGTGGGAGTGCAAACTGGTCCAACCACTGTGGAAAGCTGTGTGGAGATTTCTGGACCTACTAAACATAGAGCTTCCATATGACCCAGCAATTCCACTCCTAGGTATTTACCCAAAGGACACAGAAACATCAATTCCAAAGAACACCTGCACCCCTATGTTTATAGCAGCACTGTTTACAATAGCTAAGCTTTGGAAACAACCCAAATGCCCAAAAATAGATGACTGGATCAAGAAGATGTGGTACATATATACCATGGAATATTACTCAGCATTCAAAAAAGATAAACACATGCAATTTGCTGCAACATGGATGGCGCTGGAAGGGATCATGCTCAGCGAAATAAGCCAAAAAGAAAAAGAAAAATACCGGATGGTCTCACTCATAGCAGGAATCTAGAAAACTTAAATAAGGGACCAGGAAAATGAATAACTATAAGAAAGTGAAAATCAAAATCAACAAAAAACTATGAACCAGAGACACTTTTAGGGGGGCGGGGGCGGGAGGGGAGGGATTGGGGTCAGAATGGGGGGCTGCAATTGTATGGGGAATATAACAATAAAATTTTATAAAAAAAAAAAAATAAAAAGCAAGCTACAAAAAAAAAAAAAGTAATAGTAAAGTTCTCACGTGAGGAAAAATGATTATTTTCTTCCAACTATCAAGGCTAGATAAGCTAATACTATTTGATTTCTTGATATCAGAAAAATAGATACATCTTGGAAAGAGATATTTTCATTTGCAAATACATGCAAACTTGACCAGTTCTTAAATGTTGAAGAACTTGGTACTTCAAGATATTTTATTTTTTTAAATTTGGGAATGTTTTGTTGGTACAAGATCCTGTCAGAGGGAAAGCATTGGAGGATTTTGACTGAGTTCCTAGTGCCTGTCAGATAAGAAATATCATGAATGACAACTACATAACACTCCTTTGTTTAAAAGGAAGGCAGGCATCTTTATAGACCTGGACACTGAGGCTCTGGGAGGTTAAATGACAGGATCATGCACCAAAGGGTCTAAAATCACCGTCAATACTTTACCTCCCAGAAGTAGCAATGCTGGATATCATAGAAAAGTAGCTGTTTATTCATGAGTCTAAACTCTATACCCTTAAAACTTAAATGCACACCAGTCTTGATTCTGGTGGTTGGCAACAGAATATTTTCCTACATCTCTCTACTACTTTTCCAAATAATTTGCCCATCACTTTAAATGAATGTCTTAGTGCAGCATTATGTTTCCTGTTCTGTTTTATGAAGTCCGATTGACTTTCCTTGTGTTGGTGTGTGCCTGCGCTGCCGCCCTCTGGCGCGCTCCCTCTAATTGTACTGTCTCTTTTGGAAAATTTACTACTTCTGAGAATGCACATAAAGGACCCATATTTTTACCCTGTGTAATTCTAGATGAAATGTCTACAGACCAAGAGAGCAATCAAATCTGTCCTTCTAAGCCAAATAGCAGCGGAGGAAGGGGACCCGGGAGCCCTGGCACCTGTCTTCCTTGTCACTTATTAATGCTTCTTTGCACAACAAAACAGATATTTTGCTTAAAACCCATCTCAACTCCTGCTGCCTCCATTTTGTGACATAATAGTTGGTTTGTGAGGAAAATATTATGACCCACTTGTCTATGTGCTGCTTTATGATCAGGTGAGAGAGTGTCAGCATTGGCTGACTTTCCATCAAAAGCTTCTGAACAAACTTCTGGCAAAATAGCAATAGGGTGAAACATTAGCAGAAAGACTGCAGATGGACGAGCAAATCTGAGGGACACTTGTGAGAGCGAATCCTGCTCTTTCTCCCACTTTCCGACAACTTCTCGCTCTTGGTGTCTCCACTGGGGGACTGAAAAAGGGCATTATCTCAGGTCTTTCTGAACCACACCTCACCTGCAGTCACCTCTTCACAGGTTGAGTCCAGTTTCCAGCCCACCATTAGTTTCTTTTATAGTCTTTGTCCACAAATAAATCTCCCCCTCAATTTAACAAAGACAAAGCTCTAAATGAACTCTGTTCAGATTGAACACAGTATAATTTACTTTTCAATTTCACACCCAAAGATTCTGTAATGGGGGAATGTAGGCGGTTACGTCTTCAGTCATACCAAATGGGTTTTTAATATTTAAAATCCATCCGTTTACTTACAAAGAGTAAATGCCTGGAAATGAGACTTATGAAATGCAAATGAAGAGCTACAAGACTTATTTCTGCTTGGGAAAATTCAACACTTTTCTGACAAAGGGGAGTAATAATAGCTCCTGTAGAATCCAATAATATTATAAACAATGTTTGATCCAATAGTGCATGATACGTGCACGGGGAATCCGCGGTCTCTTGTTTGTTATGACTGGATGGTGAAATGCTCCTTTGAGCAGAGGAGACTCAAATTAGTGTAGTATTTTGAAAAGCCTGCTGTCACAATTTTTAAATGTCTTAGCTTATGGAAACAACTCACAGACTTAAGAAGTTAAACATGATTTCAGAAAAGGCAGTTTCTTTTACCATGTGGAGTAGGGAGCACCCTCCTACACCAGGTTTGTATCAGAATTTAGTCTCACGCTTTGTTTTTTTTCACTTTGAGAAATTAAAGTTGGCTTTATTTTTAGGAGATTGTTCTCAGTTCATGATTTATAAGGAATCACTTATAAGACAACTTTCTATAAATTAATATACAGAAGTTAAGCATTGATCTATAGGTAAAATATTATGAATTTTTCAAACAACCTGGTCTTTATTAGAAGTTAATAGCATGAAAAGTCAAGGAGGTATGTCCCCTTGGGCAGATTTTCCCTAAATATTCACAGATTTTGATTTAAAGTATTGGTCTACCTAAGAGAACAGGACCATGAATGTTCATCCCCCTTGTTTGAAACACTTCTCTTTTAGTTCTCAAATAATGAATGTCATTTAGGGTAATGTTATCTATCATTATTTAAAAAGTCCCCCATAGGGCTTCCCCTGGTGGCGCAGCAGTTGAGTGCTGGGCTGTGAAGCTGCCCACAGCCTCTGCAGCACCAGTTTGATCCCTGGCCCCTGGCGAAGGTCCCACAGGGGGCGCAGACCTCTCCTCCTGCGCCCGCTGCTCCCCTCAGCAGTGTATTTCGTTAGTCTGTCTGTTCTGTTCTCCGCTCTGTCTCTGGTGAATCCTCTCACCCTCCCGCGCTTCTGACTGTACCCAGTGCTTGTATAAATAAATAAATAAATCTTTAAAAAAAATAAATAAAAAGTCCCCTATATAATGGTTGAGCTGATATAAGTTCATTTCTCATTCATATAAAGTCCCAAGCGTCTTCCTGATTGGCAGAGAACTACTTTCTAGTTCTAAGTGTTTTGCTTATTGGAAACCATGCTTTTTCCATTTTATAACTCAATTGCTTTCATCATATATCATTTCTTAACTCTGACCTAGAAATGACGCAAGACAAGTTACTCTTACTTCATTGTTGAGTAGTAGTCACATGGCCCTGTGTAGGTGCAGATGCAAGAGAAGTAGGAACTGGAGTCTTTGGGTAACCAATTTTAAAAAATCCACACAGAGAGGAGTAAAAATCTTTGAAAGTCAATTAGGCCAATTAGTCAAATATCAGCATTGCTTTTTTGAGTGTGATCTCCATCTTTAATGCAATCCTCTGGAAGTGTAGCCTACTTTCATAGCCCTGAGCCTCACATTGGATCAACAAAGTCTAAATTTTAAGGTGAAGGGCCAAGAGTTCTGGATTTTAATTAACTCTTTGTTATTCTTAGGAGCACTGAATTTCAGAATCATTTTTCAAAGAAATAACACATTAAAATATTCTAATCATCATTTCACAGATTGAAAAGTAGCCTGAGATAGTGTGAGTAGTGTGAGTAGCTTGTATTTGATGTCTAGTCATTGACAAGTCATCACTTTAAACATGGGTACGGGATCAAAAGAGCATATCTCTGTGAAGAAAATTGTGTTAAGGGTGGAGAGAAATAAGACATATACAGATGACTAAAATATAAGGCCACCTTAGATGAGTGCTTTAAGAAATCTCTTTCGTAAAGATATTAAAGATACAAAATGGTTGTACAGAAAGTTAAAATAAGAGTATTTTAAGCTAGGGAAAGATGCTTCAAGGACAAGATGGTAATTGGGGATGTTCATAGAGATGGTTTATTTTATAGGCAGAAATGGGAGGAAGAACAATTCAAAGGGAAAAGATATGGAAAAGACAGAGGTGGTTTAAGGAATTTTAAACAATCCAGTTTGACTTGAATGCAGCAAGTAAATTGCGTTAGAAACCAAGTTAAGTGGAGAATAAGATTTAGTTTCTGGAAGGTATATTGGGACTAAATCATTGAAGGCATCAGTAACCATATCAAGAAATTGGATTTCATTTGAAAACATCAGGGGACAATGGGAGTTTTGTGAGCAGGGAAGAGAGAGGATCCAAAACAGCTACTCTGTGTCCTGATTCCTTCCTTCTTTGAACTCCAACTTTTCTTCTTACTCATCCTCTCTTGCCTATGACTTTGTTCTACTCTCCAGAATAAAATCCTTCTTTGCCTTGCAGGAAAGTCACCATAAAATGCCATTGCACGTATTCTTTCAGTTTAGGGAAATTATTCAGGCTCATAATGCCATCCATGGCTCTCGACTGGTACTAGAAATTTCAGATTTTGTTGTTTCTTCTTTTTTTTTCCTTGTATGTGGCCTTCTTCAACATGGTTGATCTCTGCAGCTTTGGTTCCAGCCATTTGAAAAACTTCCCTGGGCATCATGAAGCCTGGCCCACATGCTACTGGGGTCCAAAATATCTGCAGGCAGAGTCTTGTCCCCCCATCTCTACCCTATTTCTCCTCCTCAATTTGGCCTCTTTTCAGTTTCCCACTTGTTGGGATATACTTTAGGGACATAAGCATTTTCCTTTTTCTTTTTTAATCCTCTATCAAGTTAGGATAATAGCACCTGTCCATAACATGTTCTAGCAGTGAAACCAAAGTACCTATTGTCCCCAGTGCTCTCTTATAACCAAAACTTCTCCCCACCTGCAAACCAAAATCAGGGGCATTTTAAACTTTTTTAAATGATAGTAAAACATGTAAAATATAGTTTATGGGAATTTTATGCTCTATATTCATTTGCTATGAACATAAAACTGCTCTAAAATATTTATATCCTGAGATTCCCTCACACCATTTTTGACCAATTCTGAAACTGATGAAAAACTCCAACTTTCTTTGCTATTGAGTTTGACATCTTGGTATTTAAGATTAATGCCAAATGAGTGTGTATGTATAACTTCCTGTGCATTTCCTCCCATAAAATAAATGAAGGACAAATTGTTCTAGAAGCATATTTCATTTTAACGGTCAGCTTTTTTATCTTGGGAATTGAAATATGAGCATCCTGAATCTAATTCAATTCTAATTAAAATAATATTCAAGTGCTACCCCTGGTTATGTGATTAATGGTGCTAAATTAGGGAATAGACAACTCTCCACCCACAGGGTGTTTATATTCTATAAAACAGAGTAATAAAAACTGTTTTACTTTGATCTTTGTAATGGTCTGCTAGTTTTCTCCATTATTTCTATTTAAACCATTTACTGATATCTCAAACACAATCTGCAATAGAATTTTATTTCTTTTCTTTCTAATCTTGTTTGTCATCTTCTTCGATTTTTTTTAAATCTGTCAACTCCATCATCATCGACATAGCCTATTCTTCTATTATTAAATGTTTCTTTTCTCCAATCAGGAAATGTATTGCTCTTAGATCAATAGCTTCTTTAATTAGGTATATTCTATATACTTACCAAGTGACTGACTGAATAGAATATGCAGTGGTGCTATTATAATACAATCATTAGTGATGCTGCCTAGATATTATCTCTAACAAAAATGGAAAGCGAAAATTGTTCATTCACCAATTGACCACTCTATTGGTGAAAATTAACTGTGGGTATTGCTTAATATACCTAAATGATAATAGAGTATGTGACTCTTGGTGGATATTAACTTATATTTTTGATCACATGGTATACACACTGATTACCCACTAAATATTCCCTACTTTATTTCACTACCTTTGGAATGGATAACAGAGAAACTAAATAAATATCGTCTGGATGAAGCAAATCTCCCCCCTACTAGGACACCAAAAATACAAAATACCAAAGGGTATTTTGTAGAATATGTGATGTTTCCTTTATGGAAAAACTTGAAGTTGTAAATCATACATTTTAACTTATGTCAGCAACCATTTCTATATCTATATCCAGGTTTATTTTATCTCTTCTATGATGTATTTATACACTGATTTTATCACTTTTATAGTAGTGCTTCCATAAAGTCTGAGAAACCCAACATTGTGATCCCTTTCCTTCATCTCAGAATGACGAGATTCCAAGTACAAAGAGTTAAATCATAATTATAGTTTGATATTATTAGATAAATATTTTCTATCTATATAAGTTTCATAATTTTATAGATTTCAATTATGTCTTCTCCACCTTCCTACTCTGGTTTATCTTCTTACATATGAAAGAATAATTTTTGCTTGAAAAAGTCTTCAAACATGATTGCTTTTAAAAACAACCTCTTATATTATGTTTTAATATTATACAAGTTTTAAAAGTTACATATATGTCAAAGCAATGTAAACCAATATGAATTAGTTTTAAAAACTGGATATAAATTCCAAATAAGTTACTGTATAATGCAAAGTATGGTATAATTTATGCCACTGGGGAAATATCTTCTTGAATTATTTGTGTGTTTATAATAAAAAATATCCCAAGGAGACTGCTAATAAATATTACAGAACATGATAGAAAATACAAACTTCCATACCTTTTAATGAGGAGACATTTATATATTTATCAGTGAATCGGGGATTTTAACACAAAAATGACTCATAAAAGTGAACGCAATTTGGGACAAATTTGTCATTTGCAGTATTACCATCTTTTTCACCTTGCAGAAAAGTTCAAAATTAATTAGTTAAGTAAATCCTATTATTTAACAATATAAGAGAATATTAGCTACCCAAATATTGCCAGGCATAATTAACGTCCTCAGGTATTGTCCTATCAGCTCGCATTCCCTGGGCTGGAGTTAGAGAACTAATGAATTGCTGCTAAAGGTCATCAGTTGGGCGTGACTCTGCCTCACCTCTCTGCGCACCCCCATCCTATTGTCTTTATTATAACATGATTACTTTTCATTCAATTCTACAAATTACATTATATCCAATTACCATAGTGAAGCCTGTGCTATGATACTCTCACTAATTAAAATCCTTGTTATCTCTATACTTGGGTTAAAATAGATAGTTATTCTGGTTTCTTACTAACCACTGGAGAAATACATTAGGAAACACTTCAGGCTCAGCATGTTTTGTGCCATTAAATAATAGCTATTTGTGCTTTGCCAGATGCAGGAAAGAGGCTCCATTATTTTGCTTTGGGGAAAACTATGTAGCAATTACAGTAAATGCTAAAGTTCGAGTTTTCTAAGAAGTGAAATTCTAGTCAGGTAGGATTTGAGAGACTAAATAGACCGGTGACTGGCTTTCCATATCCTAAGAGACCTCACAATAAGAAAAACGTCCACAATCAGTCAAGTTTAATTTGTTGTCAATATAGCGTTGAGACAGGGCTTTGAAAACTTGCAGCATATATGCAGGAAACACCAGCAATATCAGTAAGATTGCTTCAGTGCAGAGACATTAATTAAGTCACACAAAAAGCATCTGATAACTCTTTATTATTTTTGTCCCCTTCCTCAAAACTTAAGAAAGCCCCAGGCAGACAGAGTCCTACTTTGAATGCTGCTGCCTTTTTAGATTTTTTTAAGGTAGGATATTTAGGTCAAATTTCATTGGTGAATGTTGGAGAAAATTTTGCTGCTTCAGATGTTTTGTCTCCATAGCATTTTCTTCCTTTGTCAGATATTAGATCTGTCATGAGATCACCACCTTGATATTCAGGAACATAAGGCAAATTCCCTGGTCTATCTGCATGGAAAAAAAAAATCCCTGGCTACACATCATACAGTTTAGACAACAACAACGAAAACCTGCTTTTTAATAAACAGACCATCTGCCTTGGCTAAATAGAAGTATCTGAAAACATAACAGTTATAAGATAGATCGCCCAATCATCTTGGTGGTGATTTGGAATATCAACTAAGAGAGCCTGTCTCTTTACCTTAGAAGTTTGAGACAAGTGACCTCTCTATACCTCTCATAATTATTGCTTACTTCCCAAATGCCAAGTGGCTCATATACAACAGCAAAATATAATGAGAATCTGCAAGATAATTGCCGTTAGAACTAAGCCATGAATTGTATCAGCGCATGCCAGGCACTTGATTATGTCCAGAAACAGACAGCAGACCAATGTCAGTCTGGCATTTCCAATTTTAAGAACCCCAGAAGTAAGCATTGCAGAAGTAAACCCTCCCTCCTGCACCTCTCAGCATTTGTGCATTCCACGAACATTTCTAAGTTTAGCTCTATAGTTTTATGTTTGATTTGAACAGCTTTAAATAATATAATTGGATAACTATTATTCATTTAAAAATAAGCATGTGATGCCCAGCAAAATAAGCCAGAAAGAAAAAGAAAAGTACCGGATGGTCTCACTCATAGCAGGAATCTAGAAAACTTAGATAAGGGACCAGGAAAAAGAATAACTATAAGAAAGAAAACATCAAAATCAACAAACAACTATGAACCAGAGACACTCTTTGGGGGGTGGGGGGCGGGGAGGGGAGGGATTGGGGTCAAAATAAGGGGGTTGCAACTGTATGGGGAATATAAAAATGAAATTAATAATAAAAAAATAAAAATAATAAAAATAAGCATGTGAGTTAATTCTCTTCTAACCAGTAAAATCTTGCAGTTTTTCTTCTCCTCTTGAGCTTATACTTTGATTCTACTATCCTTATAAAATGATTGTGCTAAGCCTTATTGATCCCATTATCTACATCAAAATTACATTAACCAACAATGAACATACGCACATATATGCCCTTCATGGTGAACTTAATGTAGCCTATGCAGATGTTGGTTTATATTGATGTACACACACACACACACACACACACACAAACATTGTTAAGGTTATAATGCAGTTTTACTTCAGTAGGAAAGTATAATAAATAAACACACATATAGATGGGCCTCTCAGTTGTTAAAAAATAGAAGCAAAATTTGATAACTTTCGCAGTCCCAATATTGAACATTAAATCAGCTAACAGAGCAGCACATGACTCTACCTTCCCATAGTCAGGCTGCTAGAGGCAGGCTACTGACACCGTGTTTTTGCCCAAACCAGCAATCATCACCATTAAAACCATCCATTTTCTTTTTGACAATAGTGTACTTGTTAACAAGAGCTCTGGAAAATAAGAAATACATAGCAATAACAAAATTTAAATACCAGGAGGGAGAAATTCTGCTTTATAAACAGAACAATCCTCAATTAAACCATAGCATTTTTTTTAAAAAGATGTTATTTATAGGTTTCTGTCTTCCTGTACACTAGCCATATTGAACCTTTCCTTCTTTGTCATTTTCCTGTGAAAGCAAAACTTTTAACATGTGTCTGATTTCTATTAACTTTTTCCACTCTGGACAAGTTGATCTTGGTCTCTTAATTCACAATTCACCTCTTCCACACATTATATGAAGACTTGGACTGTGTATGAGAACATACTGCAAATGTGGGTCAGGTTCTATCTTCGACTGTTTTCTATCAGCTGGTTTTTCTCTGTTCTGTAGCCACAGAAAGCATGTCATACTCATTGAAAATTGTATATGCCATTCTTTAAAGTAATAAGCAGAAGATGTAGATGGTCAGGATAAGTACTTCATTGATACTATAAATAAAAACATCATTCTTGCCCTATTGAGTGTGAATTAGTGACATTATGTTTGTCGAGAAAGTTTACCATAATATGATTTTTATCATTCTCCATGCTGCTTGGCATGAAAGGTATTTAAACAAAAGATAAGATAAATGGGAGATAAAATAAATGTCTTTCAAATTTCTAAGAGCTGTAAGAAAAAGCAGACTATCCTTAATTGCTTATATATCAGTATGTGTGTGAGTAAATGTATACTATCTACAAAAATGGGTACATATATATATAACACATTTAATTATGAATAAAGAAGTGCAAATACAGAGAGGAATGTTTAAGAATTAAAAATTAAATAAAAAAATTAAATACTGATCATAGCTACCCAAGAAGGAACTATACTTGGATAGGCTAATGGAACAAATCCCATAATCTCAGAAAAATTTAAGCACAACTCTGAGGGACATTTGCCAAATGCAAAAAGAAAAATTAGGATCTGTATAAAATGCTGATCTCTGAGGCCTTTGAAACTTAAAGTTCCTTTGTTGCATGGTAAAGCCTCAATTTTAAATTTAGAGGTAATAACATTAAAATATGATGAAACACAAGATGCTTATACATTAACCTCTGAAAATAATGATTTTCCAGACAAGTATTTCTTGGTCTTTTTCTACTGATTTTCCTGTCTTCTCTGTACTCTAGCTTAACAACTCACAATTTTTCCTTATCTTTGGCATTGTGCATCCTTAAAATCTTCAGTAGCAATGCGAGTGAATAACTATAGTTGAGATCTTTCAAAGTTAACATGGCATGTTCAGGGTAGACCCCGAGTGCTAATCTTCACTAGTGTTTTCTGAGAAGGCAGCAGGGTTTACTCTGTCAAAGTGCTCCCGGTGTAGCTCTGCCATCTCTTTGTTTCCAAATAATTCTCTTCAGGTAACTCAACGACAGTGAACAAGCACATCAGACATGCTATAACTATACAAGCACAACTATTGGCATTAAAAAAATAGAAAGTACCAAGCATGAATTTGAGAAAATTGGATAAAAGCATTTTATAGACAAAATGGATTACATCAAAGCCACTGACAGGAACCTCAGTCTGCATAGGTTAAACTGTAGCAGTTACCTTTCTGGTTTCCATACGTGGCAAACTTGAACTTAGACTTGTAAAATGTGCTACTGAAGTGCAGGAAAAGTATGGCTACATTATGCCTTTCAAATGATTTTCTATTCTTGTATCTCCCTAAACATTCTACATCCCAAATATCCCCACATCAATACTCAACAAGTCTTTATTGAATGTCTGTCTTATACTACTCAAGGTCATTGTCATTTTGGGTGAATAACAAAGAAGAAAGAGGTACCTTGAAAAAGAATCAGGCTAATGGAGGGATAAATGGTCAATTTAAAGTGGAATGAAATAGATGCCATAACAAAAGATAATAACAGAATGCTCTAAGAAATTTGAATGATTTGAGGGAGTAATTTGATCTCCATAATAAGGACTTCTAAGAGGTCTCCAGATTGAAAAGAAAATGCAGGATATTCCAGACAGAGGAAATAAAGTGAACAAAGGCACATGGCTTGAAAGGGAAAAATAGGTTCAGAAAAAGGCATGAGGTTTGGTCTGGCTAGAATACAAGCTGTAAAGGGAAAGGGAGATTCGGCTAGCAGAAGCAGGAAAGGCAAGATTTTCATGGGCTTTGAGAGCCATAATAAAGCCTGAACATATAAAGGATCCTACAAAGGATGGGAAATCAATATAAGATTTTAAAGTGTGAAATGATAGGCTTAAAAATTTTTACTGATAAGAGTGGAGAGAGTAAAGTGTGAGTGGAACATGGACAGAAGAAAGAGAAACTTTTTTTTAAAGGTTTGTTTATTTCCACATACAAGAGCTGGGGTGCAGGCCAGAGTTTCAGGGGCTGAGAGGATTCACCAGAGACAGAGTGGGGAGCAGAACACGAGGACTGGCTGAAATACACTGCTGAGGGGAGCAATGAAGAGAGAAGTTCTTATAATAGTCAAATATGGTGAAAGATAGCAAAGGATAGCAACTAATTGGTAATATTGTTGATTAGAAAGGAGAATCTACTTTCAGGAGACACAGCTTATAATCTCTCTCTGATATTTCCTGAAGGTCCCTTTGCCATTCTTTGCCCCACCGCCCATATATGATGGAGCTGGATCTTCTAGTTCCCCACAATGTAGGCAGATACAGTTCATACCAGTGTGTATATTTCCACTCCTGATCTATGAGGCACATGAAATGAGATGCAAAGTTCAAGTGTGGAAGTGTCAGACCAACAGCAATTCAAACTTTGACCTCATCCCTTCTCAACAGTGAGATTAGGTGCAATTATAGAGTCTCAGTCTCGTCTATTTTTAGGATGAGAGGTAAAGCATGCCTTAACCTAAATTAGTATGTGAAATGCCTGCCTAATAATAAGCTCTCACCAGTGATGGCTGTTCATGGAAAGATGAAAAATGTTAGGGGTGGGATAAAGAAAATAGAAATTTCCTTGAGTTTTGGTTTATCGACTAGGCAAAAATAATACCAAGTTTATAGTGGTGTTGGGGAAATAACAATTTTGCGCTGGTGTGTGTGTGCATGTGTAAAGGTGTATGGGATACAGATCTAATAGTTACTTGAGAAAAATTGCGTTTATTGCATATAAAGAATGTCTAGAAGTAAGAAGTGCAAGAATGACACTGGAGCACAATAAAGCCAGGGCACTGGGCATCAGAATACCCTGAAAGCTAGAAGAAGAACATCCATCCAAACAGATGTTCCAGACTTACTCCTGCAAACTTATTCTTGAGTCACATTGGGCAGAACTAGGTCCACCATCATGCCCACCTGCAAAGAAAGCAGGGAAAGGATTTCCTCACCTGAAATCCCATAGGAGAGATGAGTGGTAATGGGCCACCAACAAGAAAAGTCTTTCTTTCACTATTGTCCAGGAGGCTTTTAATGTAAAAATTTCTCCTAAAATTTCATTTTCCCTTAGGCTAACATGCTCATATATACTTAAACACAGTGACTGTATACTTACAATAAAGTGATAGTTGTTACTAAGGCCGGACCAAATTCAAAGAAGGAATTTATAATCTAGTTTAGCAGTTTTCGATCATTTTTAAGTCTCAGAACACTTACTTTACTAGAAATGTTGCAGGGAAGCCCAACATTTAAAATGAAAAGGAGCAGAACTTCTCTAGAAGAAATTAGACACCAGAACACTGACCTTCATTAGTCCCTTGCCCTCCATGGTCCAGCATTGCCTCTCTTCTCACTGAAGAAGCTCCAGTCCCACTTTATGCTGCCTGGAGCAGTCCTGTGGCATTCAACAGATACTCATTCACCTTCCACAGGCACTGTGCTTGGCACTGAAATTGACTGAAAAGGCAGATGAGGCCATTAAGTATATAAGGGCTATTCCCCAGGGAAAGAGACAGCTATCTACATGGGGGAGTTGGGGGAACAAGTAAAATTAAAAATGAGTGAACTAATTTCAAAATCAGGTGATTTCCATAAAGGAAAGAACCAACAGGCACAGATAAAAGCTAATAAACCTTGCTTTGGGCGCAGTGATGCTGGAACACCATTATAGAACAGAGACTTGGAGAAAGAAGGAGCTGTGATGTCTAGGGGAGTGGAGAGCCTATCAGAAAGACAAGCAAATGGAAATTAGCTGTGTTTGGAGACACACAGGGCCAGGTCCTACAAAGGCTTTGAAAACCATAAGAAAATACTTGGATTTGTTCTTGGAGTCGTGGAAACCCTGGGAAGGGAATTTTGCAGGGAATTCTAAGACATTGTTTAATTTGCATTTTTTACAAGATCATGGAAATGTAGAAAAAAGACAAAGCCTATCATTCATATTTTGACAAGATATGTTTTTGGAATTTGTAATTATGATGTGCTCTCTGAGGTTGGGGGCATCGTATTTTTGGAATACTTAGACATGATGCCAAAATGGCATGCCATAGCCCTAGACAGAAATAAGCTTCATCTCGTCCAAAAGTGTTATCTTTTCTGCATCTGTTGAAAAGCTCAATGCTGAGACTCCAAACTCACAACAGTGAAGCTTACACTAAGGGCAGTGATTCATCAGAGCAGTTCAGAGATTCACCAATGAATTCTAACAATTTCCATTTTTGTTCTTCTTTTTGGGTTTTTGCTATTAATTGCCACATACAATATTCACCCCCAAAAGGGATAAGAGTTTTTATAATTGAGATATTGCAGAAAAAAAAGTATGTTTCACAATAAAGATGTATGGTACAGTATGATATGCATAAGCATTTTCAAGTATTTGAAAGGAAAAAGTTGGTAACTTATTGAGATAAGATTTGCATCACACTGCTTTCTAGGAAACATGGAACCAATTTTATTGAACCTGTGGGGCAGGTACATAAAATGCTTATTGTTAAAACAGCAGACCTCTGCCAACCAAACAGTCTGTTATTCTGAAAAGATGAGGGTAGTGCTGCCAACATCGTAAGCCTAATAAGGTGGGTGATGTGGATCAATTTGTACTGTCCTTGACTTTCTGCTTCTATTAGAATTCTGAAAGATCATTAGCTTCCTCTGGGATATGTTTGATTAATGGGTTTGGTTAAACAAAAAGGTGAGGTCAACCGTGAGCAGAAATTTAAAAAAAAAAAAAAAAAAGTATTCCAGAGGGAATAGATGCTTCCAAATTGCAAATGAGAAGTACATTCCTTAAGCTTGTGCTCATCAATGGGGTTGTGTGTTCTCACTGACATGACCCAGTGGGGCACTGTAATCCCCCTGTTTAGATGCATTTCAGCCCCAGGGCAGGGGACCTGGGTCTCTGGGGGTTGTTAGCGCACCTGCTGAGATCCTGTTGGTCTAGTCAAAGCAAAGACCCCAAAAGCATACTATTTTTTTAAAAAAAAAGATCATTTTTTTGAGTAATATCTCATAGTAAGAACAATTCTATTAGAGAAGGTGAAACATGCTCCTTTTTCAAAAATACTATACCTTTTAGTCTTAGCTCTTTCATTAAATATTAACCTCTTTTGAATAATGCATTTTCATCTCTTATCTATAATAGCTCTTTTCCCAATATTTCATGAAGAAAAGATAGGGGCAACACACCAAGAAAAGGGTGTCACTTTACTTGCCAAAATGAGACCATAGTTTTGCTTTCACCATTGTTTTGCTTTCTCCCCTGGTTTGGCTCCCTGTACAAATTAAGTGAATTTTATAAACTAAAGATGCTCTTTCTGTCTATTAAGTTCTCCTCAAAATGAAAGCAAGGAGCTTCATTCTATTTATTACACTGCTCCTTACAATTAGTTTTATGATGTATGGCAAGAATGTGCACCCTATAAATCCAATCTATAACTCTTACATGTCTCGTAATGGTTGTGAGTCCCCTGAGTAGAATTGAAAGTACAATCTATAACCACTCAGTCTGATTTATAATCGCCATTGCACTGTTTAACCCCTTTTATTCAGATTCATTTTTATAGACCTTTTAACTAGACCTGAGGATCCAAAATCATCAGTTTCCTCAAAGTGAGACAATTGCTCATACTTAAGGAAAATCAGACAATTTCTGATCCTTTTATACAGACATGTACACGTGACTGCTAATATCTGGGCCCCTTGTCTTCATTTCAATAAACAGATACTTTAAAACGCGTTGTATGGAAAAGGCATTATGCATCAGAAACACTTGAAATATTTGAACTGCTTGAATATTTAGCCGTCTGTGGAGCAGACTTTCAATGTAAGAAGAGCTCTCTGCTACCATCCTCTGCCCATAACTGGTAATATCTACTTTTGGCCTTTTATAACCATGTGGAAATTTGGACATGAGCCTCATAAAACAGAAAGCACTGGATCTCATTTAATTATACAAACAGTGAAGAAAATGTCTTATTTAACCTGTTACTCAATCTTCTTAATTGTAACCAAGTGCACTTTTTTTTTCTATTTTCTCCCCAACACCTACTTTTCTTTCTTCTTGATCCTGACTGACTTCCTGCGCATGTTGCTCACACACTACAAACGTAGAGCTGGAACTACTTCTAGTGCGTGTACGTTGTCTAGCTGGTACACCTGTGTGTCATGCTAACTTTGGTGTGAGAGAAATCTAATTTCTTTATTTGTCCAAATAAAATTTGATTTTGCTACACCCCCTCCCTGCCAAGTAGCAAAATTGGCAGGAAATCATCTCCATCATCTTTTTGCAAAGCTTCCTTTTCCTTCTGCTCTGGGGACTCCATTGGAAGATTTAGAGAATAACAAAGACTTGAAAGATGGGGAAAGGAAGACTCTGGTCTTCAGACTAACCTGTCTCTAGTTCTTATTTGTCCTTGTTAAACCTGAATGTTCTGAAGGTGGGCAGCCCTAAAATCATGACATCAAAGTGCAATGCAACAGTCACCAAAGAAGCTTCCTTGCTCACCACAGAATTTCTAGGAGTCCATTTCCATCACAGCCCCCACCACATCCCTCAAGGGTCTGAATCCTCACAAGTTTCTTTTCATGGAACAGGACATGGTTTATCAAGGAACCCACCTGCATGGCTTTTACTTTTTCCTCAAGAATAGATATTCCTGGAAAGTGCAATATTTCAATGAAGAGAATGCTGAATATATATTCCCAGAATAACCCATACCTCCAACACTTGGCTTTGCATTAGAAAGTGTATTTTTTTGTAGTGCGCCAATAGCCAAAACCTGAAATTCAGTATCTTCCTGAATTTCAGGAATTACTTCTCCTATGTAGCTAGTAAAACTGTGGTCAGAGACTATTTTTGAAAAGTCCTCGCCTATTTCCCAAGGAATAGTCAATGTGTTCTCTTCCTGTATACTGTTACCTCCTCTTTTTTGAGGAACACTTGCAGGCCTTTTTTGCATAGTCATCAAAGCCTGGGCAGAAGAAACCAACCAGCACACATTCTAAGAAGTTATGGAGCAGTTCTCTCTAGGGTATTCACACGGCCCCCAGAAGTAGAGAGAGGGAGTAACGTGAAGACAGCAGCCCTCTAAGTTCCTCTGTAACACGCACTCAGCCCCACCAATGAAAATGAACATGCAGCCCATGGATAGGTGCGAGCAGCCATTAGGCCTGTGCCCTGGGACGTCCTTCTCCCTGGCCCAATCAGATACCTCCCTGCTCGCCACTTTTTTTTTATTTAATACATTTGATTTTATATAATTCTTACATCATTTTTCATTTTTGTACAATATGTGCATTTTCATCTTGGCTATATTCCCCATACAATTTCCACGCCCCCCTTATTTTGACCCTAATCCTTCCACTTCTTCCCCCACCCCCCATAGTGTGTCTCTGGCTTATAGTTGTTTGTTGATTTTGATTTTTTCTTTGTTGTAATTAGTCTTTTTCCTGGTCCCTTATTAGGTTTTCTAGATTCCTGCTATGAGTGAGGCCATCTGGTATTTTTCTTTTTCTTTTCTGGCTTATTTCGCTGAGCATGATCCCTTCCAGCTCCATCCACATTGCTGCAAATTGCATGAGTTTATCTTTTTTGATTGCTGAGTAATATTCCATGGTGTATATGTACCACATCTTCTTGATCCAGTCATCTATTTTTGGGCATTTGGGTTGTTTCCAAAGTTTAGCTATTGTAAATAGTGCTGCTATAAACATAGGGGTGCAGGTGCCCTTTTAAATTAATGTTTCTGTGTCTTTTGGGTAAATACCTAGGAGTGGAATTGCTGGATCATATGGAAGCTCTATCTTTAGCAGATTGAGGAATCTCCACACTGCACTCCATAGTGGTTGGACCAGTTTGTACTCCCACCAGCAGTGCAGAAGAGTTCCTCTTTTTCCACAACCTCGCCAACATTTGTTGTTGTTAGTTTTTTTAATATGTGCCATTCTCACTGGCGTAAGATGGTATCTCATTGTAGTTTGATTTGCATTTCCCTGATTACAAGTGATGTTGAACATTTTTTCATATGCCTATTGGTCATTTGCATTTTCTCTTCAGAGAAGTTTCTTTTTAGCTCTTCTGCCCATTTTTTGACTGGATTATTTTTGTTGTTGTTGTTGAGTCTCATCAGCTCTTTGTAGATTTTTGTGATCAGTCCTTTATCATTAGTGTTGTGTGCAAAAATGTTCTCCCAGTCGGTGGGGTTTCTCTTTGTTTTGGTTATTGTCTCTTTTGCTGTGCAGAAGCTCTTTAATTTGATGCAGTCCCACCTGTTGATCTTTGCCTTCGCTATCACTGCTTTGGGTGATATGTCTGCAAAGATGTCTTTGAGGTGCATGTCATAGTGTTACGCCTGTATTTTCTTCTATATATTTTATGGTTTCAGGTCTTATTTCTAGTCCTTTAATCCATTTTGAGTTGGTTTTTGTGCATGGTGTGAGGTAGTAGTCAAGCTTCATTCTTTTGCATTCTTGCCGCTTTTAAAGCCTCTTCCCATGGAATGGTAAGGGAACACATTTGAATCAGCCCCTGTCTCCATACCTGCCACAGAGTTGGGCTGTGTGTGTCCAGTGGGCAGCAGTACCACATTAAGTTCAGGTACATCCTACAAATAGGAAATCAAGAAAGAAAAACTAAAAAAAATCACAAAGAAGATATTTTAAAAGAATTTTCTACACCTAAATTTCCAAATTAAAAGAGCCCATCATATGCCCCCATAATGGGTAAATAAACCCACTGCAAGGAACAGCATCTTAAAATTTCTGAAGGCAAAAACCAAAAAGGAAACTGTAGTTTTCACTGCAAAAGAGAAATGGATTACATACAAAGGACTTAGGGCACATTTTCAGATTTCTCAAGAACACTGGAAGCTACAGATTAGTCTAAAGAAAAATTATCTTCTACTTAAAATTCTATGCCAGTTACCTGTCAGCTCTAAGGGTGAAATAAAGACACTTTAGACCTGCACATTTTCAACTCTTTCACTTTTCAAAAGAGAAAGCTACTGGATCATGTGTTTCTCAAAGTCAGAAGGAAGTTAAGGATAAAGAGGTGCATGAGGTGTCTGAGTGGGGGAGTCAGCCAATGAAATGTCAGAAGCCTGGTGAGGGTGAAAGGCTCCGCCTGGAGGAAGGTGATGTACAGGTACCAGGAGGTGAGGGTTTGAAGGGTCTGGATGGGTTTTTTCAGTATTCAATTGATGGTGAGACATAGACAACAGAGGGGTGTGAAGATCGAGCAATAATAGGTACCTAGAAAGCTACAAGAACAAAAATGAAGTCTATACTCCCCTCCCCAAATGAAGAGGTTTTGGAAGAAAGGAAAAGTAATCCAGTTTACTCCAGCACTTAATTTACAGCATAACGATAATGATGTAAACACTAAGGGCTCAACTAAAACTGCTGCAACTTAATTACAAAGATGATGGAATGTGCAGTGTATGCAATGGGGGAGGCAAGGGAAGAAAAATAAAGGCTAAGTCTTTATCCTTCATAGTAGGAAATCAATACACAAAATTGAAAAATCAAGAAGTAACAATGCAAACAGGTTATATTGAGCTATGGAGATAATACCCAAAGCCTTCACTGAAAGAGATCGAGATGATTGTTTAGGGATTGGGAGTAGAGAGGTTCTCTGTTGATGTTTTCCTAGCAGATCTTATAAAACAATTTGCTCTTGAAACTACATGAATATATAATTAAACTGCATGTATATAGGATTAAAATAAAAATTTAGAAGTACATGGAGGAGGAAAAACAAGTGAAGAAATAAGAGGAAATAGAAGTCTGGAAGCCAAAATGGCCATGTTTTTAATCAAATAATAGGAATTTTAATGCTAAAGGTATTGAACAGAATGCAGAATAATATAATTACTAACAAAACAAATTTAAGATCATATTTTATCATCTAATAGGTATGTTTTCAGTCAGTTTTTTCATCTCGTTCTTTGGGAAATCCCAACAAATTCTCTTGCAATAAATTGAATTCTTGGCTGGCATTCTACCATGGGCAGAATGAAACAAGACGCCTTCCAGTCATGTCCTTTCATACAAGGACTTATTATTGTTCTGACATTGTGTGTGAAATGGACATGAATCTGAAAAACATTTATTTTTATGTTACTTCAGATTGGGCCTAGGTACAACTTAGGCTAGTCTTTAATTTTGTCAAGCCTCCAGACAATTCTCACTTCAGTATCATTTCTGAAATCTTATTCATGAGATATTTGCTCATCAAATACATTTTCCATGTTGTTTTCTTCCATTTACCCATTGCAAAACTACTTTGGTTTATAATTAATCGTGGGCTCTGAGTTTAGGATAACATTTCCAAAATTCACATGTTATAGAAGGGTAAAATTTATAACCACAGGAATTAGCCAATATAATCTAAAATTTGATTTTCATCTTAAGAATTTGCCTATATTACTGTGAGAACCAGCACACCTTTACCTACAAGAATATAAACTTTCAGTGGAGGGAAGGAAGAAAAGGAAGGAGAGAGATTCAGCATATATCTTGGGGGCCTCCCCGGTGGTGCAGCACCCTGGGTTGTGAAGCTGCCCGAAGTCTCTGCAGTGCTGGTTTGATCCCCAGCTGCCGGGGGAGGGTGCCACAAGGCGCACAGACCTCTCCTGCCGCCCGCTGCTCCCCTCAGCAGTGTACTTCGTCAGTCTGCCTGTTCTGCTCCCCGCTCTGGCTCTGGTGAATCCTCTCACCCTCCCGCGCTTCTGACTGTACCCAGTGCTTGTATAAATAAATAAATAAATCTTTAAAAAAAAAAAGAATATATCTTGGGCACAAAAGGTAAGATGCACAATCAAATCTGGAGAAACTACACAAATGCTGTAAAGAAAGCACCATCTTTTTTAAAATAATTTTTTATAACTGTCTCTCAAGTTACAACTACATTAACTTTTCCTCTGGCCAGATCAGCTTTCTCTGCTTCTCTATCACCCAACAAAAGATGTACATATTCCTGCACTGCAGCTTGCATGCAATGAATCTGTATAGGACAACGTTCTGGGGATCCCAATATCAAAATCCTAGATGAGAGCGTGTCACCGATGTCAACATAGTTTCCAGAAGGATATTCCTTGAATATGAAGGGATATTTCTCAGGGAGGGAAGGCAGACATCAAGGATGCAAAAAAGTGTCAACTATCGTCCAAATAAGCTAGGTCACACAATAGAATTTTTAGTACATTCTATTTCACTGACATTGTTTGCACACATCTTGTTTTCCTCATGACAATTTACCATGCTGTGCTCTTTGAAATAAAGAATGATGTACTCATTTACACATGACTACATAACAGGGACAACTAAAAGAACTCTTCTGCGGGCCCTATAACTCAATGTTATCCTAATATCTTTTTTGATCTGACCCTTTTCTTTTACTTCCTTAACCTTTTAAACTATTTTCCTGTGATTTATTTACTTGGTTTATTATTGTAATGAAATTCACATTAAGAATCTTACATACACTTTTTCTATTCAACAGTTAGTATTGAAAAGAAAATTGATTTACAATACCAAAGAAAGGTTCACAAAGATATTGCCATAAAGTAGTTTGTTAAATACATGCATATTTATTTCAATACATTGAGGGGTTATTTCCCAAACACTTCTGGACATAATCGCCTATTTTTTATATGCTTCTTACAAATTTCCTTTTGTCTAATTAATTCTTTCCATCATTCAAAAGTATTTAAGTATCTCATAAATATGAGGCATCATTTTGATGGCCAGAGAAAGAGGAGAGATAAGCTCCTGCTATCAGGATTTATAGTCTAGTGATGAAGAAGAGCCCTAATAAGCAAGTACACAAGCAAATAAATGATAAAATACAGAGGGATGAATTTTTCCGTGAGAATTAGTGCTTTACTAATTCTCTCTGTAGTGTTTTACAGAGAGATTGAATGTCACTTCTGTATAATCCAATCTGAGTGACAAGAATGGGCTACTCATACTCAACCATGCTGAAATGAAAAGGAAGAACCCTCCACACAGAAGACAAAGGCAGGCAAAGGCCAAGCAAAGGTCCTGTGGTCAGTTAGCTTGTGTGCTGCTGGAACCTGGAGGTCTGTGTAGCTGTAGAGTGGTGGGGAGGCAAGGCAATGAGATTGGAGGAGCAGGGAGGGGTCTGATGCATGTAAGCCATGGTGGGGATCTAGATTTTGTTCTAGTAAAGATAAAGCCACTGAAGTATTTTAAGCAATGGTGTGGCAAGGGTGAACTTAAATTCTTTTTTATTTATGTATTTATGCATACAAGAACTGGGGTACAGGCCAGAGGTGCAGGGGGTAAGAGGATTCACCAGAGAGTGGGGAGCAGAACAGGCAGATCTAGTGAAATACACTGCTGAGGAGAGCAGCAGGTGACACAGGAGAGGTCTGCTGTGTCATGTGGGTCAGCTCCCTGGTAATAGCTTGATAGTGCTATCTTTAACCCCTGCGCCACCAGAGAGGCCTTTAACTTACATTCTTAAAATACTGACTTACCCTGTAAATACATACAAAGTAGAATTGGCAATAGAGTAAATTTTGGAGGATTACTTGGTGGTGGTTGTCTCTGAGTGTGTGTGTGTGTGTGTGTGTGTGTGTGTACGTATATGTATGTGTTTCTAGTATGGATACAGACTTGGTGGGGGGACAATACATGGATGTCACATAGGTGATTATCAAATCTCATCGGAATTTTTGCTTCCTTGTTATACGTGTCCATACATGTCAGCAATTTAAAGCTCTAAAGTACTCATTTTCCACATGAATTTTAATATTATTGTCAACTGCACGTTTATTTAATCCAAAACAACTGTCTCATACTGGCATCTGTCCAGGACTCATAGTAACGATGTTGTGAATGCAACGTGAGGCACAAGACCAGAATCTGTCTTCAGTCAGCTACAGTTTGCGCTGTGGTCACACATGCCTGCAGAGGTGCGGTTCTAAACCTCTGCATCACATACGGTGCTGTAAACCAGTCTTACCTCAACAAAGAAAAAGACACAAAGAGAACATTTGAAAACTCTCTATCCCCCTAGGGAAGTGAATTGATCCTTTGAAACTGGGTGCTGCTTGTGGTCTAGGCAAACCATCTGCCCCTGCAGAGAGGGTGTAACAAAAACTGCCTCCTGCCCTGAACATCTTTAGACCAAACTGATGATTCTTCAGGGACGAAGCAATGGGCCCGGGACACAGGCATCAGCTGTGTTACTCTATGAACAGGTTGTCAGTGTTGCATAGCTAATGCTGTTCTTTTCTTCATGTGGTGCTTCCAAAGTAGGGATTTCAGAACGTTTTCTTTTATTTTTTTTTTATTATACTATTTCTTGTTTATTTTTTTGAAAGCGGATTAACTTCATTTTATTTGGTTTTTTATTTTATATATTTTTACATCATTTTTCATTTTTGCACAATGTGTGCATTTTCATCTTGGTTATATTCCCCATACAATTCCCAGCCCCTTTATTTTGACCCTAATCCCTCCTCCCAACTCCTCCCATCCCTGTAGAGTATCTGTGGTTTATAGTTGCTTGTTGATTTTGATTTTTACTTAATTATAATTAGTCTTTTGGTTTCACTCATAGCAGGAATTTAGAAAATCTTTTCTTTTTTTTTTTAAAGAAACACAGATTCCAAAACCATGTGACCTTCTAAGCAGAGAATATCGTGCATGTTTCTAAGTGATTTTAGTAAATACTAAAAGAAATCCTTCTGTTTGAATTTAAAGAAAACCTAACCCTATTTAATCCAGTTTTCTTATATTACTGACCTAGAGCATCAAAACTTAACTTTCCACATGCCAGGAAGCGTCATCTTTATGTGGGGGAGTCATAGCCCAGTTCCTCCTCAATACCCAGGAGCTACCATTCACCCCCAAATCACTGCTTCATCTGTATGACACTTAATATAACTCTGAGTAGGAGAGTTTATTTTATTTTGCTTGATTTTAACTTGCAGTGAATGAAGAGAAGCAAATTATTTAGTACAGGGGAAAAATACTTTTCAGTAGTATTCAAATTTAAAGACTATCTGAAGAGTCCTAGAAGAATTAATTTACCATATGTGGGAAGGCCCATTTTGTCACTAAAAATGGAGCATTTTGTCCCCACTTTGTTCCTCATCCCTAATCTTTCCCCCCTATAGTAGCCTCAATTCAGTCATATTTCTAGAGTTTACTTTGGTTTACTTTTCTCTATTCTTTTGTGTTTTTTATATTCCACATTAGTGAAATTTGTCTTTCTCCTTCTGGCTTATTTCACTTAGCACAATCCCATTCAGTTCCATCCACGTGGCAAGAGTTCATCTCTCTTTATAGCTTTTTTTCAGCTTTTTTTTATCTACTATCTATTTATACCACATTTTCTTTATCTGCTCCTTTGTCTTTGGACACTTAGGTTGTTTCTATTCCTTGGTTATGGTAAATAGTGCTGCAGTGAACATAGGACTACAAATATCCCTTTGTATTAGTGATTTTGCATTCTTTGTTTTTTGTTTTTTTTTTTTTAAGATTATTTATTTATTTATTTAGACAAGCACTGGGTACAGTCAAGTGCGGGAGGGTGAGAGAATTCACCAGAGCCAGAGGGGAGAGGAGAGCAGACAGAATAACAAAGTACACCGCTGAGGGGAGCAGCGGGCTCTGCAGGAGAGGTCTTCACGCCAATTTTGCATTCTCTGAATACCAAGCATTAGAAATGTTGGATCATATAATGTATCTATTTTTAATATTTTGAGACATCGCCGGACTCTTTTCCACAGGGAGTAGACTGGTCTACATTTCAGCCAACAGTGTACAAGAGTTCCTTTTTCTCCACACCTTTGTCAACATTTATGATTTCTGGCCTTTTTGAGGTGGGCCATTCTCACAAGTATGAGGCGGTATCTCATTGTGATTTTGACTTGCATTTCCCTGATGATAAATGATGATGAGCATTTTGTTATGTGCCTATAGACCATGTGTATTTCTCCTTTGGAGAAGTGCCTGCCTAGCTCTCTGCTAATTTTTATTATTGGGTATTGTTTTCTTCATGTTACATTGTATAAGATTTTTTGTAGTTCTTGGATATTAACCCCTAGTCAGATATATGATATGCAAATATTTTCTCCCATGGAGCAAGATATTTTTTCATTTTAATGATAGTTTCTTTTGCTGTGCAGTTTTTGAGTTTGATGTAGTCCCATTTATTTATTTTTGCTTTTGTTTTCCTTGCATTGGAGTTGAGTCTCCAAAGACATCTCTGAAGCCAGTGTTGTGGAGTGTTTTGCCCATTTCTTCTATGTATTTTGTGGCTTCAGGTCTTACATTCAAGTCTTTAACCCATTTTGAGCTAGTTTTTGTGTGGGGTAAGAGAGTGGTCTAGTTTCGTTTTCTGCATGTGGCTCTCCAGTTTTCCCAGCACTATTTATTAAAGAAACACCACGTACACTTGAATCATTTGTCAAAAATTAATTGTGCATTTAAGTGTCAGTTTATTTGTGGGCTCTCAGTTCTATGACATTGGTCAGAAAAACACAGACTTCCTAATAGGAGCATCTACATTGAATTCAGGTATGAGGTTATGAAATTATTCATATTCTTTATTTTTTAATTATTTATTTTTGTATCATTTTTCATTTTTAAGCAATATTTGCTTCCCCCACCCCCTCAGGTGGAGTCCCCATAGAATTTCCTTCACCAATGCTCCTGTGCACCATCACATTGGTGAAGGAAATTCTATGGGGACTACTCTTTTTATTTTTATTTATTTTTTGTTTTAAAGAAATTTTATTTTTATATTCCCCATACAATTGCAACCCCCTTATTTTGACCCCACTCCCTCCCCTCCCCATAGAATGTCTCTGGTTCATAGTTTTTTGTTGATTTTGATTTTCACTTTCTTATAGTTATTCATTTTCCTGGTCCCTTACTTAGGTTTTCTAGATTCCTGCTATGAGTGAGACCATCCGGTATTTTTCTTTTTCTTTCTGGCTTATTTCGCTGAGCATGATCCCTTCCAGCACCATCCATGTTGCTGCAAATTGCATGTGTTTATCTTTTTTGAATGCTGAGTAATATTCCATGGTGTATATGTACCACATCTTCTTGATCCAGTCATCTATTTTTGGGCATTTGGGCTGTTTCCAAAGCTTAGCTATTATAAATAGAGCTGCTATAAACATAGGGGTGCAGGTGCTCTTTGGAATTGATGTTTCTGTGTTCTTTGGGTAAATACCTAGGAGTGGAATTGCTGGATCATATGGAAGCTCTATGTTTAGTAGGTCCAGAAATCTCCACACAGCTCTCCATAGTGGTTGGACCAGTCTGCACTCCCACCAGCAGTCCAGGAGAGTTCCTTTTTTTCCACATCCTCGCCAACATTTGTTGTTGCTAGTTTTTTTAATATGTGCCATTCTCACTGGTGTAAGATGGTATCTCATGGTAGTTTTGATTTGCATTTCCCTGATTACAAGTGATGTTGAACATTTTTTCATATGCCTGTTGGCCATTTGCATTTCCTCTTCAGAGAAGTTTCTTTTTAGCTCTTCTGCCCATTTTTTGACTGGGTTATTTTCTTTGTTGTTGTTGAGTCTCATCAGCTCTTTGTAGATTTTTGTGATCAGTCCTTTGTCATTAGTGTTGTGTACAAAAATGTTCTCCCAGTCGGTGGGGTTTCTCTTTGTTTTGGTTATTGTCTCTTTGGCTGTGCAGAAGCTCTTTAATTTGATGTAGTCCCAGCTGTTTATCTTTGCCTTCACTATCACTGCTTTGGGTGATGTGTCTGTAAAGATGTCTTTGATGTGCATAGGGACTATTCTTTTTAAATAGGAGTATTAAAGTAAGAGATTTTGAGATTGCATTCTCTATGTGGCAACCAATTTTATTACCTTTTATTTAAAGTTTCTAAATTTATTGTGACTGTGATAAAAAGTACAAATTTTAAAATTCAACAATTCAAGTTATTAAACATGAAGCAATGCATATAGACCATCAGTGCTGGTATGGTTTATCATATCAATCATAGGTGTGCTTCTGAGTGCTGCATAGCAGTGGGGATTATAACGGTGATATAAAATATTTCCTATTAAATAAAACCCTGTGCACCTGGGAAATCAGATTTCAGCATAACTTGTATAAAACTCTGAGTTTAATAGATTCAAGATGCAAAAATCATTAAAAATATAGTTGTCACTTTAGGGAATCATTTATAGTTATTCCCTTCAGAAACAGTTATTAGCAATATATTGAAAGATCTCCGTCCCTGGCAAGTCTGTCTTTACACAACACATGATTTTCTGTAGTTAACTACAGAATTCAAGGTTTGAGAATCTTACTGTTATTGTGATGATTTCTGGAGTCGTACTTTCGTCACTGAAAATTTTCTCCTCCTCTTCCATCAGCTCCATCAGCTTTTCTCCTCCTCTCATTTGCGAACATCCTGACTTTATCTCATTCCTGTTTACTTACTGTCAGTATTGAACAGGTTTTCAGCATTTGAAAAAAAGAGAAAATTTGACAGTTAAATAGCTAAAAAGACTCAACTCAATGAAATAAAAATGCAAAGCCTGGAACTTGAGGCCAAAGGATCAAACCCAAGCGAGACTAGAGTCTTCCAGCCTAAATACCTGTCAAAAGAAAATTCAGACAGCTTCCCTTGACATGAATATATTATTCATAGAGAAACAAACTGTTTGCAAACATGGAGACTTCAAACCCAAAATTGGTATGAAGTTCAGAGGCGTGCCTTTATGAACTGGCTTCAAAAGTGAAAATGAGGAGTTGTCACTTTATATTGATTGGTTATTACAAGGAGGGTTTCCAGATGGTAGAGATTGCTTCAAAGTGATTATCTTGTATAGCTTAGGAAGATGGCATAAGTTTCCTTTGTGAGTTGCAGAGACACTTACAAGAAAAAAACATAAATTAATTTCCCCTTAGGTTCACAAAATAAGTTAGATTTAGTTTTGCTCACATGGTTTATATGGTTTTTTGTCTGGGTAATTTTCAAGCCTCATCTCTGATTTTTTTTTCCATTTTAATATATCTAAGAAATCATCTGAAATTCAAAACTAAGGTCATATCGTGCAAGAACATAAATATACCTTCTAGTTTTGCATAACAGATAATCTCTAGAGCAATTTTCCTACCAGAAATCATAATTATATCTATCAGTTTCTCTGGGGCAGTCTCATAAAGCTAATAATACACCTGCATCTCAGCCAATCACATTGCCACAGGGAGGGGAAAAAAAATACAGTTCTGCCTCTGAATCGTAGTTAAGAAAATTAAGATAGACATTCAATCTGCATTTTTTAAAATTTATTTTTAGGCTTTCACACAGCTTGGTTTGAAAAGTATTTTCTTTAACCACTTTTCTTGTACTCCCCAACTCCATAAGACAAGTTCCATCTAATATAGAAACAAGCTATTTCTAAGGAAATAGCTGTATGTCATATATATGATATATGATGTTTATATGATATATGCATATATCTATTATATTTTCTATGCTATAATATACAAAATTGAAAATATAATTGATATTTCAGTAGTTATATAAACATATTGACTAACAGAAAACAAAATTGTTTTGAAAGCCAGCAGGTTCCAATTATATATGTTGGTGCAATATATAATCTTTATACAAAATATTATTTACAGAGTCATTATGTAAATGAAACATGTTAAATGAAAACATAAAATTCTCTAAGCATCTTGCAAGCACTGATTTCTATAGAAGTTTTTTATTTTTTCAGTGCATAGTAATTTTATGATGTTTTGAAGCTATGTGAAGACAAAATTTTCTGATATCCTAATACTAGAACGTATTTCTAAGGATTGATTTCATTGTTTTGCTGATATCTTTTCTTCTCTGAATGATTCAGTCTTAACCTGCTAAGAATAAACTATGTCTATTCAATCATTTTGATCATCAAAGGGAGATTTCAAGAAAGTTCTTTCAAAACTCATGATAATGATGTTTTTGTGAAGCAAAGCAAGTGTGATTTGCTTTCAAGATTCCCGACATCTCCAGTGGAGCCAATTTTTGTTGTTTTGCTGTAACAAATAATGCATGTGCCTGAATTTGGAAAGTATGGGTTCTTTAAGAAGGAAACACTTTTTTTAAAACTAGGAGACATTTTAAAAACTTGTATCACAATGAAGCTAAACAGAGCTGAAGCCATAATTCACAATTGAATAACCACCACAAGTTGTATCAAAAATACAGGACAGTCATATGATGGAATTATGCATTCTTTAACATTCAGATTTTGAGCATATATAATCACATAAAAAATGTCGCATTCCTGCATTTAAAAAAATGGGATGTGAATTTACATGCTGTGGTTTTCTACTGTTATTGTTGTAAAGTGTACCACAAACAGGCCTATTTTGCCTGTGTAAAAATAGAACAGGCAAGATAGGACAGGAAGTAGTATTCCACATCATAGGAATGATTGACTCTGTCTTTTTTTTTTTTTTTTTAAGATTTATTTATTTATTTATACAAGCACTGGGTACAGTCAGAAGCACGGGAGGGTGAGAGAGTTCACCAGAGCCAGAGGGGAGAACAGAGCAGGCAGAGTGACGAAGTACACTGCTGAGGGGAGCAGCGGGCGGCAGGAGAGGTCTGCGCGCCATGTGGGACCCTCGCCCGGTGGCTGGGGATCGAACAGGCACTGCAGAGGCTCCGGGCAGCTTCGCACCCCAGCGCTCAACCGCTGTGCCACCAGGGAGCCCTGACTCTGTCTTTTGGGTTGCATTTTATCTTTCTTTGTATTTCTATAATTTCCAAAGTTTCTACTGTGGTGTTTAATCCTTTCATGCCATCCAAGACTTACTAAATATTATTTTGGGGGTCAAAAGCATATTCTGTTTTCATTACACAATTCTAATATTATATTTTTGATTAACTTTTTAGCATTGCTTTGAGTATTTATCATATAGTTTAAGAATCCCTATGTTTTTTTGGGTAAATAATGAATGAAAAATGAATGAAAAGTTCTACCTAGACTTTTCTTTGTTCAGTTTTGTTTTGTTTTATGCTCAAGAGGCACAGAGCATATCTCATAAATTATATTTTTTTAAACTATCTAGATCTTTCAAGATTATTTATTATTATTTTTGTTTGTATAGTATTATCAAACCACCTTCACAATAAAAATCATACCTTTTTATAATGAAAAATATTTTTTTCCCTCCATGACATAGAGGTTTGACAGTGTCTGGTAAAGCCAGACACAAGAAAAATCTGGTCTTTAGAATGTTGGAGTGGGGAGGAAGTTGTGAGAAATGTAGTTTCTTAATGCTTCTATAATTAGCTCAAAGAATAGGCTGAGACATGGCTGAGACATGACATGCAGAAACTGACATTTCTCAAAGGAAAATTACCTCAAACTGGAATGACAGCAGCATTCTGCTAGTGGCATTTCGTGAACAGGAGACCTCGCTCACGGCTGTTTGCATATATAACATTCAGCAGTAGTGTTTTGACATTATTATAATCACTAACCTTTCTGCACTATTGCTTTGTTAACTTGCTAATCTTTTTTTGTTAATAAATGTGTTCCTGACGTGGTAACAGTGACTCAGATATATAGTTGCATACTTACAAAGACAGTTAATAAAGCACCTTACTCTTAAATGGTTAATAAATATTATATACATATAATAACAGCATACACCTGACTTACCTCTTACTGCACTAAAAATCATCCATTGGATGTCTCTAGAAGTCGTGTCAAATTGCAATAGAATTCCAAATCCAGTGGCCCAATTCAAACTGTTGCCACCACCATTGTACAAAAATAGCTACTATCCTTTGGCATTTCATAGGAAGTGAGGATATTGACTAGCCCAATAACTTTCTAACCCAGAGCAGCCATCTAGTAGGAACTTCTGAGATCCCCTTACCCAGACTTGCAGGCTCAGCCAATCCATTTCTATTCTTTTTTTTTTTTTTAATTATTTATTTATTTATTTATTTATTTATTTATTTATTTATTTATTTATTTATTTATACAAGAGCCAGGGTACAGGCCAGATGCACAGGAGGGTGAGAGGATTCACTAGAGACAGAGCAGGGAACCGAACAGGCAGACTGACAAAATACACTGCTGAGGGGAGCAGCCGGTGAGGCAGGAGAGGTCTGTCACACCACGTGGTACCCTCGCCCACCAGCCGGGATTGAAACGGCTCTGCAGAGGCTGCAGGCAGCTTCACAGTGCAGTGCTCAACCTCTTGCGCCACCAGGGGAGGCCCCACTTCTGTTCTGAGGGGGGTCGATGGAGCCTGGCTTTCACGTAGCAGGCTGGCATTGGTAGAAGGGCTTTTGACATTTTTCTTGTGACCATTTTTTGAAGTTCGCTACACTAGTTCCAGCATGATTCTCAGATTTGTTGCCCATGTCAAGTGACTACTCAAATGGTATGAGTTTTGCTGGAGAACTGGTCTTGACCTTCCTTCCCTGACTGTCATGGGTTTCATAACATTGCCCAGGCCAACAGTCTACCCTTTGGAGGCCCCTTCCTAAACTCCAGTGGCATAGATCCCTGTCTCTCTCACTCACCTGCCAGCTGAGAGACCAGCTGAGTCACTGAGTGTTCCTCTCTGACTCATCCTTCCTCTTCTCTTTTCCTTTCTTAACAAAGCAGCTTCACCATGCCTCTGTGCATGTCAAATCATTTCACTCCAGTTCTCATCTCAAGCAAAGTAGTCCTTAACCTGTGTCCAATGTAGCTCTCCCCCATCTAACCACCAGCCACACTCCAGATTCACCTCCAGTTCTGTCCGACAGGACCCTCTAGTCCAAGAAAACAAGTCTGTTCCTGGCACATTATTACACAACCTTTCTTTACTTCATGCCTGTCAAGTAGAATATTTTCCCTCCAGCCAACTGGAAAATGCTTCAAGATGTAAAAGCAAGGGTGGGACAGATAGACTGAGTGCAGGTAAAACATCACTTGGAGACTTTTTGTAGACTGTGCTGTGGTCAATATTTAAAAATTGGAAATTTTTATATAAAAATAATAATTTCCATGGCAACAGTTGTCTGGAGCCAAGTAGTAACCACACTTTTTTGATGGGGCAGAATATGTGCTCTTTGGTCAAGGCTGGTTTTCATTTCTTCCTTTTACAGGAAGTCACAGGATTGCAAACTTTTCATCTGTGACTGAGGAGAGCAGTGCTAATAGCAAACAGTAGAACATCACTTAGGGGGGAAAGTCTCAATAGCCTCAGTAATAACACTATTTAATCTACACAAAATCAATCACAATCACAAGTTTGCCTGTGCTTAATTATCTTATTATAACTTCATCAATACCAATCTTGTTTTGTACCAAGTGTTGGGCAATGGAATGTGGATAAAGAGAAAAGCACATTTTTTTTGTCTTCCCAGAGTTCATAATATAGTGAATTTTATGGTACTCTAAACATGTTATTATAATATAATGCATGCAGAAGGTGTATGCAAAAGGCACTCAGTCCATCCCACCTTTGCTTTTATATCTTATATTTTGTATACAAAAGGCACAGAAAGAAAATTTTGGACCATTAAATGTATTGCATCCAAAGAGCTATCTTCTCTATAGACATTATTAATGAAAGGTCAACAGATTTGATGGCCTATGTTGATTTAGTTTTTACAAGAGTGTTATAAATATCCATGTCATTATTTGGGGATGTAGACTAGAAGTTATAGTTTTAATTTTGCATGAATTATAAAATACCTCAATTTTTATGAAGCACTAAGAAATCAGTACCACACTTTAGAATATGATTAAAACCGTATTTACTTCTGATCTATTATTTATAAGTCTAACCCAAATAAATATTTTGGATGTTTGGATTAAGTGTTCTACTCGATACATGTTATATGTCAGTTGTTGCTGCTATCAATATTTTAGAATATTTTTCAAATACAGTGCAGCCTAGTAAGATTCATTCCAGGTAAGGATTATTTTGAACTCTCACAGTTTAAAATTCTGGAACTTAAAGGCAACTTCAGGAATTATTATTTCAAAGCACTTAGACCAATCTAAAGACAACCCTGAACTTTTGTTTGGGGGCTTTTTGTATAAGCAAAATTTACCTCCCTGTGATTTTGACCCATTAATCTCTTTCCCTTTTAATACCTTTTCCAACTATTTGAAAAAAAGCTATCATATCTTCTCAACACCCCACTTACTCAGGTATTTTGTTGTACTTGAAAATATCTTTTGATGATTCACGAGACTCAAGTGCTGCATTTTCATGTCACCCTGTCCCCAAATGTCCCTTCATTTTATAAACATCCCGCCTATAAAATATAGCACTAGAACAGAATGCAACAGTTTGGATTTTGAAAGATAATTCCAAGTTTGGTAGAGTTTTTCTCTTGGTATGGAAAATATAATTCTGTTAGAGTACATCGAATATTTAACAACTATTTTTGGCAGCCACATCATACGTTAGACATGCACTTTACTTATCTGCCTCATCTCAGGAATTTGGCTTGTCAAGTAGTCTGTAAGATTTAGATAGTAATACACCTACAGCAGTCTAGCTGTTAACCACAGTTTTTACATTTCTTAAAATGAATTTTCAGCCCACCTTTTAAGCATTATCTTCACCCAAAGGTACAAATCAAAAAGCAGCATGATTTGCATGAAGTACTTAGTGTTTCAATCAGTGTTCACTACTTTTCATGATATGGAGGCCCTAAGGACAACAGAGTCTTAGAATCAAATTTATTGCACAATCACTTACTCTAACACAGAACTTCATGATATTTGGTAAAACAAAATCAGACTCACTCTCATAGACATTGTCCTAGTATAAAATAAAACCAGTAGTAGTCATAAGTCTGCTATTCAAGAAAAATCTAAATAATGGCATGTCAACATCTATTTATGTAATAACTGTACATCATCTTATCCAGTAGCAGAAAATAGAAATTTGTTGAAATTCTGGTAACTGAATAATACATATACCCACTCCCAAAGGCGTTGACATCCTAATCCCTAGAAACTGTAAATAATGCTAGTTTGCATGGCAACAGGGATTTTACAAGTGTAATCCTGTTGTCTTGGAATACTTAGCTGGGCCCAATGTAATCATAAAAGTCCCTGTAAGACAGAAGTTTGCAGGTGTTAGTGGAGAAGGCAGTATGAGATTGGAAGCAAGGTCGTAGTCACATGACAAGACTTGCAGATTTCCTATAGAAGTTGAAAAGTGGAGAATGAATTCTCCCCTACAGTCTGTAGAAAGAACACAGCTCTGCCAACCCATTTTGGAAATCTGAACTGTAAGAAAATTAATTTGCATTGCTTTAAGTCACTGAATTTGTGGTAATTTGTTACGGCAGCAATACTTTCCTGAGGTAGAATAAAATATGATATCTATTTATTCTGAAAGATGTTCATTAAAGAGTATAGGATGCTCTCTTCCCAGTAGTGACTGCAATATATTTTGATTTTTTTCCAATCCTAGTATATTTCATATGTCTTATATGGTAAGAAATTAGTGTGGTACATATTATATTCTTCAGATTTGTCAAGGTAATTGGACTAGTAAATATTTCCAATCATTGGCTCCTAACACCAAAAACCTGAGTATACAATTAGTCGGAAATGTTCTTAAAAAGAATCTTTCTTTCCATTAATCAATTCTTAATTACTCATGTTCATTATATTATTATTAAACGCTTCTTAAATGACACCTTTCGGACTTAGTAAATTCTGGCTGTAATAAAGACTTAAAGCTTCACTTAGGATAATAGAATAATGTGAAATAAGGATGACACAATTCAGATGTTTAGAAACGTATAAAAGGGTATGAGAGATTTATTTAAGACATTAATTTTAGAGCTAATGCATTTCTAAATGATCATAGGCTGCTTTAGACAGAAATAGAAAAGCATTAAACTAGAGGTTTCAGCCATTCATTTCCTAGATGGTTATAGGATTTATTAAACAAAATTGATTTGTGAAATCAGACAGAATTGGTGTGTTTACCTTTCATTAACATGAATGTAACTGCACCACTAGTTAAAAATATTAATCACATTGATTATCCTCAAGCAATTTCTAGTTTATTAATGAAAGCATAAGTATTCATTTTTCCCAAGTATTCAATAAGACCGCCTGTCAAATTAAAAACAGAACAATAAATTCTGCAAAGTGTGGTGAAACAATAAAATCATTTAACATAATTGAACATTTCCAAGGACTGCATAAACATTCATCTCAAGGATAAATCAAGAAGCAACATGATTTACTGTGTAGTCAGAGTCTTAAGTTCTACATCTGACTCTGTCACTAAAAACACTCCTTGAATCCACTGGAAATAATTTAATTGTGGCCTTACGCCTCTTTATGTTACTATGTAGGAAAAAACTCATTTCTTCCTCCTGGGTTTCTCCTTCACTCTCACACAATTACCACATTCACAGGCACACTTCTGATACCAGATGTGGGGGCTGGAGTTTTTCTCACACCAAGCAATTCTGCAATGCCAGTTGGGCGTCCTACAATTTAACTTAGTTCCAACACTACCCAGAGAGAGTGTCAGATCCCATGGGTTAAGGGCTCAGTCCCACAGACGGCTCCCCACTTTAGATGCCAATTGCAAGTAGAGGATCCCCAGGTAAGTTACAACTTCTGTCTGACTCAATTACAAATTAAAGGCTCTTGTGTCCTCCTTCCCATTGGATTAGGTCATTTGCTAGAACAGCTCACAGAACTCAGGGAAATCACTTATTTTTACTAGTTTATGACAACAGATAAAAATGTACAGTCAAAGAAATAGAGCAAGATCTGAAAAGTGCCCCCATACAGCAGCTGTGTTACCATGAAATTGGCCTGCTGGTATGTGGATGTGGTCACCAATCTGGAAGCTCTCTGAACCCCATATGGATGATATCCACATACCAGCAGGGTGCTACAGGCCAATTCCATGGTGACACAGCTGCTGTACTGGACCCCTCTCCCCTCTCTGGAGTTGCAGTGTGGGTGGGGCTGAAAATCACAAACTTTTAATCATGCTTTGGTCTTTCTGGTGACAAGCCCCATCCAGGAGCCCACCAAAGGTCAACTCATTAGAACAAAAGATGCCCATCCCGTAGGAAATTCCAAGAAATTTAGGAGCCCTGTTTCAGGGATGGAATCAAAGATCGAGTACATACAAACACACATACAAATGTACATACATTATATCCTTCTCAAGGCATCCTATCAGGTGACACATAATATTAATTTGTCTCATTACTGTTGAAGTTGACTTTGACCATTTGGTCCAAGCGGGACGTGCAGCTCTTCCACTGTTAAAGCTAGTATTTCCCTTTATAATTAATAAGTATCTTGTAGAGAAGAGACTATAAATATATTTCTCATCACACTTTTGTCCACTGATTTTAGTCCATGGGTGATTCTTACCAAGAATTATTTTTTACCGTGGCATTTGCCAAATGGCCATTCAAGGACTTTTGACACTACTGGGCCCGCCATTCCATTGGGTTTTTGAGTGTTTCGCTATCCTCTGCACCTTTGTGGCCTCACTTCCCCATTTATCCAGCTCAGATTCAGTGCTCACTCGTAAGTACTCTCTTACCTTAACTCTCAGCTCTATTAGCCTTCTCCTGCTCCATTTTGCTCCTTGTTATACCATAGAAGTTCCTCTATGCATTGGATAGGTTTGAGTGTTTGAGAATTGCTGAAGATAAGTACGCAAACAAACTGACTGGTGTCTCTCAAAATCATGTCTATAACCTCAAGAGAATCCTTACTGCTGTTAGGTAATTCTATTATAAATTTCTAGTTCACTTTTACTTTGTAGCTACTTCACACCTTTTTCTCTCTTTTTCCTCTGGTTCCTAACACCTCTTCCTCTTTCATTTCCTTTCTCAATTGATGACTTTGCATCTATTGTGAAATATAAAGCAGTTGGATCAGACATCCAACTAACTCCCACAATTAACTTTACTTACAGCAGCTACACTCACACAAGCAGCCCCCACTATTACTGTGGATACTGATATTAAGCATAGAATCACATCCTCTTTCACCTACTCAAGGACATTTTGCTCCTGTAGTTTTTTTCTTTCTTTAATGTCATGTAAATGTTGTCTGCATTGGATTATTCTAATATTCTGTTATTATCCCTAACTTTGAAATAAAATATTTGATGCCATTTTTTCCTACCCCATTACTTTGCTATTTATAGCAAAACTCCTATGCATTTTCCCTCCAGTGATTGTCTCCAGTTCCTCTCCTTCCATTCTCCCTCAGATCTGCTCCAGTTCATTACACAGAAAATGCACTGTTAATTCTCAGTACTCTTCCTACTTGACCTAGTAGTGGCATTTTTCACAGTTGAATATTCCCTCCCACATGTTACAATTTGTTCACTTAGCTTCAAAGAAAACATTCTCTTTGTTTCCTTCTTATGTGATTGGTGGCTCATCCTCATGAGCCTTTGCTCATTCCAACCCCTAATCATTGGTGCACCCCCAGTTTCACCCAGTCCCTTGATGATTTCATTCAATCATTCCTTTAAATGACTGTTAGGTGGCATATTAGTTCGCCAGAGATGCCATAACAAAATACCTAAGACTGTGCGGATGGTTTAATAATAGAAATGTATTTTATTTTCTCACTATTCTAAAGAGAGACTAGATGTCCAAGGTCAAGGTGTTGGCGAGTTGGTTTTCTCTGAGGCCTCTCTCCTTGGTCTCCAGGTGGCCATCTCCGTGTGCCCTCATGATGTCCTCTCTTGGTGCATGTGTGCCCCTGGTGACTCCAAGTATGTCTCTTTAGGAAAAGGAAGACAGATAATACATATAATTGAGACATAAATTATATGATACTGATACAGTATTTGGGAATGTGTGCCATGATCACCAGAAAAGACCAAGTTGACAGTGGGGTGGGTCCAGCAGAGCTCAGGAAAAATATTTATGGATTAATTTACTGTTCAATATTATTTAATATTAATTGGTAACTCCAAATGTGTCTCTTTTTATGTGGATACCACACATATTAGGACATAGTAATGGTCTTTTCTGACTTACTTCTTCAAAGGCTCTATTCCCAAATACAGTCCCATTTCAAAATATGAGGATTCTACATAGGGATTTTGGAGGGATGCAATTTAGCAAATAATAAATATTCTAAAATGTATGTCCCTAATCAGACTTCTCTCCCCAAATCCAAAAGCCTTCATAGCTCTACCTGAATGTTTTACAGATCTCTCAAAATCACCATCTTCAAAACTGCAGTCCTGTACTTTCTCCTGAAAAGCTGCTCCCTCCACAGCTATACTCATCTCAGGACCCAGTTGTTCCATTTTATCATCTTTCCACTATGCTGATAAAAAGCCTGTCATCTTCCCTGACCCTCTCTCTGGTAGCAAATGCCTAATCCACTGATTTCCTAATCATGTGATTCTACCTCAAAATATATTCAAACCTGACCATTTATCATTCTCTTCACCGAATTAAGCTCTAGCTTCTGCCTCAGTTACTGCAGTAGCTTCATAAGTGGTTTCTTTTTATATCCATGTCCATTTATAGTCTGTTGTTAACACAGAAGCCACATAGTTTTTTGAAGATATATCAGACTCTATTACTCCCTACTCAGGACTCTTCAGTGGCTTGGTATTTCATTTGGAGAAAAACCAAGTTTTGATGATGTGCTACAAGCTTTGAATGATCTAGATCCTAAACCTCACCCCATAACTCTCTGACTTATTCCTGTTATTCTTGCAGTTGGCTCTATACCTCAGCCGGACTGGCCTCCTGCTACTCCTCAAATACCGGCCATACTCATGCTTTAGTGCCTTTGTGTTTGCTACTCTGTCAGAAAGGCTCTCCTCTCAGATATCTGCATAGCTAGCGTTCTCATTTAAGACTAAGTTTACATCTTATTATATCAATGAGACTTTACTGATAATTCTACTTAATACTGCTTCTGAGCTCTGCTACCCCACCCCACCCCCACTCTCAACCTGGTCTTTCCATTGTTCATGGCATAAATTCCCAAATACCATGTCGTATAATTTATCTATCAATTATATGTATTTCTTATTTGTCTTCCAAACTGAAACGTAAGTTCCACAGTACAGAAAAGTTTGTTTTCTTCACTGATACAACCAAAGTGCCTAAGACAATATCTAGCACTTTAGAGGTGCTCCATGAAGATTACAAATGAGGAAATAACAAGTGTCATGTATGTCACATATTTCTTGAGACTTAGATTATTTTTTCTGTAATACAAAGGTAAATTAGATAATTTCTGTTTTCTACTCAAAACACTGAAACTTCGTTTTATAATTCTGCAGATCTTGCTTAGAAAAAAATTGATGTATAGTAAGCCAATCTTACACAGTAGATAAATTTCACTATTTTTAAGATTTTTTTAAAAAACAAATTACTGCTGATGCACTATATACCCGCTGATAGTCCTGTGATCACAGATGGGAAGGTATAGTCACCCAAACTGAAGTGTTGATGTCTCTGTCAATTGAAGGTCAATGGTAAATGAAGATAAAGCACCTTCAAAATGATCACATAAATCTATAAGCAAATGACTTTGATTGCAATTATGATTTAATTAATTAAAGGGGTACATCTGTTTCATTAATCAAGTTAAAATCAGTTGCAGAATTTAAATAGAATACGGTATCTTAGGAGACTTAGCTTTTTTTAAGTAAACTTTTTATAAAATAATAAATGCATACCCAAAAAGTGCACAAATCATATATTTACTGTCTGATGATTTTTCACAAAGAGAATATATTTATGTAATTATTACTCATATCAACAACCAGAATATTACCTGCATGCAAAATGTCTCCCTAAAGTTTTCATTTAGCCACTGCCTCCCAATTCCCAACAATAACTATAATCCAGGTTTCTAATCCCAACAGTTGTGTCTATTTAAATCTTTTTATAAATGTATTCAGACAGTGTGCACTCCTTAGCATCTGGCATTTTTTCAACATTCTTTGTAATATTCACATCATTATGCATAGTTACAGTTCATTTATTCTCCTTGATCTATAATAACCTAATGTATGGATATACCACAGTTTATACTATTCATAGAAATTTGGATAACTTCTAGTTTATTATTTTAACAACGGCATTGCTATAAGCATTTTTGTATATCTCATTTGGTGAACATGTCTGAGTGGATAAGGTAGTATTGCTTGCCATACGGTATGCTTTTGTTTGCTCTTAATAAATATTACTAAGTGATTTTCCAAAAGCAGTAGTTTCCGTTTATATCCTACCTTCAATATATAATAGTTTCAGTTATTCCTTGCCTCCTTCAACACTTAGTACTTTCTGTCATCATCTTTTTAGTTATTCTGAAATATGTGGAGTGACATATTGATTCAACTTGTGTTTGTGGGGTTTTGGAATTGAGGTATAATGTACAAAAAGTAAAGCACAGACATGTACTGAGATTGAGTTTTTACTTATATATGTGTGCACATATATAAACACATACACCAGACCTACCCCCATGGAAACCACCATCTCAAAGAAGGTATAGAACATAATTAGCTCTCTAGAAAGCTCTCTCTTTACACTTTCTGGGTAATAACATTCACGAGAATATAAATTACCATAAATGAGCTTTCCTTGTTCTTTAACTTCAAATAAACAGAATTATTGTGTTTTGTGACTGAGAGTCATCTCTGTATTACATGTATTGCATGTTAGTGTTTTATACTATTGCAATATATAAATATACCACAATATATTTGTCTTCTCTAGTTTTGCTGGATTTCTGGGTAAAGTACGGTGGGTATTCTTGTATATATGTAGACCACATGTGGAATTCCTAGATCATATGCTTAGCTCTATAAGATACTGCCAATTTTCCAAAGGATCCTTGTCAACTTATACTCCCATCAGTTTTGTATCCTTGGTTTACCAGCATCACAATAGTCATGTCAAAGAATGGAGAGTAGTTTCACATTCTCACCTGCATTTCATGAAAACTAATGATGTTGAACAACTTTTCATATATTCATTGGACTATTTGACTATCCTGTTGTGTGTGTTCTAGTCCTTTCATCATTTTTCACTAGTTTATTGTTTTTGTTTTTGATTTGTAGAAGAGCTTTTATATTCTAAATACAAGTCTAGTCCTGGATGTATGTATTACAAATATTCAGTGTATGGCTTTTCTTTTCATTTTCTTAGGGTCATTTGAGAAATAAAAGATATTAATTTATACAACAGACAATCTTTTATGGTTAATTCTTTTTACTTGTCTTTTTTAAGAACAAATACCCAAAATTCATGAAGATTACAATCCAATTACAATTTTTGTTTATGATACAAAGTAGAAACCAAGGTTTGCTTCTCTCTGTAAAGGTATATATTTAATCTATGGTCATCTGTTAAGAAAGTTACCAAGTTGCAGAAGCACCTGTTTTTGAAAATTTGGTGACTATTTGTTTGGGAATATTTTTGGACTCTGTTTTGTTCCTTTGGAATCTACTAGAATGGTATGTCTTTCCAATCTATGAACATTGTATGCGTCTCCATTTATTTATGTCTTCATCAGTTTTTCTTAGCAATAATTTATAGTGATGAGTGTAGAAGGCTTCAAAACTTTTGTAGATTTCTTCCTAGGTATTTAATTATATTTTAACATTGCTGTTAATGGTGTTTGTTTTTGTTTTCTATTTGTTGCTGCTAGTCAAAATACACTTGATTTTTATATTGTCTGTGTATCTAGCCTTACTTTTATAATGATATGTACTCCATATTCTCATGTATAATACTTTTATATAATATAGAACTAATTGTTATGGCAGTTGATTTTACTACAGATATACTGGCATACCTATATTACATCTTGTTTTACAAATTTTCTTGATGTAGATTTTCAAGTAATAGAACAACTGTTTTTAGAATAAAAAGAAATCTGTAGAAATGCTCTTCACACAAAGCTGTGAAATACTATGTTGATATTGTCAATCAATCATACTGTTTAACAACAGGCTGTTAATATTTAGGAATTTAAATTGCCATTTTAGATCTCAAAAAAGAATTTTTCTAGTCAACACAAATCTTGACATTTGAAAATTACAGGGAAAATTATCCTTTATAATCATTTATTCAAACTAATTTAGGTTAATTTGTCCCTTTGGAAGTAAGAATAACAATGAAAATCAGAATTTTGAGTGATCTCTTAATAGCACAATTATAGGTAAAGACAACATCAGCATTATAAACCCACCCAGCAGAGGTTTCCCAGGCAGGACAAAGTGAAGAGGTATCAATCCTTCTTTAATCACAATACAAGTTGTCCTCAGGGAAATTTCTGGACCTTCAGGGTTAATTACTGTCAGTTACAGACAACTGTCCCTCCCTCCCTCTGCCTACATCTAAAGTGCCAGGTGGACTTTAAAAGAATAGAGGTGGTGAGGGACTTTGCAAGGTAGAGCAAAATTAAAAATTATATCTGATTTTTCAATATGCTTCCTAAAAAGGCAATACAAAAGAAGCAGATCAGAAATAAATCCCAGTTCTGATTACAAAGGCACTCATGAGGCTTCACTTATTATCTCACCTAGAATAAAAGTGCAAAACAGTGGCTACTGTGAATTTCTAATATTCCTCTTCACTTCCTTGCTGAGTGAGTGGTGGGGTGGATGAGGGTCAAGGAGGAGTAGAGGAATACAAAACTTTCTCCAACCCAGAGTAAAGAGGTGGGATCTTCCATCCCAGGTCAAGGACCAATCTCCTAATGTGTTGAAAGTCAAGCATCCCTCCTATTATCCAGATTAATTTCTTAATAAACCTCCTCTGATTTACATCAAGCTTCAGAGCTCTCTTAGCTATATAGCTTTGAGTTCATTTCCTGCGAACTAATAATGCATCCCTTTTCCACCACAGCTCTGGGTTACATAACAGTTTCCTAAATTAATGAGAAATCCTGAATCACTTCTTCCTATTCCATTTTTTTATATTTTTTTCCTGATTATTGAAGAAAGTAGAGCAACCTCACTGTACCCTGTAATATTAATGCCATTATTAATAGTAGAAGCTGTGGAAGCCACAGCAGTATTTATTAAGTTTGTTGAGTATCTCCTATATGTCACACACATATCAAGAAAATGTGCACTGTTGAAGATCCGAAACAAGCAATAAAAGTTGAGTGTTTTGCTGGGTGTGGAAAGATAATTGTGTAAAACTATAAGTAAAGCAGAGAGTTCAGCTTACTGGGTTTGAGGAAATGTGGAGCTGCCCAATCAGTGGGTGTTTTCAAGTGTGTATTTCAACAGATTTGCTGACCTTTAATCATGGAGACAAATTATTGGAGTTAGGCTGACTCCTCTGACTTTTAGGAGCTGAGTTCCTGAGTTATCAGTTGTTGCTAATTTACATCTATAAGCAGAAGGCTACCACTGATTATCTCTTTTGCAGAAATCCAGTTACTAAAGCAAGTTATCATTTATCATTAAATGTAGTTCAGAGTGGTGACTTGTGAATTGTGAAAAAGCAGTCTTTTCCTAGGAACACAGTATCATTGATTCTCATGATACTAAACATTATCTATCATTTATGTATAGTACACAATCCACTTTTCACAAAAATCCTTTCAGAATTTGAGTCATTAGAATTTCAATTTTAAGATTTGGTGGACGGTGAGTGAGGTAAGTACACCCAGGAAGGTGAGCTCCCAATATTAAGCAAATAAATAGCAAACCAGCCAAATTTCAGGAAAAAAATTTCCATTTTATAGATGAGAGAATTAGCTTTAGCTTACCCAGAGGCACATGACAAAACTAGGACTAAAATTCACATCAGGCTTCAAAACAATAACACTGGGATTTGAACGATTTTAACTCCAAAAGAATCAGAACTTACCCAACTCTGTTTTTATTCAGACTTCATGCTGAGTAGTTTCATGCCAGGCACAGCTGTAGCACTTAGAATGAACGTGTATAGAACATGTAAAAATCCTTTGTTCTTCAGCTCATATGCTTGCTAGCTTTTGCTGATCTTTGCTCTCTGAGACCTTCCTCTGATCTACTTGAAGATGTCATCCAATAACTAGCTGACCCTAGATTAAGTATTTCCCTTTTAAGTCTTCTCTCCAGCATTGAGCCAAAGTCATTAACTTTTGTCTTTTATTGGAGTTCTTCATCTTACCTCTGAAAAACCAGGTTTGCATTTGATAACCACACTTCAGATGACTGAAGGAGATTAAACCCGTAACTTCAAGTTCTCATTTAATGACTGACAATTTATTAAGTTACTTTGCACCCATTTTTGAACCATACCTACTAAGTTTACTTTTACCCTATTTAAGATGAAAACAGTCCCCAAACAAAATTTAGCAGGAGTTTACTTGTATTTATATCTTATATAAAAGATGTTGTGGTCATATTCTCAATTTAGTTTATTTTGAGCAAACAGGGGAAGGAGTTAGCCTGATACAGCCTTAATCAAAAGCAGTTTGGAATGCTCAGAAGTCACCTACAGAAATGTGTTTGTTTGTTTGTTTTTTAAGAAAGGTAGATAAATTCGTTTTTTTTTTTTAAGATTTATTTATTTATACAAGCACTGGGAACAGTCAGAAGCGTGGGAGAGTGAGAGAATTCACCAGAGCCAGAGCGGGGAGCAGAGCAGGCAGAAGGACCAAGTACACTGCTGAGGGGAGCAGCGGGCGGCAGGAGAGGTCTGCGCGCCATGTGGGACCCTCCTCCGGTGGCCGGGGAGCAGCCGGGGATGGAACCGGCACTGCAGAGGCTGCGGGCAGCTTCGCAACCCAGCACTCAACCCCTGCACCACCAGGGAGGCCCCAGAAATGTGTATTTAAAAAATTAATAAAAGGGAGGGAATAAAGAAACTTTACATGGATTGTAGTCTTCACTTAGTGTTCAGCCTCTCAACTCCAAGTGTTGAATGCAATTGTAAATAAAACCTCGTAGATGACTTCAATAACACTAACAGATTATGCTGGGGGAAACAAATGGACACAGAATGAATTTATAAAACCGTCTTAATAAAAACAAAAGACTTGGTTTATTATCCGGTAATAATGTGTTCACTTTGGTGTTAGAAAACTCACAAATGGCTCTTAGAGAAAATGAAATTAAAGTTGAATATGTGTATAAAGAATTTCTATGAAATTGTTTTCTGGATACTCTAAAACAGCACTACTTCTAAAGTATAATTGTATGTAAGTGATTTACACATGTTTGTATAGTAAGTAAATTAAGGACTGAGTAGATATATGGCTATTTCACATTTATTGCTGAACATTTAGGCTTTCAAGTTAACCAAGCCAACATTGATTTGACAAAACAGCAGACTGTCTCATAACTAGGATGACCTTATGTTTAGGTAGATTGTGAATATTTTTTACTTTATATCTAACAGGCATTTAAGAGCTTTGAGAGGCACAGATCTCATTAAGTACAAAGCATTTGTTTCAGCCTAAGACATGATAGTCATAGCTCTTCTGGCACACTCATGTTTTTAAGTATCTTCAATATAGAGGAACTCAGCAGAGAAAGAAGCTTATAATAGAAGTCTCAAAATTCCCATGATTATATTTCAAACTTTCATGCAAACTGATCATTTTCATGCTATAGAAAGAGGCTCAATCTTTTGGTCTCAATCTGTGAATTTGTTTGGGATATATAAATCAACTGGTATTCAGACCAGGGAGATCAGTGTTCAGAGTGAGTTCCCTTCCCCGTATAGTACCCCCGCCAAGTCAAGGCCCAAGAAAGTGCTTTTGTTCTTAAAAAGACCACATGGGTAACTTTATTCAGAAATTCCCTGACTTTTCTATGAGAAGAAATAGCAACTAAATAACATGTAAACAAATAGCAAAAAGTCACAATGTCACTACCAAAAAATAAAAACCTACAGCTTAAAAAGAGAAAAAATATTTCTCAAAAAATAATTTTAATGCATTAGAAAATAATCAAGAATTTCTACTTTTCTTTATTGAGATCAAGAAGGGCATTGCATCTATTAAACAAGAATAAGTCAAAATAAACAAAAAGTTCAAACAACCCGGATCTTAATAAAACAAATAAAAATTCAATCATTGTAAGCCTTCAAAATCTGGCTCAATTCTGCCAGGTGTTATAGAAAATGAATCTGAATACATATCTACAACGTGGAGGGGCTGGAAAGAGATGTCAATGTCACAGGCCAGGATGGACATGTAGAATAGAATGTCAATAATTGGCTTTGAATACTAGTTTTGCCAAAAAAGAAAAGGTACAAAGGAATGAGAAATGATAATCAAAATGTAAAATAAAATGAAATGGGCCGTAGTAAGCTGTTAACTTCTCATAGCACCTAAAGAATTGAATATATTAGACTGAAAGTTTTCTTTAGGATGACAGCCTAGAATACAGCATGGCATTATAATTTTTTTAAAGATTTATTTTTATTTATGCATACAAGAACTGGGATGTAGGCCAGAGTTACAAGGGGTGAGAGGAATCACTGGGACAGAGTGGGGAGCAGAACAGGCGCATCTACCGATATACACTGCTGAGGGGAGCAGCATGTGAGATAGGAGAGGTCTGCTGTGCCATGTGAATCAGCTCCCTGCCTGGCTGGGGATGGAACTCGTGCTGCAGTGGCTGATGATAGCTTCATAGTGCTGTATCTTTAACCACTCTGCTGCCAAATTAATCATTTTTATAGAGAGTTATAAAATGTAAGTTCTGCTGAAACATGAATTAACAATTCACATTGATAATAAGTGATGTAAATGCCATTTTATCATAGTCAAACAACTCCAGATTTCACAATATTATACAAGAACTAGAAGTAAACTCCATGAGTGCAGGGATGTTTGTCTCATCCACTTCCAATCTCCAGTATCTATAACAATGTCGGGCATATAGTAGGTGCTAAAAAATTACTTTCTCCCACTGACAAAAAGATTGCTTCATGTCGACTTACTGGTTTAGCTAAATTCTTACAAGTAACTTTTGTGAACAAAGAGGAAAAAATTATTTAATTTGCCATATGTCACACACCATAGATTTTAAATTGTCATAGATTGTGATGCATTACTATTTTATGTACCAAAAAGAAATTCAGTTTGGGGAATCTAATAGGAAATCTCCTTACCAGACAAAGTTGGAAAGCAAAGTATAAAATTAATGAGAAATAAAGCTTCCAAATAGGAAGCAAAAAACTATATTTGCATATCTCAGTCTTCTTATTGGACAAAAAAAAAAAGGGCAAACATTTCCTTTGAGAATTTGAAACACCCAGAGTATTTATACAGATTTTCCATTTTGAAGTCATAGAACCATTCAGGCCCCCCAAAGACCTCAAAAACATTGAGGTGTCAGATTGGGAGTGGAAGAAATACAGTGTTTCTCTGGAAGAACTCAATTTCAGTTTTGACTCAGGGCAACTGTAAAACCAAGATGCTAATATATTCTTAGAATCCATGACATGCAGGCATTAGAAATGTCTATGTCTTTCACAGAGCTATTGGGAGAATCATCTAGTTTAAGTTTAAGGAAGTGCCTCAAGCTATGGATCAAAATGATTTTACCCTTTGTCACCAAAGCCCATCTGTAACTGGTCATAAGCATTGTTGACAGTCAATATCAATACCAAAGCTTTTTTCAGAGATGTGGAGACCAATCATAATCCCAAAACTCTTCACAAAAAAAAAAAAAAAATAGAGAAAGAGAGAGAGGGAGAGGAAGAGAGAGAACAGGATACTGTAAAAGCAAAATAGAGGAACCTGGAATACTACATTAAGGAACATGTCTGTTTGAATGCCTTTCCTAAGGCTTAAAAGATATGTTGCATTAGTCAGAAATATTTCTGGGAAAGATAGAGCATGTTCAAGTGTTGTGAGAATAGAAAATCATGGCCTTTCCATGTTATTGAAAGAGAGTTTGCAACATAAGTAGCAAAGTGGAGAGAAGAAGAAGAGTCTGTGGACATAGGCATACAGCAGATGATGCAAGACATTCTCATTATTTTAATAAAATATCTATCGATTTCTAGTAGTTTACAATATTACATATTTCAGAAGTCGCACTTCACACCTCAATATGTGTATAGACCTAGTTCTAGTGCCTTTCACACTGTCACATTGGTGCCCTCTACCCAATACCCCCCATACCCCCTTCTTCTTTCCTGCTAGTAACCACATTTTTCTGAGTCTGAATTATTTTGGTGGTTATTATAAGTTTGTTTGCTTCATTTATTTATATCCCATATATGAATGAAACCATGCAGGATTTGTCTTCATTTTCTGACTAATTTTACTTAGCACAAACACCTCAAGTTGCATGTCTATTGTTGCAAAGGCAAGACTTCATCTTTTTAACCACTGAGTAGTATTTCATTTAACATATGTACCACAACTGTGCAAGGCATGCTTAATATTTATCTAAAAATATTGGACTCTATCCCCAGGGTGTGGATTTTAATGAAGGGAGAGAGATTACTATATTCCCATTATTTTCCATATGTCCTTACATCTTCCTTATAATCTTTGTATTATTTCCTATCTAAAAAAGGCTTCCTGCTTTCTAATCATAAGATTTTTCCTTGATTCAGCTCCTATTTGGTTATATTCCCCGTACAATTGCACCCTCCTTATTTTAACCGTAATCCCTCCTCTCCCCCCCACCCCACCGTAGTGTGTCTCTGGTTTATAGTTGCTTATTGATTTTGAATTTTTTCTTTATTATAGTTAGTCTTTTACTTGGTCCCTTATTTAAGTTTTCTAAATCCCTGCTATGAGTGAGACCATCTGGTATTTTTCTTTTTCTTTCTGGCTTGTTTTGCTGAGCATGATCCCTTCCAGCTCCATCCATGTTGCTGCAAATTGCATGAGTTTGTCTTTTTTGAATGCTGAGTAATATTCCATGGTGTATATGTACCACATCTTCTTGATCCAGTCATCTATTTTTGGGCATTTGGGTTGTTTCCATAGCTTACTATTGTAAATAGTGCTGCTATAAACATAGGGGTGCAGGTACCCTTTTGAATTAATGGTTCTGTGTCATTTGGGTAAATACCTAAGAGTAGAATTGCTGGATCATGTGAAAGCTCCATCTTTAGTAGGTTGAGGAATCTCCACACTGAAACTTCTCCAAAGAGGAAATGCAAATGGCCAACAGGCATATGAAAAAATGTTCAACATCACTTGTAATCAGGGAAATGCAAATCAAAACTACCATGAGATACCATCTTACACCAGTGAGAATGGCACATATTAAAAAAACTAGCAACGGGCCTCCCCGGTGGCGCAGCGGTTGAGCGCTGGGTTGCGAAACTGCGCGCGGCCTCTGCGGCGCCGGTTTGATCCCCGGCTGCTCCCCGGCCACCAGAGGAGGGTCCCACATGGCGCGCAGACCTCTCCTGCCGCCCGCTGCTCCCCTCAGCAGTGTCCTTCGGTCCTTCTGCCTGCTCTGCTCCCCGCTCTGGCTCTGGTGAATTCTCTCACCCTCCCGCGCTTCTGACTGTACCCAGTGCATGTATAAACAAAACAAACAAACAAACCAGCAAACAAATAAATAAAGCATGCCTCTATAAAAAAAAAAAAAAAAAAAAAAAAAAAAAAAAAAAAAAAAAAAGAATTCCTTTAAAAAAAACTAGCAACAACAAATGTTGGCGAGGGTGTGGAGAAAAAGGAACTCTCCTGCACTGCTGGTGGGAGTGCAAACTAGTCCAGCCACCATGAATTCTTCCTCTTTTAATTAAAAAGATTTTTAAATACTTGGTCTCTACCCATTCTTCCCAGCCCTGTCCTTAATCGTTTTTATCTTAGTACCTGACAGGTTCATCTAATTTTTAATTTTAAAATTTTATCAAAGTTTAAAATTCTTCTGGAACTACCTGTTCATCAAGGATCACAATTTACTTCTTTCCTATCAAACCTAAATGCTGTTTGAGACTCAGGACTGTGAATTATCCATTACTGTATCGGCAGCACTTGGTGCTTGGTTGTTAACGATAGAGTAAGCACTTACCACACATCTCTAATATGCAAACTGCTAGGTGTGCATTGTGTTTGAGAACGTAAATTTTCTATATATTAAGGAAACACACTACTCTCTCTGCCTCTCTTTCTCTCTCTCTGACACACACATCAACAAGATGCTTATATTCACAGTGATTCTGATCATTATTAAACCACTTGCATTGAAAATATTTTCAAAGTTGACAAAGGAAAATTAACCTTCTTCATATCGGTTGACTTTACTCAATATAAATGATAATGGCCCAACAATATAATTAAAAACTACACATTTTGTAAAGGGGAGGCAAGGTTGTTTAAGGTGTGCTCTGGGTGATAGTAGTACTATGATGTTATATGATAGATATAATTTTATCATTTTCAGATGTAAGCATTTGTTTTCAATAGAACCATTACCTCCGAAACCAGCCCACCCCCCCCCAAATAAAATCTTCCTAGTGTTCTATTTCTTGTGTTGTGATCACTCTGAACTTCTGTTCACTAATTCTCTTCACAGTGCTCCACTTAATTTTTCTTTTTGATACTATCTTCATATTGTACTTTTTTCCTTATTTAAGTTAAATTTTATTGAAATAGGTTTCTGATAAAATGGAATTATGTGATAAATTCCTTTGCAGTATCTGGCAACATCCGTTTTGTCCTTTAGAAATTCCACAGTCTGGCTCCCCTCACATGTGAGCTGTCACTACGCGCTGCCTCTGCTGATCAGCCAACTGTGCCAAGCAGTGCTGTCATTTACTTTAAAAAAACAAGCAAACCCTTCAATCATCCTGTTTATGAAGGGAAGTGGAGAAGAAAAACAGAGCATTTTTCCCATCATTGTACTATGATTGTGAGACAAAAAGTAACTTCAAATTATTGTAATAAGAATAAAACCAATCAAGTGGTTTACTGTTATAAACACTTTATAGTTAATAGTCACTTAATCCTCAAGCAACATATACAGTAGATACTATAACTATACCCATTTTACAGATGAGCAAAATGAAATAGGAAGATGTCAAACAATTTCCCATCTAAAACAGCTGGTAAGGGGCAGAGCTGGGACTCAACGTCTAAATTTAAAAGCGTATATTTTCATAATGTTAAGATGATCAATACAATTCTAAAATGGTTATATTTCAGATCACAAATTTTATATTATTTGACTTTAGATACAGAAATTTGAGAAAATAATACTTTGATTTTTCTTTGTGCTATCAGAAATAAATTCCTTTCTATTATTCAAAAACCCTTAACTATTTCCAACTACCTGGTAAATTTTAGGGTTGTTAGTGATGGTGGTGGTGGTAGGGAGGGGTCCGTGTAATGTGAACATAAGTGTCTTTAAGATAATGGCTTTGTCACAGCCGTATGTCTACTGTATATTATTGGGTGGACTCATCACCACAGCCATCAGACCCAGTGACCCTTTCTACTTTAAGCTGTTCTCATCAGACTATTAAAACTGAGCATTTATTTAGTGCCTGCAATTCACTGGGTACTATAACAAGCATTTTCCCTGATCCTAATCGTCACACCATTCTTTGATTAATAATATATTGATTTTCTAGGTGAAGCTTAGATAACTGGGCCAACGTTACACAGTTCACAAAGGGCAGAATTGACACACTACAGACCTCCTCTCTCATGCCCCACAGCACATAAACATGTATTATTTCTTCCCAGTAGAAAGAGGTCTCTTCAAGAATAGTACCTCAAATAACATGTACTAAATCTTCTGCCCTGTAATTTTAGAGTTATAGTCTTGGAAACAAATTTGATCCCCAAAACATATCTTGGAAACCCAATTATTCCATATGTTCTTTCTAAAGATTTTATTCTTATGGGAAAAAAAAAAAAAACTCTTGGAGGATGTTAAGTTTGTCATCTTCATTTTCTTCATGTTGGGTAGAAAATTCAGTTTCAAATTTTCTTAGATGAAGTAACTGAAATTACCTCCTTCAACTGTAAAGAAGAGGAAAGAAAAAAGTGTAATCACTGTTGATTTTACTATGGATTTAGTAACCATTGGTCAAGAGCAAACATGACAGACTATAACAGGTTAATTACACTGCCTTTTACCTTATGGAGCCTGAGCAAACAATATTCACGCCGGCAATACTAGTGAGGTGAATGGGTTATTCAGTAAGCAGAGGAGGAGCATAAACACCCCGTTCCTTTTTCCACACACCCTACCAGTTTCCTAAGCATCCCTCTCCCCCTATGTAGTCAATGAAAGGTCATTCTGTCTCTAAAGATAGATAACTATCTTACTACTTTATTAAGCTGCTTAGTAGAGATGGGCCACTTACTAGAGAGGGGCCTATGACCTGTTAGTTGTCTTAACCAAGAGATTTCTGAAGGTCAACCCTGAGGACCTCAGCATGCCTAATATTTCACCTTAATTCTAACAAGCAATATATATGTGAGGCATGCTGCTCTCTTGCCTTTTGAAAACTTAAGCAAATGTGCTTTGCACTCTCTACTTTCTCAACATGAATTGCTTGCAGAGAGGAGCTCTATCCATATGAAGTACTTCGGAGTTCAATGAAAAAGAATCTATTTTTCCCTTTCTGCTCTGTTATGAACAAAAGGCAAAGAATTTGGTTTCAAGGTTTATTATGTCTTTAAAAATCATAATAACATCCTTTCATTAAAGAAGAGAAAGAGAAGGGAGAAAAAGAGAGGAAGAAAGATTGTGGCTATTGCTGAGTTTGCCCTGGATGTGTTAGCCATTAGTCAAAAACACCAGCTGATAGGCCAGCGTGACTGCTAGACGTCTCTCCCCCTTGTCTCTTCTTCAAGCTTTATTATACTTTCTTGCAATACACATACAAAACTTACTGTCCTGGTAGCTGGCACCTCTGTGCCGGAGTCGTCCATGATTAGAGTCAGTAATTACGCTGGGGCCTGCAGATAATCCATCATGGCGGTTTTTGTTTGTAGCTCCTGATAATTAATGATGATTCCACAGAACAGCAGTTACACAGCATAGAAGAAATTCATCTTTTTAAAGGTCAGAGAAGGGTTGAAGCATGAAGTAAAATAAGCCCATAGCTGTTAGATATTTTTTGCCAATCAATCTTTGTGAGTTGTTTGTTTTTCTTTTGAAAGGCATAGTGAAAATATTCATACCTTAATATAGGCATTGTCTGAAAACAAATCTCTTGATTTCTTCATAATCAGAATAGGAAGGGATTTTTTTTTTAAGTTCCCTCAGGAGGAGAATTGACTTTGCTTAGAATTTATGCATGAGGCAATTTGGTGAGTATGTGGATAGGGAAGGGGTGAGTCTACCCTAACACCCAACTGAACTCAAAGACTGGTCACAACCCTACAAAAATATTAACTAAAATACTGAAGAATGGACTAGTTAGTGAAGGACAGAGAATGTGAAAACCACATGTGAAAGGGTGGAGTCTGAGGGAACAGTTGGGTTAAAAGAAAATGTGACTGTGTGTACAATCACTTCGTTACCATTCAACAGAGTCAGCTACCCTCAGAAATGTCTTGGTGAGTGCCAGGGAAAGGGGCTGTGTTTTCACACTTAGATGTGCAAAGAGGACACAGAAGGGGAAGTAAAAGTTAGGAATGGCCTCCCAGGAACCTTTAGAATATTAGGGATGGACACTGAGTTTTCAATCATAGGTTAATAAGTGAGTCAAATTGCATTTATTTATTTTTATTTTTTAAAGATTTATTTATGCATACAGGAACTGGGGTACAGGCCAGAGGTGTAGGGGATGAAAGGATTCACCAGAGACAGAGTGGGGAGCAGAACAAGCAGATTGACTGAAATACACTGCTGAGGGGAGCAGCGGGTGATTCAGGAGAGGTCTGCTGGGCCCTGTGGGTAGCTCCCTGGCTGGGGATTGAACTCATGCTGCAGTGGCTGTGGATAGCTTCATAAGTTGTGTCTTAACCCTTTGCACCACCAGGGAGGCCCTCAAATTGCATTTAAATCTGAAAAGATGGGGTGACGCCAGCTAACCCTTGGGTTTTAGAATATAGGTAACAAGCAATTACTTCTTTTGGTCTATACAAAAATAATTTAAAGTTCTGAAAAACACCATGATGACAACTGCAGAACCATAGATGGTGACACAACTCTGCTTCTCTGCCTAGTCCTGATTGACACAGACACAAAGCCCAGGAAGTTCGCCAGTGGCCTGTCTGTGCTATTTCATTTCCAACCACTTGAGCCTTAATTTTATTTTCCTTCCTTTTCAATCTACTTAGGAATGTTCAGCCATATGTTGCTTTTCAGAAGGGGAAGCAAAAACATAGCTAGCTGGTTGAACCCAGATCACAAAGTTGGTGTCTATCTAAAGAGTAAAGCTGTCATTTATGAGAATTTGTAAAAATGACCCATTTCTCAAATTCCGTGACCTCTGTTCTATAGCACAAACACTACTCTCTCACTCTCGGTGTATTGGAACAGTAAGAAGACCCACTGGAGCATACGTCAGACTTAGCCCTGGACAACAGCCTCCATTAGATTATGGAACTGAAGCATAGGAAAACTCAGGCATCTGTTTCATTTTCCTCAAGAGGCAAAAGGCATCAACTTTACTGCCCTTATATCATCATTAGCATTTCTCTTCACAGCTGTCACCTGAGGGGAGGAGGTGAAACGTCAAGCCAGAGGGAAAACTGTCCTCACTGAGGAAGTTCAGGTCGCCCTTGTCCTTATTTCAAATGCTCTGCTTGGCTGACTGGCCTTTTCAGTTCTGGCTAACAGGGGCTGAGTTGATGCAGCTACTTGTCATTCATGTCTTAAGAGCTCAGCATCTCTACCTCTCAAAGTCATGTGAAGGAAACAGACAGGACCCAAAGTTCCTGCTCTATTAATGGCCCTACTTCTCCATAAGCACACACTTTGCTCAAGTATATCATCAGAACTCCTAATTATAATGCTATAAATTATAACAGAAAATTAAAAGGAGATATAGAGGAAGGGAGAAATATGAATATTACTTAAAATGACAAGGTAATTAAGTTATCCTTTTCCCTCTGAGCCAGTTCTGGCTGTTTAAAATAAGTCCTAATAACAGTGCTAAATGAACTCAAATAGCAAATGAATATTAAACTGACCTACTTTAGAGATTTCATAAGTGGTTTATTAAGGTAGTTATTGTTACTAGGGAGATTTGAATCATTCTTAAATATGTGAACGTAAGCGTGATAGTTAATTTTATGTGTCAGTTTGGTTGCCCGGCTCTTTGGTCAGATGCTATTCTGGATGTTTCTGTGAAGGTGCTTTTGGGGGGATAAGATTAAGGTTTAAATCGGTGGACTCTGAGGAGAGCTGATTCCCCTGCTCATGCAATCCATTTAAGGTCTTCATTGAATAAAGACTAACCCCCTCTTCCCTCTCCCATGAGGAAGAATTCTGACAGCGACTGCCTCTGAACTCCAACTATAATTCTTGGTCTCTCTCAAATTTTAGATTTCCAAAGTCTCCAAAATTGCATGAACCAATGTTTGAAAATAATAATTCATTCTCTCTCTCTCTCTCTTTAACCGAATATTCTTAGTTGGGACATCGCCCAGGTACCAGGAACAATCCTTACAGTGTGTGCTTCTGTTCTTTAGAGGCAGGTATCAGTGGGCTTCTCATAGCCAGAATGTCCCTTCTGGTTCAGTCCAGTCAGGCTGTTATAAGAAAATGTCACAGAATGAGTAGCTTATAAACAATAGAACTTCATTCCTCATGGTTCTGGGGACTAGATGTCCAAGTTTGAGGTGCCAGCCTGCTGTGTTCTTGTGAAGTTTCTCGTCCACACTGCAGACTCCTTCTGTCATCAGCTCGTGGTGGAAGGGGGTAGGGGAGCATCTTCCAGCCTCTTTTATGGTCACTAATCCCATTCATGAGGCTTTTGCCCCATGACCTAATCACCTCCCAAAGGACCCCACCTCCTAACACCTTCACATTGGGCATCAGGTTTCAACAGATACATTTGCAGGAACACAAACATGCAGACCATAGCACTTTCCAAAGAGTTCATAGTGACTTCAGGGCCACTTACTGCCAAGACTTCTGGAACTCATCTAGATAGATGAGTAATCACTAGGAAGCTCAGAACTCTGCAATTTGTTAATCCAGCTAATATTTATTGAATGTCATTATCACAGGGAGGCGATGGTGAACAACAGCTCTATAGCCTCTAATGTCCTGGAAGTCAGAATCTGCGGGGAGATGCAGGTGTCATTCAAATAATCTTGCAAATAAAGGTCAAGTTACAAATAGAGATATATGCTATAGGGTGGATGTCCAGTAATTTGAGAGCCTATAACAAATATCTAGACTGGTCTTTCTCCTGGCTACTCAATGTGGTCTACACACCAGCAATATTAGCACCACTGGGAGACAGATAGAAATGCAGCCTCTCAGGCCCCATCCCAGATTTTAGCATGTTGCTAAAATCCCCCAGGCGATTCATAATCACATTAAATTTAAGAGGCAACTGGCTTGAGAAAAAGGAAAACATCTTTACTGTTGGATAGAAGATTGCAGTCGCTGTCTGAATGGAAGGGGAAAGCAATCAAAAGGAGAGGAAACAGAATTCATTCCTATGCAGCATTCTCACTAATTATCAAATATTGCCAATGCTCTTCTTGTGTACTTTGTAAGACTGTCTTTCTCTGTCACCATAAGGCTGGATCTGGCCAACTCTTTTCTCATGAGTGCAATCTGATCCTAATGGACTTGTGAGGTTTGGGAGTGGAGTCTTGAGAACCACAGTGTAGTTGCCTTTTTTTTTTTCTTTCCACTGTAGCTAGTTGGCAGAGTGGAGTGGGGGGGGGTCTCAGCCAGCAGGGAGCCTGGAACAGAACCACCAACTGACCTGGAGTGAGCATGTCGCTGGACTGAGTGATAAAGGCTGTCCCACTAAGTTTCTGAGCCACGACGGTGATTTGTTCTTTCCTAACTGAGAGTGTATCATCCACTGATTCATTCAACAACTATTTGAATCCCTACAAGGCATCCAGTATTGACCCAGGCTCTGAGGATTCAGTGATGAAATTAGCCAGACTAGGCCCTATAGGAACTTCTCTTTGTCTGGAAAAAAAGATGGATAAAATACTTGTAACCACAAAATAATTTCAGATAGGTGCATGTGGTGTGAAAATGAAAAGGGATGGCTAAGAGGAGGAAGGTACGGGGGCTTCCCCAGATGGTGAGCCCAGGTCAGGGACTGCTTCCCTCTCCAAGGAGCTGCTGTGTGTCCTGAAACCTGGAAGAAGAAAAAGACCAGACATTTGAACATCTGGAAGGAAGAACCTCTGGGGGGGAGGAAACACAGTGTCCTTGAGGCAGGAACAAGCCTGGCATAAAGAAGCAGCAGGCACACAGCAGCTGGGAGGCCCCGGATGCACACGACGGAGGAGGAGGTGGTTTAAGATGAGGCTGGAGTGACTTCCAGATCCCAGAGGTCAGAACTTTCAGGTCTGTTAAGAGGTTTATGTTTTATTCGAAGTGCATTGGGAGTGTGTGATCTGAAAGAGGTTTTAATAGGCTCATTCTGGACTCTGTATTCCTCCTGAGCCAAAGTCTTGTAAAAAGGAGCAAGAGCACATTAGGCATAAAAGAAGGTCAGTTGGACTGATATAAACTCAGAGGCAGGGAAATGCAGTGCCCCATTGGCCAGGATGGAGAATCAAACACTGATAGAATAGCAGTGATCACTGGCACCGTCTGCTCTCTACCTGTGTGACAGACATTTGCTCCATCTTGACAGAGATGATGCACCAGTCCTCCCAGAGGATCAGAATCTGTGGGCAAGGAGGCTTAGGCCCTCTGGGAGAGGAACATGGTGGTTTCTAAATCAAGTTGGAGTATAACTTCTTTGCATTCAGCAATCTGTGAACTAAAGTCCTCACTACATGCCCACCCTCCTCCCACCACTCGCCCACACTCAGTAGATGATGGTGGAACTAGGATACGATGATTCAAAAAAGATTCACAGTCTGATAGAGGAAGAATTGCCCATACACAGCTGACCTTATGCACTTGGTCTCAGCTCTTCTGGAATCCCACCAGGCAGTTAGTGTGAGGTCACTACCTTGGGGCAGAGAAGGTTCCCTCATTGGGTTGTGATTCTCATGCCTCCTGGCAGCTCCCTTGTGCAGAGTTTTTCAAATCCATGGCTCCATCCTCAGAGTTCTGTTGATACCATTCTCCTTGGCTTCAATCCAAAGTGCTTATTGGAAAACAATGCCCACTTCCAGCCCCACCATAATTCCTGAATGGTTCAGTCACTGTCCCTTTCAGTCCTGCTGCTACGAAAGTCTCAAAAATGTAGCTGACTTATTCAACTTTAGCATTTCTTTTTTATGCATACTTTTACCGACTACTTCTGCATTCTCACTGTCCAAGATGCTTTCTTTCTGAGTTTAACTGGGGGTTCTCTCTCTCTCTGGATACCTCCCAGCTTAGGTGGGGGAGCCATTGTGTTAATTGAAAAGATTTGGGTGCTACTCCTTAATGGAATCATTGCTCTGAGCAGAAGGTGTTGACAATGGCCTGGCAGCCATACCCTTGATATCTCACTTGCTGCAAGAGTGCCCCCTCCGGGCGCCATCTTATTTTTTAAGCAGTGGGATTTTGCCCTGCAATTCCCCAGGCTTTGGAGTTTCTGGATACTCTTTGTTTAAACATACCAGATGGTCATTTCTTTTTTGAGATTATTTTTGCCTCCTCAGTACCCTGACAAATGCAGCCAGTGGTGACCAGAATGAACTACCACTTCATGCTTTGCTCAAACTGGAAGGTAAGCTCCTTGAGGGCAGAGACCTCCTTAATTTTTTATTATAGCTCCTTAGCTCTTTGTTGTATCAATGAATATCATTTTTTATGTGATTTGAACATTTTCTTTCTTTCCTGTTTTTCCTTATATTTTTCATAAATATTGGAATCTCTCTTGCCTCTCAGCATAAAGAATTAAGTAGTATTCATACCTTTTTTGCCTCCTATGCTGTAAGAATTTAAGAAATATGTTAAACTTTGGGGCCTCCCTGGTGGTGCAGGGGTTAAGCACTATCAAGCTATAAATAAATTTTAAAAAAAAGAAAAACTAATGCTAAATTTTGACCTGTTCCTATATACTCAGATTTATTTCACTGATTTTTATTTCAGCAACTGGAATTTAAGCTACACCTTTTTTATTAATTTTATTCCGCATTAGGTCTTTAATATTAGAAATCATTCTTAAGACATTAAACCTGAATGTACAGAATCAGTCAGCCACAATTAGAGTAACAAATGAGTTCTTTGTGTTTATTACTCACCACTGTTTCCTCCTGTTTTCTTGGGTTGTCAAATTCATTTATTGTTTGACTATAATACTGCCTCAATTTTTTTTTTTTTAGTGAAAATGACATGGTGAATAGTTGATGTGTTTCTGAATCCGTGCATGTCTGAATATAAATTTCTTTTGAATTCACATGAATGGTAGTTTGTTGGGGTGGTTAAATGGAGTCACAGCCTACTTGCCACAGAAATCCATATAAATACTCGATTGCCTTCTAGAATTTAGTTTTAGGGATGAGAAATCTGATGCTAGGTTGATTCCCTTTTCAATATGGATTGCCTATTTGGGCTTTGAGTTTCTGGTTTTGGTTTTGGTTTTCTCTGGCCCTTTTTATCTGAAAGCATTTGAAGTCCCTTGAATTCAGAAGTTTCCCCAGGGCATTCCTTCCAGGTGCACTTTTTTTTTTAATATTTCTGATTCGGATTAGAAGCAACATTCAGATCTGAAAGTCTCAATTTTTTCAATTTATAAAATTTTCTTTTAATAACTTATACTATAGTTATTCCATTGTTTATCCATTTTTTTCTGTATAAGAATTACTACCTAGATTTCAGTGTGCTTTGCCCAGTTCCTCAGAATTTCTCTCAGACTATATTATTATCTTCAAAGTGTTAGCCTTCCAGTTCAACTAAATAACTAAATTGAAATTAGGAAAGCAATCATTCAGTCCCTCGGTGAGTCTAATCATTTTTCCCAGCCATCACTTTAATTTCAAAAATAGTTTTACTCTTTAGTTGCTCCTTCCTTATATGTCAGTAAAGGACCCTTTGAAATATCATGGTGAATAATGGTGGTTATTTTTTATATTCTGCTCTAATTTCCAACTCATTCTGTTCAGTAGAAGACTTGCTCTCTGATTTCTCATCTCTGTCCAAATCTTCCAAGCTGCTAGTTTACATCATTTATTGCTGGATTTTTTTTTGGGGGGAAGGGGGAGGTGAAAGGATTGGTGCAGTAAAGAAAAGGCTAAGAAATTTATTGCACTCACAGGTGAGGTTCGCCGACCCCCATGGGGGTTGGAGAAGTCTCACCCATTGGGAGATAGGGCAAGCTTTCATAGGGCAGGGTCTGGCCTTGGAGGGAGGTGGAGAATGCGGAGTCTAAGTTGCTTTTCAAAGAATTTTTTTCTTTGGGAACTAGTTGTTCTTGCAACGCTGCTTATCAGGGCCCTTGCAAACCAGGCAGAGTCAGCTCCCAAGATGCAGGTGGCAGCAGTTTCAAGTTCCCCTCCCCCCTGCTCTGAACCCCATCTCTGCCCGGGCCTCTACCTTACAGAGGGGAGGGGGATATTCTCTGCTTATATTTCTAAATAATGATCTAGACCAGTGTTAACTCAAAATGTGGCACAGCCGACCTCTCCTGTCTCAGCCCAGACTCCCCTCAGCAGGGTATTTCGGTAGATCTGCCTGTTCTGCTCCCTATTCTGTCTCTGTTGGAACCTCTCACACACGCACCCCCACCTCTGGCCTACACTCCAGTTCTTCTCTGCAAAAATAAATAAAATCTTAAAAAAATAATGCGCTCCTTGGTCCTTCACCAGCAGCTTAAATGCTAAAATTGTACCCTGTTTTCATAGTAAATCTTAATCAGAATCTCTGATGTGAGACCAAGGAAGTATTTTTACACGCCTCCAGTGATAGAAGAAGTTCTTGCATTCATAGGAATAACAGTGACTTGTGTATTGAAATGGATTCATAGTTCACATGCACTTCAAAGTTTGAGCAGCACTGGGAGTGGCCCTTGAGAACCGGCCCTGTTAGAGAGCCCAGCAGGAATTGTGGAAGCAGCTCCTGCCTTCCAGTGATACCCACCCCTGTATACCAGCAGGCATGTGAGGACCTTATAGCAGACACAAATAGCAAATGGTTGACTCTAGCCCAAATATTCTGCTTCATTTTCAAACCTTGCCCCACCAAGTTGAGCCTGGAGGAAGAGGAATCCCTTGCTGTGTGAATTTCAACCCTTTTATTCCTCCTTTCTAGATTCTCACCATCATGCCCACACCTGCTTTCCTCCATCACTTCATGGAGGCCAGTAGAGAGAATTCTGGGGGAATCTTGTCCAATTAAAGTTCTACCTACCAATATGAACCAGAAAAAGAATTCTAGAAGATCAGAATAATAAAGAGATTCGAGGCTGGGATGGCTATTTGTATGTTTTGTTTTGTTTTCCCCTCCAGGTGTGTTGTCTCAGCCTGAAGTTAACTGATCCCTACATCTTTTCCTCGAGGCCCCATGGTCTCTATTAGGAGCTCCCTGCAACAAATTATCAGTAATTACTACATAGTCTGAGCCATGGAGACCCGTGATAAAGTCTGTGTCCATTGTTATATTCATTTTCTGTGGCTCCTGTAACAATTATGAATGTATCTGTTTAGAACACCCATTTTTTAGTCTCCCAGCACATGGGCCAGAATCCTGGCACAGGCAGTGCTCTGCTCTGGGTTTCAGAAGTGGTGGGTAGGTGTGTTCTTTTCTGGCCTTTGGTGGTGAATCCACTTTCAAGCTCAAGCCATTTGTCAGCAGAGCTCAGCTGCATGTGACAGCAGATCTCCTGTGCTTGCTGGCTGTCCACAGAGGGTCATTCTCAGTTGGCTGGGAACCACCTCCATCCAGCTCCCAGTCCAGCAACAGTGAGCTAAAGCTTTATCATACTTTGAGTCCTCCTGTTCCTCTTCCACAGCATTTCTCTGATCAACTCTTCTACTTTTTTTTTAAAGATTTATTTATTTATGCATACAAGAAGTGGGGTGTAGGCCAGAGGTACAGGGGGGTGAGAGGATTCACCAGAGACAGAGTGGGGAGCAGAACAGGCAGATCTACTGAAATACACTGCTGAGGGGAGCAGTGGGAGAGTCAGGAGAGGTCTGCTGCACCATGTGGGTCAGCCCTCTGGCCAGGGATCGAACTCATGTTGCAGTAGCTGCCAGTACTTTGATAGCGCTGTGTCTTTAACCCCTGAGCCACCTAAGAGGCCCCCCAACTCCTCTACTTTTAACAGTGCTTGTGATTATAAGAACTCACTCAGATCTTCTGGAATCATTTCCCTTTTTCTAGGCCAGCTGATTTGGTAACACTAATTCCACCTGCAAAGTCCCTTCACAGCAGTACCTGGATTAGCATTGACTGCATAACCCTGGGGCAGGAATCTTTGAGAGGCAGCTTTAGAAATCTGCCAGCCAGCAGCTGCTCAAATGTAAGCCATTTGCAACAAGAATCTGCAAATCCTTATTTTGACCTAATTCAACCCCAACACTCAGTCCTTCTGCTTATCACTTGGAGGATTTCATGACTCCCTCAGGAAGCATTTTCTCTTACTTCTCAGGAACCCCCTCCTTGGCCAGTGCTAAATTATGTAGTGCGAATCACTCATCAGCATTCCCCCCATGAAAACACAGTTGCTTCCTTCGAAATGGAAAATGACTCAGAGATTGCTGCTGATGACAGTCTTCCTCTTGCCCGAGTCTTAACTGTGGATTTGTTGTTGTTGTTGTTCTAATGTGTCTTCCATCAGAAAAATGGGATTTGACGAGTTAAGTGTGCTCAGTTCAGTATCTAGAGATCAGGAGGAAAGTGTGGTTCTTGAATATTATCATCATTGATGTTTCACAGCACTAGAATCCTCGCTAGGAATTTGAATGAAATGGAATTGAATGAATTCTACTTTAAAAAAATGAATTGAAAATGACAGTTCACAAGAATCAAGAGCTAAATTTAAAATGGCAGAGGTTATATAAATCGTATAGAATTTGCTAACCCTTTAATGAGAAAGGCTCACAACACTGAAGTCTCAAACAGTTTTTCAGAACACTAAAGAAAAGTCACGTAATTTGAGAGTGTCATCACTGAGAGTCCTGGAAAGAGAAAGATCAGCAGCCAACATGGATTTAGGCCATGAAGAGGTTTAATTTAAGAGCTGAGAGCAAAATCAGAGTCCTTTCATAATTATTATTAGGAGACTGGATACACTCGCTCTCTGGCAGAGCCTTGGTACATAATGAAAAGAGCATTTCTCTCCTGCTTGGCTTATTTTCTTCCTAATCAGCAGCAGTAGTTCAAATTAGCTATCGGCCTCTCTCAACCATAAAAGCCTTTTTTCTCTCTCAATATTAGCATAACTTCCCATTGAAAGTACCAGGAAAAGCCCCCACTCAAAGGTTATCTCCTTCCTTGAATATGACCCCACATTAAGGGGTTTGTCACATGATTCAAAGGGAAGTAAAAACTACCTGAGGAAAGAGAAACAGCCAGGTTCCCACTTCTAACAGCCCAGCGCCATACGGATGAGGTTCAGGGAGCTGAGGAGACTGAAGTTCAGCCAACAGAGGACTGAAGTCCTGGACTTGAGTGCTCTTAAACCCAGAAAGTGGTTCAAAAACAGGATATTCTTTTAGGGGGAAAAGCAATGCTATATCACTTTGGTTCTGTAACATAGATGTCAAATGTTAAGATATTTTGACTTTAAATCCAATCCGTCACTTGTGGGTTGGATTGTCTGTTGCTAATTTGACACCATTAGCAGCACCCTATGTGGTGTGAAAGTTGAATTTCACAAGAGCAAATCTAAGCATTGTGCTCACTGGTCTTTACTTCACTTAACCTCTGTGGTTTCATAAATGTGGCTCACGGCCATGAGCTTAGCTTCCCTGTTATTCAAACATTTTTCTAATTTTGGCTGCTTGCGTTAGCCCTGAGAAGAGTGGCAATTCTGAGCCCTCAGTTAGCAAACCTGCACAAGATCATGTTCTTGTTAGCCAAGGAAGTCTCAGCTGTCAATCATGGTTCTGGCAGGCATCCTGAAATACTTATGTTCCTGAAAGTAACGAAAAAGTAAAATATTGTCATTGTAATGAAGTTTTAATGTGTCTTGAGTTTGGAGCTTGCAGAGAGACCTGGTTCAAATCCTGACTCTGGAGCTCACTGGTTTAAGACTGAATGCACAAAACTCCAAATAACAGTTTTATAATAAATAAGGAGAAATTATCTTATTATTCAGGTTTGTCATAGGAATTACAGGCAATATCTCTACGATACCTAGCTTGGCAGGGGCCTCCCTGATGGCCTACAGATTAAGTCTCAGCACTGTCATTTCTGAGTTCTATCCCCGGCCAGGGAGCTGCCCCACATATGGCACAGCAGACCTCTCCTGTCTCGCCCACTGCTCCCCTCAGCAATGTATTTCAGTAAATCCATCTGTTCTGCTCTCTACTCTGTTTCTGGTGAATCCTCTCAACCCCCCCCCCCCATACCTCTGGCCTACACCCCAGCTTTTCTACACATACACAAAAAAAATCTAGCTTGGCAGATAATAAGTACTAAAAGAGAAAAAATGGCAGTTTAGATTTTATTATTATCACATTTCTCATATTAATTTCAAAATATCTGTGAGGATGAAAACTGATCAGATATTTTTCTTGCCGTTAGCTGATGACAAGGGAGGCAAAAATGTCATTATGGACTGTTAGTGTTATTGTCTGGAGGTATTTTTAGACATCAGAAGCATGCTCAGCTATTAAAAAAAAAAATGAACTCTTGCCATTTGTGACAATATGGATTGAACTGGATGGGATTATGTTAAGTGAAATATGTCAGAAAGAAAAGGACAAATACCAGATGGTTTCACTCAGTTGTGGAATGTAGAGAAACAAATAAAAGGTCAGAGAATTTGAGCATTCTCAAATTGGATTCCTTAAGAGCAATTAAAGTTTAAAATCTAGGGATCTCCATGGTGGTGCAGGGATTAAAGTCTCAGCACTCTGAAGCTATCCCCAGCCACTGGCCCATGAGTTCAATCCCCAGCCAGGGAGCTGACCCACATGGTGCAGCAGATCTCTCCTGTCTTGCCCGCTGCTCCCCTCAGCAGTGTATTTCAGTGGATCTACCTGTTCTGCTCCCCACTCTGTCTCCGGTGAATCCTCTCACACCCCCACCTCTGATATACACCCCAGTTCTTATATGCATAAATAAATAAATTTTAAAAAATGTTTAAAATCTAAAGGCTTCCGAGGCTACCAGAAGAAGGTGGGAGGCAGAGAGCAAAATGTGGAAGGAGCCCAATGGACTATAGTAAAGGACTATGGGTACCTTGGTGGTGTGTATGGTAACATACATCTTGAAGAGGTGTGAGCCCATACCTCAACTGTATACAGTGGTGTAAACCTATGTTACCTCAATAAAAAAATATATTTTTTTAAAAAATCATTCTGCTGAATTTTAGTTTAACATAATGTAGCAAACTTTAAAATTGTATGTTGGAAATTTTGTGCCTGTCACTCATTCCTAACTTATTCAATTCTTGCCTATTATTTAATGCTAACCTGCATAATAATACTGTGACCAATATAGTACTTTCTCTAACCAAAATATTCTAGAATTACCCCAGATAATAATCTAAATGCATATTTCTGTATAAATATACTCTAAGGAAACAAACAGTGGGCTCTCTGGGGTGGTCGGCCACCAGGGCCTAGGAGGGTAGATGTTCATGATTGGGAAGCCTAGACATAGTTGAAGAAATTTCTAGTGGAAGTTTGAGTTTGGTTTGGATTTATCTGCAGACATATCTTTTTGTTATGGTCACATTAAGTTGTTAAGGATTTCTAGAATGCTGGAGGAACTTAGGAGATCATGTCATTCAAATAACAAGCACTTTACAGACTGGAAAAACAAACCAAAACTGGAGTCCAGAAAGGTTATGTATGTGACTCAAGACCACACACTTAATAAATGGCAGGTATCCCAATTACTATTGTTTCTATCCCACAAATCTTCACTGAGATTTCAGTCATCAACATATACAGGGCACTCACTCATACTGGCCACAGGCAAACAGGAAGATGTCTAGTGCCCTGAGGGGGTCCCCCGTTCTAGTTTCTCCATATTTGGTATCATCCCTGAACCCTCGAAGCACGCACATCCAGAAAGTAGGAAAAGCACCCTCAAATTGGATTCCTTAAGAGCAGTTAAAGTTTAAAATCTAAAGCTAACTCCTCAGCTATGAGAAAGCAAGAGAAAATGAAAAAAATTTAGATGTTGCCTGAAGTAATGTGTTAAATATGAAAGTATATGATAGTTTGTGACCCAGAAAAATGTATAATTTGCTTAGCCCAGGAGGCTCATTTTAAGTTAAAATTATGTCATGGTCTAATGCTTTTAAATTAAACTTTTACTACTTAGCCATGTAAAGTATTTGATTTTTGAAAAGACTTTATAATCAAGTAATTAACAAAAGAATACAAGGACATTTATAAAATGGAGAGACTAAGAGGGAAACAGCCAACTTTAATTCCTTTCCAATTGGGAGATATTTTTCCAGTCTTATTTTACATTATATACTTCTCTCTTTGGGAGAGGAAAAAATAACTTCTCGTGCTTGTACCTGCAGGGAAAAAATTCATGAAGCAACACATAATGGTTGCAGCAATAAATATTTGTTGCTCTAAGGATGTGAAAATACAAGCGTCTGCAATCACAGCCTTCCCACAGCCAAATGGGTACCAGTCTCCCTGGCTTGCAGCGCCATCTCCCAGAAAGCTGAATCCTCCTGTATTTCAGTCCCAAGCAAACTGAGCAAGTAATTTCCTACTTGGTTCTGCTTTATTATATAAAACACAAAGCATGTCTTTAAAAATATGGGTTATTCATATATTATCCTAACAGGCACTGTTCTCCATATGACTCATAAAATTGATGGACACCCCTCAGATGAAACAGGATGAGGTGGCTGCCTCCTGCATTTCACACATCCACACACATTTCTCTTTTATAACTTCAGTTGCTTTCCGATTTCTCCTGAGAGATTTCTCTCTGAGCAACTGCTTAAAATTGAGTCATAAAGATCTGCTTGCATCAAAAATAGGCTCTCAAATGTGACCCTTCATTTCCAAGTTATAAAATAGGAAGGAACATGTGGGGGTCCTCTAAGGCTTCTCAGTTTAAGGGGACAGGATTTAATAGGTACTATTGACTATACCAAATGCAACGTGTGTGCTTCCATCAGAGTCCTGTGCTTGCTCTGCTTCAGGGTGCAATTAAAGACCTGAAATGCTAAACATAATCTGTGCAAGCTTGGTTAGGTTCCCAGGATCAACTTGTTATTTTCTTGGCGTTATTCACCTGCTCTAGCTAATTAAGTTTTCTATCCCTTAAAAAACCAGGTATTTCTCACAAGTAACTAAAAAAAAATGTGTCCAAGTTCACTGCTTTTAGAAACTGACCTGCTAATCAGAAGAGACATTTTCTACACTCATGTTTAATGACTAGTTCAATGTGTGCTCATTACCCTGCACATATTAAAGATTATTTAGGGTTAACAGTAGAATATTTTCATAGGTGGAGACTTGTGACTCTATTGGCCTCTGACCTGGTTTGGCACGTCTTGATTTTTAATAGGACTTATTACTTTTCCTGACACTAAGTTTTTGTTGTTGTTGTTAAAGACATCTTCACCTTGGAGGAAGGTGGTTGGGGAGAGGGAGAAATACCTTTAGCATGTCATTTTAACAGCTGCACACTGTGCCTCCACTCCGCTCAAAACACTGAGCTTAATGATGTGGGGAGCAGCAGGTCCCATCCCTGTCCTCCTAGAATTTAGGGTTCAGGCATGGTTGCCCAATGCACATAAGCACTGGGACAGGAAAGTAGAATGAAATAGAAGTGGAGCTGAAGAATTGTGGAAAGACAGATGAGAGAGGGAACAGTCCTCATTTAATGGTAAGATCTTTTTCTCAAAAAGGAGGAAATAGAATTTTGAAGGGTAGGAAAGATTTCGCCATCAGAGGATGACAATTCTGGCTGGGAACGCAGCTGGAGAAAATGCATTGGGAAGGGAAAGTTTAGAGCATTTGGGGCCAGTTAGTAAGTGCAACCAGTCCTCACACAGACATTTTCAATCTTTTAATGCTAGATCCTTAGGCAGTTTCCAGAAAATAGCCTGTTCCCAAGTGGGGTCACAACTAGGGGCCCATTTGGCACTGGCTGTGATTTTGTTATTTCCAGAGTGGACCAACTCGAGGGCAGAGGGTCTAGAGCAGCCAGAGCTCAGGGGTACAATGAAGGTAGAGGGACATTTCCTTCTAAGATAAAACCTCTCTTCTTTTGCCCATTTGTTAGTCTTTGAAAGAATATCCATTCTTTTGTAAAGATCATTTTTATTCCACCATCTTCTTCTCCAAATGTTGGGAGCAATCACTGACATAAACACTATCTCAACCTTTTCTTGCTCTGCTTCAGTTTATTGGTGGGTATGGAGAAGGGTCTCGCTCTTCGCTCTTGAGTATTCATCTGTGATAACACGTTTCTCCTTCGCAGTCAACTGAGTTCATTATTTCTGAGAGGGAATCTTCATTCTTGTGTCTGATGGGGATAGTCTCTCACACATGATTTAATGATCTGAAACAAAGGACAGCAAATGTTTTTAGTAAATAGCCAGAGGGTAAAAATTGAGGCTTTGTAGACCAAATGCTCTGTTGCAGCTACTTGTAACTCTGCTTTTGTAACACAAAACACAGCCATAACAATATGAAATAAATGAATATTGTGTTCCAATTAAACTTCAGTTATGGACACTGAAATCTGAATTTTGATCATTTATCACATGGCATGAAATACTACTCATTCTTATATATTTCAGTGACTTAAAAATGTAAAATTTACTCTAAATTTGTGGTTCAGAGGGACAGAAATTGGCTTGCAAACCAGAGCTTGCTGGTCCCTCGTCTGAAATGTTAACAGGGTGGACCCAGTGCACATGGCGTCACTAAGGGGTTACCTACTTTTCTGGATACTCTCTGTGAGTATGTGATTTGTGTCTGTCATTAGACACTGACCTGGATGCTACTAATTATTCCTTCTGAAAATGGTTTGTTATTTAATTTTTATAGATAGTAAAAGCACTAAAATAGAATAGTTAACAATATGGCATTGTACACTTTAAATTTGTTGAGAGAGAGTAGAACTTAAGTGGTCTTACCACACAGTAACTATGTGAGGTGATGGAATTTGTGTGTGTGTGTATGTGTGTAGAACTGGGGTGTAGGCCAGAGGTTATGGGGTGAGAGGATTCACCAGAGAGATAGAGCAGGGAGCAGAAATACACTACTGAAATACACTGCTGAGGGGAGCAGTGGGCGAGACAGGGGAGGTCTGTTGTGCCTTGTGGATCAGCAACCTGGCCAGGGATCAAACTTGGGCAGCAGAGGTGATGATGCTGATACTTAACCCCTAGGCCACCAGGGAGGCCCCCTGATGGATGTAACTAACTTGACGTAGTGCTCATTTCACAGTGTATATATACATCAAATTATCTTACTGTACACCTCAAATATTTAATTATCTGTCAATTAGACCTCAGTAAAACTGGAGGAAAAAAAACAACATAGAGAGTTAAGGAATTTGCCCAAGATTAAAGAATTTTTGAATGGCAGGTGCAAGATTCAAATCTATTTGCTTTTTGTATACCAGTTCTCTTGAGAACAAAATATGACTTCTATGAGTTCTACCAATAATTTCCCCCCTATTTTCACTCAGACATAACTATAATTACTTTCCCCCCTCATTTTTAGTGCTTATAATAATCACTATAGCTAAATTCTGGCAATTCTTATCTAATTATATTTTTCCACTATAACTGTATATTGACATTTTAATCATCACAGTATGTGAGATAAAAGAATCAATAGCATACTTTATTAATTCAATTCTTAAAATCTACACTAAATTGGGATAATAATAATAGTAATGCAAAAGTTTTTGAGCCAAGCTCTAGAAAGGAATTCATTTTTTTTCTCTTTTTTATTATTTTTTTATCTTACATTGTTGTAGTCCTCATAGTTCTCCCACCACCATATCATCCATGAACCATCATATTTTGTGTTCTTCCCTCTCCTGTTTTGATCCCTCTTCCTCCCCCTCCCTTGCTGTGCACCTTAGGTCTATGGTCAGCTTGCTGGTTTTGTCTTTTTCTTGACCTTTTGCTTGATTTCTCTATATTCTACATATCAGTGAGACCATCTGATATTTATCTTTAGGAAAGGAATTAATTAAATAGGTTTTAATGTCTTCAGTTTTTAATCTGCTATATGCCTATGAAATGAATACTAGTATTATCTCCATTTATAGATGAAAAACTGATTATGAAGAAGCTACACTGCTTAAGATTCCACAGGTAGTGACAGAGCCAGAACACAGGTGATCTGACCCCAAGACTACATTTTATTAAGCTAATAAGATAAAATACTAGCAATAATAATAAAAGAAAAGAGGAGAGGAAGAAAGAAAGGTAGCAAAGGAAGGAGAAAAAAACCTTTAACAGTCCCTGTGGGCACACGTGATTTATAATATCCTAGCTTTTAATCAATTCTGAATTTAGGGATCACTCATTTCTTTTGTCTTCTATGCGTCTCCCTTTTGCCCTCTGTTAACTGAGTCCATGAGGCTGGATGATCTCCATGATCTTCTATTTCCATATCTATGATCCAATTAAAAAAAAAAAAAACTTTCCCCTTCTCTTCTCCTTACTGACAGAAAAGCACTTCTGAGACCTCAAACTTTATTAGATAAGGCCTCTTTGATTATTTAAAATCCGTACTAGTTAAGTACAATCAAAGACTGTCAAAACAGATATTTTATGTCTAGCATGGATTGAAATGCAGGATTCCCTGTAGAATGCACGGGTTACAAAATAGTAATCAGTTGAGACAAAGATTCAAGATGAGTAAATGAATTTCACTGCAGAATTATAATCAGCCATGGCTAAGCCCTTTTCCAAGAGTCAAAACAGAATGAAAGAGACCCTGGGCATGTAGACACAGAAAAAGATTCCTCTTATTGACAGGTACTCTAACCTCACTCCCACCTCAGCAGCTGTCTTTTCTGATTGAAGAGACCCTAGGGTGTCCTTTTCCCAGGTTCTGAATGGAGGCTTGCCTTCTGCCAATATCACTCACAGAGGCTAATGGCAGGTAATCAAGGAGAATTAATCAATTGTTAATGCCTGGTAAATAATAGAACCTTAGTCAGTTTGTTCTTTTTTCTGTTTAAAGAGTAAACAGTGTTCTTGTAGTCTCTGTCATTCTTTGTGGCATTTTTACTCATTTCACTCTATTGAAAATCAGATTTTATTGATTGAATGGACAGGGCAAGATAACTACTTTGACAAATGTTTTATATGTCTTCATTAAAGATGAATTGAAAACAAATAGTGAAGAATATACAAAATAGTCTCTCTCTCTGTGTGTGTGTATTACATGAGATATACACACACACACGTGTATATATATGTATATATACACACACTGTTCATTTCTGGACAGTATTTGATTTCTCCCCTCGGTATAGTCTCCATATCCTCCTACCACAACAGCACCCTGGACCCATCACCACAATTCCTTGTGCTCTTTCCTCTCCTGTTTTGAATCCACTCCCTCCCCTCCCCCTGCTATGTGCTGCAGATCTATGGTCAGCTTGCAAGTTTTGTCTTTTCCCTGACCCTTTGTTCAGGAAAGTTTGTTCAATTTGTCTATATTCCACATATAAGTGAAACCCTCCAATAATTATCTTTTTTCTTCTGACTTATTTCTGTTAACATAATCCCTTCCAGTCCATCCATGTTGCTGCAAATGGCATGAGTTTATCTTTTTGATTGCTGAGTAGTATGCCATTGTGTACATGTACCACATCTTCTTGATCTAGTCATCTCTATAAAACTAGTATCTTAAGGATGTTTAATATATACGTGAAAGTCTATGTATCTACAAGACTTAACAATGTCCTGTAAATAATAAATTGTAATTTAACATAGTAAAATAATTTATGTTACAATATTTTATGATTTATAAATCACTTTCATGAATAAAAATGTATTCCTTAGGTCAAGGATTTGTGAATATACAGTCATGTGTCACTTAGTGATGGTGCTATGTTCTGAGAAGCACCTTGCTAGACAATTCTGTAATCGTGTGAGCATCATGACGGCCAGTACAGCCTCCAGCACACCTGGGCTGGATGGTCACCTGTCAGGCCCAGCATCAAAAGTTCAGCCCACTGTTGACCCTCACCAAAATGCCTTTAAGTGATGCATGACTATATTACTCTACTATAATAATTAAGAGGAATAAAATTTAGGATATTGTCATTATCAGAAGGACACATAGCTATCAGCGTTCAGAACAAGGAGCTATCTGTGACGATGTGGGTGGCCAGGCTTTATCCGGCCAGCGTTCTTTCCATTAGCCCACAGCTGCCTCACAGGGAAGGAGAATAAAGCAAGAACACCCAGACCTCTGAACCTCCCATACTTTCAGAATCACTGTGTCTGATCTACCTTAGAGTATCTCTGGATCCAGGAAAATCTGGGACATGTAATGTTGCTTTTTCCATGTTTCCATGTACAGTATTCAATATACAGTATTTCCTCAGTAAAAACTTCCCCTCTGCCAATGTCCTGAAAGGAATGATGGGACAATCATAAAATTTCACAAAACTGAAACTTTCAGAACAAATGAACACAAGCTCATGTGAGAAAGGGGAGAAAATGGAGTAAGGGCAATAATGGGGAGGTAGAAAACACTTGGTGGACATAAATATAGATCCACAACCAGATAAAGCGAGGTAGATGGACCATAAGAAATGCTACATACACTCATGACAGACAGATGTATTCTGTTTAATTATTTAAGATATTGAAAAAAAAACAAAGCCTTATTTTAGATAACTTAAATGCAGTTGCATGAGAATGGTAACATTAGTAAGATGGAGTTGTCTTAAGAAGATGGTGTATTTCATTAAATTCTTTGGTGTAATAGATTTTCAATAGAGAATAGATTCTCAATAGAAAGTGGTATCATTTGCAATAAACCAGTGGAACTGAATAAGCATAAAATCAAAGTGACTTTATATGGAATAGTAAATTAAGTGTAAGCTTTAAAAAGTATGGCACCTAGCAGAAATTTTGTAAAGGAATTTGGACTAGGGTTTTTAAATAAAATACAAGGTGCCCGCTTAAATTTGAAATATAGATAAACAATTTTTGGTATAATTATATCCCAAATTTTGTGTCACGTATTTTTATTTGCTAAATCTGGTTATGCCGTGTTGAAACATTAGCATAAGGATGTGCCGACAGGAGCCAGTCTTGCCAATAGGGCCATGAGTGGGCTGAGCAAATACTTTCTCCACATGCAGAAAAACCATTTTTGATGGTTTCATAATCATGTCATTTAACATAATTTTAACCTGATCCATTCCATGAAGTTTTGCTAATAGAGATTTTAGTTTGGTGTCCTACCCAAACATGTTCAGAGAAGAAAATTAGAAGGAAAAAAACTTGACACCTTGTCATGCAGCTGCTGCACAGTGGGGCTGACATTCACATTGTACCACTCGTAATTCTTACACCTCACCCATCTGATAGATAGCTCTAACCCATTATGCAGATGAAGATAATGAAGTTCACAGAGCAAGTTGATCCCCCCAAGTATGAACAGGGATATGAACTCGTCTCACTAGCTCAGCTTCCATTGGAAATCTCAGGGTGTCTCAAATATTCTGGCCAGAGAGAGATTAACCCAGCTGAATAGCCTCTGTGTCAAAGAAACCACACGTCTAAGAGAGCTTCTGGGGTCTGCTCAGGCCTCAACGGGGCACTTTATCAGGTCAGAATGATCAGCCATTATAGAACCCAGCATCAGGAAGAGTCTCAGCTCCCCAGAACTGGCAGAAAAATTTCTTCACTTGTATATGCATGTGTTTTACTGGATGATGAAAAATGGATAACCATGTCATTATAAGGCAATATTGAAATACTTTGGCAATTGGGTATGTTTGAATCTGAAATGACACATTTTCTTTCTTAAACCAATGTGCTAAAGTGTGTAGAATAATTCCTTTAACTCTTTTTAACTAAAAACACTTTCTTTTCTGGCTTCTGAGAAAGATTTTTGGCTACATTTGTTGGAAATCCATGAAAAAGTAATCACAGTTTTACAGGAAAAGATACAGATCTTATTATTTGTCAATGGGTTGTAACAACACAGTATGTAATAACTATTAAACCAGAGATACTACAGTCAGAAATACTGAGTAAAGTGTCAACTTGAGTCCTCTGAGATAAAAATCTAGTTAACCACTGATCCTTCCACATGTAAATTGAGCAGAATGAAACAGTTAAATACTAAGATCAACAAGGAGATTAGATGAGTTTTCTTTAAAAAAAAAAAAAAAAAACTACCAGTTCACTGAGAGCATTATTCTTTATTTTATAAACAAATAGGTGAAAGTGGGCATTAACTTTTCTGTGTTAGCAGTTTAAGCCAAAGACAATACACAGAAAATATTCTCCTGCCCTCCAAAGGATGGCTCATTCTCAAAAACAGTATTCACTCTGCCAGAAATAGAAATCCTGCATCCCAGCCTCCACCTTTGCAAATCCAGCCCATTGAGCTTTATTTTAACTTCTTGAGTGGAGAAGGTTTTTGTTATTCAAAGTTTCTTTGCCACTTACATCTAATTTTTTAAATTGACACTGAAGCACCATTGTTTTTCATCCCTGCTGGTATTTTGACCATGTAGGAATTCCCCCTCAGCATTCCCACCACACAGTCCCTTGTGCTCTCCTCCCAACGCCTCCCCCATCTGGATGCTTCAGATCTATGGTGACTTTTCAAGAGATGGTTTTAAAATTTGTCTTTGACCCTTTGCTTGGCTTTTGATTATTCCTCATATAAGTGACACCATCCAGTATTTATCTTTTTCCTTCTGATTTATTTCACTTAGCATAATCCATTCCAACCCTATCCATGTTGCTGCAAGTGGCATGAGTTTATCATTTTTGACTGCAGAGTAGTATTCCATTTTGTATATATACCACATCTCCTTGAGCCATTCATGTGTTTGGGGGCACTTAGGTTATTTCTATATCTTGGTTATTATAAATAGTGTTGCAATGCATATGGGAGTGTAAGTTTCCTTTCAAATCAATGTTTTCTAGGGGGAGGGAGGTGGTACCTAGGAATAGAATCACTGGGCATATAGCAGATCCAGTGCAGATGAATCTAAAACAACAGATAGGTAGCGGTCTATACAATTATTGCTGGAAGTAAGGCATATCTTGCTAGTCACTACCTATTTTAGTAGCTTAATAACATAGTAAACAAGATCAAAACCTTTAAAACTGAGTTGAGTGTTTTATACATAAGGAGTTTGTGATATAAATTATCAGATATTATATGGAGTACAATAGCCTTTTATTTCTAGATCCCAGACTCTACCTAGTGCATTCATTACTTCATTCAGGCATTTATCTATTTGTTTATTCATTTATTTAGCAGCTAAATAAGTGTTAATTTGAGTAGATGTTTAGTGAATTTATGTACATTCTTGAGTGACATATATATATCTAAGGCCCAATCTTAGATACTAGGGAATCTAATCAATTGTAAACTAGTTTCCTTTCTTAAGAACCTTCAGATAAGGTTCTATAGATTTTTTAAATGCCTATGTGGAATATTAATACAGTAAATTAGATGGCCCAAAAAGTATATGATTAATGACTCAATATATGACATGCGAGAACTAGAGCATGTAAGGGGGGAAATTAAACTTTTGAAAAAGCAAGAAGCAATTAGGTAGACCTTTAAAATAATGGCGGGAGAGCAGCAGAGAGCTTTGAAGAAATGGCACAGAGTAAAGACTGAGCTCAGCAGGAATTGATTCTTTAGACTCACTCCAGCTCACACAGTCTGGTGGAACTGGTGAACACCAGTGACAGAGAGAACCACACACCCAGCTCTTGGTAGTTTCAAGACTGAAATATAAACCAACTAAAAATATAATGATGATATGCTGATAATGATAATAATAAATGATACCGATAATAATGATATGACAACATATTTGTTAAGTGCGCTATAGGACACATGGCAAGTCACTGCTAAAGAATCCCCTTTAAATATTTCCCCTATTTTAAATTCTTAACAGATGTAAAATGTTCTTACTTTCTGAATCTCTATAACTTCCTTATACTTGGACAATCAAATACCACCTCAAGTAAAGAGAGAAAATTTCACATGTTGACACCAGTGTCATGTTGGGGTTAAAAAGCTCTGTCCTGCAAGTGCTGAAAGGGTCTGCATCATTATGGATAAGGAAGATGGTTCTGGTTTGATCACATCATCCTAATGATCACACTTACTGAGTGACTCCTGACTGGTACTTTTCCAACCTTTTCCACCCACTCCTGCTATGAAAATTCCCCCACTGGCACTGCAGATGAAGCATTTCTCCTGCTGAGTCCAAGATTTTTCTCAACATATTCTTGCTCAACACACTGGTCAGAGTTTATGCATGAAATGAAATTGATTGGTGTACTTTATAATCTGCTCTGTTCAAAGCATCATGTGAAGTTCTGTCTAGCGAGATCTTAATGAGGATATGTAGATTCTAGAGTGAAACAAAATATTTAACTAGTAATTACAACAATCTCAGGAGATTAACAGCAACATATCATCCCCTTTTTACATGTAAGGTAACAAAAATACAGAGAGATTAAACAACATGCCTAAAACCACACAGGAAATGAGTGATGGATCTAATACCCAAGCCAAAACTCTGACTCCCAAGTCAAATGCTAGTGTTATCAAAGCCATTTAAAAGGAAAGAATACATCATCTTTCCACCTTCTAGAATCTTTTTTTTTAAAGATTTATTAATTTATGCATACAAGAACTGGAGTACAGGCCAGAGATACGGGGGATGAGAGGATCCACCAGAGACAGAGGGGAACAGAACAGGCAGATTGACTGAAATACACTGCTGAGGAGAGCAGTAGGCGAGACAGGAGGGGTTTGCCTCACCATGTGTGTTGCTCCCTGGCTGACCAGGGATCGAACTCGTGCTACAGAGGCTGCGGATTGCTTCATAGTGCGGTGCTTAACCCCTTGCACTACCAGGGAGGCCCTTCCTAGAATCTTAATCAGTAGGATAACCAGACAAGTACAGCAGATGTATACTTATTAGGGTGCTGTTTTCAACACTGAGGAGAGAAACTGCATGTCCATCAACTTGAAATTGATTGAAGAAAAGTTAGTTTCTATATAAAATAGGATGTTTTCATCATAAAAAAAATAAGTGGTGGATTTATATTTGTCAACGTAAAAAATTTTGTGCTAAGACATCAAAATTGCTAAAATAATAAAACGGTGACATGATCAAATGCTGGTGAGGATGTAGAGAAACTAGATCGCTCAAACATTGCCAGGAGGAATGAAAAATAGTACAGCTCTTCTAAAAAATAATTGGGGATTTCTTACAAAACTAAGCATGCACTTACTACATAACAATCCAACCATTATACTTCTGGGCAATTGTCCCAGAGAAATGAAAACATGTTTACCCAAAAACCTGTTCCTGAATGTTCATAGCAATTTTACTTATGATAACCAAAAACTAGAATGAGTCCATCTGTCCATTCTTCTCACAATTATACTTTGATTGTGTACTTCTTGAGTCAGATCATTCAATAGTACCCTGTCGCCTACCAAATATTGTCTGAATTTCTGACTGGCATCTAGGTTTTCCAGAAAAAGCCTGCTTTGTCAATCTTGAGTGTTCTAAGCTTCCATCACACTGAATTGCTTTTCATCCTCCACACACATTTCATTTTCTATATCCCAGCCTTTGCTCATGCTGCTTTCTTCATCTGAAATGATTTTACTCTTCAAACTTCACATTTCCCAGCCCCTACCTTCTCTCTTTGGTGACTGACTACTCACCTGTCAGTTACGCCCTAAGGCTTCATGCTCACTCCAGGTTGAATTCATTTTTGACCAAAGAGCAAATGATCAAACTCACAGCACCTGTTCATTATAGGGTAGTTACCTATATGGAGGTGTTACATCTTCCTGACCAAATTTTAGCTCCTGTAGCATGTATGATATTGTCTTGAACACATTAAGCTATCCAGAATTGAGCTCCTAAAAGTTTAGATACATACCAGGACACTCAGTGTGTGGGGGGTGGGGGGAGAAGAGGAAAGTAAAGAACAGGGCAGAGGGGGGCACTGTGGAGGGTGGTGGGAAAACCATGGTGACTGCACCTGAGGGGAGAAGTCCTGTATTGTAAAAAAAAAAAAAAAAATACAGAAGGTTGTTTAATTTTTAAGTTTAGATATATATAGATGAAAATATTGTCCCTGGTGTCGTAGTGGTTGAGTCTCAGCACTACCACCACTATGGTCTGAGTTCGATTCCCGGCCAGGGAGGTGACATGCATGGCGCAGCAGACCTCTCCCGTCTCGCCCACTGCTCCCTTCAGCAGTGTATTTCAGTTGATCCGCCTGTTCTGCTCTCCGCTCTGTCTCTGGTGAATCCTCTCACCCACCACACCTCTAGCCTACACCCCAGTTCTTTTTCTTTAAAGATTCATTTATACATACAAGAGCTGGGGTGGAGGCCAGAGATGTGGGGGGTTGAGAGGATTCACCAGAGACAGAGTAGCGAGCATAACAGGCAGATCTACTGAAATTCACTGCTGAGGGGAGCAGCTGGCGAGACAGGAGAGGTCTGCTACGCTATGTGGGTCACCTCTCTGGTGGGGGATCGAACTTTTACTGCAGTGCCTTCTGATAGCTTTATAGTGCTGAGACTTAACCCCTTGTGCCTTTAAGGAGGCCCCATCCCAGTTCGTCTATGCAAAAAAAAAAAAAGTATAACAGAAAAGGGGAGAAATATGGAATGACAAAAATGAAAAAAAAAAAGATTAATGGAGACAAAGGTGTGTTTTTTGGGTATTTTTTTAAGTCTGGGTAATGAAAGACCAAAGCAAGTCATTCAGTAAATCTTGTTCGTTGGTTTAAAATTTGACTAATCCTTGGCATTTTTTCACTTATTTTTTTTATGAGCATTGCTACTCAATTATAGATGACTTAATTGTTAAAATTATAGCCTGAGCCAATACAGCTCTCAGGAAAGATCTATGAAAATATAGTTCCATTTCAGCCTCTTTATCCATTTATCTGTTCACTCATGCTTAAAGAAATATCTATTACTGTGATATCCAAAGGCACAAAGAAAGCAGTAGGCAGGAATTGTTTACCAGAGTTCCCAAAATATAGAGAATCTCAGCTGTGTAGTGCAAAATAGGTCTTTGTCCTACAGAAAGGATTAACCATCTTTTTTTTTTAAAACTGAATTTTTTTTTTGTAAGATTTATTTATTTATTTATACAAGCACTGGGTACAGTCAGAAGCATGGGAGGGTGAGAGAATTCACCAGAACCAGAGCAGGGAGCAGAACAGGCAGACTGACAGAATACACTGTTGAGGGGAGCAGCGGGCGGCAGGAGAGGTCTGCGCGCCATGTGGGACCCTCGCCGGTGGCCGGGGATCAAACCGGCACTGCAGGGGCTGTGGGCAGATTTGCAGCCCAGTGCTCAACCGCTGCGCCACTGGGGAGGCCCCCATCTTTCTTCTCATGCGCTTTCTTCTACATTTTCAAGCTAATTCTCCTATAGCTTCTCATCCACCCATCTGCCACCTGCAACTGTTCTATATTTTAAAAACTAGTTCATAGTGGATTCATTTTTAAGCCTAGAAATAAAAAAAAAATAGTCTGTGCTATAACATAGCTAGGAACTTTATAAAACTCATTGATTTGCATGAGTAGTGTGTTGGAATACCAAGGGGTTGGGGGGAAGGGCACTGTGTCTATTTCTGACATCCTATTTTCTCCATTCCAGTCTCTAAGCCAGTTACAGGTGCAGTCAACAGGTAGTCTATGAGCTCCAAATGCTCCTGACCATCTGTTAGATATCAAATGTGTCCATATCCTTGCACAGTGTTCACCAAAGACATCACTGAGAGTAAGCCAACTGGAAGGCCGTGTTAGGCATTGATTCATTCAGAAGAATCAGACCATTCTATTTAAGAAATGAACCTGCAGAGATCAAGTTGCAGTGAGCACATCTCCCTCCTGATGCAGGGAATTTAGGGGAGCTCGTCATGCCTGTGTTCTCAGATATCACAGCCAAAGCCTTCAGGCTCCTCTAGGATGGGGGAACCGCACAGGGAGCCTCCTGTCATCCCTCTTGCCTCCCACATGGCCCTGCAACAGCAGAGTCCCCTGATCAGGACTTCAGGTCCCACCTCAGAACGACTAAATTCAAATCTGCATTTTGACGCAGCCTAAGATGATTCATATGCTCACATCACACGAAAATATAAGAAATGCCCTTCTGACCACCAGGGACTTTGATCTGCCACACACACTGACACTTCCTCCAAGGGAATACATTCACAAAGATGAGATTCTGGCGACATATTAGTTAGATGTAAAGGCAGAAAAGCAAATTTCTATTGAGGGCACTTGAGAAAGTAGTAGATAAAAAGCATGATAGGAAAAAAAACACCTGTGTTTTAACTTTATTAAAACCTAGTGCATCAAGTACTGAGTGAATGAATCATGCTTAGGAACAGGGCACTTGCTTTTTGCTGTTCTTTGAGGGTCAATGTGCCTCTGAAGAATGAGTTTTTTCTTCAAGTGATCTAAACATAAACATGCATTTTCAATGCACTTGAAATCATCTGTAGTTTGTTTCCGGCCTCACTGTTCTGCGATCAAAATAATGTGCGTGTTTTGTTTCAAATTCAGTCGCACACCCATGCAGGGAACTTAGAGGAGCTCTTCGTGCTCTCTTTGCTCTCTTTGTGAATATATTCCCTTTGTGAACGATGCCTGTATCTGAGAATACAGACGTGACGAGCTCCCCTAAGTTCCCTGCATCAGTAACAATTCCTGACAAGAACCTCATATTGTCACATACCATCTGGTTCCTATAACTCTCTAGGGCAGGTAACATTTTCCAGGTAAAGGGGCTAAGGCTTTGAGATTCTGATGATCAATCCAAGATCACAAAGCCAGTAAATAAATGACAAACCCTATATACACTTAAAGCCAATTTTGTTGGTTCTACCTCAATGTATACATGTGATTTGTTTCCTTCCTACTCAGATAGAATCTGCTGGAACACAAACTTCTATAGGATTTGTATTTCATAGATTTTTTGACAGGCAGGGGTGGGAGACAGAGCAAGGAAAGGAAGGAGAGAGAAGGGGAGAGAATGGGGCAAGAGAAAGAGAGAGAATATGAGAGAAAACTCCTGAAAACTCATATCCGAAATTTCCATCTGCAATACATTTGGTAATAGGACCTTCAGGTATGAGCATGAGTGTGTGTTTTCAGGTAAAAGCAGGTGAATGTCTAGTTAACCCTGTTTTTTTTTGTTTGTTTGTTTCTTTTTATATAGAGGCATGTTTTTATTTATTTACTTGTTTTGTTTGTTTTTATACATGCACTGGGTACAGTCAGAAGCGCAGGAGGGTGAGAGCCAGAGCTGGGAGCAGAGCAGGCAGAAGGACCGAAGCACACTGCTGAGGGGAGCAGTGGGCGGCAGGAGAGGTCTGCGCGCCATGTGGGACCCTCCTCCGGTGGCCGGGGAGCAGCCGGGGATCGAACCGGCGCCGCAGAGGCCGCGGGCAGCTTCGCAACCCAGCGCTCAACCGCTGCGCCAATGGGGAGGCCCTAACTATTGATATTCTTAAGATCATTTTGATATTTGCTAGTTATCATAAGTGGTAACTGTGTTCCTACAAAAAGAATACATCGCAATATCGTTTCCTAGATATCTTTCTCTCTTTATTCGCCAGCCGTTAAGAATTACTTACCAAATTTCACAATTTGATTAAAAATTAATATGACAGATGTAGTCCACCAACAGGGAAGGACCTCATGAATAATGCATGTGGCAAGCTATTGAAGGAATTACTAATAAGTCTAGATTTGTGGTAAATTATTCACATTTAGGTAGCGTATGTGATTCTGTTATTTCTCTCAAGTTTAGAATGTTTGTTTTAATGAATTTGGCAATAGATGCCTTTCTGTAATCTAAGGTGAGAAATCAGAAATTATGGCAGTAAACTGGTGATATTTAAAAAAGAATTGATTGTCCACCTCTATCAACATTTGGAAAAGAGATGTCTCTTAGAATTTCCTGTTAGGGTTCTTACACTTAGTACGTGTGTCATACTCTGTGTTGTGATGGACACTTGCTAAATCTGCACTGTAACCTCACAATGACTTTGACAGGTGGGTCTTACTTACCAAGGTGATATGTGTAGCAAGTGGTGATGTAATTATAAAGTCTGTCATTAGAAAAAAGAACCCATATTTTTAACCATTACCCCAGTCACCCTGAACCTCCAGAGGCTCTGGTTTTCTTTACAGAAGAAATGGAGATCATCAATATTTTTGTGGTTGGGCTTCCTGTTAAATAATTGAAGTTCCACCTTCTGGCCAATCCGAAGTTTTCCTTTTCTAAATATCCTACTCATAATGGTTATAGAGAGATTAGAGCTTACTCTTAAGCCGATAGAGTATGCTAAAGGGAAATACATGTCTACAAGTTACCTTCTCACACCAGTTAGAATGACTTTTATCAAAAAGATGAGAAAATAAGTATTGATGAGGATGTGGAGAAAAGGGAAGCGTGGCACACAGTTGGTGGGAATAGAAGCTGGTACAACCATTATGGAAAACAGATTGGAGGTTCCTCCAAAATTTTTATTTTTTTTAAAGATTTATCTATTTATTTATACAAGCATGAGGTACAGTCAGAAGCGTGGGAGGGTGAGAGAATTCACCAGAGCCAGAACAGAGAGCAGAACAGGCAGACGGACCGAGGTACACTGCTGAGGGGAGCAGCAGGCGGCAGGAGAGGTCTGCGCGCCATGTGGGACCCTCTGCCAGTGGCTGGGGAGCAGCTGGGAATCGAACAAGTGCTGCAGAGGCTGCAGGCAGCTTCACAACCCAGCGCTCAACCTCTGCACCACCAGGGAGGCCCCCCTCCAAAATTTTTAAATAGCAATACCATATGGTCCAATACTGTACTTGTGGTTGGGAAAAACCAAAAAAGGGAAAAAATCCATATGCAAATGAACAGTTAATACTCTGTTTAGATTATTATCTCTTCACATATGATGACTTACATTCTTTCATTTAATTCTTTGTTTTTAATTTCTTATCTCAAATATTTTCTAATTTTTGGCCATTTTGACTATTTCCAAATTTTTGCAATTTTAACAGTACATGTTCTTAAAATTTTGCTACATTCTAGATTATTTCACAAAATAGGTGAGATTACTGGGTTAAAGTAGATCTTTTTTTTTAATATTTATTTATTTATACAAGAACTGGGGTAGAGGCCAGATGTGAGGGAGGGTGAGAGGATTCACCAGAGACAGAGTGGGGAACATGACAGGCAGAATGACAAAATACACTACTACTGAGGGGAGCAGTGGGTGAGACAGGAGAGGTCTGCTGCGCCATGCGGGTTTCTTCCTGGCCTGCCAGGATCGAACCTGTGCTACAGAGGCTGCAGACAGCTCAACCACCTGCACCACCAGGGAGGCCCCTAAAGTAGATCATTTTAAAGATTTTTTTTTTAAAGTACATTGAACGCCCCAGGGGTTATTTTAATTTCTTTTTTTTTTTTTTTTTGCATAGAAGAACTGGGGTGTGGACCAGAGATGTGGGTGTGAGAAGATTCACCAGAGACAGAGTGGGGAAGAGAACAGGTAGACTGACAAAATACACTGCTGAGGGGAGCAGTGGGCGAGACAGGAGAGGTCTGCTGCACCATGTGGGTCAGCTCCCTGGCCAGGGATTGAACTCAGACCACAGAGGTGATGGCACTGAGACTTAACCCCTAGACCCCATCAGTGAGACCCCAGATCCTCTTAAAGATATACATTAACAAATTACTTTCCATAAAGCGGATATCAATTTATACTTATGTCAGAAAGGTATCCATTTAGGGCCTCCCCGGTGGCGCAGCGGTTGAGCGCTGGGTTGCGAAGCTGCCCGCAGCCTCTGCGGCACCGGTTCGATCCCCGGCTGCTCCCCGGCCACTGGAGGAGGGTCCCACATGGCGCGCAGACCTCTCCTGCCGCCCGCTGCTCCCCTCAGCAGTGTACTTCGGTCCTTCTACCTGCTCTGCTCCCCGCTCTGGCTCTGGTGAATTCTCTCACCCTCCGGCACTTCTGACTGTACCCAGTGCTTGTATAAACAAACTAACAAGTAAATAAATAAATTAATTTAAAAAAAGAAAGGTATCCATTTATAACTCCTTTTGTAGAATCAGTTATATTAATTTTTAAATTATTTTCAAATATTACATATGAAAATCATGTTTAAATTTTAATTTTTCTAAGATTAAACTACTTTTAAACACCATATTACTAAGTAGTTCTTTTATAAATTGCCTTTTTATGCCTTTATTTAGCTTTTATGGGAAGTAGAAGACCTAAGAAACCCCTAGCTTTATTACTATGTTGTATTTAAAAAAAAAAAAAACTAGAATGGGAAAGTTTGAGATAATTTACAATAATATTGACACAGATTATATAAAAATTCCTTTGGGAACAAAAACCTTTCTAACAAAAGCAGCCTGTGTACTGATGGCTAAAGAAGTGTATTTGAGTGGTTCAGAGAAGGCAGATTGGCAAGTAGTGGTGCTGTTTCTGTAAATGACTTTGCAGTGCTGGGTGTAAGTGAGTGGAAACCAGCAATCTATGGAACTAGCAACCAGGGAGAAGCCAGCAATCTATGGAACTAGCAAGCCAGGGAAAGCATCTCATCTCTCAGCAGAGACTGGAACAAATATGAGGAAAATGAGAGTTTTTGCTCCATAGCTGAGCCCTATAGGTGTGCTGTTCCTTCCTAGAGGAAGAAACCCACAAAAGGAACATGCTTTCTTGTGGACCAGTGAGCATTTTGTACTACTTCTACCTCCAGTGATAAATTTCAGTGGGTTGATTGTTAAGGAGAGCTATTTCTACTCTTTTAAATTAAACTAATATTACTCATGGGCTATTAATCTTTTTCTTTGATGACTCCAGAGTGTTCATAATTATGATTACCAATTCTTTTCAAATCACTATTATGTAGTGAAAAGAATATTGAGTTTGGCCATTCACTGACTATGTAATCTTTGGCAAATCATGCTTGAGAGCCATCATCAGAGAAATAAAGATAATTCTATGTACCTTGTGAATTTTTGTAAAGATTAAATGATATCATATAAAGTGCCCATCACAGTTCCTAAGGCATAGAGGAAATCTTATAAATTAAACTAGTCCACTTTCTCTTCTCTTTTTATGCCATAGATACAGAAAACATAGGAAGTAAAAGTTTAAAAAATCAGAACACCAGACAAAAAAAGATGTAATAATTAACTTTATTGAAGCCAAAAAAAAAAAAAACAGGAAAGACAAGTAAACAGTGAGAGATGAATGTAAGGTATATTTTGCATTACTCATTCATTCTTAGGGCTATATCAATCATTCATCAATTCCAAGATTATCTTTTAGAGTTAATCATTTTCCTGACCCCCTGTACTTTTCCATGATGCTATTCTGTTTAATATTTTATATTAGTCTAATCATCCTACTGTAGACCTTGAGATCAAGTGGAAAAGAAAATTTTATCAATGACATAAAAGTGTCCAAAAGTACCGACAATACCAGCAGACCTTACAGCTCCATTGTGAGGTCTGACTCGTTATTTCCTCTCCATGCAGTTTCTTCTTCTCTCCCAGGGATTCCTCTCTGTTATTTCATTTTTTCCATACTTGATGGAGTATGCCTTCTTTCTAATTTGTTTCACCCAAGTCATTAAATTTTTCAAGGTTCCTCTCCTGAATGTGAGCACACCTTTGTCCTCTATGTCATGTATTATTCATTTATTGTCTCTTGATCAATGATAGTGTGTGTGACTCTGTCAGTATAAGAAAACTCTTAGTGAAATTGTTCTAATTGTACCTGTCAATTTCCAATCTCCTAATGAGTTTTCTAATCACAAATCAAGATGTCTTTCTATTTGCCAAAGTGCAAAAATTGGGGGAAAAAACTTAATTTTTGCAAATCACTCTGAACTATTGGGTTAGTCATCCTGAATTTTTCAGAATGTTTAAAAATTTTCAAACATCTTTTCCTTTTGCTTCCTCAAATAATATTTAAGATTTGAATTGAAAATATGAGGGATGCCTCTTAAATAAACGAATAAATCACATAGCATTTGAAGAGAGGGTGATCGGTTATAATAAGCTAGGAGGAATAAAGCAGACATAAAGGCACAGTTAGCAATAGAATTGCAAGTCTGGATGTCAAAAATGGGGATCAGAACATAGGTCTCCTATTGCTAACATGCCTCTCCTCCCACACCCATGTCTAACTCCCCAGTGAGACCAATCAGGTGGAATACAAGGAAAAAAGACATTGATCTCTAAGTATTAAGAGAAAAACACTAAATAAACAGTATGTTTCACTGGAGAGCAGTTGAATATGTTAAAGCTTAAGTGTATAATTGAAGCTAAGTAATAATTACAAAGTTTTTTTAAAAAGTCACAAGTAGATAATTAAAAGAAAGAAATGGATCAGGAGGACAAGTAAATGATGAGAGAAAATAATTGTTATTGGAAGAAGGGCTTTGTTAAGATATAAAGAACTTGAGTATCACTTTGGTTTATCTACACAAAGAAGTAATAAAGCCTGGAATGGAAAGCAGTACTTATAAGATAATTAGGAGAAAGGATGAGATGAGACAATTGTAAATACACTGTATTATTAAAACTTGCTCTGATGGCACATCTTTAGACTTCCAGACGGAGCCACACAGTGTCACCTAGCTAGTGGTTTTTCTGGGTGTCAAGCATGAGTCCCAGAGAGCAATCAGAGGGTGAGTTTTCATTTTTGATTTCTGTTCTTACAAACTTGTTCAGTGACCTAGATCTTCCCAGGCGCCTTGATAAAAATCCACTTCATAATAGTGTGCTCACTCCAAAGCAGTTAAAGAGTGCTTCAGTCTCATTAAGTCACAAATCTAGCCTTGATTCTGTAATTCAGCTGTCCTCTCCTATCTGATTATCAAAACTCTCTAGTGCCTCTGAGGTTGATGCCTTACCTGTCCCCCAGGGCAGGCTTAATGCAGGAATAGCTCCTCCAAATTAATAAGTTGGATTTTACCAGCTCCTCTTCCTCTGGGTCTGAGAAGCCCCTTCCCATCTTAAGAATAGAGTGATTTGATTCCCAGAGGTAGTTTGGTCTGCCTGGAGTGGAGTTGGTGATATTCTGTCTTTCTGGGCTTGGTGGGTGTTCAGAGCTTTCCTCCTGCTCTCATGCACTATCATGAGGTCCCTGAGCTGGAAACTTCCCCCTTGTGTTCACTAAGCCTGGACAATTGTGTCAGTACCCCAGCTAGTTGTGGTTCCCCTACCCAGAACTCTTGGACAGAATCTGGGGTCGCCTATTGTGAGTTTTGCCTCATATATAGCTGCATATTTTCTTTTCCCTTTACAAACCCTGGAAGCATGGTTATTTTTAAAAATACAGTCCTATACTCTGCTGCCATGAGCCAGCCCAGACAACTGTCAAGCTCTGGATGCTCAAAGGTGACTCAGCTATAATTCACTTTGACCTAAACAGGCTGTGTTTGGGGAAGAGAAGGGATGAATCAATATAAACTCTCCAGGTGATTCCCTGGAAAACTAATAATCTTAGAAGTTCCTCCCACCCCATCACCTGTAAAGCAGGGGAGCCACATCAAACAACTTGCTCCAAAGAAATGTCAAGATTTCTTTCCTAATTTCTAATGACTGACCATTTTTATGACATCAATAAGGACGAGAAGTATAAAGTCATCTAAACAATTTCCCCCAACATCTATTTTGCAAATTCTGCATGGGAATGTTTTACACCTCTGTTAACACTTCATTTCAACATCCTGATATATGCATATGTGTGTTTATGTTTATATATACATTTATTTACATATGAACATACACACACATACATACACACAAATAAGTAATACATGCACACATAGTTTGACTAAACACAGAATTAAATTAGACTCACTTAATATATCATACACACATAAACATACACATCAGGTCTAGTTTATCACAGTAACTTTCATAGCTGTTTGGTCCAGGGAGAGAAATGAGCTTCACTTACAAATTACCTTCTCTGAGGTTTTCATAGAGGATGGTAAAAGCAACTACTTTCTCCTAGAAATAAATCTGCAGTAAAAACAGTTTAAAGGGAATGAGTTCATATAATGTGAAGGACTGAAATGCCACATCCTCAAATCTTCACTAATTCCAAAAAGGGATATGAGCAGATATTATAACCATGAGCGAGAACATAGCCACAAAGAGTTATATAGCAATAGATGTGCTATGAACACGTAAAAGGGCATTTTAAATTATGTTCTTCTGAATAAGCTTAGTACTTAGGGCCAATGATAAAATACTGATATATATCATGTTATATAGATATGACTTAATATATACACATATGTATTTATTGTACATTATAATATACTATAAATACATAATATAAATACATATATTGCAATGTACAATAAATACATGTTATATATTATATAAAATTTTATATTTCTTTGGCTTTTTTCTGAAAAGTTAAGCCAAATATTAATAAGAAGCAATTGAAGCCCACAATAGTATAAGCATGAAGACACTCTAACTCCAAGTCTTGGGGAATAAAAACTATAAAGGCAATTACTGAAAAAAATCATAATAAAAAATCATAATAAAAATAAAAATCATAATAATTATCTGTCCAAAAGTATTTATCAATAATGGGGAAAATTCAGTCCAAAACAACCTACCAAACATTGCTAATGATTGATTCTAATGCAGATTATTAAAATTATTTTAACCCTATTCAAAGAAAAAGATAACCAAAAAAAGTCAACATAGCCTCACTGGCTTGATTTAGATGAAAATAATTTGATTGCTCCTTTTCATGTCTATAGTTACGGCTGGTCAAAATGCAATGGTGCCCCTAGACCTTGACAAGACAAATAATGTTGTTAAAAACAACATGGTCGTTTACGGTATTGATCAAAATGATGGGGGTTTGCAACTGGTTGAGTGGTTAATGACCAAAGGTGCTAATTTGAATGGACATAATTGCAGTGGGATTGTTATCATATATTATTCACTTGCTATCCTGAAAGGCACTGTTCATAGTTTTCCAATGAAGATAGGACTCAATTGTCTAGTCACCCGGGGACTCAGAGCTAGTGTGATTTACCTGGTAGAAACCGCATCCTGCTTTCCTCTGTCAAACATCTAGGGGACAAGGAGGTGCCCTTGTGAAAAGGAAGAGGCCAGGGAGATGTTCACCCCAGCACTTGTTACTTTGCACTCTGCAGAAATTATTAGCCCTGTTGACATCTACTCACGCTTCTTACTTTTGAACAGAGATTTCTTCCTTTTGCTTTACAAAGACATACAAAGCAAATAAGAGTGATTTCTAAACAAAGCAGATTTTTTAAATATAAATTTGAGATACTATATGGTTTTCTCCCTTGATGTAGACAGGCAGTGTATCTGTGGAGAGAGGGGAAGCGTAGTTCATTTTAGCAGACACCATAGCAGTCTGTTAATTCCATCTGTCTCCTCTAAGAAGGGAAAAATTGTTACATATGGGGCTCAAGGAGCCTGAGGCCTCATGGAACAAGTCTCAAAACCTCTACCTAAGAAGTAGAAATTCAGCAATATAGCTTATGTAGTAGATTTTATTTTCCTTTAGAGATGCCGTGGGTGTCTTTTCAACACATCTTTCATCTTATTTATTGATAAACTTTCAAAGGAGGTTGAAGAGTTGTTCATTGATTCCAGTTGAATAAATTGACTTTTCAGTAGTGTGGAGTTTTCCTTGGTAAGGAATGTGTCATTAGAAGCTTGATGAGCCTAGACTTAAGACCTCAGATATTCATATATCTACGAAGTTGAGTCATTAGTCACATAGACAATTAAATTCAATATAGAAAGTAGTTGCTATAAATCTTGGTAGCAGACAAGCCAACAACTGAAACTGATTCAGGCTAACATAAGGAAAAGAACTTGATTTCTTGGAAGGCAACTGAGTTTCTCATAGAACTCAAGGAAGATTAAAGGAACCAAGTCTGGGACTCTCATTAACAGGAGATAGCCAGCAGTATCTCCAGAGTTCAAGCATTCAAAATTCTGGAAAAGAAAATCTGAGTGGCTGGACTTGAATCACACTTCACCCTTAGCTGTAGCAGAGGTTGACAACAATCTTAGCTGGCAGTCTGATTAGGGTTACAAGGAATGGAGGGTCCACAAAGGAAAATTATTGCCAGCTCTCTTTTCCAGAAGAAAGGACAAGGCACAGTAAGCAAGCAATAACACAAATTCACTCATTTAAAAAGGGCCCACTGCATTTGTAATTCAAAGATTGTATGCAAATAAGGTTCTAATTCTTGGATTGGGTGACTGACTCAAGATTAATATACAGTAAACCTGAGGTATAAAAATCAAATAAAAATGTTCATATCATTACTGGTTTGGATAACAACATGATAGGTAATGAAGAGAATAAGCAGTCAGAAAAAGTCATTTTACACTGCCCCCCACTACTTCCTTAAATCATAGATTACAAGTATGTCTTAGCTAGTCTAGGTTTTTATTTTTTAATATCAGTGTTGTCAGCTTGTCAAATTCCACACACACAAACACACCCATTGCAATGTTTATTGGAATTGTAGTGAATCTATAGATGTTTTCAGGAGACTTGACAAATGTGATTATTTCATCTTCTTATTCATGAACATCCCATCTCTCACATTTCTTCTCATTCCCTGCATCCTACTTTGTATTACCTCTCCTTTTATTAAGTCACCTTTATTATGCTTCCATAACATTTATACTTTTCTCCATACAGGCCCCTACAAAATGTGTTGAATATATTCCTAAGGCACTTTACAGTTTGTGTTGCCTTTATAAAATGGTATCATTTTCTTTACAAATGTTTTTTCTAGATGTTTGTTACTTGCAGTTGAGTCTAGGTTAACTCTCTTACTAAGTTCTTTCATTTGTCATAATTTTTTGTAGTATTGAGCTCTATGTATAACAACCAAATTCTTTTACAAGACTGATAGTTTTATTTACACATTTCACATTCTTATACTTTATTTTTAGGGGTCTTGTCTTGAATGTTAAAAAGGATGTTTTGTAAACTTTTCCATTTAGAATATTTGTAAATATTATCAGGTTAAGAAAGTTGGTTTATATTGCAGTCTTTTTTTTATTTTGAATGAGTGTTGAATTTAATTGCATGTTTCTTTTACATATTGTGAGATTTTTCGTCTTTTGATCAATGTGATGACTAAAAATGGGAAAATCTGAAAATGAACCCATATTTCCATTCTTGGGACAAATTCAAATGGTCCCGGTATGTTACCTTCTTATACACTTTTATATTTCTATTATATGTAAGAAATATGCATCTCTTTAAATGACTAATATCGATTTTGAGTATTTTTTATTTCATCTCTTCTTCTGGCTTTGATATCAACATCAAACTAGTCTTTTACCATGAATTGGGGATGGTGATTGTGAGAGTCTAATTATGTGATCCTTGAAATACGGAATAACTTCTCCATTACATCACCTTTACATTTCTTTTCAAGAAATCTTTTAAAATAGTCATAGAATTTATTCCTTCTGAGCCAGTTATAAAAGTAATTCTTTTCTGTAGAATTTGTTCCATATCATGAAAGACAATTCTTTTACTCCCTTGCTCTTATTCTCAGTCCTTATCGCTCTCACTTAAAGTTTGTATTGTCTTAGTCATTTAGAAACCAACTTATTTGATCTATTTTCTTTCATCATTATACATCTACCATTATCTACTTCCTTTAACTTTTTAGAAAATTTCTATTAAGAAATTTAAAATTGGACATTTATCACATCAATTTTCAGAAATGTCCATTGAAACCCTATTTCTGCTGATCCTACAAATTTTTATATGTAATGTTTTTACTTTTAGTTCTAGTGTCTTTAAAATGTCCATTATTATTTCTTTAACCCATGGTCTGTTTTAAAATACATTTTTTGTTTCTAAATACATGAAGATTTATTGCCTCTAACATTAATTGCCCTGTGGTCTGAAAATAATCTTAATTTATGAGCTAATATCTGTTTTTTTGTTTTTAATTAAGGAGATGTGTTTTTTCCTTATCCAACATATACAAAAATATTAAATATACAAACGTGTGCTTGGGTGAGAAAAGAGGTCTGAGGGGCTGGGCACCAGATCATAGTCAATTTCATGGGATTTTACTCTGGGAGGAGTGATGAGTTCTTGCAGAATTCTGAGTACAAGTGTTGAGTTCTTATATGTTGACAGTAATAAAATGACAGGCAGCAATAAGCCCTCCAATGAAGGCTCTTGCAATATTCTAGGCAACAGATAGTGAGGCTGAGTGATATTTATGGAAGTAAAATAAGTGGTCTGATTCTGGATATATGTTAAAAGTTGTATCATACTCTGATCATATCATAATTTTATAGCTTCTGCTGAAAAGCACAAATCGCTTAACATTCCTCTGGAAAATCCTCAGCTGACTTATGTTGTTCCTACCTCGTTCCCTTTCAAAATCTACCTCTTTTTTGCTGCTGAGAAATTCAGGGACCATGTTTTGTGACTGAATATACCTTAGGGATTTTTGTTTTCTTAAGGACAGAGTGGGAAACAGAACAGGCAGGTTGACTGAAATACACTGCTGAGGGGAGCAGCAGGTGAGTTAGGAGAGGTCTGCTGTACCATGTGAGTCACCTCCCTGGCTGGGGATCAAATTCATGCTGCAGTGGCTGCGTTTTAACCCCTGGTACCACCAGGGAGGCCCACCTTAGGGACCTTTATTCCAACAGAGGTGGGAATTAAAGGTTTGCATCCTTTGGGTAGGAGTGGAATTGCTGGATCATATCAAGGTTTTAAGGCATTTCTTCTGATGAAAAAATGTAGAGCTTTTTGGAAAGGCATTCTTTTGAATAGTCTTTTCTACTTTTATTGGCTTACCCTGAGTGTTTTCATGTCCATAGGCATGATCTTGGGTCCTAGTCACAAGAGGTGCAAGACCCCACCTGCAGCTGCTCACCTATCTACCCTCCTCACACTACCCAGCAGAGTCCTGGCTCTCCCAGGGCTGAGCAATCCTCGGTCTCCCCACCAATGCACAAAGAGAAAGAAGTCAAAAGTGACTTTCGGTCATTTAGAAAAAGTTTAGGGCGCATACTTTATTTCAGAAAGCTACTTTCCAAGACAGGTCTTCAGCTGGATTTTCCATAACCTGCCTTTAATGTGCACACAACAAAGGTGCCTGTAAGGGAAACAGCTGAGGATTTGTTCAGTCTGGGAATCAAACAGTTTAGAGACTGGGAGCAGGTGAGCTTTGTTTTGATGTTTTTATTCTCTGAAGTGCTGTGTCATCAGCAGCCAGGGCCTCAGCTCAGAATGCCCTGTGGGGCCCCAGATGCCTGTGGTATGAAATTCTACACTGGCACTGATATTTTATACAATTTTATAGTATTCAGTGCCAGTGTACTATGGCAGAATAAATTATAGACTTAAATGTTTCAAAAAGAATGAGACAACAGGACAATTAGAAAAACAAAACGGTAAAAATCAAGCAAGAAATCATAAAGGAGCTGATAAATTTGATGTATGCAATTTAAGAAGCTTTTGTATGTGAATAAAAAATGACAAAAACTAAGGGGTAAAGAAAAAGCTGGCAATTCACAAAAGAAAATTTTAAATGACTAATAAACATATGAAAAGCACTAAACTTCACTAATAAAGTGTAAATTGCTTTAATAGATACATTCTAACTCACAAATTTAGTGATAATTGCTTTTCTAAGATAATTCCTATTGTTGGCAGGGTGTGAGGGAAAAGAGCATGCTATTTCTGTCAGAGAGTGAAAATTAGAGCAATGTTTTTGGAAAGCAACTTGGCAAATGTAAAAACAGTCTCAAAAATGTTCTCGTATTTTGATTTGCATTTACTCACTTATGAAGAAGTCAGAGATTTTTTTTTTTTTTAAAGATTTATTTATGCATACAAACTGGGGCACAGGCCACAGGTGTGTTTGGGGTGGGGAGGAATGGGGAGGGGGAGGTGAGAGGATTCACCAGAGACAGAGTGGGGAGCAGAACAGGCAGACTGACTGACATACACTGCTGAGGGGAGCAGTGAGAGAGCAGGAGAGGTCTGCTATGCCATGTGGGTAGCTCCCTGGCCGGCCAGGGATCAAGCTCAGTGGCTGTGGATAGCTTAATAATGCTGCGACTTAACCCCTTGCACCACAACAGAGGCCCAGAGATTTTTAAAAACAAGCACAAGGATTTTCACCTGTTTTATTTGTGATAGTAAAAAGTTGCATACCACCAAATGTCCAAGAAAGAGAAAATTAATACATTATATCTTATACTATCTCTATGGTATCCCAGTACACATAAATCTGTTTCCTTGCTGTCAACAAAATTTTACATTAAAAAAAGAAAACTTGTAATTAATATGGAGTCAAGTTATTTTAACTATCTCCTGCTTTGATTCCAAGCCTCTAAAATCTGATATAAATTTATTGAGTTTAGGGGTAATTGCCTTCCAGAGAAAGAATGCTTTTGATTTGAAATATGGGGTTACTGGTCCTATTTGATTAGACTTTTTGATGAAAATTACTGAAATGATAATGTTTATAATATAAAAAATTGTTTTCTCAAGATTTATTTCATTGGTATAAGGGAAACACCTAATTGACTCATGCTGATACTACACAAAATGCAAGCTAAGAATCCTATGCTTTCAGTATAATACTAATTATGTTTAATATTTATTCAGCAATCACTGAACATATAGCAGTTATTTATGGGACTCCCATTATATACCAGGCACTCCTGTAGGCAGAGTGGATCCACAGTGAGGTGCAGTGAACAGCACTGAACTGCTGTCCAGTGAAAGAAGCTCTCAGTAAGCGTTTATAAAATAAGAGTGTGTGCGTTTAAGTGCCATCAGGCAAAGTAAGGCAGGGACGATAAATACATCTGTGGTAGGGGGAATATGATTGAACTTGAAAATACCAGTCAAGAAATAATCCCACAACATTTGATCACAGCCCAAAGTCTGTGTAAGATTGTGAAAGTGTGCGCCCTGTGGTCTAGGGGAGAGCATTCCAGGCAGAAGAGCACCATGTGCAATGTCCATAAAAAGAAATGGGCCCTTTGTGTCTAGAGCTGAATGAAAACAGGGAGAGGAGCGTGTTCAGATCCTTCCAAGTCTTGGAGTCCTTTGAAAGGAATTTTCCTTTTGCTCCAGATGAGATGGAGAGCTTTTAAAAGATTTTGAGCTGAACTGTGGTACTAACTCAGTGAGCTTGCATTTTAAAGAGATCCTTCTGGGTTGAATACAGAATGAAAGGAAGCCAAATTGAATATATGCTCGAAGAAAAGGAGAGGGCCCAAGGATAATTGCCAGGGATTAGAGCGAAACAACAGGAACAATGGCGTTTCCACTTACTGAGAGGAGCGGGTTTGGAATAGTTTATTTTAAACATGCTAATGTCCAAATTGGGGCATGATCATTAGGTTTCTGAGTGGGTGTGCGGAGTAGGCAGCTGGATATACAAGTATGCAGTTGGACTTCAAGGGCAAGGTCTGCACTGGACATCTGTGCATTATCCACACAGAAATGGCATTGAAGGCCATTAACCTGGGAGAATTCCCTGAGGAATAACTAAGAAGATAGGAGGCCCAGGACTGAGCCCTTGGGCAGTGCTGTGTTTAGAGGTCAGGTTGATGAGCAGGAAGCAGGTGCTGTTAGGGAAGCAGAAGGAAAACAAGAGTGTGGGTTTCCTGGAAGGCAGGAAAAGTGTTTCAGTAACAGAAAGTGGTCAATCCTGTCCAGTAAGATGAGGCCTAGGAGTAGATGTAAGGTTTAACAAGCAATGTTTTTCCACAATGTCTGTTGTTGTATAGAGGAAGGGGTGAGGTTGTCTGGGTGGGTGTCTAATTAGAAATAGATAAAAGAGATAGGGTATGTAATTAAAAATGGTTCAAGTAAAATTGTAACAAGAATTTATGAACATTGCATTATAAGTTGTTTTCAAAGTGAAGCAGATTTAATAGCTGTTTCGTTTTATTGCGGGAACACTGATTTATAACATTGTGTATAATTAAGAGGTACAGGTCCACAGCACACCCACCATACGACCTGTAATCCTCCACCATAGTCCATTGTGCTCCCGTCACACTTTGCTCTCCACCCTCCATCACCTCAGGTATCTGTGATTTAAAATAAATCTGAAAGATTTATTTCACTCTGTATTCCATGAGCTATTTCTCCATCTCCTGATGTATTTCACTTAGTAATGAAAAAGAAGAACACTGTCCATTGTGACACCATGGCGGGGATTATGCTGAGTAGTATTTGTTGTGTTATCTACCATGTCTTCCTAATCCACTCATCTGTCCCTGGACACCCGGCTTGTTTCCATAACTTGGTTGTTATAAATAGTGCTGCAGTGCACATGGGATTGTATATATCCTTTCAAATAAGTGCAGAATGGGAGAAAGAAGTGAGGTGTTTTTTCAGTGGTGTAGAGGCCCACAGTTCACACTGGGGGGCCTCCCCTTTCTGCTTCACAAGAGGGTGGCACAGGCAGCTGTGGGAACCCTCATGAAAAGAAAGGGTCTCACCATTATGGTGCTGATACACCTTAGGACCAATTTGCTCCCTGCCATATGGCAGTGTGGAGGTTCTGGAGCCAAGTCAGACTACTGTAGTAAGGATGACCCCCAACTATTGTTGGAAGTATGAGGCTCCATAAATTATAAAGCACCCAAAATACTTGCTGTTACATGCTGGTTTCACAAATTGCTATGTTCTAAATATCTTTCCAACCATTGTTTCTAATCTAGTAACTGTTTTAATTTAGCAGAGAAGGACTAGAAAAAAAGTGTTCAAATGGAAAATCGATAAGTGACATGACAGAGAGAGAATACTGAATAAGGGAACTTGGGTCAAGAAAGAATCAACTATTTCTGAAAACCGCCTACCCAGTGGAACCACACAGATTCAATTAATTCGGTTACAGTTCAGTGGCAGACAGACAGATCCCTTTAGTCAATACATAGGCCAATTAAAATTACTGATTTGAAACTCAGTATTCAGGAAAAATCAAGATGAATGGAGGAGGGGAGTGTGGTAAGGCTCACTTACAGAACGAATGAGCGTAAGGACATATTATCTTAAATACATTACAACAGAATTTACACATCATGTATTTTAACATGAAAAACTTCTGTGATTCAAATATAAAATTGTGTGCATTTGAAGGACCTGAACAGTTAGGTGGGCTATTGAGATTTAATTCTCCACACTATTCCTTTTTTCAGCACTGCTAACTAACAACTCTAAGTGTAACATTTGCACAAAAAAGGTGAAAAATTAACCCAGTCCTAAAAGCCAGTCTATAAAACCCTTTAATGAAAACCTCGTTTCAGACTAATCTAGAATATCTAATTTATCCAATAAAACAAAAATGCTTGTGAATTCACTATTTGAAGTCTAGCGATTTTATTTTTTCTTCTCTGCAATGGAGACAAGCTCATTTATCAGGAAGAATTAAAAAAAAAAAAAACCCAAACCTCATATACCTTCAGAGGACAATGCCCATAACAAAAACCACATCAGTGTATGTGTGTGTGTAAGAACCAATGTTGATATGTTCCCATGATCGCTATCTCTGCTTCTATTATAATGGAAAGACCAGCAGAGAGAATACAGATCCTGCAAACAGTAGATCGAGATCCTGAGCGAAGGATGAAAGGAAATAAGGTCTGTGAAGGCATTCTGAGAAGCACACTTTCCAAACATTGTGTTGCTAGTGTTATTATTGCTGTTATTTGTGAATAACTAGAAGAAAGCAAACTTATGTCTTTTGTATTCAGAGATGAGTTTGTCACAGGCATACAGTTCTCTAACATTCCAATACATAATAAGTGACATTCTAAGAAGGCATTTTTTTTTTTTTTTTATAAATTTTATTGTTATATTCCCCATACAATTGCACCCCCCATTCTGACCCCAATCCCTCCCCTCCCGCCCCCGCCCCCCTAAAAGTGTCTCTGGTTCATAGTTTTTTGTTGATTTTGATTTTCACTTTCTTATAGTTATTCATTTTCCTGGTCCCTTATTTAAGTTTTCTAGATTCCTGCTATGAGTGAGACCATCCGGTATTTTTCTTTTTCTTTTTGGCTTATTTCGCTGAGCATGATCCCTTCCAGCGCCATCCATGTTGCTGCAAATGGCATGTGTTTATCTTTTTTGAATGCTGAGTAATATTCCATGGTATATATGGACCACATCTTCTTGATCCAGTCATCTATTTTTGGGCATTTGGGTTGTTTCCAAAGCTTAGCTATTGTAAACAGTGCTGCTATAAACATAGGGGTGCAGGTGTTCTTTGGAATGGATGTTTCTGTGTCCTTTGGGTAAATACCTAGGAGTGGAATTGCTGGATCCTATGGAAGCTCTATGTTTAGTAGGTCCAGAAATCTCCACATAGCTCTCCATAGTGGTTGGACCAGTTTGCACTCCCACCAACAGTGCAGAAGAGTTCCTTTTTCTCCACACCCTCGCCAACATTTGTTGTTGCTGGTTTTTTTAATATGTGCCATTCTCACTGGTGTAAAATGGTATCTCATGGTAGTTTTGATTTGCATTTCCCTGATTGCAAGTGATGTTGAACATTTTTTCATATGCCTGTTGGCCATTTGCATTTCCTCTTCAGAGAAGTTTCTTTTTAGCTCTTCTGCCCATTTTTTGACTGGGTTATTTTCTTTGTTGTTGTTGAGTCTCATCAGCTCTTTGCAGATTTTTGTGATCAGTCCTTTATCATTAGTGTTGGGTGCAAAAATGTTCTCCCAGTTGGTGGGGTTTCTCTTTGTTTTTGTTATTGTCTCTTTTGCTGTGCAGAAGCTCTTTAATTTGATGTAGTCCCAGCTGTTTATCTTTGCCTTCACTATCACTGCTTTGGGTGATGTGTCTGTAAAGATGTCTTTGATGTGCAAATCCCGTAGTGTTTCGCCTATATTTCCTTCTATGTATGTTATGGTTTCAGGTCTTATGTCTAGTTCTTTAATCCATTTTGAGTTGATTTTTGTGTATGGTGTGAGGTAGTGGTCAAGCTTCATTCTTTTGCATGTAGCGACCCAGTTTTCCCAGCACCATTTATTGAACAAACTTTCTTTGCTCCAATGCATAGTCTTTGCTCCTTTGTCAAAGATTAGTTGACCATAAATCTGTGGGTTTATTTCTGGATTTTCTATTCGATTCCATTGGTCTGTATGTCTGTTCTTGTTCCAATACCATGCAGTTTTGATGATTATGGCTTTGTAGTATAGTTTGAAGTCTGGGAGTGTGATGCCTCCATTTCCTCTAAGAAGGCATTTTTAATTAGCATATCTATTTAAATTTCAGGACTTAATTCACTTGCTACTTTTCATAATGGCAAAGATAACTAGATGGTCCAGTATGTGGCTATTAGAACCATTTTCAGTGACACATCAGGCTCAGTTCCTTGAATTAGGATATACTCGAATGCATCTATAGAAAAAGTATGATGAACTACATATTGCTTTGTGAACTATTCTAAACAGTGTGTTGTATTGCCTTGCAATCAATTAACACTGAGGTCCCAATTAATCCCTGGTAATTAGTCATTCATCCATACTTTGGCCTTCAGATGCTATAATGGTACCAACAGAAAGATCACGTAGACTTAAATGTCTAGATCAGGGGCTCACAACTGGGATAGTTCTGTCCTCTCCACCCATGGGATAAGGGCTGTTTCTGGACATTTTCCATTGTCACAACTTAGTGAGGCAAAGTGCTAATGGCATCCAGTGACCAGAGGCCACAGAACTCTGGTACATTCTATATACCAAGAAAGAACTGCATGGTCCAAAAATGTCAACAGTGCCAAAGCTGAGGCTACTGAAAATATGGTGCATGGACCAGCCGCCAGTTTCATAAGATGAAGGCTTGCACCAGGATGTCCATCAACTGTGTCACAGAGCAGCTCAAGTAACACTTTTTTATGCTAAGACTTTGTGAAGAAACAATATATTTATGGCTCTCTGGGATATACTCCTCATATGCTGGGTTACAGGCACTCCGGGTGGCACTGCTCCCCGTGTCTCCCAGGTAGTTTTTGGTCAGTCCCACCACCTGCCCCTAATTTCTCAGGGATTCACAGTTCCATAGTAATCCACTTTTCAGGGGCTTCCCCAAGCTTAATTCTCTTTTCCGTAGCACTTCTTAGGAACAAAAATTTCAAATAGACTTACCAAACCAGAAGTTACATTTTGCCATGGCTTTTTCAAATAATTTTTGATTTGTAGATTTTTAAAAAATCTTTGCCATGACTTTTGCATTTTACAAATATGAACATTCTACTCAGTTTCAATACGGAAAAGGCAACATAGGAAAATTTAGTTTGCCTTTCATAGTTATGCTATAAATTTTTTGAATAGAATTGAAACTTTGAGTTTATTTTTTATGTAGAAGATATGGGGTGTAGGCCAGAGGTATTGGGGGTATGTGTGAGAGGATTCACCAGAGAAGAGCAGGGAGCAGAACAGGCAGATCTACTGAAGTGCACTGCTGAGGGGAGCATCGGGTGAGACAGGAGAGGTCTGCTGCGCCATGTGTGTTAGCTCCCTGGCTGGGGTTTGAGCTCAGACGCTCATGGTGGAAGCATTCAGACTTAACCCCACAGGCCTTCCTTAGACCCCTAGAGAGGCCCTAAAGCTTTGAGTTTATCTAATCTTTTATATGCTATATATTTTTATATGTTAAAAGGCACCTGATAAATGTGTGTTGGTTTTAAGTAGACACCAAATGCACATTTGTAGATGTCTCCATATATTGAAAATTTTAATAACTAAATCCCTTGGCCTCAGCACAAATGTTATCCTACCAGTGTTAAACATTAATGATCCCATATGAGAAAATGTGACACTTAGCTACAAGAAATTCAGCATTATTTAATTTTCAGTAGCCAAAATAAAGCCTTATCTAAAATATATTTTCAACCATTTTCTTCCTTAATAGCTCAATAATATTACGAGCAGATTTATAACAATAAAAGGCACCATGCTAGAAAGAGCTATGCTCTTAAATGTTCCAGTTAATCATGGCACTCTAGGGCCTCCCCAGTGGAGCAGCAGTTGAGTGCTGAGCTGCCAAGCTGCCCACAGCCTCTGCAGCACCAGTTAGATCCCTGGCCACCGGTTAGGGTCCCACATGGTACGGCAGACCTCTCCTGTGGTGCCCGCTGCTCCCCTCAGCAGTGTACTTCTTCAGTCTGCCTGTTCTGCTCTCCACTCTGGCTCTGGTGAATTCTCTCACCCTCCCGCGCTTCTGACTGTACCCAGTGCTTGTATAAATAAATAAATCTTAAAAAAAAAATCATGGCACTCTAGGAAAGCTATATTTACTATACCTGGCTCAAACTTGGTGCTCCTTAAATTGGACCAAAGTCCATTCTCTACAGAATGGACATCTAGTGTTCAATGTGCTAGAGCTGATCCCTATGCACTATAGCAAACATTGGTCAAATGAATATTAGAAAGTTCTTGAGAATCAATGAAAATGCCACTTTAGCACCAAATGATGGGCTGTTACAATTGAATGAAATACAATATACCAGATAGCTACAATTACCATGCCTGCATAATTCAGATATTAGAATCAAATACATGAACCCTTAGAAACGAAAATCATTTACTAAAGACTTACTGACTTGAAAAAATGAATACATTTTGGGTCCCCAAGAACACGCCTAAAAGCAGAAAAGTCCCAGAAGACTCCAATTGATAAATGACAGTAAAATCTGAGGCAAGGTGTATCCAACTCTGTATCTCTCTCTGTAGAGGAACCTCATTTTCTGTTCCAGTGATTGAAAGGCATGCCATCAGATGCTCAATTATGAAAGCTTTCAAATTTATACAACTATAGTTTTAGAAATGGAAATACAGGCAACATTGTTAGCATGTAATCATGTTTATATCCACTAGAAACCAAGTAGGTAGCAGAATGGCATGTTTTAAACCTCTCTTCAAATTGTGAATAGAAATTTCACACTATTCACAATTTGTGGAATTGTGTGGAATATCAAGAAACAAAGCAGATGAAAAACAAACTCTTAGATTGTGACAACAAAATAGTGGGCACCAGAGAGGAAAGGGTTTGGGTCTGTGGGTGGAACAGGTAGGTGGTCAATTGTGTGGTGGTGAATGGAAACTAGACTTGGGGTGATGCTCAGAAAAATACAGGTGTGGAAGTAGAAAGATTTATACCTGAAACTTATACAATGTTATGTCAATGTTAGCTCAACAAAAAAAAATTGTGGTTAGAAAGAAAAAGTCTGACCTATTTAGGCACTGAGTAAACGCAGCTCCATTGTTCAGATACTTACAGAGAACCTCCCCCATCATCGTTAATAATTTGTGACTTAAAAGCAAGTTGTTTAAATTACAGTATTTTTTTTGCTAAATACACATTTACTAGTTTATATATTGTCATATCATAATTGCAAATTGAAACATACAAGAAACAATTCTTTTTAAATACTTCTCTATAAATATAGGAGCACAGCCCCTTGAGGGACTCCCATATGTTTTTAAGGCAACATGCCAGGTCTACCTTGAGCAATACCTAGTGATGCTTCCGAGTTAAAATCATCAGAATTTAGGAACACTATCATTTTATTACTGCCACGGAATCTAAGTTTTAGGAATTAGAGAATCTTTTTTAAAAGATATAGTTTCCTAAACAATTAAAGCAATTATATATGCAAGCTGTTTCAACATTAGCAACTCAGTGCGATCACTCTCCAGTTTGTGGTATTTAAATTACAACATCATAATGGGCAAAAAGCCAGAATTCAGAATTTTCCCCCTTGAAAAGCATCAAAAGGATTTACCCTTGTGGGCTAATTTTTCTGTAACTGCTTAATAATATATATTTAAATTACAGTGGAGGAGCACAGTTTAGAATAGAAACTAGTCATCAAATTAGCCCTTTCTGCGTCCATAAAAAGGAGACACATTCAGAATGAATTAGGTTTGTCTACATGCCTGAAACTGAGAACCAAGGATGAATTTTCTACATGAAGGCATAGTAGGAAAAAAAATCTTAGTCATAGAAGTTTCAGTCCATACCTTACTTTTGATTTGGTGCCCTAGAATCAGTTATAATATTTTTTTGATTCTTAGTATTCTCGTTTGTAAAATGGAGAAAATGACACTAGTGGAAAGTAACTGAAGCAATGTGCATAACACACTTAGTCCATGATCAGGCACACATGTTTTACATCCTGCCTTAACTTTCCTTTCAGGAAAGGAGAGCATCCCTGTCCCGGGAAGGCAGCATGGATGCTTGATGAGAGCAGTTTGCCAAATCCATAGATTGAAGATATTTACAACAATCATAGGTTAAAAATAACAATTGTTTATTTTTTTCTCTGAAACACCAGCATACTATTAAATGTTAAAGCTTCTGCCAAACAATACACACAAAAATAAAAATGGCTGGCAATATTTTTTAAAATCAAAGTGATTGAAGATGTATGGGATCTGAATGCCTTTATTTAGCATGTCCCTCTACTGGTAAAGAATGAGAAAAAGGACATGACTTCTCACTGCTAGCCCATTTCAATTAGAATATTACCTCCACTTAATACTATTCCGCTCATCTTTAAAGAACTTGCATGCTTGCTTTTTTTTTTTAATTTTTTAATGGGGTGGGGTGGTCATGGCCGAGGGCAAGTATGAATCAGTCTTCTGTGCAGTTGGCTTGGTGTTACACTTTCTTTTTTTCTTTTTAAGATTTATTTATGCATACAAGAACTGGGGTACAGGCCAGAGGTGTGGAGGGTGAGAAGATTCACCAGAGACAGAGCAGGGAACAGAACAGGCAGACTGACTGAAATACACTGCTGAGGGGAGCAGCGGGCAAGACAGGAGAGGTCTGCTGCACCATGTGGGTATCTCCCTGGCCGGGGATCAAACTTGAGCTGCAGAGGCTGCAGATAGCTTCATAGTTTGCATCTTCACCCTTTGCGCCAACAGGGAGGCCCTTGGTGTTACATTTTCTAGGGTGATTCTTCCTTCTAATTGAATTACATCTGCCTTGTGCCATATGCTCTAAATATTGCATGTCACCATAGAAGGGGATGAAAAATATTACACATATCCTTTGTGTAATGGCATTATAAAAATTATCCAGAAATACAGATGGGAATAAAAAGGATAGTGACATAGAAAAATGGAAGGATCCTTCTAAATTGCTTTGTGAATTTAAAATGCTATGTCATAAATGTCACTATTTAGTCAATAACATTTGAAAAGATTGACCCAAGATAGTCATGAATTTTATTTCCAGTGCATCTTCCTTTAATATCTACTCCACAATGATAACCCTTGGAAACCATATATATGGAAGAAAGTGCAAGGGTAATGAGAAGGGGGAGAAAATAGAAGAGAAAGAGGCTCTCTACAGCACTATTAGTATCCTTTGAGCAACTTCTCAGCAGGAAATAGAAACAAACTTTCCCTACTATTAGATTTCTGCAGAAACAGCAAGCTTTGCTGCAAATAGGAAGTTTGTCAAGTTTCAAAAGACACATGGAAAGATGTGAAATCATCCAGTGATTTCAGTCTTCAACTTCCCTAGAGAAAGCCCATAACCAGGGGTCAATAGAGCTGGTAACCGCTAATGTCACAATTTTCGTGTCTGTGTGACCTGTCACGACAAAATCATTAAGGCTTTACAATTTACACATTTCCCAGTGGGTTGTGCTGCATTCTTTGTCAGCTCAAATGAATGCTGTGAGCAGATAAACACACTAAATGACGGTCATTAGATTCATCCAAATCAATACTTTATTTGGTCTTTCAGATGCAGGTGCACCAAACAGCACTCACTCTACTTGTTATCCCTAATCAGGTACTGCATATGCAATGCAGTTATAGTGCAGGGAATAATGAAGTTGTATTAAGCATTATCCCAAGACTGCACTGCCAGCTTCATTAGGGCTTTGCTAAATAGGAGAATTTTGTTGCTTAGTAACACAAATATTGCAATGGAGGTGGCACAAAGCTATTTTTCTTTTTCTGAAACCATGAGTCCCTAATTCACTTTCAGTCCTGCAAGAACAGAATTCTGATTAATGATGCAGCTCCTTCCTGACAATGTGATCAGCCTATCTTTTGAATACCCGGCAAGGTACAAACCAAACCTCATTTGTATTAGCAATCTTTGACTTAAATGGATTCACCTTTCATATGTTTTTATCATCCTCCCCAGTAAAATTGAAAGTATCACCACAGTCCAGCTTTAATTGTGTAAAAACCCCAGGACAAGTGGGACCACATTTATGAATGAAACTTGCGTATCACTGGAAATAAATAAGTCTGTTAAGGGCATAGAAGCAATAAATTGCTGTGGCAAGTACTAGCTCTTCTCAGAGCAAGCATTTACAGAGTTGGATGAAAATTTAGAAAATTTTTTTCTAATTTTTAAAATCAATTGATCAACTATATCCCATATTCTTATTTTTTCTTTTGGAAGGGGGTGTATGAGGGGTTAAGCATGCCAGTCTACAAACCATCTCTCCAGTTTCATACAACCCACTTGAGTGGGTGCCTTTTTCTATTTCCCCCATTCATCTGTGTCTTTCACTCTCTACAATGCTTGATATGAAAATACATGTGTGAAAATACACAGAAAAATGCCAATAGAAATAGAAGATCAGAAATTGTACAGAAAAACAGGAAAAAATATTTTCATCTCTGTGTCATTACGATTGAACTCAAAATCGGCTCTAATATTTTGGCCACCCAATGCAAAAAGGAAAGGTCATTTTGTTGTGAGTAAATTTCTTTTTTTTTTTTTAATAATAAATTTTATTGTTATATTCCCCATACAATTGCAGCCCCCCATTCTGACCCCAATCCCTCCCCTCCCGCCCCCGGCCCCCTAAAAGTGTCTCTGGTTCATAGTTTTTTGTTGATTTTGATTTTCACTTTCTTATAGTTATTCATTTTCCTGGTCCCTTATTTAAGTTTTCTAGATTCCTGCTATGAGTGAGACCATCCGGTATTTTTCTTTTTCTTTTTGGCTTATTTCGCTGAGCATGATCCCTTCCAGCGCCATCCATGTTGCTGCAAATTGCATGTGTTTATCTTTTTTGAATGCTGAGTAATATTCCATGGTATATATGGACCACATCTTCTTGATCCAGTCATCTATTTTTGGGCATTTGGGTTGTTTCCAAAACTTAGCTATTGTAAACAGTGCTGCTATAAACATAGGGGTGCAGGTGTTCTTTGGAATTGATGTTTCTGTGTCCTTTGGGTAAATACCTAGGAGTGGAATTGCTGGATCATATGGAAGCTCTATGTTTAGTAGGTCCAGAAATCTCCTGTTGTGAGTAAATTTCATGCTAACTTGTGAGTGACTACAGAGTTGCCCAGATCCAAGAGGAAGGAGAAATTTAGCAGAAAAGTTGGAGACTCAGCAAGTGCATTAGTTTTCTATTGCTGCCATAACAAATACTGCCAACTCAGTGACTTAAAAGGCACAAGTTCTTTCAGTCCTATCGGCTATATGACCTGCACAACCTCAAGATGCTGCCCCAGTTCACTGACCTATGTATCTTTACCCCCTCAATATTGTATCTCTGACTAGTCCTCCATAGCCCCTGTGCCCTCTTCTCCATGATTACCAAAAATTTATCTTCTTTAAATCTGAGTAGATTGGACCAACTCGAACAATCCTGGATTATTCCCCTACCTTAATGTCCTTAATCATGTAAACTAACACATTCACAGGGGCAGGGGTTGACAATATGGACATTTTTAGGGGCCATTTATCAATCACAGTAATGTATAACTTTTAAAAAACAGAGGCCCTCCAATCTAGCCCTAAGTTTGAAATCTATCCCCCGCAATCGCTAGTTAAGTGGCCATCGGAAAGTTAAACCTCATAAACCTCAGTTTCCTCTTCTAATAGCAGGAAATAAAGTTTTAAGTATTATAATTTTGTGAGATGATTATGGTAAACAGCACAGAGTTCATTTCATTGAATATATTTGATATGTAATGTATTTGACATATAATGTATTAATGTAAGGTATGCAACCTTAATTTGATTGGTTTATGTACTGTGATAGAGTTGCTGTTGTAGTGCTATTTAGCACCTCTATCATATGACATATCCTTTATTCTAATGGTTGGTTTTAGTTTTAATAAGACTAAAGTTAAGTTTTAGCATGTTTGATGATTATGGCACAATATTGTTTTCTACATTCATTAAATTGCATATGTCCCCAATTTTTTTTTTGGTGAAAAATAAGTAGACTGGCATAAAGTTCCTTCCAGAAAAGGAATTCTATTTCTTAAACTAAAAAGTACCTTTGAACAGGGTTAGATATAAATAAAGCTCTGGGCCTGGTCTAAAACCAGGACCACTAAATATTAGTAACTGGGGAGATAGATATGACCTGGAAGAGGGCATCTGTGATGATGTGGTAGCCCTCCCCACCTCTCAATCCAGCACACTATTGTTCAAATCTGTTTTACTCTATGAAAGCAATTACTCAATGCTCTTTATTTATACTCAAATTCTTCCTCTCAATTTCTCCCACCCACACTACTTCACATCATCATTCTCCATTACTCAAGGTATCACCTGGCACACATTCAAACCCAAGCCACAGAAAACCCAACCAACAGTGGCTTAAACAAAATAGTGTTTTCATTATGTAACAGAATCTGGAGGTGAGAAAGTTCAGGATTAGCCAGCAGTCAGGGACCCACAGCCAATCTCCTGCCCCACCAAATTCCCCCCCACCCCGCTACTGCATGGCTTTCCCTGGCATGTTACAAGATGGTAGCCATGCCTATAGGTACTTTACTCACATTTCGTTCAGGAAGAAGTGTAAGGGCAAAGAGTCAAGGGCAAGAGGCTACAGCCACATGGCAGCCATCTGTGTCCCTTTCATGCAATGTTCCCAGAGTCCTCATCCAGTGATTTTCACTCTTACAGCATTGGCCAAAACCATATCCATGGCACTCGGAGGAGGGAACTCAAGACACTTTACTTCCCTGACAAATTTTGCATCTTGTTACTAGGACCTAGGAGTACCTGCAGTATCTTGTCCTCTGCTGTACTGTAAATCTCTAATCCAGAGACACCAATGATCTACACACTCTGTTTAACCCTTCCCACTGCCATGAGGGATTTGCTGATCTTCCTAAGAAACAAAACACTTAAAATGGGTTTTAGCTCTTTGTCCAGTCCATATGTCCCCAAATCATTATCATAGCACATTAAGACCATCATTTCATTCCAATGTATTTCTCCAGGTTTATCTCCTTTCTACTTCTTTTCCCCTACATTTCAGCCACTTTCAGTTTCTCACTATTCTCCTAATACAGTGTATTTCTCTGCTTCTGTATTGTTGCCCCTATCTAGAAAACCATTTTTTTTTATCCTGTACAACATCCTGTTCTTATATTAACACCCATCATGAAAAACTCCACTTTTGTCAAGTTTTCCCCCAATTTTCCCTTAGAGTTTGCTGGGTATTCTTTGTACTTGTCTTTCTATGGTAGCCTTGACACAACTGTTTTGTGCTTTTGCTATTTGCAAGTGTCTCCTACTTCCATAGTCTATGATTCTTCACATTGGTTTTCCTAAACATTTTCCAACACATAGTAAACCCTTAATACATTATGTAATGATTGATTGCATTAATAAGAGCTATTTAATCAAGTACTAAAGAATCAGTCTTATATGTGAAAATATAGCAAAGGAATCAAGTTTGAGGGGAAAAGTAGAAAGTAATAGATCTAGGACTCAAAGGAATCTCAAATTAAGGACTCAGAATCTGAATCCTAAGGGTGAGAACAAGAAAGCTTGAGAATTACCACTGCGGAAGCCAGACACCAGCTGGGCGCTCCCTTTCCAGGCCAACAAGATAGGATTGTGTTAACAGATAGACTGAGGCACATTAATACTTGAAAGAGTTTGTTAGTGCGTACATCCATTCAAACGAGGCAGCACCATGTATAAAGTGGCAATGAGGACCCCCGCCAACAAGAGTGAGCTGAGAGGTGTTTATGGGGAGGACATAGAAGAAAAGCAAGGAAATAATCTACCTGGTTGTAGCTTAGGAGGCTGCCTCATTTAAGAAAGCCTAGCTGGTTGGTAATGATGTTTGTTCTTAGGTTTATTTTCCAGAATTCCAGTGTGTTGACTCTGGCTTATGTTTTGGTTTGCTTATGTGGGCTGCTAAGGCATTAGAGTCACCAAATCAAACCTACTTTACACACTGTGAGCAAGTCATAATCTCGCCCCGCTGTTACTTTCAGGTTTTTTGAAGCATTTTTCTCTTTCCAAGCTCCTGTTGGTACTGAAAGAGCTTGGGTCAGAGATTTTTTTGTATCTAACAACTTAAAGGTAACTTTCATTCCCTTTCTCAGAAAATCCATTTCACAAGTTATTTGCATGCATAGTAAACACTGCAGAGTATTTGTGGGGACTAATGAGGATTTTAATTAGCAAAAATAAAAGCAGATTTCAACTGAATATTAAATACCCTCGTTCTTAGTCTTTAGGCCCTTCACCCCCACCTGAACTTTGTACTGCATTGCAAGTGCCCCACAAACTGACAGTCTTCTAAGAAATCTAAATTCCCTTTAGCATACCAGGCCAAATAGTACCATTCCTAACCTGGATTGTAAATCTGCTTTTCATATTTAAATCCAACAATGATATTTTCAGCTGACCAAAGGGGCTTTCCAAAGCATTAAGCCACACTCCATGAATGATGACTAATGTAATAGAATTTTCATACTTAAGTGAAAAATTCTGGCTAATTGTATCTCTAGTTTAAAGATAAGATTGAAAATAAGTGCAAAGGTTTAGGCACAGAACATTTAGGATTAGAGTTTCCTGACAAATGTTTAAAAACCTTATGTTCTTTCAAAGTAGTATGGATTTAGTTAAATAACAAGCATCAGTTTCCTAAACCATATAAAAATGTTATTCATTCTATGTGCCACATAATATTCTAATCATGTGGATGCAACAGCAAAGAATACAGATAAAATGCTTATTGCAATAGGACTTAGAAGTTTGTAGGGTTAACTGTATTTACATCATAGGTTTAAAGCTGACAACACTAAAGGGAGGGAAATTATTCAAACTAGAAAGTAAATCTAGTAAATTATCATAGAAAATTTTCCACCTTACTAATTCAAAATTAAATGGAAACCTTTTTTACTTAATAAATGAGCACAAACAAATCTTTGCTTTTATAGAGATCGTTCCCAGTACTTTCAAGTTGCCGCTAAATTAGTTACCTCCTATTGCTGATATAGTATTAATTGGCCTTTAGAGAAGATATTGACAAAGTACATCCTATGCTACTAACTTTGAGCCAGGAAGCTCAATTTATTGAAATCTACCCTAATTTTGATTAAAAGCTTATACACAAAGATGTTAGTCAGTGCTATGTATACTAAGAGAGATTATTTAAATTCAAACAATGAAAGAATAAATTATGGTATGTTTCGCTAAAATATTCAATGTCCCTAGTATGTTTTTATGTGCCATGTATGCTTCACTTCATTCCAAAAACCAAATTATTTTTAATGCAGAATACATGGTTATTTATGAATCATTTAAAAGCTCTTTCTACTAGAAGTAAATGGAGCACATATTAAATCAGTGGATAAAGACAATTTAACATGTGACGTATACAGCACAAAATGGAATATTATTCAGTCATAAAAAAGAATGAACAGTTGCCGTGTGTGACAATGTGAATGGATCTTGAGGATGTTATGCTAAGTGAAACAAGTCAGTAGGAGAAAGACACCTTATTATCTCACTTATATGTGGAATCTAAACAAAACTCATAGATGCAGAGAACAGATTGATGGTTGCCAGAGGGAATAGTGGAGAAGATGGGCAAAATGGGTGAAGGTGTCAAAAGATATAAGGCTCCAATTATAAAAGCTGTCACAGGGATGTAACATATAGGATGAGGACCATCAATAATACTCAATAGCATATTTGAGTGTTTCTAAGAATTTAGATTTTTTTTAATTTAATTGTGATAACTTTTAACTCTATATCTGGACTTAGTGTGGTGATTATTTTGCAACATTTAAATATTGAATCATTATGTTGTATAACTGAAGCTAACATAAATACATGGATCCAGATGTAAGAGATTATTAGTTGAGCTTGGTGGTTCCTAAATGTAATTCTTCAGTCTAATTCAAAGGTCTTCCATTTGGAAATCATGCAACCTCCAATTTTCTCAGCTACTCATCCAAATAAATCACAAGGCCACCCCAGGTAATGTCAACCTTACTGTCCAGTCCTGGTGGGCAGGTCCTATCAGGAGACACTCCTCCTAGGAGCCAATGGTACACTGACACTGTCACTTTGGACCTGACTCCTGTGGGGAAACACTCCAGTGTTCACACATCAGGATAATAACTTCACTCATCCACTTGCTTCACTCTTGCAAATTTGTACCTCCTATAATTGCCATCAGTAGTTTCTGTATGTACATTGGAAACTGCATAATATATTATAAACTGTAGTTTGTGATATTATAATTTTCAAAGAAATTTTTGCAAATTCAACAAAGTTTATTGCATTTACCCATGGTTTTGTGATTTCCCTTTATCTTTTTTCACGATGTTCTGAAAGTAGTTCTTTCAGCCACTATTTTAAGGTAGATAACTGAGACACTTTGTTATTCGTGTGAGTCTGGAGTTTAAGTATTTTTAAGTAGTCTAGTTTCTAGGAATGTACCTTAAAAAAAGTCCCCTTTTGCACCTGCTCCCCTATGTATATAGCAACACTATTTACAATAGCTAAGCTTTGGAAACAACCCAAATGCCAAAAAAATAGATGACTGGATCAAGAAGATGTGATTCATATACACAATGGAATATTACTCAGCAATCAAAAAAGATAAACTCATGTAATTTGTAGCAACATGGATGGAGCTGGAAGGGATCATGCTCAGTGAAGTAAGCCAGAAAGAAAAAGGAAAATACCAGATAGTCTTACTCATAGCAGGAATTTCAAAGATCTAAATAAGAGACCAGGAAAAAAGACTAATTATAATAAAGTAAAAATCAAAATTAACAAGCAACTATAAACCAGAGACACACTGCAGGAAGCAGGGGAAAGGAGAGATTAGGGTCAAAATAATGGGGGTGGGAATTATGGGGACTATAGCCAAGATGAAAATGCATGCATTATGCAAAAATGAAAAATGATGTAAAAAACATAAAATGAAATAAATTCTCAAAAAAAAAGTCCCCTTTCAACTACAGATCTTTTATGTGGGTTGTGATGTTGTGATGAAAGACCACGTGGTGGCTTGTGGTGATGACAGGATTTCAATATCCTGAGGTGGGGGGTCGCGGGGGAAGAAATGGGTTTGGGGGGTGTTTTAAGAGCACACATCCTGAAGGGCCAATTCTGAGGAGTGACGTGCTCCACTGACAAGAGGTCATACTGTCACATGCTGGCTGTTGGTACCTGATTTTATACAAGATTTTACCTTTTAACCATGTGCAGGTAACAGATATAATTAGCACTTGACTAAGAATGAAACAGGAGGGTAAAAAATGTTACTAACTCACATTCAACGGCTGTTGAGGCTTCAGTCTTTCAAATATTATCGAAATCGTAAACAAAATGCATTATATCAGTGATTACATCAAACAGAAAATGCAGTTAGACTCAGAGTGGAATTTCATTCAAGTAGTGTGCCAATATGGCTTCAATAATGCGAGAGGGGAAAGAAATCTCACCACATCCAAGTTGAAGAAAATATTGATCTTAAAGGTATCAACAACACTAATTTTCCTCTGTTACTGTTTGAGAACCTGGAAAGGACAAAGTAAACTCAGAGCAAGGCATTCCTTAGAGTCTTCCCTGCACCACAAAAAGGCAATGCCAATTTTAGGAAGGGAAGCTGCAGGCTGCCGTGATATCCCTGAGCCTTTTGAAGTCAAAGAAACAGAGGGTTGGACCCTCATTTTCAGACTTCCTGGCACAACACTGCCCAATTGGCAGCCTCGAGACACATCCATAACACACAAAGGCCAGCGTCTGTCTGATGCACTGTCTGTGATCTCTGGTCTCCCAACGACTGTGAGAAGCATCAAGCAAGTGCAGCAGCACCCCGAGTCTGGGCAGCTACGTCTGCTGACTTTGCTAACAGCTGCCTCCTCGGCTGGCTAAATTATTCTGTCTGAGTTTGCCAGGGAAGGTACAAAGTCATACGTGCTTGTACTTCTCATGACCCGGCAGGATCTCTTTCATTAAAAATATCAAGGTAGAAAACCAGCATTATGAGATTAATGGACTCTGTGGTGGCCCAAGAGAAGTAATTATGCTAAGTAAGCCATATCAAGCCAACCTTTATTTTTTTAAAGCCCACAAGTAGAAACTTGCCAAAACCCTACAAGTGAGAACTTGCCAAAAGTCCTATTGTGAATAATGTAAATAATACATCTATTTTAGTAAGCTTGTTTTATAGATGCTTGCTAAAAAACTAATTTATATATTATATATACACATATATAAATCACTCTGTCTCCTTGAGTAAACAAATTATGATGCCCAAGATTCTTGAATGGTTATGAAACTGATCATAAAAGAGAAAAAAAATTGTAAAGATGTGATAAAAATATACTAAAACAGTTATACTCCATTTTCCCCCAAAACATTATGCATCCAATTTTGCAATACAAATTTGCTTAACATTAAAAGGTAAGTATTATCCCACATATATATATATGATCTGTTAATCATTATTTTTAATGACTATGGTGTTCATGCACTCAATATAACATGATTTGCTTAAACATTCCTTAATTTTAGATTTAAATTTTATTTTTAGACTGTTTAATGCAGTACTTCATGAATATAATCTCTTCCATAGGTTGAATGATCTGCTTCAAAAATATATCCATAGAATTGTGTTCAGTATTATGATTTTAAAAATTTGTAGACACTTCATAATTTATTGTTAATGTTTCTGATTATATAACTGTTCATGCTCATGTTTAACAAAGGTTCAATTTTCTAACCCATAAATTAAACAATTTTATTATTCCTGTTTTTCTGTGAAGATATTTTATAGCAAAAAGAATAAAAGAGTAGAGTATAAAATTTTAATATTAAAAATTTGAGAAGTAATAGTTGAAGATATTTTGGGTTTGTAGGACTTTTTACCAATCAAATTCCCTCCATATTCTAAGTATTTTAATGCTGGCAGTCATTAGAAGAACTATAAATCTTCATTTTCCACTGCATATACACACAAAAAAGGGATAAAAAGTAGATATTTGATCTTGGAGGCCAAATGAGTATTTTATATTCATTGCCTCTCCTATCTTAACTCAAAAGTAGAAAATTAAGTTTTAATATATAAATGAATGTTTTTTAATGATTGACATTTAGAAATTTTTAGTCTAACTGTTGAACAGAAGATTCTCATAGCATTCACAACAAAAGTAAAAGAGCCCCACATACATGCAAAATTTGAGAACAGTTTAAAGCTGTAAGTGGAAGAAGAAAAGGATTGGAGAAAAAGGAGATGATCTTTGCTGTCCCTACGTCTTTCATAGAACACTCGTGGTATCACCTACATGACAACAACATTTTATGGAAAGACATTTGATGATGACAGACTATGCTGTATCCCACCTGTTCTAATTGACCAACTATTACTATTTTCACTCTAACTTTGAATCCTAGTACATTGCCCAATTTCAGATTCTGCTGCATCACTGAAGCCTGTTATAGAAGCTTACCAGGAGTGTGTTAGAGACAATAATATGTGACATAGATAAATGATATGATAGATGCATATTTACAAAATGTTCACTTCAACTCAACTTTAAATTGAAAAAAAGTTTTATTCACTGAGTGTCATTTGCTTAACCCAGGTTTCTTAAAAAATAAACAGAACTAGGTTTTCTTTAAGGAAAGTAAAAACGATGCTGCATCCAGACATTAATGAAGGGAGCAGATCCCTGTTGCTTCCATCTAATTGGTCTCTCCTAAGGGATCAATATTATTCATCTTATAGAACAGCTTAAGCATTGCTGGTGCACAGGGGCGGAAGCCTGGAGGAATTTTTTTTTTCAGTATTAATAAAATTACAATCTTATTTTTAAAATAAAGTATCAGGAAAATGCAGCTATATTCACTTCACTCATTTATCTGAGATTAAAAACAGACACAATGTACAAAAGCATTTCTAGTTTCAGTCTAAACTCTGCAGACTTCTGGAGATTGCACTATGATATTTAAATTCTGCTAAATTGATTTTGATCAACTACTTTTACAAAGTATCCTTCAGCTTCTGCTAATTTTTCTGTGCCACATCCTTCCTGTTTCTTGCATTAACCATTTTCATTATATTTTCCTCAATAGCCTTATTTTTTAGTTTCAATCACTTCGTGATATTTAATTCATTTTTCTGGCTATTAACCACTGTGAAAAGCAGTAGTTAATAAATCTCCCTTCAGTTGGTTACCAATGAGGAAGCAAAAGTATTAATAAACACTTTTCTTTTTAGATCTCAATCATTATCAAGCCATATACTCATCTACAAAAATGAAAAGGTAGTAATGAAAGTGTTTGTAAAGCTATTAAATCAACCTAATTCCAATGTACAAAGTTGTAGAAAGGAAAATTTATACTGGAAGCAAACTGAAGCAAAAACAGTAACAGAAATTCATGATAAAAGTTCTGTAGGCTTTAGGTGTTAAAAAAAAATCTATAAATATGCAAATTTTAAAAAATGAGACAGTATTACTTGAAACACTAGTGGTTTTTCTATTGCAGTTATAAGAAATAAGATGATCTAGTTATCACAGAGTTCATTTTATGATTATAATCAATGCTGAAGCTATGATTAAGGAATTAGTGTTTCATTTCGAAAACATGTTTGTGTATTTCCTATAAGAAATAAAATATATGGTTGACTTCTGTTTCTAAGTATTTTGCATAAAAACTAATATGGGGCCTCCCCTGGTGGCGCAGGTGGTTGAGCACCGCGCTGTGAAGCTGCCCGCAGCCTCTGCAGCACCGGTTCGATCCCGGCCGGCCAGCGAGGGTCCCACATGGCAAGCAGACCTCTCCTGTCTTGCCTGCTGCTCCCCTCAGCAGTGTATTTCATCAGTCTGCCTGTTCTGTTCCCTGCTCTGGCTCTGGTGAATCCTCTCACCCTCCCATGAATCTGGCCTGTTCCCGGTTCTCATATAAAATAAATAAATCTTTAAAAAAAAAAAAAAACTAATATGACATCACCAAGATGACAACATAGGTTATTCCTGACTTTGGTGCACCTCCAAGAACCACCACCACCAATTATTCATGAACAAGATGACAATGAGCAAATCCTGGTACACTGGTGAGGCTGAAGCTTTCCCCAGCGCTACAGAGAAACAGATGATACTGGAAGAGTAAGAGCTGCACACTGAATACACTGTACAGAGAGGTGTCCCCAGAGTGGGAGGACCGTCCACTGTGACATCCAGCCCTCCTAGCATTGTGGGTTACTTTGTGGGAGCCCAGAGTCTGGCCCTACCCATGGGAATTCCAGGGACAGCTATGTGATTCAGCCACTGGGGATCCGAGATGGGAAGAGAGACTTCCAACAACCAGCGCTAGGATCTTCAGACTGAGTTCCTATCTAGAGTTCATATAGTGGTCCCAACCAGCAGCTTTCTTCATCTACAAACCCAGGCCGTCTGCACGTCTGCCTTGGGGACTCTGGGATACAGATCTGCCTGGCTCAGAGGCTGCCCTGGAGCCCAGCCTGCCCACAACCAGGCAAGAGCTGGGTCCTGGGCCACCTGCTGGGAAATGTGGCTCCTGGCCCTGTCTGACCAGAAAGGCTGACGAGGACACCTAGAAGCTATGTAATGCAGCAACACTCCATCTGAGAAGCAAACAGGCAGAGCTGATTGTCCACAGAGCAAAGCTAGCACCAGATGTGGAGGGAGTCACCTGAGGTGGGCACACATGCACCATCTAACCCCGCAGCAGAGCTCCATAACCTCCTCTGATGCTGACTTTGACTCCTACTGACCAGAGGGCCTCCAGAGAATTAGTGAGAGTTCCATAGCCCAGTTAGCATGGGCAGAGATGATAGTCTGGAGAGAAAAACTAGCAGTCCCATTTGGCCAGAGAACTTGGTGTGTGGATAGGCTTGAGTCAACCCACAAGAAAAATGCCTTACAGGCATTGGAGCTGCTTATCCCACTGAGCCCAGGCACAGAAACTGGAAGAGGAGAGAGAAAAACAAGTGCTTTTTGATATTTATATGTGGAATCTAAAAAAGCCAAATTTGTAAAAATAAACTAATGGTTACCAGAGGAATGAGGATATGGAGTTAAGATTGATTTTACTTATGCAGACCAATTTGCAATGAGTAGTAAATAAGCCATAGTATCTAGTGCATGTTATGATGAATAGATAATAATATTGTCCTAAAATCATGTAATGTGATAAATACAACAGCACTCATTACAGCCTATACCTTTACAGAATTTCATAACTTGTCACTGATAAATTTAAGGTATACATGTCAAATAACCAAAAACTACTAGGGATATAATGTACAACATGACAATTCCACATTCATGTTCCACAGTCATGCACACACATATGTGTACACATATATGGTCATCATGTACTTTACATCTATACATATATAAGTACATGTGAAAGTTGCTAAGAGTAAATCCTAAGAGTTCATCACAAAGAGAATTTTTTCCTTTTTCTTTTGATTGTCTCTATATGAGATGATGGCTTTTCACTAAAATTATGTGGTAATCATTTCCCAGTATTTTTAAGTCAAACCATTATGCTATGGGCTTTAAACTTAAATGATGTATATCAATTATATCTCAATAAAATTCAGAGGAAAATTTGCAAAGTATTAAGACTCATTCTCATCTAAATATAACCTCATATTTTACATTAGAAAAGTAACCAGCTTTCATTTCAAACTGTATTTTTTAATTATTTCTTTAAAGATCAAATTCACCTTTGAGCTATTCCTACAGTTTAAGAATTTATGTGTGTTATTTGATAGCAAAAGTTCTGCAAAGCCTTCAATTTCTTCTTTTTTTCCCTTAGTTTGTACTAGACCCTGTAACTATACAAGAACTCATAACACATAGTTGATAGAGCTTCTATTGCTGAGGCATCAGGGGTGCCAGGACTCAGCACATCTTTACCCTGTGCATTTTCTAATGCATAATCTTGTAGGCTACACTGCAGGTATGCCCAAGGAAAACAAAGCTACCATTTCCTTAACCTTAAGATTTTTCAAACAATTTCTAAACTAGAATTAAAAAGCATGTACCCGTCTCCCTATTCCACTACACCATCCCAGAATAGTTCTACTTTAAAAAAAAAAATTAAATTCAGAAATCAATGTACCATACACATAGTGCTGCCCACTCTCCCATGTTTTCCGGTAGGAAGTGCAACTGCTGACAAGTAAGACAGTTGTCATTTTCCCCATTTCACTGTGAGAAACTGATGCTCAATGAGATTGAGATTTGGCTCAAGTCACACAAGGAGGCACTCACCCCAAAATGTGAACTCTCCAACTACGGCCTCTAAGTTCCATTTACTCGCAAAACCCAGAATGGAAACATTAATCAAATTCAACATCATCCTTCAGAATTATGCCAAGTATTTGCAATTCAACATTCATGAATTAATTAAAAAATAGTTAACATCACACAGCGTAAGAGAAACAATCTATAATATTAACAGCTGAACATATCTATGTGATCCATCTCCTCCAACTGGAACTAAGAGTTGAGATTATACTCCCTTTGTATTTTTCTATTTCTTTTCACTGTATTTTACATAATTCTCGAACCATTGTAAAACAGGAAAATGTCCAGAACATAATTAGAACAAATAGTTGTTATACATGTCCTAACATTGTAACGGTTGGCAACTGGAATGATTGTGTGGTGCATACATGGACATCTTTAGATTTGACAAACTTTACATAGAAAGAAAAGTATCACTTGGCTCTCTCCTCTGCCAAGAGTTAGCCAGTATAATACATGTGGCCTGACCTTCTGGCCATGTTTACATGCACACACAAGCACAATATACATCTACAGGTCCTCAGAATTTTATAGGACAGAATCATATACATGTTTGAATTTTATATAAATGGTATTACATTCCACTTCATATGTTTTTTTTTAAAGATTGATTGATTTTTTTATTGATTTATACATACATACATACAAGCACTGGGTACAGTCAGAAGCGCAGGAGGGTGAGAGAATTCACCAGAGCGGGGAGCAGAGCAGGCAGAAGGACCGAAATACACTGCTGAAGGGAGCAGTGGGCGGCAGGAGAGGTCTGCGTGCCATGTGGGACCCTCCTCCGGTGGCCGGGGAGCAGCCAGGGATCGAACCAGCGCTGCAGAGGCTGCGTGCAGCTTCGCAACCCACCGCTCAACTGCTGCGCCACCGGGGAGGCCCCCACTTCATATGTTTTTTTCAGTCAACTTCACAATTGAAATCAGTCTTCCTATATATCAAAATGCATTTTTTAAAGATTTGTTTTGTATTTATGTATGCATACAAGAACTGGGGTATAGGGCAGAGGTGCAGGGGCTGAGAGGATTCACCAGAGACAGTGGGGAGGAGCTGGGGAGACAGGAGAGTCTGCTGAGCCACGTGGGTCAGCTCACTGCCCAGAGATCAAACTTATGCCACAGTGGCTAGCAATAGCATGATAGCACTGAGACTTGAACCCCTGTGCCACCATGGAGGCCCCCAAAATGTGCTACAATGGTAGCAAAATTAAGTGTCCCTAATATACTATTACCTTCATCTGCCTTTACCTATCTACCTTCTAACCCTATAACAATAGGAAGGAGGAGGCAGCAAAGTATAAAAGTAAAATGTCTTTAAACCCCTCAATAGATTCGCCCATTAATAGTAGGGGTGTCATAAATGACCAATACGTACTAATAATTCTCCTCTGCTGCCGGGTGAATGACTGGGCCATAGGGACACCTAATGGTAATAATTTGTGTCATCACTTCTAGCATTTTCAAACAAATACCTACTCCAAAACAAGTCTTCAGGCTTTTTTGCTCCTACCTTCCCACCTTCCTCCCGAGAGGCTGACACCACTGTGATAACCTCATTTCCGCTGTGTAGAAAACATTGAAGTTCTGCTTCCCCGCAACTTCCCTAAAACAACCTGTTGATTTCTGGCTCCCTGTACAGTCGACGAGTAACAAATGAAGCAAATGGTCAAGGATATTGATCACTGCTGATCTGCCTCCCCAAAGCCAATTTCACTCACTGCTGAGTGGGGTAACTGCCCTCCTCTGGGGTGGTCTGACTACCCTGCCCCAACCTCAGAGTGGCTTCCTGAACAGAGAGAGGTAGGGAGTACCTCCCAAACCTCCCCAGGGCCCCTGACGGCCAGGGGTGTCAAAAAAGTCCACAGAAATGAGACAATAGACAAACCCACATGGCTCAGCAGACCTTTCCTGTCTCCGCAGCTGTTCCCCACTGTCACTAGTGAATCCTCTCACCCCCTGCACTTCTGACCAGTTCCTTACATGCAGTGACCAAATGCAGAGTCAATACAGAAGACAGGGAAGAGGACAATAAGCAAATGAGACTTGGAAAAAGGTGTGGACCAAGAGAGAAGAGAAATGGATTTAGCTGGTTGGGCTCTTCTCTGTTTGTGGCAGGAACAAGCAAATTCTAAGGTAAATATCTAGATGAAGACTAGATCGGACCTGGATAGGCAAGGTGAGTATAGACAGGTCTATAGAATGTGTATCCTCTTCAAGAGGAGGAGGTATTCCTATAAATACCTGCTTTTCAGTAAAAAAGAAAAATATCAGATGGTTTTACTTATAGGAGAAATACAAAGGAACCAAAATCAGGAAAAAAATAATTAAAATAATTTAAAAATAATTAAAAAATAATTAAATCAAAATCAAAATCAACCGGTAATCATAGACCAGGACATTCTGTAGGGAAGGCGGCGGTAGAGGGATCAGGACAGGGGTGGGAAGAGCATAAGGGCCCATGGTGATGGGGCATGGGTGAATGGGTGGTGGGAATTTCACAGGGAAATTATACATTGTACAAAAATGAAGGATGATGTAACAAATATATTAAAAAATAAAAATGAAAAAAAGATATCTGCTTTTCAGCATGGAAAATTTTGGTGGTTCAACTTGGAAAAATCTATAGCCAGACCTTTTATTAAATCTCAGAAATTATTCTATCCACCTTGACTCTGGATTAAAGGATGCTTCCTGGTAGAATTGCAGTATGGTTCTACGCATTCACTTTCACATATGGGGAAAGAATTTTATTATAAATCATTTAGGAACCATCCTTTAACATAATCAATACTCAAAATTTAATATTACATCCAGAAAATTACTATTATTTTGGATAAACTAATGAGAGAGAAGCTCTTTTCAAGGATTATTTGATGTCTGTTTTTTCCCCTTGATTCCCATTTTCCTGGAATATACAATGGGATCGTCCACCTAATCAACTTAGCTAGAATCATGTACAAAAAACAAGTATATGACCAGGGAATGTAAACTCTGCTAGATCAAAAAAAGATAAATAGTTTCTGGTCTTCTTTCCCAATTAAGACAAAATTTTGTAACTACACATGGTGATAAATGTTAACTAGACATATTATGGTTATTATTTGCACTGTGTACAAATAGAGAATCATGTCATACACCTGAAACTAATATAATGTTATATATCAATTACACCTCATAACGATTCTCCTTGTTCTTGGGTAATTTATATAATTTTTTTTAAAAATCTACCTACCATATTGTAGAGAAAAATTGAAGCATTCTTATTTTATAGATTTACTTTTTAATAGCCTAGAAAAGCTTATTTGAGCATCATTGATGCATTTGCTCATTCAACTGCAGACGTACATGAGAGAAAAGTCAAATATGGGGAATTTACAGATTTGAATATCCTGTTCTTGGGGGCTAAGCTGTATAAATGTTTTCTATTAATGAAACTGGCTCCATGCCATTTCATTTAGCTTTTATTCAAAAAGCTATTAAATAATTGCCAGTAAAGAGGGACTAAAAACTAATACTAATAACTATGCCAAAGAAAAATGACTGTGTGCAACTTAAAAGAAAATTATGCTATGAAACTACATGAAATTGCCACTGAACCTTCCCAACCTACTGCTTCCCCTTTTGTGATCTGCTTTGTCCCTGTCCCTCCCCTACCTGCCCCATTGGTAGCTCTTCCAGAATAGTTCAAATCATGGCATTTTCCACCACGTGACATTCTGAATTTGTCATGACATTAATCAAGTGCTAGAGAGAAGAAGCACTGGGGCATGACCATAGTCTGATAATACCACAGCTAGTTCTTAAAACAGAAAATCCAGGTTGGATGAAAATTATCCTTCAAAATGCAGACTTGGGGGCCTCCCCTGGTGGCACAGCAGTTGAGCACTGGGTTGCGAAGCGCCAGTTCGATCCCCAGCCACTGGTGAGGATCCCACATGGCGTGCAGACCTCTCCTGCCGTGCCTGCTGCTTCCTTCAGCAGTGTATTTCGTTAGTCTGCCTGTTCTGTTCCCCACTCCAGTAAATTCTCTCACCCTCCCATGCTTCTGACTGTACCCAGTGCTTGTATAAATAAATAAATAAATCTTTAAAAAAAAATGCAGACTTGGTCAAAGACTGAGTGAAAGTGGCATCTATTTTTTATTTCCTCCAAGTATTTGGAGGATTTGAAGTTGAGAAAATGTATTCCCTATATTCACAATAAAGAAGGTAAATATTTAGTAAAACACAGAAGAATTTCACAACTTAGTGTTTCCTCTTTGCTCAAATAAATATTTCTCAAGTCTGCCATTTGATGGCAGCCAGTGACATACTTGCAACCAAAAAGTAATTACCCACAAGATTCCCCTAAGTTGTTAGCTAGGGAGTTCCCATTCACTCAGCACAGACACTGCACATACAGTGGGAGACAGATGAGTAGTACAAAGGAAGAAAAACTCATCACTGCTGAGTGACTTACATATCTAAAGAAAGTAAAAATGTACATATACTAGGAATATTTTTAATTAGAAAAGCAAAGCAATTTATTGTTAAAATCTATACGTATATGTAATCTGGAAATGTGAAGCTCACGTATATCAAAACAATGGTCAAGAGTATTCAGCAACATCAGGTGTTTTCTAACATTAAAATGTTCTGGTTTTATATTCATTTTCTCACTGATGAGCAAAAAGAGAACTTGAAACAATTTAATTTCTATTTCTTTCACATACTTAAAGGACTTGGGTCATACAGTGGAATGAAGGAAACCAGTTTGAAAACCATGGCATTGTATTTTACTTTACAAATTCTGCTTTTCCATTAAAGTTCTTAAAACCAGTTACCTAAGAATAAGACAAATAATTACCTTGTAAACATCTTTCTGAAGCTTTCACATTCATCATCCCGAATGCCTAAAGTAAAGGAACTGCCTCTATTAGCTCCAAGCATGGATACTCACCAGCATTTGACAAATAGCTTTAATGAGAATGGTGATCTCTCCAGACTTCTGGAATCAGAGCAATCACTGTGCTTAAAGAGGCTTAGTTTTTCTACAAAACACTGTGTATAAATTATTTTGTATACCCCTAGAGTTAAAACGAAGACCTGATAGTTGTGATCAGTATGTCAGTAATTTAAAAACATAAGCTACCCTCCAGAAAATGCAGATAGAAATGACTAATAAACAAATCAAGAATGTTCCATGTTGCTAATAAAGGAAAGTAATTGCAAACAAGATACTAATCTCTCCTAACATAATGAGGGAAAATAATTTGTCAAGGTGAGAAAGTCTATTACAACGTCATTTAAGGCCATTTGGAAATATATGCCAAAGTTGGTTTTTTATTATGCACTGTCGTAATCATTTTCATACTAGGAATCTAAGGGAAATAATGAGCCAAATCTCTCATTGTGCAGTTATTCTGAATAAAAATATATTTAAAAATTATGAGTGGTGAAACATATAACCCTATAATGTATAACAAATACTTCATGTTTTGTGAAGAATCATTATTAAAATGGATAAGTGCTTAATTATTGAATCAAAAGATATAATTTCCTATATTTTTTATGTGTATGTGTACCTGGAAGGAAATAAGTCAAAATTGGGATATTGGATCTTTCTGAAACTTTTCCATAAACTTATGGAAAAGTTAAAAGACACCATATTTCAGGGGTTATTTTAGAGTCATGTTTCAGTAATGGCCTATTAGGGGCAGAAAAAAAGCTTTCAAGGACTTAAACAGCATTAAATGTGACATGACAGAGGAAACAAAAAAATCATTAAAAATTTGGGGCCAACAAAAATCCAGGCTCATAGATTCAGAGAACAGATTGGTGATTGCCAGAGGCGGGGGTGGTGGGGCATGAAATGGGTGGTGAGGGGTCAAAAGGTACAAACTTCCAGTTATGAAATAATTATGTCACGGGATTGTAACATGCAGCATGGCAGCTACAGTTAATCATGCTGCATTACATATCTGAAAGTTGCTGAGAGAGTATATCAAGTTTTCACAAGGAAAAAAAATATGTGTGGCAGGTGTTAACTAGTCTTACTAGTTATTTGTAGTGTATGCAGGTGTCAGATCATTATGTGGTACCCTAAAACTAATATATATCAATGACACTTCAATTAAAAATAAGTTGGGACCTATAAAATGTTATATTTTAAAAGGGAAGGTAATTATTTTAAAAGGGAAGGTAATTGTTTTTCCTACTTCTCCTCTGCTCCTGCTCCCCACTCCTGCTCCTTACAGATTATTCAGCGTTTCCTTGGCTAGAGCATATTCTTTCAGTCCCTAAGCTTATTTTAATATGTACAGTTGTTGTAAAAGAATTTTCAGATTTTATGCAGAAAGGAAGTACTCATTCCCAAGTGAAATTTTTGGATAGTTTAGAGACAATATTTCCTCCCCTGAAAACTGCATTTTACTTATTTGAAGTATTTTATATGCATTCCATGTCTATGTTGCAAAAAAGTCCTTTTCCCTCTTGTACTTTACATCAAATTTGCCTAACAAGTTTTGCTGTCTCTGTGGCTGCTTTCAATGGCTCTAACAGAATGAGAAAAAGAATGGGAGACTTGAAGGAAGAACTTGAACTAAACAGTACTGAGAATATTTAAATGTTCAGATAATGCAGCACGCCTAAAAGATCCCCAGCTCCAATTTTCATTGAAAAGGACCATGTAGAAGCATATTAAATATTTTTCTAGATATATAAAGGCAGCTAAATCAGGTAAACTTTCACTCTTGTCCTTCCAACTTCAGCTGTAAGGTTGTAAAGGCCGCCAAAATAATTTTTAATGCAATTGTTGCTGCTCTAAAATAACAATTTTACTGTCAAGAAAAGGATAAATGCTTTCCATCGAAGGATCAGGTTACAGCTCACAGACCTCACTAGGAAGAGAATAGTGCCAGGAATTACTGCGGAAGTCAACCTGCAATTTCAAAGTCCATAAATAATGCAGCGAGAGAGTATATTTGGACAAGGAATTTATCAGCCATGGCTTCATCCGTATGCAGTGGTGGGGATGTCATTCTGACTCTTGCTGGTGGGGTATTTGTATCCTACTTGAGGATTTGCATATTGATGAGGTTAAGAGAACCCAGAACTGTGTTCCCAGGCATTACTTTTTTCAGCATTGTGCAGCTTGCATATGTGTTCTTGAAAAATAGTTAATAAATCAGAGGTAAAGAACCTTGAAGCCATGTAAAACTTGTCTGCAAAGAGCCACACTGAGCTGTCTTTCACCTTTCTGTGTTAGATCAGAAACAACCAAATGATGCAATTTATTTGTTGGAACAAGAACGTATGATCTTGCATATACCAAGATACTCAATATAAACTGATAAAAGATGAATCAAAGTAGACCACTGAGGCCAGATGTTTCACAAAACATGGTTTGATATACCAAGGAGCATAGAGAATGATTCTAAAATGCAGCCTTTGTAAATGAAAACCCATGTCCATGACATCCAGATTTAACTATTCTTGCAAGTGTCTTCTCCAGCATACACCCCCACTTAGCCTGCTACATCACCCACTCTAGGCCTATGTAATCTTTCTCTTCCCTAAAAGAAAATCTGGTAATTGGGCCTCCCTGGTGGCACAAAGGGTTCAGTCTCAGCACTATGAAGCTATCAGCAGCAACAGCAGCACAAGTTCAATCCCCAGCCAGGGAGCTGACCCACATGGCTGACCTCTCTTGTCTCGCCGGCTGCTCCCTCAGCAGTGTATTTCAGTCACTCCACCCATTCTGCTCCCCACTCTGTCTCTGGTGAATCCTCTCACCCCCAGCCTGCATCTCTGGCCTACACCCCAGCTCTTGTATAAATAAAATAAATCTTAAAAAAAGAAAAAATCTGGTAATTAAAATTATTGCTAGGTAATCTGAAGTAATTTAACATTCTAGCAAAATTAGAAAATAATCTTCCTGTGTAAAAGAAGTTTGGTTTATTTCTTAGGAAAACCCAAGAACTCTTATTTTAACAGAATGTAACACAGTATCCCTAAAGTGGAATAGTATTCCCACATTTACCACTTACCCCCTTTAGGCAAGTTTCTCTTTGTGGTAGAAGGATGCTAAATGTTGAGATGATTATCCCTTTTAAGAGTGTAAAGAATTTAAAAATTAACTTTTAAAGTCTTTGCAACTATTTCACTCATTCAATAAAAACAGTGCTTAATTTGCATAAATTCTAGAATTGAAGGTAAATAAAAACAAGAGACATATGGCCCCTGTGCAAAAGGAACACAGAATTAAGTGCAGAGAAGAGGTAGCCAGCTTAAAATTATGCAATTGAGGTTGGAATGAGTAAGAAAAATACAAGTCAAGAGCCATGGAGTTCTGAGGGGAAACTCCTTCAAAGAGAAGCATTTTTGCTTAACTGCAAACAAGTAGGTAGGTCAGTAAAGGCCTAGCTTAGTCTATTCAGTCTGCTATAACAAAAACACCAAAGATTGAGAAAAAAATGTCTGTGAAGCCACCCAAACTTCTGAGAGATTGGAAGTCTAAGATCAAGGTGACAGATTCAGTGTCTCGTGAGAGCCCCTTTTCTGGTTCAGAGACAACTGTCTTGTCTGTATTCACAAGGTGGAGGGGACAAGGGAGTTCTCTGGGGACTTTTATAAAAGCATTCATCCCATTTATAAAAGGATTCCCCATTCAGTGAACCCCCAAAGAGCTCACTTCCAAACATCACACTGGAGATTACATTTCAAACCATACATCTGAAGGGAGGGACACAACTGTTTAGTCCATGTAGAAGGATAATGCCTGTGTGGGACCAGTGACCAATATCATTTGGCTGCAGGAAGGAAGAGCAGAAGTGATGGTTCAAACCGGAGCTGTTGGCCAGGTTCATTTATTAAGCAGTTAACTGAAGATTTTATATTCAATTGTAGGGCTGCCAGAAACTAGCTAATAAAAATACAGGCCACCAATTAAATTTCAATTTCATATAAACATTTTTTACTCTAAGTATGTCCCATGCAACCATTAAATCCAAATGTAACAGGATCCTGCGATGCATCTGCCAGCCCTCCAATACCGTAGCTGTGAAGCTGGTGAGCACCGCAGAGTCCTCAGGCGTTGCAATTAGGGCAGTGACTCAGAAGCATGCTGTGGCGCCAGCCAGGTGCTGGTTAGAGGTGCAAAGGTATGTCAGGAAAGAAAAGCAGTCGGGATTATTAGAGTAGTAACAGCAGAATCAGTGAAAAGGGGAAATTTTGAGAGAAAAATCAACAGGGCCTGGTAATTGGGCAAAGGAGTTGGGAGGAGAAAGGAAACTGGGAACAGCCACCAGTGCAAGGCCTGAAGATCATGGAGCCACTGGCAGAAAGGAATCAGGAACTAAAGACATGAGATCCAAGAGAATGAGCTCAGTTGATGACATTTTGAATTTTAGGTACTGGAAAACCCTCAAAGGACAGATGTCCAGTGACTTTGGAGAAATGTCAGAGCAAGAGATAAAGATTTGAGCATTATCTGCTTAAAGGCGAGAGAGCCGCGGCCCCCTATTGCTTGCTCTCTTTAGGTTATAGTTAGCTTCTCCTTGACGTGATGTGGATTCATCTTATAAATAAAAGAGGTTTATGAAATTCCTGCTATGAGTGAGACCATCCGGTATTTTTCTTTTTCTTTCTGGCTTATTTTGCTGAGCATGATCCCTTCCAGCTCCATCCTAAATGAGGGACCAGGAACAAGACTAATTATAATAAAGTAAAAATCAAAATCAACAAGCGACTATAAAGCAGAGACACACTGGGTGTGGGGGAAGGGAGAGGTTAGAGTCAAACTAAGGTGGCAGGAGGGGGGATTGTATGGGGATTATAACCAAGAAGAAAATGCATGCATTGTGCAAAAATGAAAAATGTGAAAAATATATAAAATAAATTAGAAAAAAAGAGGTTTACACCATAATCAGTCTTTGTATTTCTTGTAATAATATAGCATTGATGATACTTTCAATGTTAACTCTCACTGAAAATAGTATCATGTAGAGGATCACTGAGTTTGGGGTTAAAGCAATTTAATCTCAAAAAGTCAACTTTTCTCTCGTCACACAACTTTTGAGCCTCTCTGCATCTTAGTTTTCTTACCTGCAGCACAGAGACCTACATGATGACGAGGAACAAATGAGCTTTTATAGATAAAAGATTTAACATAGTACCATCCACATTTTAGTTAATAAATGGTAGTTATTCTTTTGTCAAATTTCGTGTTTCTCACATGCAATTTGCAGCAACATGGATGGCGCTGGAAGGGATCATGCTCAGCGAAATAAGCCAAAAAGAAAAAGAAAAATACCGGATGGTCTCACTCATAGCAGGAATCTAGAAAACTTAAATAAGGGACCAGGAAAATGAATATAAGAAAGTGAAAATCAAAATCAACAAAAAACTATGAACCAGAGACACTTTTTGGGGGGTGGGGGGCGGGAGGGGAGGGATTGGGGTCAGAATGGGGCGTTTGCAATTGTATGGGGGAATATAAAAATAAAATTTATTATTTAAAAAAAAATTGTGTTTCTATTATATCAATTAAAAAAAAAAGCTAAATGTACTGAGATGTTCAGACTACTATACCAGGTAAAGAACTACTTATATTTGATATACTATATTTAAGAAAGTTAATCAGACCAAGATAAGGATATTCATGGACCAAGCAACTAGTAGAAAAGCAGAAATAGATCAATCGATTTCTCATTTGTACAAGTGGCTTTGATACTGAATATGCCACTTGCTCTGGCACCATGAAAATGTAGCAAGCACTATTCATGAATTACATCTCTGTCATTTCCAAAGTAAGCTAAGTAGAACAACTGATCTTGTCCTAAGGCTATTTTGGCACAAAATAGCTGCATTTTTAATAAAATTCTGGGGTGCATTTAACTGTAATATCAGACCCAAGGGGAAAGATATATTCGTCAGAGGCAGTTTTGAAAAGTCAGGTATACACATTTCCAGAAGAAACTAAATGCCCTAAAGGTTAGTTGAATTGAGCAACCCTGCACATTTTATTTCTAAACGTATTAAATTTTTTCAAAACCATGACATAACCACCTGGCATGGCCTGTTTACCCAAGCGAAAAACTTGCCCAAGTAATCTAGTGAAAAGAAAAAAAACAACAACAACAAATAACAGTGGCTTTCCTAATTGAGAAGTTCAGTAATTTGAAATTGAAGTGGAAAAGATTATTTTATAAACGCCCCAGGGACCCAATTTTCTCAAGGTTCCAAGAATTTCAATATGCCTTACTAATATCAGAATTTATCATTTCTTGCCTACATCAATTTTCTGATCATTTGCAGTTTAACCCATGTTGGAGAGGGGTTGGAGAGCAATGTCAAATCTGTCTTCCCAAACCTTACATTATGTCACACGTTCAAGGGTTCCCCCAACACCCCTCTCCCCCATGGAGTTTAAAACAAAGCCCCTCATTATCAGTACCTTGCCTCTTGCTTACTTGCTAAATCTCCCAATTACCTCTACACTGGACCACTTAAATAAATATACATTTTTACCAAAAAAAAAAAAAAAAAAAAAAAAAGTTGCTTTTCGGTTATGCTCACTCGGAGGAAGCAGAATTATTCCTGACTGTCACAGTAGACCTAGCTGATCCAGGTTCCCACTTACAAAGCTGTCCTGTTAAATACTGTCACAGGCAATTTAATGTAAACTGGGGTTTAAGAACACAGGCAACAGAGCCCAGCAACCTGGGTTCAAATTGTGGCTCTCCCATGATTTAGTTTCCCATCTAAAAAATCTGAGACCGTATTATACACCCCCTTAGTGGGGATTAAATGAGAGAAATGAGAGGAAGAGAGAGGTGTAATAGAATAGTAGAGTTCATGCCACTATCGTTTAGTAGTGCTCATTAACAAGTACCTTCTCTTTAAAGGGCACTCGGTGAAGATGATTAAACAATAAACTGTTAATTGCAGAACTGTCACCAGGCCTGTTCACTGAGGACTCTGCACAGCAGACTGGACTTAGGAATACTTTAGTGCTTTCTGAATGCTTCTGTGTTCTACATGGCCTCTCATTCTTAGCTGCCTTCTGTAGACAACTTCGTCTTCCTCTGTGATCTGTGGTTTGCTGCCTGTGCACCATCCCAGACCTACTGTGTATCAATGTCTATATTTAGGAATCTCAGTGAATCTTAAACATGCTCAAGTTTGAGATTCCATATTCTATGGGCTGAGAGATGGAAAGAGGAAATTCAAACTTTTAGCCAAAGGACTCACTTCTTATTGAAGTAGAATTAGAAAATTCAGCACCACTTTTGCTGAATTATTTGGCTTCTAATAGTTACATTAGGCTTAGTTTACCCAGGTTCCTTTAAATATTTGATTATTTGAAATGTAAACACCTAGAATTTAACAATCTAGCCTCCCTAGCTAATCTATTGTAGGTGCTCATCTAGGGAAGTAACCGCTTGGCTTTTAGAGTGATTTTTTTTTTTTTTAAATAGCTACAAACCTAATGCTTATGATATCTGGGATAAATGAAAGTTACCATTCCTAACTTCATAGCATAAATGATGTAGGAGGCTGAGGCTTTTCACAGAACACAGAAATTCAGGAAGCTTTATTTTTATATAGTTTCATTGGCATATTTATCTATCCTTATGCCAAAACCACAGACTTGATTACTGCAGCATTATAGTATATATTAAAATCAGGTAGCATTCATACTCCAACTTGGTTCCTCTTCAAAATTGTCTTTTCTTTTTAGATTCTCTGCATTTCTACATAAATTTTAGAATGAGTTTACATTCTCCATGGTAGGCTGAATAACGGCCCTCAAAGTTATGCAGGCTCTAATCCCTGGGACCCTGGAAATATTACTTTATATGGCAAAAGATACTTTGCAGAGGTGATTAAGTTGAGGATCTCAAGTGGGGAGACTGGCAGGGATTGTCCAGGTGTGCTATAAATACAAGTGCAAGTCTTATCACAGGCAGACAGAGGCTTAAGAAAGAATGAATCACTGCCATTTGCAGCAAAATGGAGGGAATTTAAGAGAAATACATGTAGCAAAACAACTCAGAATGACAAAAACAAACACTGGACATTTACATAGCAACAATTCGATAATTTAAAACACTTTCAAAACCTAGTGGACATCCATAAGCACTGTGAGGGCTCTGAGGATAAAGTGAAGAGGAAGCACAAAGGGAGGAAAGAGCAGCAGAGGGAGACTTGACTACAGAAAAGGGCAGCGCGACAATGAGACATATTGGTGTGATGTGGCCACAAGCTAAAGAATGCTGGGAACACACAGAAGCTGGTTGAAGCAAACAGGATAGCCCCCCGCCGCCTGGGTACCTCAAGGAGGAAGCAGACCTGCCAACACCTTGACTTCAGCTGATTAGACCCATTTCAGAGTTCAGGGCTCTAGTTGTAAAATATTAGGCTGTGTTGTTCTATTTTTTTTTTAAGATTTATTTATGCATGCAAGAACTGGGATATAGGCCAGAAGTGTGGGGGATGAGAAGATTCACCAGAGACAGAGTGGGGAGAACAGGCAGGTCTACTGAAATGCACTGCTGAAGGGAGCAGCGGACGAGTCAGGAGAGGTCTGCTGCACCATGTGGGTAGCTCCCTGGCTGGGGATCAAACTCGTGCTACAGTGGCTGCAGATAGTTTCATAGGTTGCGTCTAAAACCCTTGCACCACCAGGGAGGCCCTAAGCTGTGTTGTTCCAAACCATTATGCTCTTCATACATTGTTGCACCAGTATAGAAATCTTATATTGTATTTTTAAAGCCTATTTGGGGGTCTTATTGATTGAATCTATAGATCAATTGAGGAATAACTAACTCTTAGCTATACCAAAGTCTTCCAATCCTTGAATATAGTATTTCTCTCCATTCATGTATATCTTCACCATTTTTTTCTGAGCAAAGTTTCATCATTTTCTCTGTGTAGGTCACACACCTCTTTCACTCAGTTTCTAAGTATCTACTGTTTTGACGCAACTGTAAATAGAATCCCATCTTATTTTCCCCATTTATTGCAAATCTATAAAAATAGATTTTGTATTAACTGTATATACTAAAATCTAAAATTGTTTTCATGAGAGTTACTAGGTGAATTCAGGTTTAAAAGATCACAGAGAATTTCTTCCCCAACTTAACAAGAAAATCACGAATAATTTCAGCTCTCTGAAAATTGTGCCTTCTCATCTCTTTAAACCCACCCATCTGAAGTCCTTTCTGACAGTCCGTGATTCGGGTCTTATTGAGACAGAAGACGAGCAGCATCTTAGCAATTCTTAGGATGGGTTTATAAGAGTAGCTCTAAGCTTGATCCATGCAGGTCCAATTCAGAAAAGCCTTGGTGATTATATTTCAAGAGAGCTGCAAGTGAGTTGAGATGTTTGAAATGAGGTGGCTTCTCAGCAGTAAGGCACACTCTACCTGATCACCACTAATTTGTTACTGCCAATTACCCTGCATCTTGGGCTCTGTCTCAGGGAATGCTGGTGACATTTTTTTTCAGTCATGCATAACAAGCATTTCCAAAAGTTATTGTGCCTTAACACTGCTTTTTTCTCTGAAATCACAATAATGGGTAAGTACTGTGCTTCTTTCTCATTAAGCACACACTTTTCTTCAATTTCCACAGTTGGAAGATTGCTGTTTTTCTTCTTCTGCATTGTATTTTTTCTGCTAACAATTTAATGAATGAACTAGTGTGAAAGCTAATCTTAAACCATGAAAATGAAAGTGTACCTAGTCCCAGATTTTGAGCCATCTGAAATCGTTTAGTTTCATTTTTTCTTTTAGGATGCTAGGAGGATAAAGGAAAGTGAGGAGGAAGGTGGAGATAGATCTTACAAATAATGCAGCCTCAATTTCAAGCATCCATGCTTACAGCGTAAGGTCTTTCCTTTTTATATACACCTATTGAATTGATAATATCTGTCCTGTGAAAAAGACAGGAAAGTAGAGGCTTTGGAATACTGAGTTCCCTAATAGACTCAAGATTATCTAGCTAAGAAGGCGTAAAAGGTTTTCCAGCTGAGTTCCAGGGGTGCAAGGCAGCAAGACCAGTAGAAATCAGTTCCCCAAATTTTCACCAGAATTATTCAGTCCCTCTTTCAGTCCTTATCTGACTTCCTTTTGGAGACTAGCTGATCCTTTTGTCCAAAGTTCGCCATTTAATATGTACCAGTTATTACCTCCCAGTGTTTAGACCCATATGTGTGCATGAGCATTTGCCCCTGTCAATATTTCTCATGTGAGATTTATAAAGTAAAAAGAATTTATTTCCAAGTGGCCTATATATTCAGGCAAAGTGGATCAAAAACTAACAATACAATTAAGGCAGAGCTATAGTCAACTGAATGGGCTTTGAAAGAGATATTATTTCACCTTTATGTTGGCTGCCGGAATTATTAGGGATCAGGAAAGTAAGCACATCCCAAAGTCCCAAATCTGAGCGAGGAAGTAGTATTAAGCATTGAAAGAAGAGATACAGCCATCAAATACGTAAAATATTTTGAATATATATATAAGAAGTTGAAAATACATGTATTTTAGAACAGATATATATGAGCACTACATGGCTGTGAATTTCAAAAGGTACAAAACTGACATAGTGCAAATAAGTTTCTTTCCCTCTGCTGTCTCAAAGCCCTCAATTGCCCCTTCTGAAGACAACTGATATTGGCTTGTTTCTTCCATCTTTTGGGAATAAAAAGTCTTTAGAAAAATAAATCACTCAAGAATATGAAAGGGCTATTTGCAGCCACAGAGACTCTCTGAACTACACGCTTCACGGCATCTCACTGCTACACACACTGGTCACTGTGACTGGGGTCGGAGCTGCTGCTCTAATTGGGTCCCGTGCCCACCACTTGTGGTCAGTGGTGTGTTGTATTCTAGAAAGCCAGGCACCTCTGCAATGCACAATGGCCTTGATGGTGTCGCACTTCCCTTTATTCACAACTGTTCTTCAGATATGACAATGTTTTCATTTTATTTTAGCTTGCTTTTTCATAGTGAACTAAGATTCATACCCTGCTGGAAATTCATGCTTACTCCTTCAAAGCCCCTACTTCCTGGACCTCCCCTGGTGGCACAGGGGTTGAGCGCTGGGCTGCAAAGCTGCCTGCAGCCTCTGCAGCATCGGTTCAATCCCCGGCTGCCGGCGAGGGTCCCACATGGCGCGCAGACCTCTCCTGCCACGCCTGCTGCTCCCCTCAGCAGTGTACTTCGGTCCTTCTGCCTGTTCTGCTCCCCACTCTGGCTCTGGTGAATTCTCTCACCCTCCCGTGCTTCTGACTGTACCCAGTGCTTATATTAAAATAAATAAATAATAAATAAAAGCATAAAACAAAAGCCCCTACTTCCCTTATCTGCCTTCATTTAGAAACATCTTAATGGTCCTCCTTACCACGGCATTTAATGATCAGTCAGGAGACTGCAGTCAATTTCTAGGGTGCTTTTAAAGCTCGGATTGGCACCCCTAGCTGCTCTGTTGTTGCTATAAAGCAATGCAGGCTGACTGCTCTTCTCTGTGGACTTTTAGTTCAGCCTTTCTTGTTTCATTTGCTGAACTGCCTACCAATCTCATCACCACCAGAAATAAAACTTATTTTTCTCCATTTAATGCTCCCAAGTCTCTCCTTACCCATCTTCCCACTGACAAAAGGCATACTCCTTGAAGATATGGCTATTGATCATTAGCTGTCCTGGGGATACAGTTCTTCTGCGGGAAGAAATCATCATCCCTGGGTGTGAGCTGTGTTACAGGTGACACGCACACCCGAGGAGCTGATGTGTTCGCAGAGCCCAGGTGTCTCAGTGGCCACATCAAGTGGACCAGCTGGGTCTCTTTCAAACACAGAGGGACTTCAAGATTCAATCAACAGTAATGCTCCATACGTGAAGGCAAGGAGACAGAAATGAAAAAAGCAAACATTTATGGAGGCTCCGTGGGAGTGGTGCCCTGGTGGTTTGAGTGAAACAGACATCACTATCATCCACATCAACATAGTGAACCAAAATTCGAATCTAGGTAGCTAAGGAAAAATCTCCAGGCTACTGTATTTTTACTAATTACAAACCAATAAGTTGAAAATCAATTAAGTGGGCCAAACCCCATTTGTTTTTTTTAAACTGAATTACCTGGTTGATTAAAAATTTTAAACCAGCCAACTGCTTTTAATACTATTTTAAAATGACATCAGTGAGTTTCATCTTCGTGTGCGTTATGATAAGGGAGAGACAAACATAAGGCAGTGAAATTTACTTGTCCAAATTTTTGCCTAGATTTAACCAAAAAACTTAAAAGTTCCTAAGTCCATTTATCTTCTCTTTTGAGTAGACTAAAATAGTTTCAGTGATGAGAAGCCCAAAGAAAATCTTAAAGGCAATACTGAATTGAAATGACAACCTCAAATGATGAATAGGCATATTATTTCACTTAAAAAGAAAAGATTCAGAAATTTTAGGTTTGAGGTTTCTTTTTCAGAACGTCACTACCTTGCAGTTTGTTACTTTAAAAAAGTCCCAGAATAAACCCGAATCTTCCTTCCATGACAACCCTTAAAATTATTGGTTGATGAACGGCTCAGGTTGTCATAAGGTGATATCTAATTATGCACCACTGTTTCACTCATTATGTAGTGAAGTAACAGCACGGCACATTAGTTTGAGAACAGAGAAAGGAATGCCATTCACTAAGATATATGTTCCCCCTATTTCCTTTTCTCCTTCCCAAGTAAGTTTCAATCTATGCTCAGTTTAGCTCCACGATGGGGAAAAAATTCTCTTTACATCCTCGACTGCAGCAGCAAAGTATTTACTGCTACAAATGACCACTCGAAAGATTGTTTGAATTAGCTTTAAGAAAATTGCTCCCTATTGTCACAATTGCCATCAGTAAATGTTGGTAATTGTAGCTTTGTACAGATGGGCTTTCAGCAGCTTTAACCCATTCTAGACTGCGAGTCTGTCTATTGTAATCATTCAAAAAAATGACCCTTTGCTTTGTTACAGTACTGGCAGTAGTCAGAGAACTGTGGGTTTTCACTTGGTGGGTTGCCTAGTCTCATATGAATGAGAAAGAGACATTTGAATGGATAACAATGAGCCCCAAAATCTAACTTTGGCAAAATTCTCCCCTGTGGTGACAGAAAGCCTGCACATGAGGTGGGGGGTCCCGTCTGCTCTGCAAGATCAGCACAAACTTCCTTTTTGTCAATAACCACGCGAACAGCTTTGGGCAACCGTGTGCATACCCAGCGCTTGTGTGAGTTCAGGCTCCCAGATGCTAGAAGGCCAAGCTTCAGTTTCTGAAGCGTATGAAGATGATTGTCAACTTCTATAAACACCTCGTTCTTACATGTGGCATCACTGCCTCAACTACTCAGTGCCTCAAAGACAGGGCAGTTGGATACAGGGACTCTAAGTGTCAAGCTGTCCTCACCCACAGCACAAATCCTTCTTGGGCACTTACTATATCATAGCTGCCCTTCTATGCTCTGGGTACAGAAAATGATGCACAAATATAAGTGTTTATGCATGGAGCTCATGTTCCAGTAGAAGAAACAGACAAGTGCTGGTGAGGGGTGTTGCTGACGTGAAGAAGTTTTAGGAGAATGACTAATAGCACTAAGTAAAGGAAAAGTTCTAGGGCCGAGGGCTCAGGCAGGGGTGGAGCAGGAGAGGCATATGCCATTGGCTGAAGTGTCTGGAAAAGAGTCCCTGAAAATTTCAACCAAGACCTGCAGGGAGCAAGGGGATAAGAAGTGTGCCTAGCACTTCACTCCCTTGCAGCTGACAGCATCCAACGAAAAGTTCATGTTACTCTCCTGCAACACACGGACACTGTCCAGGTTGGATGGTGGCCTTCCCTTCTCCCAGACTGTTACAGTACTGCTAGATTCCCCGGCTGCTACAAATCACCACCGATTTCAACATGCCGTGGCAACATCAGAAGTCACATGCAAAAATATCTTGCCCATTGGCACTTCATTCTGCCCACAAAAAAAACAAATTCTTTAGAAGTCTACCTCATGAATCACTGACTCCAGCTGTACTTAATCAGTAATTCACCAGCCCTCCAAACACCATTAGAATTTATAGTCTCAACCACTAATTTAGCCACCACGTCTGATGAGCATATTGTGGCTACATATGGCTTTACCTCCAGACTTATATCACATTCTACCTCCAGACTTAAATCACATATGCCTAGATGCAAGAGCTACATTTTATTATTCTGTATCAACATAACACTTACAGCCGGTGGAATAAATAGTTCTGTGCTGTCAGGTAGATGTCATTGGGCCACCTATAACGTGGTACACATTTGAACATGCCTGGCAGTTTGTTAAAATCATATAAATGACTCATAATATGGAAAGGATGTCTCTATTAAATAAGTGACATCTAGATGCTAACAATCCCACACTCCAAGTGCAGTAAGATGAATATATCAATGGCCAATGCTACTTACTGTTGGAAACAGCTTCTATGCGAATTCTCATTTGTATTCACAGACTGCCTTTTCCTAAGCTCTTCTGCTACATAATTACAAAGTGACTTTATGCTTATTATTGTTGTGACAATAAATAACAGGACAATGGAAAGCAATAAACAAGCCTGTCATTGCCACAACCAGGAAACTCGACGCAGCACATGTATGTAGTCCAAGCCCCAAATGACTTCATTATGATGCGCGGTCCTGGGATCTCCTGTGTGCACATCACTGCCTTGGGCGGCAATGATGGACTATGGTGCTTGGGAAGAGACGGACCCATTTGTAAACAGGTTACAGGCAACCACTTGTGAGAAAAATCTCTTTTTTTAGGAAATATCTTATTTTCAAATGATGTTTTTGTTGACTCCTTATCAAATGATAGATCAAAAATTAAACTAGAAAGCAAAAGGCAAAGGCAAGGAAATAGCCTGGGAATTCACCGAGCACCTACCATGAGGAGGACACAATGAAAAGTATGTTTTCTTATCTGCAACCCCACGAGCTAGGCAGAAAGATCACAATGAAACACAATTCGACTTGAGAGCAGTCAGCTTCCAATGCCTCCATTTCCACAATGGGAGTCAGAGACCCAGCTCTATCAAGTGATCACGAAGGTCCTCAACAGGAAATGATGACAAAACAGTTTTTGCAATAATAGGTAAATCATTTTCTTTTTAGCTGTTGCTGACACTACCCTGATCATTTCTTCATTTTCTAACCTCTGACCAGAACAGAGATGAATATAGCAAATCGAATATTACCACATAATTTACCCATATCTATAAAGACTGCTCCTCAATCCCCAGCTATTTTGGGGGAACATTTTTATTTTCATTTCCCTTTGAATTGGAATGCCTTGTTTCCCTCTTCCCTTCATTTTCCAATCCATGCTACAGAAAACGCAGAGCATAAATGCACAGTGTCATCCCTGAAGGAAGAGTGACAGACAGCAAAGAAGGAAACCCAGATCTGTCAGCGTGCTAACTGGGTGCACATTTTGGACACTCATCTAGTAAAATCCCAAAGCAGCTGCAGAAAGAAATCAGAAATCAGCATAGTACAGCACAAAGGAGACTCCAGGTACCTCAGCCAGAGGTAAAGGGAAACCCCTCTTGCCTCAAGGCTTCTCCATTATCCCCCGACTCCCCTCTGCTCTTTCCTGTCCACTTAAGTCTACAACATCTCATAAATATCCCTTCATTAAATACAGTTTCTCAGATTAATCTGTCATATTCCTGTCAACAGTATATAGAAAGTCAAACTGCTGAAAGCAGATGGTCTAAAAGAAGTCTGAATAATGAATGTTAACTGGGCCCTAACAAGCAAGTGCTGTTTCACCCTATTTAGCGAGTCAATGCAGCTCAACGTTGGACACTTGTCTTTTAAGCTACAAGTATTAGGAAAAATACCAGCCCTCCGGCAGCTGCTGGCTTTCCATTTGGGGCACATATTAACCATCTCTGGGGTTACTGCACAGTGTAGAGTGGCTCATTCCTTGCTTCATGGCAGGAGCAGAGCAGTAAAAATACCAGGATCCTTGCAAAAATCTCACCATAAAGAAAAGATGATTTTAAACGTGATAGTTTGAAAATCTCTATTGTTGCATGCCGAATTACAACAAACCGAGGAGTTTGCAAAACACACGTTAATTATGACATGGTTTCCATGGCCCCTCAGGCCTGCCCTGAGCTCAGGGCATCACAAGGCTGACATGAGTGCCGCTGCGTGCAAGCACCCTCAGGTGGTGGGCAGAGAGCACTGCCTGCCAGCTTCAGACGGGCCTGGGCTGAAGCAATGACTGTTGGCCAAACACCCTGCCACCTGGGTCTGCAATGTGGCCACTTACTACCAAGCCAGTCAGGGCTTCTCTTTCAATCTGCTGCTCATCTGCTTAGATGAGATCACATATAAAGCACCCTAACCATAGGGACAGGGTTGCTGGAAGGTGACAATCCATCGCCTTTACTAATCTATTGGTTAAAGCAAATTACAGATTGTACCTATTTTCAAAAGTATAGGACAACACAAAGGTGTGAACACAAGGAAGTGAGAATATGGAGGGGGAGGAGTCACCTAGAGTCTGTACATCCAAGTGTTGACTCCAGACCAAGGAATCCTAGATTTAGGGGTTCCAGGTGGCTGTGCAGTTGGATTAGACGTGTGGCAAAGACTGAGTGGAGGGGGTTGTGGACAGTGCAGTATTGCATGATAGATGGAACGCCGTGTTTGTGCTTAGCAATCAACGCATTATGGTGAAGCTAACTTTCAGCCAGGAGGAACTTGGCCATCAACATAGTGCCATTGTATTAGTATACCTATATATCTATTAGTATATCTATTAGTATATATGTATATCTATATATTAGTATATCTATGTATTAATATATCTATCTGTATATATTAGTATATATACTATCAATACATGCAGTAAATATAGCGTATATACTGTATATAGTATATATATACTAGTATACTATATATACTACATTACATATACTATTATGTGTATACATATATACTTGTATGTACAGATATACTTATCAATGGAGAGATATTAATATGTGTACATCTTCTTAGATATATGAATTAAAATACAAAAGGCCATGAATTAACCTTCACCAATGCATATAATCCATCTATTCCACTTCTGGGTGTTTATCGGCAGGTACATGGTACAAGAAACACTAACATGAAAAGATGTGTACCCCCCCCCTTTGTTCATTGCACATCACATACAAGCCAGGATGTGAAAACAATCTAAGTGTCCAACAGTGAACGGATGGACAAAGACAGAGTGTATATGTATACCTGATGGGATACTACTAAGCTATTTTTAAAAGGAAATCTTGCCCTTTGCAACATCATGGGTAGACCTAAAGGGTATAATGCTGTTAAATAAGTCGCACAGAGAAAGGCCCTATGATTTCACTTATGTGTGGAATATAAACAAAGACAATGAATAAAAATTTTAAAAGACCCTTTTAGGCTCAGAAAACAGATTGGTGTTTACCAGAGGGGAAGGGGTCTGAGGTCTGGTTGAATGGGGAAAATTAGGGAAGTGGACAAATTGTATGGAGATGGATGAAAAAACTAGACTAGTGGTGGTGAACATGATGCTGAATTATGACTATGCCCCCAAAACTTATTTAATGTTATAAACCAAAGTTATCGCAATGAAAGTAACTGAATGGCACATTCCTTAGAATTAACAATATCACAAAGAAATAAAAGCTTCAGAATAAAAAAAAAAAAAACATGACTTCAAGCCAAATGAAAATGAAACTCCAAGTGAGTCCTGTATGTCAGTTGTGTTACCAAGAGAGCACTTGGCTGAGTCTGAGAAACATGCATAGTTTAGGATTATAATTGTACAACTGTACTTGCTGAGGCTGTATATGTTCAGTCATATAAGAAAAAATACTAAATTTCCCTCATCATTTATCACCTTAAATTTATGGTCATTCCTTGACTCAGTAGACCATGAAAATATTGTTAACATTTCTGATCAGATCCCATTTTTAAAATACCTCCCCAAGAGATAGAAAAAAAAGACTTTTGGAAAATGAAATTCTCAACCTCAAACCTGTGTTTTATCCCCTTCCTTTTATTATTCCTAGGCAATAAGAATCAGATTTTAGGTAAAACAACTCTATGCTCTCTTTATAAGAGAAATTGAGAGTCTTTGTGTTATCACATCCTAGGGGGTGGCCTTAATAAGCTAGAAACTAGCTGGCCTTTTTTTCCCCCCAGAAACAGCTTGTTATCAATTAGGTTAATGCCAAATCATGTCTGCACTCCCTGCTCAGGAGAACAGTATTAGCAGCCCCTAGAAGACAGTCAAGATACAGCACATTTAAAATCAGATATTCCACAGGAACCACACCAGGACAGGTACTATCTTTTCAAAACTGTTTAAATCAGTCCCTTCTCATTCACTCCTTCTGCTAACTTCTGGATCTTTAGACGAATTATTGAAACATTTGCACGTGCCTAAAGTTACTTGTGGAAGCAAATTCATAGTATTGATATCCCCTCACCTTGCAGCATAAAAATCAGTGATTCTTCATTGAGACAGTACAAAAACACAGTCCTGAATTTTAATAAATGATCAACATCTCAGTACACAGTTGGAATAATGAAAGTGTCCAAGTCTTTTTTCTCCCTGAGTCTCCTTTTAAGCAACCACAAAATGCATTCAGACACTACCAGCACCTTCAACTTTAATTCATCTTGTCCAGAATTATTTGAACCATTTGCTATTTGATAGGCACAGAACAGGTTTCTGTTTTGCAAATCTGGAGAGTAAGTACTCTAGTTTCCACATAGACCTGGGCTCAAACCCCACCTCAGTCACCTTGACCCAATTCATCTACTTCTTTGATCCCAGTTTCATCTGAGTATATACCTTGCAATATACTCAATGAATGTGCATTGTACATACAAAGCACCATTAAGAACACCAAAAAAATGAAAATGGACTCATTACTTAGTCTCCTAGAGAAATGATATCCAAGAACAATAATTAAAATAGCATGCCCTTAGTTTTTATTGAGGTCAAAAATAAGAACCATCTATTTAAAGAATATTACATAATTTTTGGCAAAACTATCATTTTAAAGACACTACAGATAACCTTAAAAGATTGTAATAATTTTCCTTCTCTGTTCTATGATTACCCAGAAAGTTCTAAGCAGTTCATTTCATTTCCCCTTGGCGCCTGGCTCAGAGCACCAAGTCGCTTCCCTGAAGAGACCGCTTCATTGCATTCACACAGCCCAACCTCAGGTGCTGCAGAAGACATGGGAACCATCTGAACGTTACCCCAGCAATCACACTTATTAGCAGTTCTAAGTCCTGTTTATCATGTTAAAGGACATTTGTTTCACAATCACTTGAGAAATGAATAGACTGTTAAGAATTACATTTTGGTGCTGTTAAGTGTCGCTTATCAAATCTCTTCATACATTTTGACATCCCAATTCAGTTATGGATACACTGCTGAAAACTGGTTGTTAGCAAAACTGCTAACAAATCACATCACTCGGCGTTTGCAAGAAATCCATTCTTTCCTTATGAAAGAATAAGATTTCTATAGCGAATCTGCCTTTATTTTTGGTATTTTCTTTTACTCAATATAAACCTAGCTTTTATTTTTTTAAACTGTAGGTTAATCCATATCATTGACTGTTTTAAGCTGTAAGTTTAATTCCATCATTATAAATTTGTACAGTAGATAAAAGTAAAGATTCAGAACATACAACATCAGGACAATTCTAGGCTTTCTTAGCAGTTAAGACTTCTTTTCAAACAAAGCCAGCCCTCAGACTAACATTCCTTCTCAATATTCTTAAGTTTAATATAACAAAGCACTTGTTATTTTGAATATTTTTTCATTAAAATACCAAACAGTGATTCTCATGAAAACCAGAGTATCAGGAATATTTTCCAGACCAAACATGCCAGTGGGCTGTACTGTATTAGCTTTCCTATTGCTGGCCTAACAAAACACCATAAACTCAGTGGTATAAGACAAAAAGTAATTATTAGCTTACAGTTGTGGTGCTCAGAGGTTCAAACCGAGTCGGCGGGGTTGTTTTCCTTCCGGAGGGTCTAGGAGAGAGACTTTTCTTGATGTTCCCAGTATCTAGACGCCGTTTGCTTCCACTGCTCTCAGCCCATCTGTCCTTCATCTTCAAAGTAAGCAACGTAGCCCTGGCTTTCCTGGCACCCCCTCCTCTATAAAGATCCCTTGATTGCACTGGGTCCACCTGGAAAACCCACATGGCCACCTCATCTCACACGCCTTAAAATCATCCCAGCTGCAGAGTCCCTTTTGCCATACAAGGTAATATCTTCACAGGTTCTGGCAATTTGGGGCCCATGATTCTGTTTACCAGTTACTGCACAGAGCTGAGAGTCGTGCACGCATGGATGAGGGAGCTGTGCAGTAGTAAAGATTTCCAGGGAATCTAAAATTCACCCTCTTCCCCCAAGCCTCTCCCCACTAAAGCCACTGAGAGAAAAGTATGTTTGTAACTTCTTGATTCAAAATTTAGATGAAGTGCTTTATTTGCTACTTATAAAAATAAAAGTGATCTTTGTTATGGAAACTTCCAGAAGCACGATTGGGAATGGTACCTACAGGGTAAGTGAAGATTATTCGGGCTTTTCCACTGCTGGCCTCTCTGGCTATCACCCCGGTCTTGAATGCAGGAGGTGCTTGGGAGGTGGGCTCGGGGTAGGCAGGCCTGATGGTGGACACCTGGAGTGTGGTGTGGGCATGTGTAAGAGGGCACACCTGAGCCTGGAGGCTGAGCATGTAAGTGGGGCAGAGGGTGGTGTGGGAGCGCAGAGAAAGCGGCAGAGATCTGCTACGAGAGTAAGAGAGAATGCCAGAGACCCCAGAGAGAGTAAAGATTAAGGGGCGGGTGGGGGGGGGGGGCCTGCCTGCCCTGTGCCTGGTTGCCGCATTACAGTTGATGTAGACAGATCATTAAAGCCTGTAAAAGCCAATCCAGGACTCTCCTTTACCTGGATCCATAGAGAACCTGCTCTGGGCCTTCCTGCCACTACAATACCCACTGAATGCCTGTGACCGTCATGTTCCTTCTGAGATCTAGAACAAATCCAAAGAAGTCATCATTAAAAGGAAAATTAGGTGAGATCAGTATCTACATATCAGATCCTATAGCTTTCTTGCCAGTGTCCCGAGTACACAGTACACATTAGAATGTCTTCTTTGGCAAGTAAATGGTATAAAAAGAAACAAAACCTGATGGAAACACAGTGAGGTTCTTATCCCCATGTTCTAGAAGCTCTATTATTCTTAGCCTTTCCTTAATGCAAAGAAGAGAAATTAAATAAATACAAGAATATTTCTGAAAATTGGTGAGTGAGATAATGATAAACAGAAAGACATAATAAGGTCATAATATTCCATTTGAAAAAATGTAAAAATCAGCCTGTATAGAAATAGCTTCTCAAGAAATCTTAAAACTTCAGGATAACGTATGCTTTTCCAAACATTTCAGTATTCATTGTCTGATTCAAACTATATTTATCCATCCTAAAAAAAAAAAGTCAAAAGGAAGATAATGATTTTCCATTATATACAAGGGAAATCATTGATATCAGAAAGGATATGGTAGCAATTTAAAAGTTGAATATTCTGGAGGAAAACTATAATTATATGATTTTGGTTTTGATAATTACAAAAAAATAGTCAAAAAGAGATAAAGAGGGGCTTCCCCTGAGTCAAAAACTATCTTCATGAGATACTCTGAGTACAGTTCTGCTTTGAGTACAGAGATTTGTAATCTACGGTCTCTCATTTTAAAGATGGTAAATTGTCAAAGTAATATTACAATAATGTAATATTAGGTGAAGGATGAAGTAATCCAACAGCAAACACAGGGGAAGTGGAATTATGTCTTTAAAACCTACTCATTGGGAATGCAATTTACTTTATGGCTGAGTCCTTACTATGAGGCAGAAACTACTCCATGAGCAGTGAAGAATATAAAGGGGTCCCCACTCTCCTGAAACTTAGATCCTCTGAGAGAATAACCATAAATAAAAACACATAATTGTGAGAACATCATAAGTGTTAATAAAAATAATGTAGATTTAAAAAAAGAGTGATGGGAAAGTTGAATTCATGTGAGTGTTAGGGTTTTCCAGAGAGAAATTTATGCAGAAGACATTAATCATCACTGATGATCTGTTTGGTTAAGACTTGACTTTTACTCTCTGGAGCTTATGTTTACTGCATGGTATTTTTGTTGGTGTTTTTTTATAATTTATTTCCTTTCCAGTTGAGGAAATTTTAGGTCTTCAGAAATTGGTTCCAATCCATTAAGATTAAAAGTGATCAATGGTCTTGCTCCTGAGAGTGTCACAATCATTTAAGGGAAATCTCAGTTCTACTACTGCCCGGTTAACAGCTCATCGTTGAATTGTGTGCCTTGAATTCTGTGGAATGAAAAAAGTCAATGACTCCCAATAGGGTAAGCTAGAGGCGCTAATGGAAATGATACCTGAATTTCAGTTCTCTCCAATCAGCTGTCTGCCAACTATGCAACTCAGCTGCTTTTTTTAAAAAGATTAATTTTTTATTTATACAATAGCTGGGGTATAGGCCAGAGGCGCGAGAGGGTGACAAGATTCACCAGAGACAGAGCAGGAAGCAGAACAGGCAGACGAACCAAAGGCACTGCTGAGGGGAGCAGCGGGCGCGACAGGAGAGGTCTGCCGTGCCATGTGAGAATCTACCTGGCCGGCCGGGAATCAAACCCATGCTGCAGAGGCTGCAGACAGCTTCACAGCACTGTGCTCAACCCACTGTGCCACCAGAGAGGCCCCAACTCAGCTGTTTTAAGAAACCTCAGAAGACATAAATTTCACAAAGGGGAAGCTCAGAGTATTTCTCAAAAGGGAGTATTTTCCTTTGGAGCTGTATCAATAGCACTCTATCTGGAAATTTGCAAACATAAAGGTCTTGATCAAATTTCAAATAGAATTGTCATGGTCACTTTGTGGTCCAGTATTTTTCTTCCTATTTTAGGATCTTGTTTAATCTACGTAGGTATCACATCATGGAAGAAAAGGATTTTCTTTCATCTACTTTATAAGATTCTTTAATATAACAAATATTCAGCTGAGATTATTTTGTCCTTATTTCACATTTTGTTTTGCTTTGACCTACTCACACTAAATCCAACAAACTCTTCTATCTATACATGCTTAGGTTTCCATTCTAAACACACAAATTCTATCCAAAAGTGACATGTTCCTAACCTCAGTAACTGGTTTACGTTAAGATACTAACGTAAAAGCAGATAGAAAGAGGTCCCCTCACCAAAGTGTTCTAGAAGGGCACATTCTTATAGAATGTTGCAGTCTGCCAGTTCAGGAAAGGTTTATCATATGCACAGTTATCTTAAAATATAGCAATGAAAAGTAGTTAAAGCTCAAAATTTTACTAGGATGATTCTCTTAATTTTCATATTAATTGAATTCATGTGCATGAAGAGATCAAGCCATTGCAAGCTTTGGTAGTATATCAAAAAGTGAATTAGGCGCAGTTTGATTTGTTCTATAAGAGTTTTATTTTCCATCTTTCATGACCAGTTAGCTATCAATAATCCCCATATCTCTCTCCACAAGGACCTTCTATTCTGGACTGCAGTTCAGGGTTCCCTTCACTGCTAACGCTGGTCAACCCATTCTCCAGGGAAAATAAATAATAGAACAAAGAGGGTAAAAAGATAAAATTCCAGGAAATATTGCCAAATTATGCCACTAAGGAACAAAGGCAATTGGACTAGTAGAGGTGAGATTCAGATATAATGATCTCATTCAAAATATGATCACATGAGTTTGAAATTAGAGTTCATTTCTAGAACCAAATAACACAATTAACTAATCATTTCTCTTTTTCTTATTATTTTAACCACTTTCAGACAGATCAGTGGTTCTTAACCAGGGGAAAATTTGCCCTATAGGAAACATTTGGCAGTCTGGAGATAATGCAGTAATCAGAACTTCCAGGGTCTGATTGGGACCAAGTAATGGCCATCATGTTGCATTTACAATAGTCCCCATAGCAAAGGCTTATCAGTTCAAATTGAAAAAAAAAAACAAAAAAAAAAACTAAGAAACTGTAACATAGCTCTTCTCAAAACTGAGGTCATTTGACCTTATTTCTTAAAGTGAAGTATCCCACCATTATGTGGTGGAAATAACAGAAAAATCGGAAGGTGCTGAGCACAGGGTGGGCTATCATCAGCTCACTGGGTGAGCTGAAATCACAAGAGAGATGAGAACTGAGGGACAGGGAAGGGTCTCCAGGAACACCAGCCTCTAAAGGTTTAAGAGCAGAATGAGCCTGTCTAGAAACAGAAATTATTAAAAACACAGAATCAAAAAGCAAGAAAGAAATTTCAAAAGAAGTGGTAAGATTCAATGAGGCAAGAACTTTAAAATGTGTGTCTGCTTTGATAAAGAATTTGAATATATAAGTGAGAGACAATAACTAACAGAACAAAACCCCAAAGCTCTTGTATATAGGTTTCTTGTGCTTTCTGCATAATTAACTTTACAAAAATTGAGGAAGACAGATTATTCCAAAAGCAAAATTTCTGAATTATTACATTTGTCTTTCTTTAAATGTTAGCACTCTAATTCAAATTTTTACCCCTTTTTTCGGTTAAGGCTAATTTTTTTTGTAATTGCTTTATAACACTGTCTATGATTCAGAGGTAGATGTTCACACATAGTCAAATGTCTGTTACCACACCACACCCACCACAAATGCAGCCACAGTCCTCCACCAGAGTCTACCGGACCCTCCCAACTTTCGCCTTTTATTTGTAGTTCCACAAAAAGCATGTGGCTTAGAACTCATTGTTGGTTCTTGATTATGCGCTAGATAAATTCTTGATAACACAATAGATAAATTCCTTACTGAACTGAGTGTTCATTGTCTTCCACAGTCTATATCCCTAAACTGCTTTTCAAACCAGTGCCTAATTAGCAATGGACCCACCACTCTGGAAATAGCTGATCATTGTTTCTTAAATACTCCTTTCAAGTCACAATGTCTTTCCACATCTTAACAATGAACCTGATCAAAGAAAATGACAAAAAAGACTGAGCGATCTTCCAAACACCTACCTGTGCCAAGGGTTATGCTAAATATTCAAATGGACCAGTAGAACGAGACAAATATGTAAGCCAACAACTGCCACCCAACAATCACCATGTAGGCAGCACTAAAGTAGAAACAAGTAAAAGGAGCAAAGAAGAGATAAAGAATCACTTTTATATACCTTTTGAAACACTATATTTAAATATAAGAACTGGAGAAGAACTATTCAATACCTGCTGGAGAAAGACAATGGGTTTAGTTATGGTGTTTCCAACAATAAAGGAACTTGTTTTCAATATTTTGTGCTTAGCCTTGCACTTCTAACTTGAACCTTAACTTGTACATTTGTAGTTTTATTAATTTTAAAAAGCTTTTTGTTTACATTGGTTTCCTCTCATCTTAAGAAAATAGGTAGCAAGGCTAGCTTCAGATTCAAAAACCTGGATTTGGTCTAACACAAATTTTGAAAGACGGGCCAAACTTACAGGCTAAATGATCTTTATAAAGTAATTGGGAAAAACGAATCTCTCCTGGGAGGGAAGCCTTGGGAAACTCTTGCAGTCAGAGGCTGTCTGTCCACTGAGAGTGGAAAAAAAATCAACGTGTATCTTTCTCTATTTGCAGCACGCTGACTGACGGTGCCCCCCTCCACCAATGAGCTACATCAAGTGTGAAAATAACCCTGGGACCGTGGGAGACATATCATTAGCAGGGAAAATATATATCTTTGCTGCAGCTCAAGGAGATGCAGCCCATTTAAATGAAGATAAAGAGGGCCAAACAAAAGAATTACAGTAGAAAATTTGTGGCTGGACTATCAGTGGAGGAGACATAATGCTACCCTTTATCATGACTTGTCACGCCAGTGACAGACTATAAAACTCCTACTGCTCCACAAGTCTGTATTCGTCATTTTCTAAGCCAACTTTTGCTTTGGCAGGTGCTTGGCATGTTTTAGATGTATGATTTATTGCCTCATTTAATCAAGACTGTGGAGGAAACAATGATCTATTTTTTTTTTTTTGTAAATTATAAACGAGGCACCTCTTATTCTTATGACAGATGTGATATGTGCATATATGTACCTGTGTGTGCGAGTGTGTGTGTGTGTGTGTTCTCCAAGGAATGCCATTTATTTATTGCTTGGTAAGAAATTTAAATGATAATTTCTATTCCTCCTGCCTGCTCAAAAAAGAGAAATTTATGCAGCAGTGTAGAATATAAATGCAGTCATCCTGCATCAGGGTTTTCTGCTTTTTATTGTCATGGAAAAACCAGCCCAAGCAGATTCCAATACTAATAAATGACCCCGCTATGTCGGTTATTGGCAATTTCAAGACCGTATCACTTCATTTGGCTTCCCATTTTGCAAATATATTTTACATTCTTTTAGACATTTCTTCTAAATTTGGGGGAGAAGCTCTGCCTTGACAGTGAAGGGGAACCCAGCACTCAGCGAGTAAGCAAAATTTCCTGGAAAGTGTTACCCATTTGAAAATGGCTCCTCGGCACATTGATTAAGTTGAAATGAAGTGCATATAGTAAATGCTAGGTTGTTGTCTCACCTAGGGAGAAAAAGCATTTTTTAGAGTTCAGTGGTAAATAGGCAATTCATTTTGACATAACGAGCAAAAGTGATGTTAACAGCCAGAGGTCACAGAAAGCAGAGATGGAGAAGACCTATTAGATCATTTTCTCCATTCCCGAGAGAAGAGGGACAAATTATATTTCATAGTGCTGGGTCCAGTTTAGCTTTCAATTACTCAAGCAAGGGGCTTTCACCACTGCAGACTTTTTCCAGAACCTATATCTTGCTTCATGACCCCCGCCTCCCTGGATATATCAACCAAGTATGAATCTTGGTCAGAATTAACCTGCAGGTGACCACAAAAGTACTCTATCCTCACAATTAGACCCAAATGCTTCAGAACCCATTTTCTCTTCTCTGTCAGTGAACTTCGAAATCATTTCCTTGATAATGACTCGCTTTGTCCTTTCCAGCTCTACTTCCAATTCAGTTTTTCTCATCCCATGCCTTCTACTCTCCATCTACACAAGAGCTGTGCCTTGGCAGAGGGAGTCCCCTCTGAAACAAAGCCCCTGCCAGTTTCCAAAGGTAGATGGTCATGGTCTCTGGGGCACTGCTATTTGCACAGAGCCCCATGAACACTGAGAGTGAATGCACAGAAGGGGTAGCAAGTAGGGGGAGATGCAGTATAGCCATCTAAATGGCTCCTTCACAAAATCCTGCTGAAAAACGAACTAGACGAAGTGGAGAGAAGCTGGAGGAGAGCATGGTTGAAGGTCTGCTTGCTAAGAAGAGGGCTGGCTAGCACAACATTTTGGTTTAAAAGTGGAGTGAGTCTGTAGAAAAACCAAAGGTGAGGATGCCGGGAAGAGATGGGGCACCTTGCAGAGGCCATGTTGTCAGGAAGATCATAAGGAAGGGGGCCAAGTGCACAGAGGACAGGGTGGAACCCTGGGGGTGCAGAGAGTTCATCCTGTTTACCAGGAGAGACGAGAGATCCTATGAGAGGTGGTGGTGGTTTGGTGGCATGAGAGAGAGCTCCAGTTCTTTTCAATAGCGAATGGATCGTATGGCCAAGGATGAGTTCTCTTCCCCATGCCAAATACTTACACATCCTAGCAAGTGACACAGAGCTTTGTCTCTTCCAAAGAGATGAATTGTTATAGCCTTTTCACTTAAACACTCATTCTCTATGACGTATTAGTTCCAGCTCTTGGAATCCCTTCTATGGAAAATTATAAAGAAACACTCAAGAAAGTTTCATTCTCTATTATTTCTGAGGGTAACTACAGTCATGTAAACAACTTAAATCAACAATAAGGAAAAAAATATGGCACATTTAAAATGTAATATTTCATGATATTAACCTGAACAATTTTAATATTAGATTTAAAAGAACACATAGGGTCTAAATATAAGCACCAATAAAGGAAAACATGGACAGCGATTGACTTTTTCAGCTTCATTGAGGTATAGTAGAGAAAACTAAGATGTTTAAAGTGTCCAGTACGATGATGGGTACATTGAATTACCACATCACCTCCAATGTTTGCCTCTGGGGAGCGGAGTGGGTGGTTAGGAGGAGAGAACATGTAAGTTCCAGCTGCTTAGCAAATTTCAGTTATACAGTTACTATCAACTATCATCACTGTGTTGTCATTAAACCCTCAGACCTTATTCATCTAACTACAACTTTGCTCCTTTTACCCTTCTGTCCCTATTAGTCCCTCACCCTCTGCCCTAGGCCCTGGCAACCTAATTTCTACTCTCCGTTCCTATGACTGCCACTTTTTTTTTTTTAAGAGTCCACATTTACATGATAGATCCAATATTTGTCTTTCTCTGGTTTATTAGCAATGACTGACATTGGTAGTAAAATTTAGTGTTTTTTTTTCCCCTTCCTTCCCACCTGCCTAAGTTTTCTAGGTCTTCTGTAATAATTACACATTGTTTTTGTATCTAATTCTCTATATTAAATTTCCTTATACTTGAAATGGTACAATTGGGTTTGAGGGTTTTTTCCTCCTAAAATATAATCCTTGACATTTATTGGGTACTTAACAATATTTCCAGGACTATTTTACTGCAGGATCTTAGGCCAACTTAACTTTCCTGACCTTCACTTTCCTCATTTGTAAATGAGTATAATTTTTCTCATCAGTAAAATGAGGACCTAATAAATCAATATATGACTATGTCTTAATATAATGCTTAGAAATATTACAAGCACTCAATATAGATATCATTATTGTCATTTACTATTCTATTGTTATAATGTCCACATATTGTCATATTATCTTTTTGGTTCTTTTCATTCAAGAATATGAGATGCATTTTTGTTCCTCTTAACATGTTATTTTTAAAATTTGAAACCAATTTGAAGACAATATCTTATATGAACCTTTCCTTTTCATTCTTTAATAGCATCATCAAGAAATGGAGCAATTCCATGAGAGACATACCTTTAGCAGGTCAATTTTCCTCAACAAGGGCAGACAGCCCATTTCCTGCATGCCTCCTTCTATACTGCAGTACAAGAATATTAAGAGAACTCAGAGTTTCTGTAGCCTTGGGAACAGGACCAATTCCCAGACATTTAATTTAGTTCTGGTCTCATCTAAATTGAAATTTTGACAAAGCATTTTTCTCACACTAACTGTTCGGAGGAATTCTTTCCAATTTGTCTTTATTTATTGTGAAGTCAAGCCAAACCCCAGAGGTCTTTATGGCTGTTTGGCAGTTATAGGTGACATTATTCAATCACTATACACATGCTAATTTGAGATTAAGGTACTGAGAACTCTACCCATGTGGCATTCCACCTAGCAACTCAACTTGATGTTTCTAAAGAAACTGGAGAAAACAAAATGGCTTTTAGCATGTATATTTGAATTAGACTAGTTTTTTTTTTTTTCCAACTGGAAAGAAACTTAGAATTGAAAGTAGTTTTGAAAGGGCAGATTTTATTGCTCCCTTTTAATATCTGTGCTGGTATATGGCATTTTAGAGTTTGCTTTGTTCTTGTTTTTTGTTCTACCTGAATTACATGCTTTTTCACTCACTGAAGATCAATTTCTCCCTTTTCTCAAATATCCTGGCTTTGGTTTTTCATCACCTTGAGTTTTCTAAAAATTGCGTAACTGAATTTATAAATCCCATAAAGTTCAGGGTGGATTCTATGAAGCTTGCTGATTTGATATATTCAATATTTGGGTTCAATGAGAGGCTGTGACTTCACCTTTCTAATAGCCTTGTAGATGTGGCTCACACTGCTACTGAAACACTTCTCTGAGAGAGGAGCATAGAATGGGTGCCATTTTCCCCACCCCCACTTCTACACAGTCACCTTGGATTACAAGTTCCAGTGTGCCATGAACTGAACCCTTGAGCAAGGGGAACTACTGGGGGCAGAGGTGAGCATCCAGGTGGACTTGTATAAAATGGCAGGAAGACAGAGCTGGCTGTCTCTTTCTTTTTTACCTTCACCTTCACCTCGTGCAAGATGATTTGAAGGAGAGACATGGAGGAGAGACATGTCAGGGAGAGGCTGCTCCTGGTTCTTGGCAGAGACTATCGCCACCATTATTTTGACTTCATGTTGGATTATGTGCTATATTTTGCATTTTCTCTTTCCTTCTATCCAAGTTCTCTGGGATCTGCCTAACACCTTTCTTGTGGTGCCCTTCCAGAAGATACCTTAGACTTGTGGCAAGCTTTCAGGCCTCAGCAGCCCTGCTTAGGCCAAGCCTATTTCACTGGGCCTTTGCCCATTAGGGGATGGGTAATTTTTACAGTTTCATTGGAAATGCCCTTTCTTGTTTCTCTCTTGATCTATGCACATTAATTTTATTAAAAATGTGTATTACTAAGAGTCTGCTTCCTTTGCCTTTGTGCACACAGATGGACAAATTCCTTTCAGAGTACACCTCTTAATAGTTTGGAGTACCTGGGTACCCCTTGGTCATGTGCTAACATTACCCAATAATAATTTAGGCCCACAGTTTTCATTTCTCATCCTCTTTTGCCTTTGCAAAATAATCTATAGGACATCATTAGTTATTTATATGGGAAAAACTTACTCTTAGTCCTAATTTCTAGAGATGGACATTAAGAGTCAGACTAGCTTAACAAAAGGCTACTTATTTAAACTATGAATATATGTGCAGGCACAAGTAAATCAAAAATTAACAGTTGCATTAATGTTAGAATACTAAAAAATTGCTTTAAAAATCACCAGTGTTCAACAAAAGACATTAATAAGTTTTTTAAGTAGCAAGGAAATTGTGAAATTTATAAAAGTGACTTCTAAGGATTTTAGAGGGTAAAACATGAATATACTGGATCTTTTGATGTTTCTTCTTTGATAATTTTTAAGTAGTTTCCCCTTCTATCTCAAGACATATTACCTTATAAAAATGAGTAATTTTGACAGCCTTGGAGATTAAGGAAATCATTAAAACATAAGGAAATGAGATTTCTTGGAAAGGGGGAAGATGATATTTAAAAGATGTATTGGTAAATATTGGACTGGGATTAAGATAATCATGTACAAATTATCATTTAGGTCCCTGATATAATTGATAATGAAGAGGGAAGGCTAAGAAAAGGCAACAGCCTGCAGTCCACACAACTAAGACTGAAGGAGGTAAGGTGTACAGAGAGGAATTGGCACAAATATTTTTAAGCCAGTGTTGTGAGCTTGATGATCACGAGGACATGTAGATTGGAACTAGGTTATTTTGAGGAAGGTGCTCTTAATGAATCTATATTGCAGAAAGGGAAAAGGCTTTTCTTACACTTCAGTCCTAAAACTTTGGTGTCTGTACTGTTTTGTTACTTTGGTAGCTGTTGAATTCTACATGGAAAATGCCATTTTCAGTACTCACTCTTCTTTCCTTATAGAATATTTGATAACTAGTAGATTAGGAAGAATCCTTTGGGGGACTTTTTTCCAAAGTCAAGAGGTCTCTTAGGGTGAGAAATATCTCAAGTTCTTTGTATAACTGATAAAGCTATAATTGATAAAAAAAAAAAAACAGCAGTTGTTTATCTTAGCCAAAAGAGGAGAATATTTGGTACACTGTGGGTTTCACAGTGATCTTGTTTTTGCTTCATTTTGCCATAGTCTCAGAGTGACCTTGTCAGATGCTGCTGACTTGTGAGGCTGTTATATCCAGCAGTAAAACAAGATGAACTAGCCATGAACAGCAGACCTATTCTCAGACATCGGGGGTGGCTTTTGTTCTTTCTCAACTATATTTTTCAATCAGGATCCTCTCACTGAGACTGGTTGATGTGTTTCTTAAGTGTCCTTTAATCTTTAGGAGTCTCTTTCCATTTCTTTTCTTTCTTTTCTGGTAATTTATCTGTTGAAAAAAATCAAGACATTGGGTCTGGGGATCACCCATTGTTTAGATTTTGCTGATTACATCCCTGATATGCCTTTTAACATATTCTTCAATCCTTTATTTCTTATATGTTGGTAGTTAGATCTAAGAGCATGATCAAATTCAGAATCAATGCTTTTGGCAAGAATACAGTGCTTTTGGCAAGTGATATGGCCTTTATCAGGAGGCACATAATAGGTGGACACTAATTCCTTTTGTGATATTAGTAATTGTTGATGGCTTGATCCACTAGTTCATTAGAGGTTGCAAAAGGGTGATATTCTAATTCTGTTTTTAATATTAACTGGAAAGTATTTTGTCCATTTATTTAAGGTTCATGTCCCCAGCTATTTTGCAAATGACTTAAATTGCCTTGCATATTAAAAGAATGGAAAAAAAGGACATTCAGAGATAGGACCCAGTTGCAATCATAATAGAAGCAATTGAATATGGTTTCAGCAATTCTATTGCTTTCCTAGTTGAATATTTTGTGCTGTAGAGATAATGTGAAAATGTCTATATTTGAATGCTATCAAAAAAGACAGATTTAGTGTGGTCAACCAGGACACAAAAAGACTGACAAGTTTGGGCCTCCCTGGTGGCACAGGGGTTAAGACACAACCTATAAAGCAATCCGCAGCCACTGCAGCACGAGTTTGATTCCCGGCCGGCCAGGGAGAAACCCACATGGCAGGACAGATCTCTCCTGTCTCTCCCGCTGCTCCCCTCAGCAGTGTACTTCAGTCTGTCTGCCTGCTCTGTTCCCCACTCTGTCTCTGGTAAATCCTCTCACACACCCCCCCCCCATCTCTGGCCTGTAACCCAATTCTTGCATAAAAATAAATAAATCTTTAAAAATAAACAAATAATTAAAAGACATGAATCACCTGGTAAGATATTAAAAAAAAAAGACTGACATGTTTCAGGAATTCAGCTAGAGTCTTTAAAATCTATATTATTTCTCCTGCATAACGAGTTTAGAAAAGTTTCTAGAGGACCTACTATGTCGGGTTATCCTTAACATTGCCACTTTGGGTTAAAATATACATAGGTATCACGTATCCCAAGTAGATAAGAAACAGAAAAATATATTGTCTAATTGTGAAGTATTTCTTGTCACTGTGATAAAACCTTAAATTTCCCAGAATGCTGAGTTGCATTCAATAGTATATTCTTATCATATAAGGATTAACCTTAAAAGTTTAATATTTTTATATTTCTGTATATTTATAGCACATTTCCTTCCAGAACTTATAATTAGGACTCACTACTCTATATGATCAAAGGTCACGCTCTACGACATTCTGCCAGTACCAAAGTATAAACATCAAAGAAATTTCATCTCCATAGGTATGTACTGAAATACACAAATCCATATCTTGAGATAGATAGTGTCTCTTTGCCCCTCCTGCTCTCCCCTTGTGATGTAAATTGGGGGATTTTGTGGAAATGGAAGAACTGGGCAACAAATTATAGGGACTCAATATCAGCTGCTGAGCTAAAGGGCAAGCTGTTTGGCCTCCGGGAGTTCTCCACTGAGGTCACCCTGGCCATGGCTTGTAATGTTGATGGTCATGGACTGTCCCCTCGAGAGCAGTCCCTGAAGGGATTGCAGAAGTAGATTAGAAAACTGTTTAAAACTTCTACCACACTTTTCTGACATAGTAAACACAACTGATTGAATAGACTTATGTCTTTGATGAACTTACAGTGCTTCAAAGTCATTATTTTGACATCAGTGACAATCTTATAGACAGTGAACTGCAGAAGATTAGAGAGAGGCTGTATTGACCAAAGAAAATCCCCTGGAGTTTGCTTTTTGACTAAGCCTTTGATAGATGTGAGCTTTATTTTTATTTGACTCTTGCTTTCAAAACTGAGACAAAGCCCAAGGAAACAGTGAAATACAAACCATGAGAAAGATTTTTAGGAAAAATTGAAGTATTTGATAGGACTGTATCTGCTCTATCAGTAAAATTTCACAAGGGACATCATAGAATCATAGAACTAGAAGGAATAGAAGATCACCACATTCCCTTAACTTTATACCTGATGAAATGGGGTTGAAAGGGATCAAGTGATTATCAAAGGCCTGGGCCCAGCCAGCAACAGGTCTAGACCTCATGCCCTTGACTCCTGACTGTGCAAATCGTTAAGGTGTTATCTTTAGTGTTTAGTTGCTACCCTAAACACTAAACTCACTAATGAATGATATATTCTCCATAAAAGTTCACAGGGCATAAGTAAGATCCTTTAAAAAAGGGGAACAATACATTCAGAAACCTGCTAAAATTTAATATTCACAGTAGCAAGATACCACAATTTAATGTGAAAACAACCTTTCATTATTATTGTTGAAATTAAACCCTGGCAAAACCTGGGGTATTTGAAGTTGTGGCCACTCTTTCGGGTAATCAGGACATCATTCAGTGATTTTTTAACAGTAAAATATCCACTTACAGTGAAGGGCCACCAACCAAAAACATTATAATGGTTCTACAAATGAAATTGTTTTATAAAAATACTATAAATTCTCTCATTATTTAACATTAAATGAGTCAAAAGGACTTTTCAATGATACTACACTTGAATTAAAATAATATAAAATCATGTTTAAAATCATTTGAATAATATTTTAGAAATGAATCTAAAATCTGTTCATATAAAAGAACTACAAAATGCTTTTAATTTAAAGCCATTGCCACCATCCCCATAACTCCCTTGAATGAGTCTGATTTGCTAATTAGACTGATGAGACCTGTCTTCATTGTGAGTTATGGGTAATTAGATGTTACAACTGAACTGCTAAGAGAGAAGGGGCCCCTCACTAGGGCAGTCAACTGAATCATTACTGTGAGGCAAACCTGCCTAATTATCACCACAAAGTTCAACCTGGAGGAACTGACCTGAACATTTGGGGGACCCTAGTTAAGGTCAAACCCCTTTTACTTAGTAAATTCATATGGTACAATCCTGTTAGTACCTTGAAATGGGCTTTCATAAAAGAGAAAAAACAAAGATTCAGAAAATGTGCATAGAGGGGAAAGAAGCAGGTATAGATGGGCCCTTGAGTTCAAGAGAATTTTCTATAAACTAAATAGTGTGCAAGTCTATTTGAATCTCAAGACCACCACCCTCAGCCCGTACTCTGATTCTTGCTTTTGAATACCTGGGTGGGACTGTCTTCTAGACCCACTTCCTCGTATGCTGCCCAAGAGAATTACTCATCTCTTCCCAAGAGAGACCCCTTTGGTTCTTAGGAGTCTGTATGGAAAGAAGTGAAAGTGCCAGAACTGCCAAGATGGCACTCATTGAGTATATTTGACAAAAGAACCATGAAGTTTGAAGAATGAAGAAAAAGTCCTGTCTTACTTTGCTTAGCATAATCATCTCAAGGGCCATCCATGTTATTGCAAAAGGTCAAGATTTCATCTTTTTTTTAATGCCTGAGTAGTATTCTACTGTGTATATATACCTCACCTTGAAAAAGAGATGCTGAGTGATCTCACAAAATAAGTGACAAATTAAGAAACAACAAATGGACAAAAACAAAACAAAACCTTAAATGCTGGCAACAAAATGGTGGCAATTACTAGAGTAGATGGTGAAGGTAGAGGGGTCAACTGGATAGCGGTCAGTGGTAACTAAAACTTTGGCAGTGGGGTGTGTATTATAGATATTCCTGAAGCTATATTTCTGATACATAATATCATAAAACATCAATAAAGTAAAAGAAAAAAATGATTCTGGTGGATTTCACAGATATTCATGATCTATTTTCAGTTCCTAATAACTGTCGTAACACTTTCCGGGAGACAATACATTCTGTGGTACAAACAACCGATTTACAAATAGACTTAGAGAATTACTCTTGTTTGTAAATGGCTGTCACAGAGGATTTCAATGTCTGAATAAATTACAGTAAAGAGATTAGAAGGTTTTCTTAAGCGTTTATTTCTGTGGGAACTCCTATCAGGACCCAGAGTTTACAGACTGGCACACACACTGCTCTGGTATTGCTCACTCATCACTTAGTCCTTGCCTTTGACTGCACAGGGGGCGTGGGTCTCTGTTTTGTATCTTTAACAAGGGTAAAGCTCCAGTCTTATTCACAGTGATGCTATGTTGTAGAGTTCTTGGCATCTTCACAGATCACATGGAAAGAAGCAGGGGAGGAGTAAGCAAAAGGGAGATGGGCAGGAGGCAGAGATGGGGAAGCCAGCCTCCTGGCGTAGATAGTGAGAGCCCATATGTTCATATCTGTTTCTTACTGGCCAAAAGCTTTTTCTTTAAATTTCCAGTACAAAGAAGATGATAAATTATCAAAATCTCACTAGGAACTAGAAAATCCTATCTTTTTCATATTTCAGACTTACCATTCCAAAGCTTTTCTTCAGTTTCACAAGCATGTACTAAATATAAGTGACTTACTGGCATCTCCAATTATTTACTTACTGTTTATTGAACACTGAATACCCTCAGATCTCTAACCAAAACCTTAACCCTGCACCATACTGTAGGTGGGAAGTAAAATCCCCTAGCTTCCCTATTTTTGTAGGTGAAGAAATCAAGAATTAGAGAGTTCAAAGACATTGCTCTTCTATTCCACTGCTGAGACATCCCAACGGGCCTCTTCTGACTCGTGATCCTATAGCTACTGCTTTCTGTTGTCTACCTCCATCTCTCTCTTCATTTCAGGAAGAACAAAAATAGAGGGGCACTTATTTTGAGCCCCAAAAGCATATACAAATTTGTAGAACAATATGATCTCAATAAACATAGTATAAAACAAAAGAACATTCTCGTGAAAGATTCCACAGGTCTTCCTTTACAGTGACAATCAGAAAGTAAATATTCTTTAAATGCCCCATTTGTAAAATATAGTTAAAGGGCAGTCAAGAAAAAAAAAGGAAATTGAGAATTTTAAAAACACCATACTAATAAGAAGCAATAAGAAGAACAATATACGCTTATGTACAGAGGAAATCCAGTGCAGAGAAATTCTGACATCTGGTAAACTGGATAGCAGTGAAGGGTCATAAAAATCCTTCCATGAGTCCCTGTGACTATAGGAGGAGACTTAATAATAACATTGCCCTTGATTGCAGACATGCAGAGAAAGTTTGCAAGTGAAAACTACAGAGTACACTGCATACTAAGATTCTATTTCAAGAAACTCCAGTAAAGCCCTCATAATGCCTTCGATATGGAAGAATGAAAGCAGAGGATTCGGATTATACCAGTACATATCCCATGGAAAGCCAGTGGAAATGTTTTATTCTACTAAATAAGTTACCTGCTGTGATTCTATCCCCACTGTTTGCTTTTAATTAGAAGCAGACATACTTCTAAAGTTTTATTTTCCAATCTTAAGTAGCTAGGTTCCTAGTGAGTTGGTGGAAACTCACCTGCCTTCCCCTTTCTTTTCACAGTGAGTTGGCCCCTTCGCCATTTCAAATCTGAAACCAGATGCCAGCCTGGCTCACCAGCTTGCTGTTACTTTGTAGGGGGAGATGGTCTGCTTAGGTCTTGTTGACTTGATGCCACTTTTTTTCTTTCTTGTGGTTTTACATGCTTTATTTTCATCCCTGAGAACACAGCAAGGCTGCCAGAAAGGACCGGCAGGTGGGCGAGTTCCCACAACCCCATCAGGAAGCAGAGAGGAGAGATGCCACTCTGGAACACACGCAGCAGGGCTGGTGCTGGTGGCAGCCGGGCCACGGTGACCACGCGGTAGAGCGCTAATGTGTCAGCGTTCCGGGGCCAGGATTTGCAGTTTAGGAAGCACTTTGGAAAATATAAAGTATAAAATCTCAAAGCATAAAATCTTATTTGTATCTCCCCTCCAGATGAAGAGAAAAATGGACTTAAGCTTGTATCCGCCTTTCACACATTCTCGATCATCACCCCATGAACAAGTCCCCTGAAACTAATGCTTCGTGCTCTTTCTGTGCACTCTCTGCTTCCTTCCCAGAACACTTGAAGGAGAAGTTAGAAGAATATATGGCCCGGTTTTCCAAAGTGAGGATTGTCCGCACCAAGAAAAGGGAAGGACTGATTCGCACCCGACTCTTGGGGGCGTCGATGGCCAGAGGGGAAGTGCTGACCTTCCTGGACTCTCACTGCGAGGTCAATGTGAACTGGCTGCCGCCGCTCCTCAGTGAGTACACACCCCAGGACACACCCCAGTACACACCCCAATGGGGCCTGCTGGGGAGGGGTGGGCAGGGGCAGGCTGGGGACTGGCTCCCAGCAGAGGGAGCACGTGGCTTGCTTGTTGCAGTGACAGCAACGAAGGCTAGAGATCCCGTCCACAGTTTTTACATAGGAGCCATGAATTCTATTCTATCTTAACCACAGCTGAGGACAAACAGCTAAATGGAAAACTGCATTAAAATCGACATTTTAGATAATGCCAACTGCAATCTAGCTTCAGGACTGGAACGGTTTCAATTCTCTTAGAAGTTTCCTGTACTGCAGTTATAGTCACCGTGTAAAGAATAAAGTGGGGGAAACGTAAAGAATAAAGTGGGGGAAACACTACCTATAAGGACGGTAAGATTTCAATGCACACACACATAGTTTAACAATTATTATAGGGCTGTTAGGACCTAAAGAAAATTACTCAGCCCCAGATTACAGTTAAAACACCTTGACATTTTCTGAGATTCATAATGCCAGACCTCCTTTTCACTTCTGGCACCAGCCTGCAGCCCTCAGCATGTGATCCTATGCATTGACATAAACTGTCTTGCACATGGAGAGCTGCTATCCATCCGTCTCGAAGGCTCACAGTGGCTCTGACGCCTTGCACTTGAACCATTAGACACAAGAAAGAACTGGAGGCCTTTCGGCCTACAAAACATTCATGTGGTTCAATGCAAACTGAACTGTTTTGTTTTTTATTTCCCAGTAAAGTCAGATATAAAGTCCACTAGTGAATCAGACATAAACCAAAAGCCTAAAAAAAGCCAGGTGTTTCTTAAAGTTTTTGGTGCACCCATATTGTCTTTCTTTCTATTCTTCCAGATTTCATTAAATCAACTTTTATTGTAAATATATCCCTGGTCTTGGAACTAAAGCCAGTAGCAACTGCTTCCATAATACTTGCCTGAGAAAGAATGATTTGCTATTGATGATTGTGTAGGATTTCAGCTTGAACCAGCAAAGCTCCATTAGTTAAAGATGGGGGAGGGGGGAGGGGGGAGAAATCGGGTGGCTCAATTGAAACTGCATAGGATTTAAAACAGGAAATAACCAGCAACTAAGCCCCCAGCACACCCCCCATCCACACATCCCTGCAGACGAATGCCCGGCCATCCTCATCAACAGGAATGTTTCACTGCTCTGAGGCCGGAGCCTGCTCTGAGCTTTTAATTAAAAGTAGCTTGTCCAAGGACATAGCAATTTAGAATTTCATCAGCAACGGTGAGATTCCCTCAAACTGAATTTGTCCTATGTGCTGTTGAATACTCAAGGAACTCAGCCAAAGTCCTAATTTATTTACGAAGCAGAGCAATCCCTAAATGCCAATTATTGAGCCCCTGATTGTTCATTTGAATCTGCAAGGGGGAAGAAATAGAAAAAAAGAAAAAGACAGAGAGTAAAGAGAAACCCACTTTTTCTCATTAAAGCATTTCATTTCCTGTAGGCCTGATGGATAAGAAATGATTCAAGCTCAGGATCACTATCTGTTTTATTTTCCTCTATCGGTGTCCAACACATCATCCAAAATGAAAAAGCGGGCGGAGCCACGCTGTTTCTTGGTTCATTTTTCACCTTGGGATTATACCTGAATTTCAATTTCCCATTAAGAGTCTGTTTGTTTGATCCCTGGAAATTGAAATGTAGGCACAAGCCTTAGATGAGAAATTAGTCATGCTGCTTTCACCCCAGCTAGTGCGGCTGGATGAGAGCTGGAAGGAAATTTGAAGGGAAAGTTGACAGTTAATTTAACAGACTCATTCTCTTTGGGTCACCTTGGGACTCCTTGTTGGTCAAGGAACTTGTAAATCAACCTGGTTCTGAATTTGATTGAAGAAAGTCACTGAGACCTTAATACTAAAATATCTGCAGAAGTGATAGAAGAAATATTTTGGACACTGCAATGATGCTCTCCTCTGTCAAAGACATCCAGGGGGAAATACCATTTAGATAAAGATTAAAACCCACTGTAATGCTTGCCCAGGTGAAAATGGATGCTCCTAGAGCCCTTGGTGGAGATTAACTTGAAATAGTGCTGGGCTAGGGAGGGGTCTCTCTCTGCTAATTAACTGAAATGAGATTGAGGTGACCCCCAGGCTCTCCAAGGCCTATGGGGCCATACTATCTAAAATTGCAATGTTTTCCACATGCCAGCATTCGGCATTTCCCTTGCCCCACCATATTTTCCTTCCATCCTATTTATCACCTTCTAACATACTACGTCTCACTTAGCTATTTATCATGTATATTGACTGTCTTTGCTTCATTCCTGAAGACAGAGATTTTTCGTGCGGTGGCCATTCCCTGCTATAATCCCAGAATCTAGAACCGTGGCAGGCACATGATTTCTACTCAATCTATAGCTGGTGAAATGTGAATGAATGAAGGGCTGAATGAAAGAAAAGGCATAGAGATCTAGGAGAGATGCCACAAGATGCTGGAGTTTTCACACCCTGCCACATCGGTGTCATTAAAATAACAATACTGAAACAACCAAACCTCATTCTTTCTAGACAGTAGATTTTTTTTTCTTTTTTAAAGATATTTAAATATATTTTCTTCCACATGCCATGAACCAAGGTCTCCCCAATAACCAGAAAGCAGAAGTTCATGCTTAATGAAAGTTCTACTAGACCGGGCTAGTTTGTTATAACAAATATTGTTCCATGCATATTCTTAGGGGGAAAATTCTTCACTTGTAGCTGTTCTTGGTGAGTCACATGTGCCAGCGCCAGTTCCCTGTGCCTCACAATAATGATATCAACATGGAAAGGGAGAAGGGGGAGATGCAACTGAAAAAGAGCTCCCCTTTCTGCCACATGAGAAGCCCCATGGCAAGCCAGAAGGGCAAGGTTTTTACAACTCAGCCCTTCACATAGGCTTGCATCCTCGGTCTTGATCTCCAAAGTTGAGTGACCTTTGACACACCTTTTAAGGCCTCTGAACTCAAGTTCTTCATTTGAGATTTGGAATAATAATAACTACCTCGCAGATTTACCAGGGCAATTAGAAATAACATAGCTGCAAATAACTTAGTAGTTGTTCAAGAATTTAACGGTAGTAGGAATAATAATAGCCGTATTGTTAATATTTTTCTGGATATGATAGGAGATCAAAGTATACAGCCTTGAGAAGCAGAGCCTATAGCAAAGAACAATAGCAAAATAGGACTTGATGAAATCTCTGGTAAGCGTGAGAGCAAAGAATTCTGTGGATGATCTGTCGGCATCTGGGGAGGACAGCAATCAAGGCCACCGTAAAATCAGAGGCTAAAAAAAAAAGACATGAAGTTAAATATTTACATTTTTGGAACCTCTAAAAACAGGCCAGTATTGTCTCAGCAGGCCCCAGCTGTATGCTTGAAGGAACACAAGAACCGGTTATACTCCATGCATGCTGGATGTGCTATATCATGACAGATTGGGGACAGGCCAGAGCAAAAATGTGACAGAGGTAGAGCAAAATGGTTCTTCCAAGTCTGTCTGGCACATGACTTTCTTAAAGGCAAACACAGAGACACTAATTGTATCTAATCACTGTCCCGCCACGTTAAGTCCAGCCTTGAAGCAGACCCCGCCAAGTGCTCTAATGACCACAGGCAGCCAGGCTGACTGCGCGGCACATCCATAGCAAGCTCTTGGCTTCTCTGCTGCAAAGTGATAGATGACCTAGACAGGCCTGTCATTTCCTATTTTTGTGCTTTCATTTTTCAGACCAAATTGCACTAAACCACAAAACCATCGTGTGCCCCATGATCGATGTCATTGACCACAATCACTTTGGGTATGAGGCACAAGCTGGGGATGCCATGCGAGGCGCCTTCGACTGGGAAATGTACTACAAAAGAATCCCCATCCCTCCAGAGCTCCAGAGGGCAGATCCCAGCGACCCTTTTGAGTGAGTAGCAGCCCAGGGAGGGGCCAAGGGAGAGAGGGCAGGTAACTCATTCCAGGTGTATCAACTTGAGACCCACGAGGGCAACTATCGCTAAGAAAATGACCCAAAACAGGTGGCAACAATATGCAAAATACTGGAGAAAGGTCTGACCTACGTGCTGTAGAAAATTGCAGGCTGTGCTGAATACATGGATCACCCCTTCTCAAACTCTGCTAAGCGTGAGAGCACATATGCAGATGAGAATCAGGAAAATGCAGATTTTACAGAAAATGTATGGAGAAGGAATGCATATTCTCCCATGTAGTGATTCTCTGAGTAGTTCTCGTTTATTTTCAGGTCTCTCTATTCTTTTTACTGTTCCCTTAAGGATTCTTTCAGTTCACTATTATACTTTGGTTTAATTGGGAATTGACATAAAATAGGAAACAGCATTGCAGCCTATGATCTGTGCCTGATGGGAACTGCCTCTTGATGAGGGAAGGCAGTGCTCCCGAGAAAGTGCTCCCATCACTAAACCTTGGGGAATCCAGTCAAAATGATATATCCAGAGTAAATAACCTTTGATGGCCCTGCTGCTAATTTAAGTTCTATAAAGAGAGGACTTTTACAATCATCTACTGATTCCTACAAAGTTAAATTCTTTGTTTTTCCAATGTGGACATGGGAAGTGTACACGTCAAGGAAAGCAAAATGTCACTTACTTTGGCAAATCATAACGGTCATTATTGGTTAATGGTGAATCTTTTCAAAAGTTTGTCTAGAGATTGCCCAGGGCATACTATTATCAATTCCTCCCACTGTACCCTTTTGATCTCATTAAAATTTTTTTAATTTTAAAACTTATATTTCTTAGTACTAGAAAAATGCCTGCAATCAAGTCTTTGCACACTCTTTAAGAGTGCATTTAGATGCATTAAATCCGCATTGTCTCTATCAATAATATGCGCAATAAAGTTTGTAGAAGAGATGTTCTCAAGCATGAAAACCACTTCTGCAGCACTCCCTTAGGTTCCTGGATCCAATTCAACATATGTTCAAGGGGAGACTTCCACACAATACCAAGCAATTATCCCAACACCAGGCTGTCTTGACCCAGGGTGTCCTGTAAATCAACTTAATTCTGACACTTGTCAGGTTCCACGGGTTAAGGATTCAGTAGTACAAGAAAACACACACACACACAGAGTCAGATGCCAACTGCAAGTCCAGGTCATCACCTGTAATTATAATAAACTAGCTACAGATTGGAGGGTCCAACAATCCCCTCCTTGGCTCCAATTAACTGCTAGAACAGTACACTTAACTCAGCAAAACAGTTTACTTACTAATTACTGGTTGGTTTGAAAAGGATGCAACTCAATAACAGCCAGGTGGAAGGATGCATAAAGGAAGATATGGGACAAGGGCACAGCTCCTGTGACCTATCAGAGTAAACCTCCCTCCCAGCACATCCATGCACCCACCAACGCAGCAGCTCTTCAAACCCTCTCCTCTTGCGTTTTTATGGAGGCTCCATTACACAGTCATGATTGATTTAAGTATTGGCCACTGGTCATTCATTGAGCCTCCAGATCCTCTCCCTTCCCCCAGAGGTTTGGGAAGGGGCAACTGAAATTGCCAGCCATGTCATCACAGGTCAGTTCTCCTGGCAACCAAACCCGTTGCTAGATGCATTCCAGAGATCACCTTAATAACCTAACAAGAGACACCGCTGTCCTTTTCATCACATAGACAAATCCAAGGATTTCAGGAATTCTGTGCCAGAAATGGGTTGAAGAGCAAATATATACTTATTATAAATCACAATATCACAAATGCTAACATTTTAAATTACAATAAACAACAGGAAAATGTTTCCTCCAATTCTAGTCTGAAAAGACAAACTCTTGGGGAAATCAAAGGGGATTTTAGAAAACATTAGCCTGATTTAAAAAAAAAAGAGAGAAATCATTTCTCCAGTGATATGAAACACCTTCATTAAGTATACAGAATTTCTGAAGGTAGACCTCTTCATATTTTCATATTGCTGGAGTGTTTCTGAGAAGAAATAATGAAGTCCCTTATTACTCTTCTAAATGCTTCCCTTAAGATTTGGGGGCTATTCAGAGCTACTAAAGTTTTTTAGTGTGAGCTTCCAGTAAGTACCTGAAGTGGGTGCAGCTGACAGAAGCTCTTCAGCTTTCTCCCAAAGGGAGTCACTGAAAGCCTTGGCTTCTGATGTGATTTAAAGCCAAGTTGGGGGCTACAGAGAGGATAAAAAGGATGAGGAACAGGTAAAATTGTTACTGTTACTAGACAGGAGATAGGCCACCCCAGAGTCCCCAAACCTGCCAGCTTCAAATGGGTTCTGCCATGTCATGTGCCACCTCAAGACAAAATATACTTTAGTATACATAGGACCTTCAAAGGAAAGGAACTTTAATACAACTGGTGTGCAATACAGAGAAGAGAAAGAATATACTTAAAATCGTTTACCACAAAACACCCAAAGCTACCCATCCCCTCATGGATAAATGCTCAACCAAACAGGACTGGGTCAGAGCAGGATCACTGAGGCCCACGAGCTTGCCACGAGTCTAAGGCACCTTCTGGTGGGGATCCATCAGAAAGGGGCAAGAGGAGCGAGACAAGTCTGGAAGGAGAGGAGCAAAATGAAAATACAAGTCAAGATAAAGTCTGCCATTGTCAGCCTCCCCGGGGGTCTCTCACCCGCACCTCTGTCTCTTCAATGTCCCCCACGTCCCTGGTGAGAGTCCAAGGCTAAGAAGCAAGGGCCGCTTCCTCACAAGTCTCTCCATTCCATGGGCCTCCTCCAGGTCTCCTTCTTGCTCTCCTTCAGTCTTCTCTAGCTTCTCCCTACTCTGCAGGAAACCTGGAACTTCCCATTTCCCTGGGGATTACCCTGTTACATTACTTAAGGGCAGGTGACAAGACAGTAGCCACAGTGCGGGTGCTGCTCTCCCATGTTGCCATGTTTTTAGGACTAGAATGCACCCAAAATGGCTTTCCAGGGCCTCCCTCGTGGCACAAGGGGTTAAGACACAGTACTATGAAGCTATCCACAGCTACTGTAGCACAAGTTCAATCCCCAGCCAGGGAGGTGACCCACATGGCGCAGCAGACCTCTCCTGACTCACCCACTGCTCAGCAGTGTATTTCAGTCACTCTGCCTGTTCTGCTCCCCACTCTGTCTCTGGCAAATCCTCTCATCCCCTGCATCTCTGGCCTGCACCCCAGCTCTTATATGCATAAATAAATAAATCTTTAAAAAAAAAGTCAATATGGCTTTCCAAATTCTGGAATAGTGACTAAATTATAATGACCATCTACTTGCAGTTGTTAGGGTGCAAGGGAAATTTTCCCCACCCCATCTGATTTCTTTTGACTCGGACAGATAAATTAACAGCAGGCAGATTAGTAGGAGAAAAGGCCAAAGTTTAACAACATACATGTGGAGAATTCACATGTTATAAATTCTCAAGTATAATGGAATGAACCAGGCATGTTTTTCTTGGATTCATGGACCTGGAGCATCAAGGACAGAGACGTGGTGACTTCACATGACAGACAAGAAGGGGGTGTCCTCTTCTTTACACCTGGAGTTAAGAGATTATCAGGGAGGATAAACCTACCCCTAGATGATACCCCCAAATTACATTCTTTTAGGTAAAACAGTAATTTCTCCACTGACTAGGAAAAAGGACTGAGGACAAAATCTCCAAGGTCTTTACTGCTCTTAACTTAAAATAATCTGCATTCTTTGAGAATGCAGACAGACATCCTGATGTCCACGGAGCCCCACTGACCTCTGGTCCCCACAGCAAGGTGATGCCGATTGCAAGGAGCCTACTCTGAATACATTGGAAAAAGCTATCTGAGCCTATGCCAGAGACTGACCCCACAACAGTGTAGTAACAGAGGGGGCCCCCACTTTCTGCAGAAATGAGTTCACGACACTACCAAGGAATCACAAATGGTGCAAATTATAAAAGTTTCTCAGTCCTTGCACTGACACTTGAATTTTTTGTCAAGCAGACCCGGGCTGTGGTGGATCCACGCTCGGGCCCCGTGTTCAACCCCAGAGCTGACGGAGTTGGCAACGTGCAGAATTCAATTACCTCTGCTCCTGTCGCCCACTTAGGAGGCTGCTGTCCTGTCAAAACCCCATCTGTCTGTTGAATACTACTCCTTTCTGCTCAGCTCCCTTTGATTCCTAGGAACGTGGACACTTTAGCCTTTTGTAATAAATCGAGCTTCCAGGAGGTGTCCACTTTGATCTTAAAAACTGCATTTGCCTTCCTGATAATAAAAGAATGGTTACCAAGCAGCTGTGAGCAGAGTATCAGCAATTCCATTATCTCAGTAGTCACCTGAACACGCTCAGAAACAGACACGCTTTAGGCTAAACCTGCTTCTCTTGATGTAAAGCTTTAAAATGCACCGAACGAATACAGTCTGCCCAGAGCTCTCTCTTCGTTCAGTGTTCTGAGAGGCCACTCAGATGGGCATGTGGCTTTTTGGAGGAGGCAGGATGGTGGAACTGGAAAGAATGACAGGAGCTAAAGAGTAGTGTGGAAATGGGTTACAAGCCCCGGGCCTTCTCCTGCAATGTGAGTGCAGAGGTGATCTGTCTGCAGCAAGTTTATCAAATGTCCTAGGTGACTAGACCAGAATTTTCTCTTCTATTTTGCCAGCACTGTGTTTTCAGGGACGAAAGATTGACTAGACTAATTCTCTTCAATCTGTGAGTCCTGTAAAATTAATGGGACATGAACAGTATTTAATTATTAATGAGTTCTACTGAAAATTTCAGACTATTATACTGGCATGTAAATACAAATAGCAGTTCTCAAATATTTTATATCAGTTATAATGTACATATGAGGCTGGGTCACAGCATACACTGTATTTCTTAGTATGGGTTGCATGGTCAAAAGAGTTCAAAATCTACCAACTCTCTAAAATGGGGATCAAAAAGCCCCGAGAAACTTCCCTGGTTGCCTAGGGGTTAAGTCTCAGTGCTATCACCGCTACAGCCTGGGTTTGATCCCCAGCCAGGGAGCTGACCCACATATGGCACAGCATACCTTTACTGCGTCATCTGCTGCTCCCCTCAGCAGTGTATTTCAGTAGATCTGTCCATTCTGCTCCCCACTCTGTCTCTGGTGAATCCTCTCACCCCCCCCCACACCTTTGACTTACACCCCAGTTCTTCTACACAAAATAAAAATAAATTTTATTTAAAAAAAAGAAAACTCTTAGATAACTTTAAAACAAAGAAAAGATGTATTTATACTTAAAACCTAGAATGAGAGAAAATGCAATATCCAAAGTGTAGACGACCACATGGCAGTCATAATTCTGACTGGACTAGGTACGTGTGATAAGTATTCTTGTCTTTTGAAAAAAAAATGTATTTTCCAATGGCTTCTATCATGATATAATTCTTTGAGGAAATTGTTATTCCAGGCTTTTAGAAGGCATTCATGTTCCTGGATTACCTCTAATGCAGGGCATTTTTGAATGGAAGTCTTTTTTTTTTAAGATTTATTTATTTTTATACAAGAACTGGGGTACAGGTCAGAGGCACAAGAGAGTGAGAGGATTCACCAGAGACAGAGCGGGGAGCAGAACAGGCAGATGGACTGAAAGCACTGCTGAGGGGAGCAGTAGGCGTGATAGGAGAGGTCTGCCGTGCCATGTGGGCATCTCCCAGGCCAGCCAGGAATCAAACCTGTGCTGCAGAGGCTGCAGACAGCTCCACACCGCAGCACTAAACCCACTGCGCCAGCAGGGAGGCCCCTTTATTTATTTATTTATTTTTTGAACAGAAGCCTTTTCTCTATGACAAAACATAATAAGCTCCTTTCATCAAATCACAGAGGGAAAGATGTCTGTTTGCTTTCTGACCTCTAACTTACTTCTTCAACCTGATGGCAGCATCTCAATATTTAAAAAGGAACAGAAGAAATTATCTTGTCCAACTTCCCTTTAAGAAAAGTTAACACTAGACAATGTCTAAGACAAGCTGCTTCTAGAACTAGTCGGGAAATAGTGCTTGCTCCCTCCAAAAACAGTCCATTCTATCACACTGATTAATAGAAACCTTTTCCCTTGGATTAAGAAAATTCTGCCTTTACCATCCCAAATTGTCCTATTTGAGACATAACAGTGTCTAATTCCTCTTCAATGGTAGAGAGGTTAAAATTATTTGAAAACAGTTACTATGTCTAGGCCCCCAAAAGGGTTTTGAAAAGGGAAACATTTTTTTCTTTTCCAGGCTCACTATCTCTAGTTCTCTCTCCCCAGGCCCTGTAGAATCCTGTGAAAGTTCATGTTCAATAATATAACTGTTATATAAATTCACAGATAAAACTGAAACAAGATACTTGAGTAATAATCTTTATGTTTACATACATAAACATATATATTCACTTGACTCTGCAATCACATTCAAATTTCTCTAACTTCTTCACAAGGATAACATGAAACGGTCTACTTAACATATCATGTATTCAGGTCCTAATACATGAATCTGTCAACCATGAAGTTAATTTCTAGGGAATTTGCACTGATTCCTAGAGAGGTTATGTTTCTTTTTGCTAAGTACTCACAATATTTTTCAGAATTCACCTTTAGCCCATCTTTGAATTGTGAAGAAATTACTTCTACTCTGCCAGACCTCCTTAACCACAGCTTGACAATTCCTCAAAGACTTTGAAAACATACAGTTTTAATCATCATGTAGGGAATCCTTTTAAACAACTACATAGCAAGGACTGTACTAGCAAGAACTGATATACTTGATTTTCCATTCACATAGACCACCAACTTCCAAAATTTTAAAAATGAGGATATCTCACTTGGAGAGAGAAAACCTCAGAGGCTACAAATGTTCATTCATTCTCTCAAGAACCCCTGTGTCCACAGACATTATCAGTTGGATTCAGTGTGTCTGCATCTGTTAGGGGCTAGAAATACCCCAGGGCATGGATAGTGATGGCAATGACCCACTGCCAGGTATCTCAAGGTGGGCACTTCAAATACAGAAGATCCCCAGGGATCTAAGTATTAAAAGCAGACTCATGTGGGCTGGTTCTGCCAGCCAGAGTGAGAGGCATAGCCCGTGCCACTGTGGATACAATTCCACCTCTCCATGACAGCCAGTTGGGTTCTATCCCTGTTACGCGGGGGTAGAACATCTTACTAAGTCTCCTGACTGTGTCTTCCTTGGTTCTTCCAAGGAACAGAGTGAAGATCCCTGAGAACTTGTTGATTCTCTTAAGCAGAAATGTCAGGAAGGACTGATGCCAAATCAGGTGAAAGTCAGTCTCTCCTGGGTTACAAACACAACATGCTAAATTTAAGTTTAGAATCTAATTGAATCTGGAAAAAAAGGTATAAATAATCCTAAGCCCATCAAGTTAGAAAAAAACCTTAGAGACAATTCAACATCATTTTTAAAAAAGAAGAAAAGTAGACAGAATCAAAATGACTAATCTAGGGTCACACATAACAGGTTCTACTAGAATTTGGGTCTGGGTCGTTGGCCCACTACTTCTGTAGTTAAGTCATTATTCTTTTGAATGTTGATATGATCTTCAAGTAATTGTTTCCAAATTTTGTCCCCCTTTTGAGAAAACCAAACTGATACCACGACTGTTGTATTAGCTGCCTCAGCCTCAACTTCCAATCAGATAATGCTCTGCGATTAAAGTTTTGAAACTGTGGTCTCCACTTTTTGAGAGAATTAGGCTGGAAATGTATTCATCAATTTTATCTAGTGATCAACTCCAGGAGAGTGAAATAGGATTCTAACTCTCCAAAACTATAACCACAAATCTTACCTAAACTTTGCATTATTCTGAATATCCTTCAATTAGTCTAACCCAACAACCTATCTCATTAAGCCTATGTAGTATGTAATGTAAAAACTAACATTTGTCTTGTGTGTCACAATTTGTAAAATACTTCACTACATTATCTAATTGGCACCTTGTAAGAATCCTTTGGTGGAGGTAAAGCTATTATTATTTTTCCCATTTTCCAAGTAAAGTAAGTGAGAGCCAACAAAATTAACTAATTACAGGCAAAATTAGGATTTGAATCAATGTCTTCTTTCATTCATGCAGATTTCAAACCTTAGGTTTAATCAATAATCTCATAGGATTCAAATCAATGCCTACTTTCATTCATTCAGACTTTAAATCCTAGAGTTAATCAATACTTTTCCTCTTCTTTGAAGAGAAACTTAGAAACCCATTAAGCGAAGTCATTTTATCAATTAATGTTTCACAGTGTGTCTGTAATACGAGCAGGAAGGGAGACAGATTGCTCCTTCTCCATTCTGTTCTTATCGGGAGACCAAACTCGAGCTGATAGGTTGAAAATGTCAGCTTTCAGTTTCTTCCTAATGAAGGGAAATGTCAACAATGCCAGCTTCTGGTATGTTTATAACAAGATCTAATTCAATATTTGACAACCGCAAAAGGACAAAATGTTTAGGGAAAAATACTGTCAAATTTCTAAATGGTGTCCTAATCTACAGAGAGTTGAGAGTAAAAGAACAGAAAATGGCTCAAGGGTCTCAAAAACGAATGAAAACATTGAATAAAATCAATCTCCCTTGAAAGCCCAGATGAAGCCCCATGGAAGATTTTTTTTAATGCTAAGGAACATGCTGTGACAGCGGCAGAGATGCTGCAAAGCAAACTTGTAAATTACGCATCTCTCGGCTTTGAAGACCTCTCCCCACTGCTTGCTCCCCCAGCCTTTGGCGGCACCTCGTAAGGCTGGGAGGCAGTCACCATCTGATCAACAATTCACACCAAGGGCTTGTGAGACTATTTTTCCCTTGTCAGGATCGGCTCACCAGAAACAATGACTTCTTCGCCTCTGTCAGGCAACCATCCCAAACCACACCACGCCATCCTGGCCGCCCTGGCAACTCTTCTCGCGACCACCGAAGGCCCCCAGGTCAAAGAAGATGGGTCCTGTTGAAAGTGGGTTCCCACCACCACCAACTTCTCTCTAAGTCTCCGGCAGGGATGCGCTGATGTGGAGGGGATGAGGCTTGGCTGAGGGCGCATGGGCGGTGGGAGGGCAGGAAAGCCTGATACTTTTTCACTTATCCTACAGCCCCCCTTGGCAGTGGGAATGATCTTTGCCTGGCCATGTGCTGCCTCTTGCTCGTTTCCTTTTTTAGCACCCAGAATAATATTAACAAAATTAATTCCTAGACAAGCAGTCACTGCCATAATTCCACTGGTGCTTCCCTGGTCTTCTTTCCTGGTTCTACTTTCTTGAGACCTCTGGCTCCTGGGCTGGTCCACGTTCTCTGGTTTCTGACCATGTGTTTGGACTTCTGAATCTCTTCTTGCTACCACCACTTCCATCAGGGGTCACCCAATCACCAGTGAGTAGGGGAAGCTATTTTGCAAGGAGGTGGGTCCTAGTGCTCTGTTCTGAGGTAAAGAGATTTTTATCCCTGTCTGAACCATCGTGCCAGTGGGACTCAGGTCTTGCCCACCCAATCCTACCATGACTCTGTTCAACTGCTCCACACCCTTGTTTCTTTGGCAACGTTTCCTCTTGAACTTGGATTTCTGACTTTCCTTCCGGGTCTCACCTCACAGCTGCCAGGTGAGTTAGCTCCTACATAGCTAGATCTGAGACTGAGTCTTCATCCCCAGCACCCCAAGCAGGTCAGTAATCCCCTGTGCACCTCCAGTGCCATCTAAGAGTGACCAAGAAACCTGCACCACTGAAGATTTAACAGTGACTTCCTATGTGTTGAAGAAGGATGGAGTTTACACACTTGATGACATCTGTTGTCCATCTACCAGTCCTTTCAACCATTGACGGCTTCACTCTGCCACTTTTATGCCCAGTTAGCAATTGTTACTCAGGACAGCACCATACCAGCGCTTGGCAGAACTTAACAAACCGATTGCTGTTCACACAGCAGTTACCAACCCTCCAATAAGATAAGACTATTAGACCCATGGCTGGGTTATAGTCAGCTGTTTTTTCATGTGATTTCACTGCCAAAGGCCCGCTCCCCCCATCTAAAGTCAATATTCCTTTTATTTTCCTTTAATAATTATTAACATTGATACTAGAATGGAAACTCCATGAGGGCTGGGAGGGAGGTATTATTTAATTTTTTCAGTATTGCATCACTAGTACCTACATATACCAGGAACTCAATATATATTTATTGACTGAATGAAACAAACAATAAGCTCAGGAGAGGGAGTAATTCCACAAAGCTGTATATCTTTGATAAGAGGCCACAAGTGTTTCAGAAAAAGGTATTTGCTAAGGAGAATGCTCACAGTATTTGTAGGGTATCACCCATAGACCAGACTGAACAGAGGCAGGAAGTGAGGCCAATGCCTCCCTGTTCTGGAATCCTAAAACTGACCCAGAATCTCCTCTCTCCACTCCCACCATGAAAACTGGGTCAAAGTCTGCCAAGTTTGACTTGCTGGAATCAACAAATTCTTTTCCTGCTTCACCACACCACTGCTTTTGCAAATGAAAGCTCTGCCTCTTTGAGACTATGTTATTTTCAAAACCAAGCTAGCAATGAATTTCCTATTTCTGGTGGTGTTTGCTTCCCTGTAATGCAATAGAAGACGCAATTCCAGTGGGAAGAAGTCCAGATGCAGCAAGAATTTAAAAGAAAAAAAAAATCTTAATAATAATTTCTTTCAAAAATATTATCCCATTATACAAGATTTTTCAGGGCAATCTTTCATGTTAGAATAGGGAACAAATTAAGTAAACATTGATGCACATATTAGATGCTGAGTGAAAAAAACAAATGTATTTCTGCTGGGAGTAAGTGTACTGAAGTGCCCCAAACCTCAGTCAACTCTTTTTTTTTTAAGGTTTATTTATTTATGCATACAAGAGCTGGGGTGTAGGCCAGAGGTTCAGGAGGTGAGAGAATTCACCAGAAACAGAGTGGGGAGCAGAACAGGCAGACAGACCAAAATACACTGCTGAGGGGAGCAGTGGGCGAGGCAGGAGAGGTCTGCTGCGCCATGTGGGTCACCTCCCTGGCCAGCCAGGATTGAACTCATGCTGCAGTGGCTGGCAACAGCCTGATAGAGCTGTCTTTAATCCCTGAGCCACCAGGGAAGCCCCAAGTTAACTCTCTTTATTATGCCAATTGCCTTTGCTACACCCATACCCCATGAGAAGGGAAGCTGGCCTGTTACCACAATACCGCTCCCTTGGGGCCCACAGTCAGCCTGGCCAGGAGGGGAGAACCATTCCCACTGAGGAATCCCACACCACCCTCCAGACAGACAGATGAGCCGAGCAATCTATCAGTGTTGTTTCTTCAAAAGTCTGATCCGATTACCATAACTGACTGAGTCAATATAAAAAGGAAAAAAAGAATAAACTAACAGGACAATTAAACTTAAAGGAACAAAGATTCTTGTTTACAAAGTCAATCTTCATCCAAAATCTAGAACACTTTCTGTGAAAGAGGAACAAGAATCTTCATGAACATTTAACAAAATTCAAAATTCAGTGGAAGGACAGAACAACAGAATGCATGGGGCTGAGAGCCCCAGCTGGGGATCTGGAAGTGAAGGTCACAGAGATCTCTCACAAGGTAAACCAAGAAAATGGAGCCCAAAGTCAGATTAGTTCCCTAGGGCTTCTGGAACAAAGTACTATAGGCTGAGTCACATAATGCAAGAGAAAAGCTACGCCTCACAGTTCTGGAGGCCAGAGGTACAAAGTCAAGATGTCAGCAGTGTGGTGCCTCTGACAGCTGCAGAGAGGGACCTGGCCCGCCCCTCTCCTGGCTCTGGCAGCCTCCTGGCTCCTGGGCTTGAAAATACTTCGTTCCACTCTGTCTGCACAGGGAGATCCCCAGAGTGTCTCCCCCTTTGTGTGTATGTGGTGGAAACTACGAGAGAAAACTGACAACATAAGAGAGAAGAATGCAAGACATTCACTACCCATCTAAGTGTTGTGAAGACCTTCTTAGAAGAAACAAGTGCTGGCGAGGATGTGGAGAGAAGGGAACCCACAGTCACTCCCAACAGGAGGGAAAACCTGTGCAGCCACTGCGGAAACAGCACGGAGTCCTCAAAGGAGCAAGAATATGTCCTGTTTTGATCACTGAGTGTGCAGCACGATGGATGGAGCTGGAAGGGATTATGCGAAGCAAAATAACCCGGAAGGAAAGAGATAAATACAGATGGTGCCGCTTATATAGAAAATATACAGAAACCAAACAAAGAAAAAAGACAAAACTTGCAAGTTGATCGCAGACCTGAGGCATCCAGTGGGGGAGAGGGAAAAAGTAGGCTCAGCACTGGGGGGAAGAGCACAAGGGACGATGGTAATGGAGCATGGGGAGAAATCAAATACTGTCCAAAAATGAACAACAATGTAAGAAAATTATTTTTTAATTTTAAAAATTAAAAAAAAAAAATAGAAATAGCACAAGATCCGGCTAGTCACTCCTGGGCATCTACCCGAAGAAGAGAAGCACTAAATCAGAGCTGCAGCACCCGCATCCACTGCGCGTTATTTTCAGTACCCAAGGGGTGGAAGCAACCTAAACACCTATCGATGGATAATGGACCAAGAAGATGTACTATGTATATTCCATCTATTTATCACATCCATACACACAATCGCATACTTCTACTCAGCTATTAAAAAAAAAAGATGAAATTTGCCATTTTCAAAAACAGGAAGGGATTATGCTAAGTAAAGTAAGTCAGACTGAGAAGTCAAATCCCCTATGATCTCACACTTATGAAAAATAAAAAGACAAACAAACTCATTGACCAGAAGAACAAAATGGTGAGGTCTCCCTGTTGGCGCAAGGGGTTAAGACGCAACCTATGAAGCTATCCGCAGCCACTGCAGCACAAGCTCGATCCCCAGCCAGGGAGCTACCCACATGGCGCAGCAGACCTCTCCTGTCTCACCCACTGCTCCCCTCAGCAGTGAATTTCAGTCAGTCTGTCTGTTCTGCTCCCTACTCTGTCTCTGATGAATCCTCTCACCTCCCACACCTCTGGCCTGTACCCCAGGTTCTTGTATGCATAAATAAATAAATCTTTAAAAAAAAAAAATGGTGGTTACCAGGCATGGTTGCCAGAATGAGGGTGGGTAACTTGCATAAGGGGATCAATTGGTGGTGGTGGATGGAAACGGACTTTTGGTGGTGACCTCATAATAGTTATACATAGTGCACCAATGTGCAGGTATAATGTACTCCTGAAAACTGTGTAATGCTTTAAACCAATATTACTTCCAAAAAATAAATTAAATAAGTAAATAAATAAGTCTTAGAAGCAGAATACAGGTGAGAGATAGTGATGAGGAGGGAAAGGGAGAGAAATAGGCCTCCGTCCAGAAGAATGTCAGCCAAGAGCCTGTCTCTCCCACCACAGCTGATACGCTGATGGCAGCTACTAAATAAGAATTCACTGGATGAAGCAAGAAGTGAGAAATCAGTATTTGCAAGACACCCCTTGCTAGATCTTTCCTTCTACCCACCCCTCGATGGAGGGGGGGTTGCTTACTGCTTCTCAGGCTCTGGTGTCTGTTGTCTACTTTTTTTACCAGTACAATGCAAAGAGAAGTTAAAATATTTACTGGTCAAAGGGGAGCTAGAAGCTGAAATCCATAGTAGGAACTTTTTTTAGCTGTAGGATGAGAAAATACTCTCAAGTCATGGAAATGCATATTTACACACAAGAAATTTCATGTGGTATTGGATACCACAAACAGTTGATGCCCTTTACCCACAATTTTATGGTATTGGATCCCATAACTGGAACTGTGTATTAAATCATAACTAAGCATCTTAACTAGTCTGTCTTTTGGGGGAATAATCGGCAGTACATACAAATGTCCTTTCACAAGAGATTGCTGGCTGCTGACAGGCTTCTAATCCTTGATTCTTAGTCTTCAAATTTTTAACTAGGCACACCCCAAAAACTATTTTATGGCTCATCTCACATGTAACTAATCTTGGTCTGATGACTATCTTCTTCCAGTTTTATTTAAGAAATTCCTAAAAGTTATGGATAACTAAATTCTGAGAAACTAAAACTAATCTAATTCTGTAAACTATGTTGAGTCTAAAAAATAAACTAATTCTAGAAGTTTGAAATAACTCTGGAAGACACATACTCCAGTAAATAGACACACATCTGGAACTTACACATTCAAGGAAATTTCACAGGAAACTTTCTCAATTGAGATAACATCATAGCACAAATAATTTTGCCTTACTATAATATAATGAAATAAATGGCAAAAAAAAATGAAGTAAGACTAATACATATACTGAAACAGTTAGAGAGTTTTTCTTAAAGATCCTCTTTTGTTTTATATTTTCAAGTTAGAGATAAAGTCTGACGTATACCTAGGGCTAAATTTTCCCACCTGAAAAAGTATATAAGAATGATTGCAGGTGAAAGACAACTGATATTATAAATCTTTTAAAAGAGCTTGTCTTTACATTTAGAATCATAGAAACCCAGTCCGAATGGGACACCTGTGACTAGGATGCTAACGTGAGCCTAAAATACGCAAAAATGTGGCATCCTCAGACTATTGTTTGTGTTATACTGCCACCTGCTGGAATAGAAGGTGAATAGTTTTAAAGCACATTGACCAAATCTCTAAATCCTAGTTTTTGCAAAGGAAGTTTTGACTCTCAAGTTAAAGATAATCCACGCTGAAAATTAAGACAAATAACCTCCAGGTCAAATGTGCAAAGTATCCACGTTGAATAAGTACAAAATAAACCTTCATTGTAAAAATCATCAAGCAATAAGGAGGCATGTTTTATCCGTGAGATGAGGAAGTGACACATCTTTCTGACATCTCAGCAGATCTCTCCTAAGAATGTGGGGACAGAAAAAAAACTAGATCCAGGGGTTGTCAGGGGCAGTGTAGGGCGGTATTTGGAGATGGCATCTGGTGCGCTGGATGTAGACACAAGACGGAATCGGAACGCCTGGCTTCCTGACGGGCCCTCGGATGGACAGGCCTGCAGGCTGGAGGCTCCATTCTGAGAGCCCAAAGGAGCAGGTGGGAGAAAAGTTAGGCTTTTCCCCTGTGCTTTGTACCCCTCGCTGCTGAAGACAGATGGTAACACCTGCTGCACTCCGTGATCAGCTGCAGTGGGTTCTGTGCACACAGCTCTGCTTAGCCGTTCGGGGGTGTGATTGGGGTGATTCCCTTGAAAAAAAATGGCACAAGGTGTTCCTAAAAGGAGCATCTTGGTGGTCGCTGAGGTCTAAGCCACAGCATAGAGACACAAGCCTGAGTGCAGCAGGGTTAAAGTGACTTGGAGGCTGTCTTCTGAGGACTTGCTCCCTCCCAGGAAGGAATGCACACCAGAGATGCTCATGTATAGAGTCGCCCACACCCGAGGACACACAGAACTACCCCAAGACCCAACTGATTGATCATAATGACAACACATCACTGGTTGCGCCACCTCTGACTGCCAGTTCTACCCCCTACATCTTTCACTTGTATTGACCTGAGGCCTCACAACCCTCCTGTGGCTGATAACTGTTATTATTTCCATCTCACTGATGAGAAAATGGGGCCTCGAGGACAGTAAATAATTCGCTCCGAGTCACACAACTAAGTGGCAGGATTGAGATCCGCGTCTAGATCTGACCCTGCTCAGACGCACAATATTTACCCGTTGTCGGAAATCAACGATGCGAAAGTCTACCTGTTTCAAGGACCTTGTGTGGGAATCATGGGAAGTTAATTCCTTACCCCTAGGTCTTCAACAGAACTGAACTGTGGGTTTACTGTGGAGAGAATGTCGTCCCACCAATATTCTTTGGCTGCATTGCTGGCTGAAATAGTCTAAATTGGACCATCCTGATGCTTTTGGAGACTCTCAAGAGCTTTCTAACTTAACACTTTAATTATCCCCACCAGAAACAAACCCTAACCTCATGGGGTGCAATTATGCTAAAATCATCACCCTGTTTGCAGAGTTGCAAAGTGACTGCAGAGACTCCAAACGCCCTGCAAAGACCATCAATTGCCTAGCCACCTGGGCCAGCTGTAGGAAGCTCCTTCCTCAATGGGAGTCACAGCAGGCCCAGCCAGGTGCCTCTCCCTGACGCTCTCCTATGGCTATGGGATGGTATGGGAGTGGGTTGAGAGGGGCTTCACTTCCATAGCAACCATCTCTTACTGGATTTCCTGGAGAGGACCAGCCTTCAGCTTGAATATTAAGCAGGCATTTCCTCTTTCTCAACACCATCTACTTTCTTCATTCCCAGGCTACCAAATGACTAATAACACCCTGACCGATAAACCCTGATTTGTTCCTCAAAGCAGCCAGCCCACATCACTCTTCAACCAAGGTCTGTCAGGTGTGGGTCTGCCTTTCCTCTCCCCCAGGAAACGCCTTCTATAATATGACACTATTAGGCATTTCGTGTTTAAAAGTTTTTTGTTTAAATCAATTCATCTAAAATATGCGTCTCTAAAGCAGCCCTTTACCTTCTAGCACCTGGATGCTTCGTTGCCAAAATGAATCTTTCTCGGCACATCAGGAAGTTTAGAGAAAGATATGTATGTTTCTGTAGGTATTTTCTCCAAGACATCAATTTTTTTTTCAGATGCTGCCAAAGGAAATGGCCTAATACTACTTCAAATAACATTCAAAATACTCCCGCTAATATTAATAATGATGTCCTACATTTCTCTAGCGATTTCCAGTTTGCAAAGTAATTTCATGTGCGATTTGTATGTCGCTTCCTAACAATTCCGTGAGCAGCCTTCATAAGTGTTGTAATATCCACCGTATACCTAAGGAAATGGGTCTTTAGTCCCTTTTTCCTTCATATGATCAACAAGACGATGAAACAGAAGATAAGCCCAAAACTTCCAAGTCTCTTTCTTTTCATAAGAAATGCTATTTAACCAGTGTTCTCAAAGGAAAACAGGAGAATTCCATGGCAACGTGGGTCACTCAAAACCAGGGAAAAAGGCTGGCATCCAAGGGCCTCCCCCGACTCAGCGTCCTGTGATGATCTCGGCTACAACCCATTCTTCAAAGACGGAGTATTAGAAAGGTCGCCCAGTTCCACGGGGTGGGGGTCACTGCCTCAAAACTGGAAGGTTTTTCTTTTTTTTATTAGCTATCATAGCAAAAAATTCCCTCTAACTAGAGAAAGATGCTCAACATCAATGAAACAAGGGCGGAATCTGCTTTAAGAGAAAAGGGCCCCAGACCGCCCCCCCTTGTGAGGAGGGGCATCACGAGGATAGGCGTTCTCTCTCTGTTTAGAAAAGTATGTGCCCATCTGGATTGTCCCCCATCAGCAAGCAGAGGAGTCCCCAGCACACACCCCTTGGCGCGGAGGCCCGGGAGAGGCTGCTGAGTGTGCTTGGGTGGCGGAGCTTGGAGGCTGCAGTGTGGATGGAGCAGCCGGTGATGGCAAGATGAAAACAGACAACTGGGGCCACACCTGTGTTTGGCTACTTTTGTTACCTACCAGGACACCCACAGGGAGAGTCCTCTTGGGCCAAGTGGGTAGAAAACCAGGCTTGCAATTTCCTTGAAAGACTCTTTGCAGGAGAACTGCCTGCCACGGAGACTGCCTGTCAAGGCTGACGGCACTGGTGGGTCAGAAAGGCATCCCTGTGCTAGTGGGTAACACCCTACACACACACACACACATGCACACACCTACACACTCAAACACACATGTGCATACACATACAGGCACCTGCCCACACATTCAAACACATATGCACGTATACACACGTACACACATGCACAATACTCAAACACATGCACACACACAATAGAAAAACTCTGGTGGAGAAGGAGCGTGTGTGAGTCAGTTGGGGGCACCTACCATGACAGAATTCCAACAAGCAAGACACAGATCCATGGCACCAGCTAGGAAACAAAAATGACCACTGGCCACTTTCCTCTGACCCCTGCTCCATCCCCAGGAGAGCCAGAGGCCACAGGAAGAAAGAAGGGGAAGCAGCTGAAGAGAAAGGCCCGTAGCTCCACCTGTTCCCTGGACTGTGCCTTGACCTGGGTAGAGGTAGAAGCTTTGGTTTGGATGAAAGCCCAAAGCGTGGATTTCTGATCAGAGTGTGAGACTGTTTCATTGATACTCGGTAGTATCTGAAGGAGCTGTTCTGGCTGAACATCTGGGACCTGCAAACATGTGGCTTGGGGCAGGAAAGGTAACCTGACAAAAAGCATTTGAATATGATGATGGGAGAATAATAGAGCAGTTTCCTGATGGTGCCTCACCAAGTTCACCGGATCGATAAACTGCCTTCACAGCATTTCATCTTTAATTCTGTAGTGAAGGCTTTTCTCTTCAAAAAGGAATTTATAGCAGAGCGAGCCAGTGAAAGAAGCACTGATTACTCACAAAATAATCCGGATAAAAACTACTTTATATAATGTGGTGCCAGAAAACGCCAGCTGGGGTTGTGGACCCTGGGCTTGGACCTGGAGGCATTAGGAGACTTGGAAAGTATAGAGGAGAAAGGTCAAGCAGTTCCAGCTACGGGCACAGATCCGTGACCTAGCCAGCCTGGCTGCTGGCTCTGTGGCGTGTGACTGTCAGTGTGAAAACCAAAACCACCGAGTAGAATCCACATATGGTACATTTAAATCTAATCTTAAAAATTTGGGTTTTCTTCACTAGATAAAACCACAGGAAGCTTTGGAGAGGCAACCTCTATGATCCCATCTGTGTTGTTAGCAGATGTCAGGTGGCAGGATACACAATCCAGAACAGCGCAGCCAGAAGGAAGTGATTTTACTTACCCTAGTCAAGAAGTGAATAAGGACAGAGTCAATAATGAGACAAAATTATGATTAGGGCTGTAGAGATGGCAGAATAATACAGAGAGGTGAGGCAGGACTGAACTTGAGTCCCCAACAAAGACTTGTCTCCATGAATATATGACTGTTATCCTGAAATTGTAGCCTCCAGCCTCCATAGAAATCACCTCATTCCCTATTAAAATTCAGGACTCCAGAGCATTATCTATGATGCTTCCCTGGCTCCCAGAGCTAAGCTGGGGCAATAAAGAGTCAACTTCTAGGGCCTCCCTGATGGCCTAGGGTCAAAGACACAGTGCAATCAAGCTATCGCCAGCCTCTGCAGCATGAGTTTGATCCCCGGCCAGGGAGCTACCCACATGGTGCAGCAGACCTCTCCTGTCTCTCCCGCTGCTCCCCTCAGCAGTGTATTTCAGTTAGTCCACCTGTACTGCTCCCCACTCTGTCTCTGGTGAATCCCCTCACCCCCCACACCTCTGGCCTACACCCCAGTTCTTGTATGCATATCTTTCAAAAAAAAAAAAGTCAACTTCTACCTGAAGGTGAGTCCATGGCTATTGGGGCTACTGTTTTCGGGAGTCTTTGGAGCACTGCTCCTCCCTGTAGGGCCCAAAAAGACCAGAGGGGCCCTGTCTTCTGATTCCTTCCCCATGGACAGCAGGAGGGTGTCCTAACTCATCCATCTGCCCACTTCATTCAGCACAGCCCTTCAGCAGTGATGGACAGAGAAGGGCACTCAGAATGTTACTTGAAATAAATTTTTCCCTCACCTGGAGAAACTCTTGGGACCACTACCAGAAAAGAGAATGTTCAGACTATGGCTTTCATTCCCTTGTCCATTCCCTGTTAAACTTCTCCGCGGACGTTCTTATGGGGGCTACGGATGTTTCCCACATAGTGTTCAAAAATAATACTCTGACCTTACGCGGTACCTGATTATATCAGCCTGGGCTTGGAAATGACTGTCAGTTACCCTTTCATTGGCTTCCTAAGAATTGTAGCAGTCACATCACATTGGCTGCAGAAGCCCAAGCATCCGAAAGAGGAGAAAATCAATGTAAATAAATGTAATTTCTAAATAAAATATGCTTTTACCTAATTGAAAAGTCATTATCAATTAGTCAAATACAACTTTAATCAGACATGAATGATTGAAGAATTCTATATTCTGAGGAAGAACACAGGTTGGCATTTTAAAACCCTCATGTCTCATGCCATTAGCCTTGAAAATCTTTTACCAGGGAACGGAGGTGTGAGTTTTAATTCCCAATATCAAACCAAGAATAAAATTATTTTAATTATGGTCAACTGGGTAAGGAACATTGATGGTCTAATTGCTAAGCAGTAATTCTGTATTCTGTGCCCCGGAGACACACACCTGAGCCAAGTGCTTCAATAATTCATTAAAGCACTTCCCTGTGCATCAATTATCAAATCATGTGCCTTGATTACTTTACTTAGGGAAAGGTACCCTTGTGAAAAAGACTTTTACCGATCATCTAAACATGGAAAAGGCCTCTACCCTAATATACATTTGATTTTCGCAGGAAGAATATAAAATCCTACTATCGTTCTCAGTATCTAAGGCACAAGTGCCAAAGCAATTTGTAGGAAAATTACAGCAGTGTAGCTTGACCAACTTTGAGCAAATTATGAGGCTGGCACATTCAGGGTTCCTACCTGCCTCGTTCTTGTTATGTCAGTAGTTTCATTATAAAGAATTTTCTCTAAATGTGAAAATACATGTTGTCCAGGATAAGATTTTGTCATCTTTCTAGCCTCAGGATGTCAAGTTCAATGCCTTGGTCATATATAGCAGATCACAAATTGCTGCTTCTTCCCTAGGGATTTGTGACTTTGATAATCTATTGATATTTACATTTATTTTGCCCAAATGCCAATGTGGGAAAAAAATATTTTGAAAGAAAGGAAAAGAGAATGAACAAATACGAAAGCAAAGGTCACTAGGTGAAAAAAGAAAAAAATGTAAAGTCAAGGGATATTTCCCTACATACATAGAGAAGGCATCCATAAATACATGCAGGATGATAAACCTACAAAAGATGGAGGGTCATAAGAAAACCACACATACTTTCAACTTGGGGCCAAAGTTTCTGCCTAGCTGGCAAATGAAAAGGAGCGTTATTTCTCAACATGAATCTTCTCTCTCCTTCCTGTGTACTCCAACTGCCTATGATAAAGGTAATTCCACACAGAAAATGGCTGCCTTCATGACACCCAGAGAAATGAAAGTGAGGACAATTCGATGATTGAATAATCAACCCCTAAGAGCTGAAAACTATCTCCATGGGTTCAGTAGCTCAAAATAACAAGAAGCGAGGAGTATATTCCACTCTGTGCTCATGATCACCCTCCACTCTCTAGTTGACCAGGTAGTTTTAAGTGAATTCTAAGGGTCAGTGTTGACACCGGCGTTGAGTACAAGGGTAAGGTTTCTCCATGCTTCTGTACTTTGTTATTTCTGTATCAGCTCTTGAAAGGAACGCCTCCAAGGCAGGAACTCAATCTAGCAGTCATGTGTCCATGTGTTTGTACAACATGGAAATGGGCTTCCTACATTTGGAAATCTCAAGGTGGGGTTAGAGGGCTTGGGGGGGGGTTGGGTGGCAGGCAGAGGACAAGCCCTGAGTTCTGCCTCTCCCCCGCCTAACTCCCATGGTACCCATGGTCCCCTTGAGGTCAGTCAGGGATTTTGAATCTTGCAGGAATGGAGCGTTGTAGGGGCAGGAAGACCTCAGTGCAGGAATTCTAATCCAGCAGGACGGGTAAAGGAGAAGAGAGTCCTGGAAGCCTCAGTGGATTTTGCAGGTTTTGCAGGTCTTTTATTTAGATTTTACCAGGTACATGGCAGGTAGGGGTGCTGGGGGGCCGGGAGGCTGGCCCCCAGCAAGTCTTCACTCTATCTGGGCTCTCTGTAGTTCTGCTTCTGCTTCTTTGCTTCTCCTTCTCTCAGCTTCTGCTGGCGTCCCCATGATGCCGCCCCTAAAAACTCAGTCTCTCAGCCCAGGTGTACCCACTTCAGGTGCCCACCATCAGGCATGCATTCAGGACCACAGGGTTCCCTCATCTACTTTTTTCTTTAATTTTTTAATTTATTTATTTTTGATTTATTTATACAAGCAGTGGGTACAGTCAGAAGCGCGGGAGGGTGAGAGAATCCACCAGAGCCAGAGCAGGGAACAGACCAGGCAGACTGATGAAGTACACTGCTGAGGGGAGCAGCGGGCGGCAGGAGGTCTGCGCGCCATGTGGGACCCTCGCCCGGCGGCTGGGCCGGGGATGAACCAGCGCTGCAGAGGCTGCGGGCAGCTTCTCAGCCCAGCGCTCAACCGCTGTGCCACCAGGGGAGGCCCTCCCTCATCTATCTTAATGGCGGGAGGGCAGAAAAGCCTGATGCTTTTTCCTTACCCTACAAGCGTGCATTCAGGGACAGAGATTACGCACATGGCCACAGCAGTGCGGGCAGAGTCAGGAGCTCAACAATATGGCAGCTCTGCCCACCCACAAAGGAGTCTAAGGGATGCTCCCATGTAGTGTGTTCTCTAGAAACTGCTACTGTGGGGGAGCTGGGTCTTGGTCACCTGCACTCTCCTGTCCCCCACCTCTTTTCTACAACTGGACTCTTGTGTGAACCACCTGAGGTCCTTCAAACAAAATTCTTTAAATAAGAAGGGTTTCTTGTGTGCACAACTTAATCCCTGGCTTGTAAGGAGAATAAGATACAATTTTTTTTAAGTGTAATTTTGTAGGAAGGGAGTTTAAAAAAAAAAGCAATGGTTTAAAATCTCTCGCTTCCCCATAGATCTCATATCCCTGTGTTTATAGTGCTTTCTTCTGATGTGTATGTGACTCCTCTAGTCACCAAAGACTGTACTAGAAGCTTGTTTACATTTTTGAAAAATACTCTTTGCCAGCTTAATTATTAGAAAGTAGCCATAGATTTGGGATTTAGAGAAATCTACAGGTAATCGTGTTAACCTGTCACCAGAGGGCCTAAATCAATGAAGGACAGGAGGAGTCAATTAGATGATCCAATTAGCTTCTGTTAACAAGTGAAGGAAAACCTAACTAATCTAGAGTTTGTTTCATTATACTTGCTATAAAAAAAACCAATTGGCTTTCTCATTTGAAGGTAGTTATTGCAGATTGTTAACAGCCAGAGAGTTTGTAATAGAATAGCGCAGATAAGGGTTTGGTTTTGCTTGCGCTGATAAAAAGATGTGAATGCCCTGAGATGGTAAATATGCAACACTTGCCCTTCCAGGGAGGAGCCAAGGTCATGGGTATGGCTGAGACACAGCAGGTGGGGCCTGTCACGCCCAAGCCATCACACCAGTGTTTCATGGAGGACGTAAATACTAACGATTCAGAGATGACCTGAAGTTGCTAATCTAATTCCAAGACAATATTAAATTTAAGTAAGTGACAAGAGAAAATTCTCAGATATTCTGCCCTAGTGTCTAATAATCACTATGACCTTTTACTAGGAAGCTAGTTTAAACAAAAATTCTCTTATGTTCTTGAGTCTTGATTAAACTATGAGTCATGTCAGGTCATAGGAACATAAAGGAATGAAGATAATAATGTGTGTATGTAAAATATCTGAGATACTATCTTATTATTTCAAAATATATTCTGTCTGATTTTACTCCAAATTTTTGAAGAGGTCCTTGTCGAATATTTATCATTATTAAAGTTGTTTCTAGACTGCAGAATTGATAACCCTCAGTCTTACAGGAGATTTAATTGACATGCCAAGCGAAAGTTTTAAAATATTTATCATTTTATCTGAAATTACAATTCTGTTTCAAAATGTTGAGTGACCTTGGTGGGAAAGAAAGAATGATCTAAACATTAAAAAATTTAAAATGTCTAACAACAGTGTAGAGGGTAGGACTGGACACAGGGCAGGTTTTCTGATCCCATGCAGACCGGGTAAAGGAGGAGTCAGAGTCCTCAGTAGTTTTGCAGGTTTTTTATTTGGGGTTCACCAGGCATATGGCAGGCAGGGGTGCTGGCTGAGGGGCTGGGAGGCCTGCCAGCCTCCCAGCCCCCAGCAAGTCTTCACTCTATCTGAGCTCTCTGGAGTTCGTTCTGCTGCTTCTCGGCTTCTGCTGCTGCTACTGGTGCTGCTGGTGCTGCTGCTGGCGTCCCCCCGTGACGCCACCCTTAAAAAGCAGTCTTAGCTCAGCTGAATCCCATCTACCTATGCCCACACCCTACTCCAGGTGCCCGCCATCAGGCATGCATTCAGGCAAGGATCCATCATCTATCCTGATGGCGGAAGGGCAGAAAAGCCTGATATTTTCTTTACCCTACAAACAGAAAAATTGTTGTTTTCTTTTTTGAAATAGAAAAGATAATTTCTTGGCATATCAAAAAGATTCCTTTGTGATGAGAACTGAAGAGCAGAGTTTCTTTTTTTGTGAACAGTTGCAATTTTCAAGGAGACTCTAAGGAAATGTCACATAATATTGACGGCCCAATTTCTAAAGACTAGTTGTCTTCTCCCTTATAGACATGAGCCTAACTTCAGTGCCAGAAGATGAGGCAAATACTTCCAAATACTAATTTCTTAATATTCTCAGCACTAAAAATAAATAAATCCTCCGTAAGAGATCTGTTAAAAAAAAAAAAGAAAATTATGAAATATCTCTAAAAGCATCACAGCAAACATTTGTTTGTTGTCCATAATTGTCCCTACTTCTGAAGGGATGATATGGCTAGTAATGTATTTTTATCCCTAAATTTTTATTGACCTTTTAGGACACTTGTGTATTTTTAGTTAGATAATCACCACACAGAAAAGCTCTAAAAACTAAGTTCAAATTCTTCTCCTAGGTCAGTTTCACATCCATCAATTGCATTGATTTTAACCATTTATTTTCAGGCACCACAAACTTCCTAATATGTATCTCCCCCGTCCCCAATTGCCCTGCACCATTTAGTAGTTCTCATGAGATCAGCAAATTTGTCTCATTCTCTTTTATGGTCCACAAGTTCTTTATTTTTTAAAAATATTTATTTATTTATGCATACAAGAACTGGGGTATAAGCCAGAGGTGTGGGGGAAGAGGTTAGAGGACTCACCAGAGACAGAATGGGAAGCAGAACAGGTGGATCCACTGAAATACACTGCTGAGGGGAGCAGCGGGTGGGCCACACAGGAAAGGTCTGCTGCGCCATGTGGGTCAGCTCCCTGGCCAGGGATCGAACTCATGCTGCAGGGGCTAGAGATAGCTTGATAGCACTGTCTTTAACCCCTGCACCACCAAGGAGGCTCTGGTCCACAAGTTCTTTATATGAACCTTTCTCTCTGTCCTTCAGCATTCATGAATTCCCTTGGTTGTTCATTTTTTGAGCAGGCACTACACACTGAGCACTACTTTAGATCCTCGAGAGGGGAAGATGAACTAAAACACAGTATCTGCCCTCTGGCAGCTTTTAAATCAATAAATGCTAAAGTCCTACTTATACTGAATTGTAGATTGTATAGAATTACGGATTTTTTTTTTAAATATTTATTTATTTATTTATTTATACAAGCACTGGGTACAGTCAGAAGCGCGGGAGGGTGAGAGAATTCACCAGAGCCAGAGTGGGGAGCAGAGCAGGCAGACAGATGAAGTACACTGCTGAGGGGAGCAATGGGTGGCAGGAGAGGTCTGCGCGCCATGTGGGACCCTCGCCCAGCTACCGGGGATCAAACCGGTGCTGCAGAGGCTGCAGGCAGCTTCGCAACCCAGCGCTCAACTGCTGCGCCACCGGGGAGGCCTGAATTACAGATATTTTTTAATAGCACGAATACAGCTGTCTCCATGCCTGGCAAAGAAGTATTTTGATAGACAAAATGGGCTCCCTAGATTCACCTTCATGGAAGGACTTGTTCCAGCTGATAGGGGGTGCTGCAGGCAGCTATCCTTCAGATGTCCTCCCTTCAGGGGTTGTCCCACACCCTTGCTCCAGTCACCCCAGGGCAGCCTGCAACCAGTGACTGATGAGAGGGACAACCTTTGCTGCCCAGCACCATGCCTTGCTGGGGTCAGTTGCCCATCAGGCATTTGAGCAACCTGGTTTTCTCGCTCCTTATTTCTACTTCTTGCACCTCCCCTTCTTGGGGGTTGATTCCAAGAATCACCCTAAAAAACCTGCTGTCAGAGCCTGTTTCTGGGAAAATCAAACCAGCAACATTCTTGCATGAATTTTTAAAATAAACCAAGGCCCTAGCTTTCTTGTATTAGAATGTGACCCTCAGGAATATACTACTGGAGTCTGCTGCATTAAATAGAGGGTAAATAACGATAACAATATCAACAGCAAAGATGGAACTAGGATTTACCCTGTGCTGGGCAAGGCTTCACGAGTTCTATGAATGTCAGCTCATTCAGTCCTCCCAGTAACTTTCTAAGTGGAGCCTATTATTAACTCCTTGCAACTAATGAGTAAAGGGGAAGACAGGAGAGTTAAGCATCTTGCTCAAGGTCATGCAGCTATTAAATGGCTCCAAGGCAGTACAGCTCCAGAGAAGAGTCTCTTAACCACTACTGTATACCATTTCTCTAACCCTCTGGTGTCATAACGAATTGCATAGCAGCATTTGTAACTAGAGTGGAATTATGCATTAGAAGCACTTTTAGATAATAAGTAACACCTACCATTAATGAGCCCCTATCTCTGTTGTAATCCCTTTATAGGTTCAAATTATTGTCAAAACATCCCTGTGAGTTGGTCTTGACTCAGTGATTCCCATTTTACCAATAAGAAAACAGGTTCATAACAATTATTACCCAAAGTCAGAATTCACAAATAGCAGAGGCATCTAGTATTTAGTTTCCAAACAAAGTTATTTAGCTTTTACCATGCTTATCTATTAGTTATAGTTAACCTAAAATGAGTGAAAATGACCATCTTTAGGATCCATCAATTTTATTTTACCACCATAGATATTCTCCAAACAGCCCAGAATTACAGAAGCCCCACCACCCCCCGCCCCTCAGGACGGCTCAGGCTTGATCTGGGACCTTCTTTAATAACCCTAAATCACTCAGACTCCTTCTCCATGCACATTCTGGAGCTTCCCTGAGGGTATCTGAGCGCTTCTTGCCAAATAAAGAGAAATCATATTCTTCAGTTTTAAAACCAAACACTATAAATGAACCACAGTCTATAGTTCACTCTATTTTTAATGTAATGATGCAATTCTAGGAAATCCCAGATTGCAAAGTATAATAATGATGTCATAATCTGCTTTTTGAAGATAAATTTAATTTCTATGAGACCACTGAGGCCTTTGTCATGAATAAATCTATTAAATTCAGCAAGTAGTGGTCTCCCCTGTGACTGAAGGAAGAGACTGGGGAGCTGTGGGGTAGAGTGTAAGTAAGGGGTTTTCCATTTTGTCGTTTTTTTCCATGGAGGTAGAATTACATGAATTTAAATAAATTTATAAGTTATAAATTGTTCTTAGCCAAAAAGGGGGGAAGGAACAGCTCTGAGCTGTGAGGAAAGAATAGCTCTCACCCCCATGGGTAATGCCAGCTTTGGGGCAACAGGAGCAAATGGACAGAGAAAAATGACTTCCACAAGGTTTGCTCCTTGACTCAGGAAACTCTCTCTTTGTCTCTATTATTTGCTGCCTGACAATTTTTCCCAGCAGTGAAAGGCCAGCTCACCCTCTGGGAACGGTTCAGTACAAAAGACTGAGATCCTTGTCAAAGGTCTACGGTGGCTGACACCCCCTCTTTTCCACCCTCAATCCCCCGAAGGGCACTTCATTTTTACTTTATTACTTTTTTTCCTTTAAGGGCAGATTAAGGTCCAGGAAAAATGTGCCATTATAAATGGAGGTTCTTGATTATAGGTCAAAAGTTCTGCCCTCACTCACCTCCAACTCCCATCACTTCCCTTGGGCCTCTTCCCAGCATCACCCTTTCCTGCAATTGCTGAAGCCAGCTGACATCTGCAGCACTTGAAAGTGGCTTGGGTAATGCCTGCTTAAGACCTTTTATGAATAACCCCTAATGAACATGTACAAGCCCTGCAAACTGTTCCTTCATTGTCCATTTTCTCTGCTTTCAGCATGACAGCTGACAGCCTCCTGTGCTGAAGGAAAGAAAAACTATGACAGCTGAGAGCCACAAAAGGTTGACTTAACTTTCTCTTTTCTTGTGAAGTCAGGTTTGCTCAGCTAACATTCTATTCCATGATCTGGTATAAAGTTTGTAGGCATGTGGCTTTTTCTGTAGAGCTAAAACAAAGCAACCACACTGACAAACTACAAAAGCCTGGCTTTTCAAAAGCTCCAAAATAATAAAAATCATAGAATTCCTCACAAAAGAAGTAATTTCTGACAGCGCAATTCAACAACCATTGAAAAATAATGGTTGGTTGCCTAAATCTGGACAGGACATATGACAGAAAAGAGGTGACATACATTCTACAAAATAAGGTCTCAGTTCATTCATACAAAGCACATGGAGCCACACCTGCTGTCACTGTCTGCCATGTAGAGTGGCAATTTCCATGGTGGGAAGATGTTTTGCAGCATGTGGACCAAATTCTGGTCAAGTTAAAGTTTGATTATTATAGCTCCGAAGTCATAGCAAAAATGTTAAAGGTCTTGTATCATAGCAGTAACGTTACAACTCTTGATTTGCAGCTCAAGAATCACAGCAAAAGTTTGTACTCTGCAGATGAACACTCAAGGAGCTCTTAAGCTAAATGCCTGAGGAGTGCTGTGGGTAAAAGGGGCGGGACTAGGTCTGCTTTATGCAAATGAGGGTTCCAATCAGTGTAGTTTTGATTGGGGGAAAGTTTGTCAAGACATGATTGGCTGAATTTCAATCCTGGGTGTGGCTGCCAGTGTGGTTTCATTTCAGTTGTGGACGCACCTGTGCATGTCCCAGGGTGGTGAGGTGCTGAAAAGTGCCTGAGGCCCAATCCTCAAAAGCCTCCTAATCTGGTTGTTACCCAGACTTGAGATGGCCCCATGCATGTTTTCCTTATTCTATTTACCAAACAGCTGAGACTCAACATCATATTTATCTCTATTATCTTACTTGATCTTCATAATCACCCTGTGAAGTTATATGGCAGCTGTTGATATATTCCCATTTCACAGAGGGGAAAACTGAGGTTTGATGAGTGTCTGCTATTGCTCAGGCACCTACAGCTATAGAGTGGCAGAGCTAGAACTTAAATTCAAATCATCCTCCAAAGCTAAGGTGTTGTTCAAACTCTGCACTGGGTTTTAGCGGCAATCAGGTTTTCCCCACTATCTGAAAGTAAAGCATTGCTACTTGGAGAGATTTGGTAGGTTATTTCTTGGGCCTGCGAATGCAAAAAAAAAAAAAGTCCACATACCAAAAATAATGGTAATAGTATTCCCAGGCCCCCCAAACAACCTACTAAGTCACACAGAATAGAAACTTCCTTCTTTTAGATTTTGCAGGGAAACCTGTACCAAGTTCTATGAAAGTTTCCAGTTAAAATTAATTCTATCTAGGTTATCCCAGCTCTGCTTCCTCAAAATATCTAAAATTAAAATGTCTCCTTTCTTTGTCAGGAAAAATGGTGATTTTGTGGGTGTGAGTGTATTTAGAATTAACTTTTTTAAAAATGATTTGATTCACCAAACACTATTTAAATTAAAATGATGCCAAATGTGGCCATGTTCTCACTCTGGCAACCACAGGTCAATTATGCAAGCATTTCATAGACAGCTCTTTATTGCCAGTTTATAATTAAATTCACTAGAGACTTATTAACCTCTGGGAAGAGTTGTAACTTTTGCATAAAAGCAAAATTTAAAGAATGTCCTTGGTTATGAAAAGTAAAATTTGACGCAAAGGTGAAAAAAAATTCACCTTATTCACATACATGTAAATATCAATTATTCCTAAAATTCAGATTTTCTGGCCCCAGAGATCCAATCAATCTCAAGTAGGTTCCAGGAACGTTTCATATTTAGAAACACATTGGACTGTGGGTGGGAGGGCGTGGAGAGGAAGTAGGTTCCAGATAAGAGCTGCTATTTGGAACTTGCAAGATTAGACAAAGTTACCCTCCCTGAGACTGGCTTTGAATAGAATCATTGTTAGCAGTGATATATAATTAAGTTCTGCCACCCCAAACTGTTGAGAGTAATAATAATTTAGTGGATAATAATTTCACTAACTTTTAGTTTGATGTCTCTTCATTGCCTCTTACTATTTGTGGTTACAATAAACCCTCATTAATTGAGACCTTAAATGGACCCAAGTGAACCTATAAACTGTTACAAAATAGCTTGTGCAACACTGGGGGGAATTTTTTTTGACCGAATTATCAAAGGGTTTGTTTTTATGTTAAATTTCTTTACAGGAAAGGCAGGAAAGTTCATATATTAACTGTAGAAATAAAAATGTGTGGTTCACTTCAATCATTCTTGAAAGTAATGTGGAGGGGGCCTCCCTGGCGGCTCTGCTGGTTGCGCGCGGCGCTGTGAAGCTGTCCACAGCCTCTGCAGTGCTGGTTCGATCCCCGCCAGCCGCAGAGCAACCCACATGGCATAGCAGACCTCTCCTGTCTCACCCGCTGCTCCCCTCAGCAGTGTATTTCATCAGTCTGCCTGTTCTGTTCCCCACTCTGTATTTGTGAATCCTCTCACCCTCCCTCACATCTGGCCTGTACCCCGGTTCTTGTATAAATAAAAAATAAATCTTTAAAAAAAAAAGAAAAAAAGTAAGGTGGAAATGCATACCATAAGTTTTTAAAATGGTCGTACTCTTTGGAAGTTCTATCCCAATGAAAGTTCTATCCTAATGAAAAATGTGCACAAAAATGCGATAATCAAATACGTTTATAATAGTAAAAATTTTTTGAACAGTCCACAAATGGGGAAATAAGTAAATTATGGTATCCTCAAATGATGGAATAGGATGTCTCTCTTTTTAAATGACCTATATGAGTTTAAAATAATATGAAAGGGCCTTCCTGGTGGCACAAGGGGTTAAGTCTCAGAACTACGAAGCTATCAGCAGCCACTGCAGCACAAGTTCGATCCCCAGCCAGGGAGCTGACCCACATGGCGCAGCAGACCTCCACTGTCTTGCCCGCAGCTCCCCTCAGCAGTGTACTTCAGTAGGGCCCATTCTGTTCCCCATTCTGTCTCTGGTGAATCCTCTCACACACCCCACAACTCTGGCTTACACCTCAGCTCTTATATGCAAAAATAAATAAAATAGATCTTGTTTTTTAAAAAAAAGTAAAATAATATGAAAAAAGTTTTTCATGGAAAAGAAATCAGAAATACTCCAAAGTGCTAAAAATGTCTATGGAAGGTGAGATTGTAAATAATTATTATTTTTCTTATTTTCATATTTGTCAGTGGAAAGCATGCTTTTTATAATTTTATAAGTAATTTTATTAAAAAGCAAGTTTTGCTTTCCTTTTTAATGTAATATAGGCTACAGTTACACTACACAGTTACACCCTAAGTACATTAAAACACTGAAAGGAAAGATTGCTTCTTTATATTTTTGTCTTACAATATGGCAGCTGGCTTCTCTCAAGGAACCAAAGAGAGCGCCCACAAGACAAGCCACAATCATTTGTTGCCTCTTCTTGGTAGGGACCTTCCATTCCCTCGCCCACATTCCATTCATTACATCAGGGACTGAATCCAGTCATCACTTAGGCAGAGGGTGGCACCGCAGGACATGGGAACCATGGAGAGGCTGCTTCAGATGAGAGTAAGCACTGACTCCATTGCCAGGGGAGGGAGAGGCGCTCAGTTCTCCCAGACACAAAACCTGGAGACTGACTTCCCCAAAGAGAAATTTCCTATGGCACATGCAAAGGTTTCTCAGTTATAAATGCTCAAGCTCCTAATGTGGCTCCCGACTGAGCCCTGGCCCTGCACCCACACTGAAGGAGCCGCAACCCTAGGAGGGGAAAATATGCATTCCTGGCAACTCAGGTCGGGATTTAATATGTATTTTCCTGGAGAAAAGAAAGTATTATAAATGGTCGATGTCCCCAGACCACTTACAGACGCCCATTTAAACCCTACATCTTACCCTTTAACAGGAAGTGAACCTTAAAAAACCTAGCAGTGCTATTTCACCATCAAATCCGACATTATAATTGTTATATGGAAAAATACACTTTGAGCTCTAAACAACTCACTTACAAACAGACACCAGCTCTTTATCTGTCCTCTATATTTGCACAGAGAACATTACTGTAAGCCTTTTTTTTTATTAGGATGAAAGCTCAATTCTGAAACCCTTAAAATAATGACAACTTTTAATTTAATCCTAAAATACTATTATTTAACAATAATAGCAACGTGCTTTTTTTTTTTCCTGTGGGGGGGGAAATGAGGTCATCTTATAAAGCGGGTTTCAGTTTGTTGTTTTAATAACAGCTATCATGTGAAATTACTACCTTAGTAACATGAGTGAGCTCTGCAATGAATTTTGATTCGTGAAGGAGTTGCATTACTATCATTCTTACTAACTTAGAGAGCAATATCACATAATGTATTTGCTGATAACAGTGCCATGTATACTGTGGGGGTTCAATAACTTATAAAAAGGAAATTTTGAATCTTAATATTTCTGATTAATCCAGTCCCAAATATCATTCTGAGTACACCAGTGTCTAAGGGTCTTGTGCAGTTAATATACCATTATCTTATTATGATGATAATTTTTTTCATCTTATATATTTTTTTTTAATTTTCCTTCCTTTCTTCCTTTCTCTCCTTTTCTTTTCATATTGCTCCTGGCTTAGGTTTCTGATAACTGCATACTAAATTTTTTTTGCAAATATAAGTCACAGTCACTTTTACTCATTGGCATAGAAGGGCAGTAAGAAAGGGATTGCATTTTCTTTTGCTCACAGATTGAAAGCAATCACCTGCCCTGTAGTAATCATGAACCAAACTTTATTTTAGAGGTGTGTCATTTCAAGGGTGAACATGGTGTTGCATCTCCTTTGAGGAATTTATTTCAGACAATTCTATCAAACTTATATGAGTTCTTACCGACTGTCTTGGCCTCAGATGTGTAATTTCCTATCCTTTTCTTCTTTGGATCTAGCAATGCATTCTATTCCATTATAGAGCTCTCCAAAAATGAAATATTCATAGATACCATTAAGATACATGAACAAATGAGAAAATTCAAATTGGGCGGAACAGAATATGATTTTGCTTTGAGCATGTGTGTTTGTGTACACGTGTGCTCACAGTTATGATTATTCTATTCTAAGTACTTTCCTTTGCATTTAATCCTACTTCAGCTGTTTAAATTGTCATATTAACAAGGTTATGTGGATGGATTTTTTTAAGCAAAAATTTAATGAGTTCCTGTATGGACCAGACACTATCCTAAGTATTAGGAATTGGATGAACAAATGAGGCATTCTCCACCCTTGTTGAGTTTTCAATCCAATGAAGAAAATGACATTAACTTGATAGTAACACAAATATCTTTTGTAATCCCTCACTCTTATTAAGAATACAAGAATATACGTATAAGTCAATTTCTAAACCTATAAGGCATAGGAGATCCATAAGCTGCCAGTAAGAATGCATGATTGGGGAACTTAAAATTGGGTTTTCACATTTTCCAACTTTCTTCCTCCACCAGTCATTAAGTAAGTGTAGGAGCTACTCAAGGCTCAGTTTGAGAAATACTCTTTCTATGGACCCTACCCTCACTAGGTAATTTTATTATATATAATCTGTAGCTTTAATTATCATGTATATAAAAGTGATACAGACATTTATATTGTAGTTCAAAATTCTTTGGGGGTATTATATTTCTTTGGATTAGATAGACATGTACCCAATGGTCATTTAACTTCTTCTCTTGGGATAAATTTTAGGTTTTTTTAATATGCGCTACCTGTGTCTGGAATATAGGACTGTGACAACCTGGTCCTCTTGCATTGCTCCATCACCCTTATGTATCCATATAAAGATACCACCTTTCTGTAAGCCTTTCGGAGTAATATAAAGTAACTTATTGAACAAGGCAGATTAGTTATACCATGTAATATTAACTTTCTATATGTCCATAAATGATACTTTCTATGTCTTTGTAGTTCTACATAGTAAAACAATAATATCTCTCGTTTTAAATTTGCATGTAAAATCTAGAGGCAAATGGCAAGCAGTTTGTCGAGTCATTTAATTCATATTTAATGCTGAAAAGGAATTTTTAAAATTGAAAAAGAAAATAAATTTTGTTCAGTTCTGAGTTAGAATGTGGTGAATGAGAAGGGAGTCATACACTAACTGAAGTTGTTTAGAATCTTTAAGGGCTTCAAAAAAATTTCATTTAACTCCTTGTTGAAAGGGACTCCCTCCTAAAGTCTTGTCTTTTTATGCTATGTGCTATGTGAAAGCATCCTTCAGTAGGGATAGATCTTTAAACATAGATCCTATGTTTAAAGTAACTTTACTTGATAGGTTATGTTTATATATTGGAGGTTATAGGTTAAAAAGTGCAGACCCTTAAAGTTTAGAAGGTGAAAACAAATTTTATAAAGGACAGTAGCAGTTGACCACAAGAATAACTCTATAATTCGTGTAAGCTTCAGACAGAAGCTAACATTGCCCTCTTTTGCCCTCACAGCACCTTGAATTGACTCATCCTTGGGATATTGAGTATGACAAAGAATATATAGTTACTGGTCTTTCTGCTCTAAGCCATATGAGGACACAGTGAAAAGACAGCCAACCACAAGTCAGCAAATTGGTCCTCACCAGACATGGATCTACAAACACCTTGACTTTGGACTTGCCAGCCTCTAGGACTATGAGAACTAAATGTTTATTGTTTAAGCTACCCAGTCTATGAATATGTCATAATAGCCCAAACTGACTTAGAGAGAAATCCCAGTCACTTCTTTTTTTTTTAAGATTATTTATTTTATTTATACAAGCACTGGGTACAGTCAGAAGCGCGGGAGGGTGAGAGAATTCACCAGTGCCAGAGCGGGGAGCAGAGCAGGCAGACCAACGAAATACAGTGCTGAGGGGAGCAGCGGGCACGGTAGGAGAGGTTTGTGTGCCATGTGGGGCCCTCGCCGGTGGCCGGGGATCGAACCAGCACTGCAGAGGCTGCGGGCAGCTTCACAGCCCAGCGCTCAACCACTGAGCCACCAGGGAAGGCCCCCGAGTTGCTTCTACAATAAATAAACCCTGAAACCTCAGCGCCGCAACACAAATGAATTTTTTTTCACTATAATTCCAACCAAAGAGCAGTCTTAAACAAGAAACTCAAACTAGGAAAGAAGAAATAGAACTATCACTCTTTGCAGGTATATAATAATATAATAGAAAACACTGAAGTTTCCACTAAAAAAACTATTAGAGACAATACATCATTAGAGTGAAATGGCGGCCTACAAAATCAATATACAGAAGTCCATTGCATTCCTATATGAAAATAACGAATTAGAAGAGAAAGAATTTTTTTAATTCCAGTAGTAATGAAGGAATAGACCTAACAAAAGATGTGAAAGACCTAGTCAACAAAAACTATAAGACATTATTTTTTAAAAATAGAAGATTTGTTTAAGAATAGGAAGAGAGACCTGAGCTCTTGCTGTTTTCTCTAGCCTATGGGTACACAGGGAGAAGGCAAGATCTGCAAGCCAGGAAAAGGGTCTGACCAGAATCTGAATCCACCAGCGCTTTGCTCTTAGACTTCCCAGACTCCAGAACTGTGAGAAATAAATGTCTGTTGATTAAGTTTATGGTATTTTGTCATAGCAGCTCAAGTTGATACACACACTAATCCCGCCGGCACTCAGGGAGAGGGGAATCACTCAAGACCTGAACACGAGGGACAGTGATCATATGAGCCCTTAGATTGTGTTTACCACACCAGGTCATCCTGTGATAGGTGTGATTACATCCAGACAACTGAAGAGAAATCTCAATAAAAATCAATAAAAATAAAGAAGTCAATTAATTTATCAATTGCTATATATTTTGTAAATGATAAAGGAGAGGTTAAAATCCAGTCAGGTGGACCCCATAGCTATCTTGTCACCACACTAAATGACAAGTCTTTTAGGGTACCACTCTAAAAGACTGTCTTTAGGGTTCCACTCCTACCTCCTCCTTGGAAATTCCTAATCCTTTTGCATGTCCAGGACCCTCCTGTGGATTCCTACAAATCGCAGCAGACCTGATCACAGACACCAGGTCCCCCAGGATAACATGTATCAGAGGTTTTACTTCTCCCCCAACCGCTCACCCACTCACCTAATTGCCCAATATTAGGACCTTGCAAGGTGACCAAGTAACTAATCAAATAAATCAAATTGTGCTATTATTGCATTCTGTGACTCGGGAAGCATATTTGTATTGTGAGAGGGTTATTATGACAGAGAATATCTTCCAGATTTATATTCCTAATACAATTTTTATGTTTTTGCTTCATGGGCACTGCTTTCCAAAGCAGACTCTGTTAAATGCCACACAGAGCACCGGCAAAGTAATTTAACCTCTTCATAAAATGAGGGGAAAAGATTCCATGATGTCGAAGAGCCTCTCCAGCTCTATGTTTTCATTTTGTTCTTTCCTCAGCCACCTCCAGTGACCTCATACAATGTAATTTCCAAAGTTGCTAGTCAGACATTCAAGAACCTACATAATCTTGCCGAATTTTTCCTTTCCAGATGTATTCAATGCATAGATCCTATGTTTAATCACTCTCCTACTCAAATATAGCACATGCTTTCTGTCCTAGAATGCCTTAACACCCCCTCCCCTCCTACTCAAATAAAACTCCTCCTCAGTGCATTTCCTTCCCCTCCTTTCATGAAGCCAAGAGCAAGCCCCGGGCTCCCCGATGCCATCCCCTACACCTCAGCATATTCCACTCTCACAAGTCCTATCAACACTCATCTGCACATTCAATTGGTGCTTGGATTGTCTACATTTCAGAGTATCTCTGAATGAATTTAAAACTCTTTAAACACAGAAAATACCTTCTACATCCAGTTATCACTCCCAAGAAAATAATTAAAAATACTATGAAGTAAAAAAAAAAGTCAAGAGTGTGAGCTAGAAGGAAGCAGGGAGTCTTGCACATCCTCATGAACACATCATAACCTGCTGTGTGTTCCTGTCACACGGAACAGCCCTGAGTTCCCCTATTTTCCAAGCTGCCGCTTTTAACTAGGATGTCTTTTCTCACTCACTAATCACTTGTAAAACTCTCACTGGTGTTCATGGTCAAACTAAGTTTCTTCTGTCCCTACAGAAATTTCCCTACTTTCTTAGTTGGAATTAATGGCCTGTCACTTCATTTTTGCTTTCTGACTTCCTTTGTCCACTGATGACTAGTTGTATGGCCTCTCTGTTGCACAATGAGATTGTCAGCTTCTGGAGAGTGGGGACTGCTTCTTTCATGTTTTTCTCTTCCTGAATACCCACACAGACCCCGCAATAGCAGGTAAAATAACATTTATTCCAAAAAACTTGGGGAAAAGGTCCAGCAAATCCACCTGTCTTTATAAAAAATGAAATCGATGCTTTACTGTCCTCTTCTAGAAAGTGAATTTAAAAGAAACCAAGCAAAACTATGTTTTATTTAAAACAAAAAGCAAAAGAGCTGATCTGCAGAGGGAATAATTATACCAGTGGAAAGAAAGCTAAGATTCTGAGAACTTTCAGGGAAAAAGCAAAGAATGGTTTTACAAATGCTTTTCTGAAAATGTGACGCATGTAGCACTGATGATGTTTCCGACTGCATCATCAGTGGAGAGAGACTCTTATTCTTTTTCGCATAGTGTATATAATTTAATGTGTGTAAGAAATACAAATAATTTGTATTAGTAATACCGTTCTGCTTAGGTTGAAGCTCAACTAAAAGTTAGCATTTAAAGAAAGCATTAAGAAACTAATAAATAGTTCACATCATATAGAAGATGCCAGGAGTCCTAAGAAGCTGACACATAGGACTACAGCTTGGGAGACAGTGACCTTTCTTTCCCATTTACTACTGGAGATCGAGGTCATAAAATCTCATTGGCACCCCTAATTTCTCACATTCCCCTGGCCTCTTAGGTCACTTCTGCAAGATCTCTGCATATAAATCATAAGCTTTTCTCAAGGGTTCTCAGCCCTGGGGTATTTGCTTTATTAAAAGAACACATGCTATCCTAGCCATATGAGGGCAATTTCTACCAACATCCCTGAATTTCCTCCATGAGAACCAATTCTTTTTCCTGTAGATGGGCTTCCCAGACCAGGGTCTCAAGCTTCACTCTGCAGTGTGTGTGATTAAGTGTCTTTGTCATGGCTAAAGTGCCTCTCCTCTTCCGTAGAGAGGCCTGCCTGTCTATTTGCAGCAAAATCCCCTGTCTGTGGAGCAATTATGATGCCTCAATTTGTTTTCAGTCTGGGTCTCTGAACAAATGGCCAGGTCCAGAGGAGTGATTCCTTTGCGGCGACCCAGCATGAAACTCTGTGCGTCCATCTAGCAAAGGACAGCTGATAGCTCTCTTGGAGGGCTAGAGTTTCCAACAATACCGCCCTTGGCTTCATTTAGGAAAACTACTTCATCAGTGGCATTGTTATTCTCACTTATTGTCAGTTTCTAATCAACAAATGTGCTTGGTTTTTCCCACTGATTGTTAAATGAATGATTACATATTATCCTTCTTCTGACCACCTCGTGATCCCTGACGGTGTTTTTTATGGAATGAGCCATGAAAGCAACTCCTACCTGAAATCATGTACGCTCCAAAAGCAACAGATAGATCAGGTTGACAAAACGGGGGATAAAATGGCGTGGGACAGGAGAACCAGTTGTTTCAATACAACCTAACCTAAAGACCACACGTATCCACACACTTTTTCAAATGATTTAAAATGCCATGCTAGTTGGGTGCTTATTTCCTAATCTTCTTACTTCTATGGTCAGGCTTGAAAAAGAGATAAGGAAAGACATGCAGATTCATGAAAACAGCAGAAGCCAGCACCATAATGGCAAGGCAGCAACATCATTGTCGCTGTCTACAAATAAGAAAATACGCTCTTTTTGCAGACTGATAAAACATGAAGGTTCACCGACTGTGTTTTCTCCTCCTCTAGCAGTCTGGCTTCACAACAGCCTCAAATTAAGAGCAGACAGTACAGCAGGACAATAAAGTGTCCAATCCCATCAGCTTTCAGCTCTTTTCTTCTTTATGGTGAAGTGGATTCCAGTGTTTTTCTTTTTTTGTCAAGTCTATTTTTGAGAAACCACTTTCACAGCTTTTACAAGAAAATGTCACTGTGCCTCTGGTGTAGGCAAGGGGGAATCTAATTTCATTATAGTTAAGTGCCTGCCTCCCCATGACCCCTCCGTATAGCCTAACATGGTATATTATAGGACTTTAATAAATAGGAAAGATGTGGGTTGTGGCACATTTTAGTAGAAACCAAATTACTTTGGGCCACACATCTGCCTCTTCAGTTCATCCTATTTGCCACCGTCTCACAACCTAATTACAGGATTTTCTGGAAATTGCTGTCCAGCGGTAACTGGATGACCTGCTTTATGTAGCAGAGACAGGCAGTTCCACTGGCTTCACTCTTCATCCCTGTCACCATGTAATTGCATTGGACTTCCATGTTAATCCCCATAGGCGGGAAGTAAATGAAATATTATAATTACCTTTTATTCCATGTCCCCTGAAGCCTGGATTAGGGCAGTGTGTGACCAAAGAGAGAAGAGTATTACTGAGGGTCTGATCAAAGAGAAATAGTCCGTCTCATCCCCAGCTTTTTGGCTGAACACAAGCCACATCATTAGCCATATGTCTCATTCACTTAGCAAAGTATAAGGCCCCTGTCTGTTTAAATCAGGATCACCGTGGGGCACATTGGAAGGAGTCTGGAAAAAAGGCCTATTATATCAGTACATGTGTGCAAAACATAAGGTTTTGAAAGGATCTGTGTGAAGGAAAGTGACAGGTATTCAGAGCTTAGAGAGGGACTGGGCATTATCAGATTATTCAAATATATATAGTTACAGATATAGATAGATATAAGATAGATATGAGTTCATTGCTGATCCTTTTGAGAAATTTTATTGGGGTCCTTTAATTGAGATATTATGGAGAGACCTGAATTTTTCAGAGTACATGATTTCAGGACTATATTTCTCTAGGCCTTTAGAAAGAGACTTTAAAATCCAATGGTTCTTTAATGAATGGGATAAAAGCAATTCTCCTAATTAAAGTTTCGCTCATAGGCCCATTAAGAAGCATACCAGAAATCCCTAAAAAATCAAATCTTGGCTTTGAGGAAAGAAACGACTCTCCACTGTGTTTCATTTGCCCTCAGGAGAGGAGGGTTGAGTGTAACTAGAGACCAATCGCTGGTAACCTGATTACTCTGTAAGCAATTCTTTGAAAATACAAAAAGAATGGAGTTCACTTAATCTCCACTTTTCTCCTGAAGAGTTCTAAGCTGGGACAACAGTTTGTGTCCTTGAAAAGCTACCTTTTGAGTGTCCTTTATGGGAGTCTCATCACATAGATACAATTTCCCAAAACTGCATCTGCAATGACTCAGCAAAAAGCACCGTGGAAAGAGTCATCCCCTTTTGCCAGGTGGCTCCCCTGAAGAAGAAATTGTTCTCAATTTTTAAGTGTTATGTTCACTGAGTATTCAGTCATCTGTACATTCAGGGAGTATTTTCGGGGTGCAGACTTTGACATGATGCTCAGAGCTGGGGACGCAGGAGTAAAGGAGACAGCTTATATGTCTGCCCTCATGGAGCTCATACTCCAGTAGGGAGCCATCCAGAAAAGGAAATATAACACCCCAAGATGTAAATGCTGCGGGGAAATAAACCTATCCCAAAAACTCACTGCCACGTCGTTCTTGGTAGGTGCTTTTACGCTGAGTTGAGGCACAGGTAGACTCTCCCAGGTAACTTCTTCCAATATTAGTGAACACAGCCGGGTTGTAGACTCAGCAGTACTTTCTCTATAAACCTCAATAAAGATATTTTAGAATAAAGCTTGTCAACACCACTCCTCCATCCCATGCCTGGACAGAAGCAGCACCTTAGTTGTTGCTGTTTTCAGTCTGTTATGAAGATGGGTCCATTTATCATAAGCAAGTCAGTTTTACATATTCACCTTAGCCAAACCTGAACACACTGAGCTACTGGGCAGATGTGATTCTAAACAATAAAAACAACAAAGAAATAAATCTTTGAACTACCTTTGCCTGCTGCTCTGTCAGATTGCAACCTGGCAGCAGAAAGAAAATACTTAGAACTTTTAATTATGTATTTTCTATTTTTTTAAAGATTTATTTTATTTATACAAGAGCTGGGGTACAGGCCAGATGTGTGGTAGGGTAAGAGGATTCACCAGAGACAGAGAGGGAACAGAACAGGCAGACTGAGGAAATACACTGCTGAAGGGGGCAGCAGGTGAGACAGGAGATGTCTGCCCAGCCATGTGGGATTCTCGCTGGCCGGCCGGGATCGAACCCGCATTGCAGAGGCTGCGAACAGCTTCACAGCACAGCACTCAACTGCCTGCGCACCAGGGAGGCCCTATGTATTTTCTATTTTAAAAATTGAAGGAACATATCTGTTTCACGGAAGCACCTCCTTGTCAGGCTTAGCACAGAATAAGAGGAGGTTGTGTTTATGTTGACACCTTATCTGAACATTTGAGATAGGGAAAAAAAAAATTATCTAAATTATCTGACCACATCATCAGATAAGTACAAACTGAGGAAATGCTGGTTACTTTGGCTGCAAACAGCTGTTGAGACACTCAGAAGGTTTGCACACTAAAATGAAATATCTGGACATGTCTGATGATGGGTTCTTCAATTGTTTTACTTTTTTTATAACAATTTTATTGAGGTATAATTGCTACCCCCCAAAAAACCACACATATTTAGTCTCTACAATTAATGAATTTGCATAGGGAGCCTTGATGGATGACCTCCAGTTTTGTCATCTTTGGGGAGCAGAGCTATTTACAGTGGAGTCTCCAAAAACACCAGCCTACTGTGGTTCTGAGGTCTATTCCTCTCTATGTAACCGCTCTATGTCTGCTTCCCTCATGGGGGTAAAATAAAATTACAATATCAGATGATGAGAAGAGTATCTAAGACTGGAATCATTTGCTAAATGTTACCTCTTTTTTTTTTAATGATTTATTTATTTATTTATTTATATAAACATTGGGTACAGTCAGAAGTGCAGGAGCGTGAGAGAATTCACCAGAGCCAGAGCAGGGAGCAGAACAGGCAGACAGACGAAGTACACTGCTGAGGGGAGCAGCGGGCGGCAGGAGAGGTCGGCGCGCCATGTGGGACCCTCACCGGTGGTCAGGGATGGAACCGGCACTGCAGAGGCCATGGGCAGCTTCACAGCCCAGTGCTCAACCGCTGTGCCACCTGGGGAGGCCCCACCTCTTATTTTTATTGTCATTAAATATTACAAATGTATACAATCCTAACAAAGAAACACATGAAAATTTGTTATTATCTGAAGCACACTTTGAAATAGACTAGGTTTAAATATCACAGAGTTCAGGGTCTCCCCTGGTGGCGCAGCCACTGAGCGCTGGGCTGCGAGGCTGCCCACAGCCTCTGAAGCGCTGGTTCACTCCCTGGCCGCCAGCAAGTGTCCCACAAAAAAAAAAAAAAAATCAGAGTTCATTCTGTCTTTATAAATACTCTTCTGTATAGGTCTTGGGACTGTTTCTATGCTGCATATGTGTTATTCACTGATAAGATTATAACCAATTTGAGGACAGAGACTACCTCTTACTCAAATGCTCATGAGCTACAGCATATTATAGTAAATAATAGAGCATTCCTGTTTTAATTTTGTTCAAGAGCTATGAAATTGAACTGCTTTTTCTCTTAGGAAATCTACTAGAATAAGAATGACCAAAAAACTAGCATCTAATGGCTTTTAAATATTTTGATGAAGCTCATTGGTAATCCACTGCGTTAGGCCTTTTTGATCTTTATTTCACAATGAAAATGCACATTGATGCAGATTAAATTTTCTCAGCCTTTTTTCACTCTTAAGAAAAATCAGCCTCTGTGACTCAAAACACCTCTTCTTTGTTTCAAAGGAAAATATCATGTGGAGGGATATCATTATGTATATATTAAGCCATCAGATGTTCTACAAAGAAGTGCTATGCAAACTAGAAAAAACTAATAAACAGTGCAGAGGATGCAAACTCTATTTTACTGTAGTGTCTGTAAGTGAAGATTTTCCTGAATTATGTATTGAGGAAAGGAGATATATAAATGATGCCTAAAACAGTTAAAATTAGGACCTCCCTGGGGTGCAAGGGGTTAAGCACAGCACTGTGAAGACAGCCGCAGACCTCTCCTGTCTCACCCTCTGCTCCCCTCAGCAGCGTATTTCAGTCAATCTGCCTGTTCTGTTCCCCACGCTGTTTCTGGTGAATCCTCTCACCTCCCCCGACACTGCACATCTGGCTTGTACCCCAGATCTTGTATGCATAAATAAATAAATCTTTTTTTAAAAATAGTTAAAAATAGACCACATTAATGAGACTTGGATTGGATTCAGGCCTGAGTGCTTTTTTATAGGTGAATTTTATACTGTTACCTAGCAATAGTTACTTACCAACTTGAGAAAAGCACCTGACAGTTTTGACTGTTTTGTTTAATAAGTGCTGTGCTTAATTGGATAAAAAATTCCACATGGTTTTTTTCATACATAAGTATCACTCTGCTCATCAGAAATATTGATAACATCAGCAAAACTACAGCTCAAGGCTTTGTGTTTAGCTTGCAGAAGAGAAACTTGGGTGCTATTTTCTTTTCTCAGGAAAAATGGAAACTCTGTTCTTCAAAATGATTGATAGGACAGATAAACAAATATTTGTAGACTTCATTCAGCAGAGAAAATAGTCTAGAATCTTCTGCATGGCACTGGGTTAAATGAGATCTGCAGAGAAGCTGATGGAAATATACTTCCTACTTGATCTGCAGGACCCGCCTACCCTAGCCTGTTTCTGCAGCTCACTTGGCCATGAGGGGGCACTGCGCCATTCGGCTTTTGTTTTCCTGTGTTCTTGGTTCTTGGTTCTAAGCCCATTTCAAAGCATCTCCACAGAGACTTTCACTTCCTGAGTGGTTGCAGGTATAGCTCATGAGTGCTTGAATTAGTCAACCGTGTTACCATGGTGAGATCAACGCCACGTTCAAATTACACAGACTGTGGGGACTCCATGCTGGTGCAAGGGGCTAAGTCTTGTGAAGCTATCGGCAGCCACTGAAGCACAAGTTCGATCCCCGGTCAGGGAGATACCCACATGGCGCAGCAGACCTCTCCTGACTCACACGCTGCTCCCCTCAGCAGTGTATTTCAGTAGATCTGCCTGTTCTGTTCCCCACTCTGTCTGGTGAATCTTCTCACCTTCCCTGCACCTCTGGTCTGCACACCAATTCTTGCAGGTATAAGTAAATAAATCTTTAAAAAAGAAAGAAGTAGAATGGAGATTACCTGGCAAGTTTGGAGAGACCCTATTGAAGGAAGGAAAAGAACCATTTTCTCAAATGCAGGAGTCCTATCTGTTTCTAGTACAGTGTACTATTTCCCTTGCACATGGTATCTCTACTTCAGTTTCAGCTATGACATACATTTAAGTCATCTATTTACTTTATAGGACTAATGGGGAAAAAATACTTGCAGATACTTCAAAGAAAGTTTATTTTAATCTATTAAAAATCTCAAAACTGGGCCTCCCCGGTGGCGCAGCGGTTGAGCGCTGGGTTGCGAAGCTGCCCGCAGCCTCTGCAGCGCTGGTTCGATACCCGGCTGCTCCCCGGCCACTGGAGGAGGGTCCCACATGGCGCGCAGACCTCTCCTGCTGCCCGCTGCTCCCCTCAGCAGTGTACTTCTGTCCTTCTGCCTGCTCTGCTCCCCGCTCTGGCTCTGGTGAATTCTCTCACCCTCCCGCGCTTCTGACTGTACCCAGTGCTTGTAGAAATAAGTAAAATAAATAAATAAATAAATAAATAAATAAATAAATAAATAAATAAATCTTTAAAAAAAAAAATCTCAAAACTATATGTAAGTTATAGCATATCACATACATTAGACTGGGTTCAGGGAATATTTATATCCTTTTTCCTTTACATAGTCTTTGGTGTTTTGTTTTAACTGTATTTGTGTATGTGTCACATTTCAAAACTATTTCAAACAATTCTGAAAGGTGATGGATAGCGACATAAATAAAATAAAATTCTCAAATAAAGGCAAATTATCAGTGCAACAAAACCCAGATCGGGTTACAGTTGTAATTACAGGGATAGTATTGGATCTCCTTGCCTGAAAGGATTGGGGTTTTGTTATCTTCCAAGAAAAAGAGAAAGTTAAGAAACTATTAACCTTTGATAACCTTTACAATATTTTTTTTCAAATTTGCCATATGCTGCCAAGGGAACATATCCAGATAGAGCAGAAAATTCATTAGACTTGAGGGTTTCAAATATCTATATCAAGGACAAGGACAAAACTGCTGTCATAGAGAAAGGACTGGTACTCTAGGGCACAATAACTTCAATTTTTCTTCATTTGGGTCTGGTGACCCATTCCATGAAAATGCCAACACGGCACTATTTCATCCAGATGAACTGGGGTTATGACATCAAGATAAACACCACTTGTTCAGAAAGCCCCACTGCAAGCCGATATTCCTGATAATATTCAGTCTCCAGCTCGGGGGAGTCAACAGTGAAATCTGGATTGTATGACTTTTGCAGAACTTGTAACCAGTCTTTCTGCCTCCTGAAGGTAAAAGCTTCAAATCAGTGGTGCTACTAGGTTTAAATTAAGGTGCATGGTGGTAGTCAGACCCTTAGGTACTTAATTAATGAGCTGAACAGCCACTATGATTCTGACATCTTTAAGTATCAATTGAGTTTTTTTTAAATTGCCTGTTTTTTTTAAAGATTTATTTATTTATACATACAAGAACCGGGCTGCAGGCCAGAGGTGTGGAAGTGAGAGGATTCACCAGAGACTGAGTGGGGAACAGAACAGGCAGACTGACAAAATACCCTGCTGAGAGGAGCAGCGGGCGAGACAGGAGAGGTCTGCTGGGCCATGTGGGAATCTCACTGGCCAGGCGGGATCGAGCCCGCGGACAGCTTCACAGCGCTACACTCAACCCGCAGCACCACCAGGGGAGGCCCTCAATTTAGTTCTATGATATTTTCAAATACACTCATGAAAACCAGTTTAAGTGCTCTATAAGACAGACATTAGCCCATTTATATATTTGCTTTTCCATTTATAGAGGCTGATTATGCCAACTGGTATCTATCTTTTGTCTCCATTCACCATCTTCTCCACTTTGACCTCTCCCCTCCCTTGGCTGTGGTGAAATAATTTGACTGATTTCCCTGGTGCCTCTGTCCTTCTTAGACCCCTTAAGGACTAAAAGGTCCTGCATCCTCTTCTCACTCTAGCTCTGCCCTTGGTCATTACATGATTTCACACTGATCAATCCTACATCTACACCACAATCCCAGGCCTCTCTCCCGAGTCTCAGTCCTGCATGTCCTATTACCTATTTAATACACCCATTTGGATAGTGCAGATAACTCATACCAAGCAGGTCCCAGACTAAACACAGCATCTAACGTGCTGACACTCCTGATTCCAAGTTTCGAGGGCTTGTGCCACTTGACTGAATGCCCTGGATTTCCAAAGATACCAAACTTGAAAGTGAAACCAAAATTGTCAACCTCCCTTTCAAATTCTGTGGATTTTCTCTCCCCAACACCTCTCAGATCCATTCCCTCTCCTCACTATCTCCCCTACTTGTGCCCTGGCTCAGATTCAGATCCTTCCCACTGGATGCTGGGAACAGCCTCCTAGTAGGTGTTCCAACTGCCGGTATGTACTCCAAGCTTTCCTCAAGGAAATCTTTCCAAAATAGGAATCTGCTCATGTACTTTTCCAAATTTATACTCTTTGAAGGAACCTCATTGACTCTGGGGTGGCATGTGTCTATTTTCCTGTCTGAAGATGAAACTAAAGAGGAAGAAAAGGAGAATGAGAAGGATAAAGAATATGCTAGACTTTGGTGTCAAATTCTCCTGATCTGAAGACCCAGACAACTGAAGTGGGGGTCATAGCTAAATCTAACTCCTAGAGGAATTACGAGGACAAATTGAGATAATGCTGTTCAAAATACTTAATCTAGTGCCTGCCCTATTATTAGGTGTTTGATCAGTGGTAGCTATTAAACTCACTTGAAAAAAATCCTGACTTTTCAATGGTATGGACCTAGTACCTCCTAACCTCATCTTTGGCCAAACCCTTCACATCCCAGGATTCTATGTGTCAACTAAAGTGCTATGGTTTTAAACCTCCTGCAGTGGCTATCTGCCATCCCTTGGAAATGTCCTGCCCGTGTCCTTCCTGACCAGCTCCTACATACCCCTCTAGCTCTGATCAGGCATTTCTTACTCTGGATCACTTTCCTTATCCCACACCTCTATCTGGGTTATAGGCCTGTGCTATGAATTTATAGTCATTTAAATCAAAAATTGAATGCCCACTGTGTATCAGTCCATTGCCAACTGAGAAGAAACTGATAACTGGAAATACAGATCTTGGCTCAAGAAACTGACAGGGTATGGTGGGATAGCAGATGCTGAGCTAGCTGTGCTTCCAGACTCCATGGAATTATGTAGAAGGAGTTCTTAATCCTGAATTTCAGGGACTCAGGTATTTATCTGGAAGAAATGAAATTTCCAGAATCTTATGAGTAGACTAAATTTGACACATGTTAATTCATTGTCCAAATCAAGATATTCTTAAGAATGATAAATACCCTCTGCAATAGGCATAACCAGGGCTGTCCCTGACAAGAGGGACTAGTGTCACCTACTTACAGCTCTACTGTAATGAATGTGTCCCCGCCCAGGTTATCAAGAGAGTGCCATCTGTGCAGAGGACAGTTTCTGACATAGCTTAGGAGAGTCAAAGTAAATGTTTGCTGAATGCCTGGAATTCAAGGGTTTTAGAAGACATGTGGTCTCCCTCTGAAAGCAGAAACACACTGAGTTGGCAGAGGAGAAGGAGATAAGGGCCTCACGAAGGAGAAGAGCCTCACACCAGGCCATCAGGAACACGCAGCTATGAGTGTACTGAGGGAAGGGAATAAGCTCACCTGTCTTCTAAGCACCTTGTGCCCTCCTTGGTGGAAGAAAAGCTTTAACTCCCCACATTCTATGAGCCCCATCACACAACCACATTTCCCTGTCTTTGTGAGACAAGCAGATATGCCTGTGACCCAGAACATCCAGCACAACAATTAGCTTTCTCCTTTACAACTCTAGGGAACAGAGAACATTATGACCACCCAGGAAGACTAACATTTTCTGTACATATGATTATCTGTGCCACACGACTGACACATGAACAGAGCAATAACAGCGGAAACACACAATTAGGAATAACCAACACTTAATAGGAACTGGTACGTGTACAGAATTAGGGGTAGTGCCCTCCCCTCCACACGCACTCTGTGTATTTATTCCTCCAAAGGGGTGTCTAACAAATGTCATGTTACAAAGACCAGAAAAGCTTCCTTGGGGCCCCTTTTTGTATTACGGGAACACAGCAGTGAATAAAATGAGCTCTAGGCAGGTTTCTTTCTATTTATAGCCCAAACTGAATATTTAGAAGCCAAGGGTGACCTGGTGACTGCAATTTACAATCCCTGAAGGAATATAGAAATAGATAAATGGTTCAAATCCAGGCAAGTCCACAGCAACCCAACACCATAATCACAGTCTCTTTTTGCTGATACCATCAGCTGAAATGAGATCCCGGCTTGGAGCAGGTCAAAGCACTTAGGAGATTCTTTTTACTCCTTGTCCTTTCAACATCTTCATGAGCTAGGATGAGGAAAAGATTATAATATTTAGGAATTTGGAAAAGGCTATGCATGTATTATAGAAAAGTCTCCTGAGGAGAGAGAAAGTAGGCAGTCAATTGTTAATTTCTGCCTTTTCATATCAGAGAAAACCTGTCTTTAAGATATCTATTACTTCAGAATAATGTATCAGTGGGTCTTTGGTAGAGCTTCAAATCCCAAGAATTACTAGGAGAAATATAAATGTAAGTTGATCTCACTGACTCACTCATGGAAAATAAAAGGAGCACCAAGCTTGGAATCAAATCTAAAATACTGAGTACACTTTTTTTAATACTAGGACCTGAGGACACTGAACAAGTTAACTGAGAAACATGACTCTTCTTCTAAAGTTTGTCCTGACCACAATCTCAAGAATATCAAAACCTATCAAGTTGACATGCTACATGACAACCTGTTCATTTGTCATATATGTTGGGCATTAAACACTGAGCAGACATTAAATTCTGAACCTGATTCCAAAATGGAGCCTGTTGATATCTTTAGAGGATCTAGTGGTATTCTATTCTGGAAGGCAAGGAGTGGCCTTTAAGTATCAGAAGATGTGGAGAAGAATTCTAATGCAAATAATTTCTGGTCACAAATTTATATGTAAAATCCTTAAGTTTAATATAACAAATATGTATCAGTGCCTCCTGTTGTAAATATCAAAACAGCCAATAGCTATCAAGAAGTTGACTTAGGTGGAGTTTCTTGGAAGCAGAGCTTGAGACAAGGATTTGGATGCATTACACTTTTTGTAGGAGTTGCTTCAGTTAAGAACCCTCCAGGAGCAGGAGTTGGGATAGGGAAGGTAGCCCAGCAAAGTGGGTATAATTTTTTAGGCCTCTCTGGGCAAGCCAGCTGCCTTCCACCAAAGACACATTTGCAGAGAAGCAGTAGATGGAGCTGCTCCCAGACAACTAGAGAGGTTGAGTCCAGGAGGACATCAGCAGCTTCTAGGACTGAAATATGTAGATGCTTTCATTACCACTGTAACACCACCGATGACCTAACTTGGAAACATACTTGATTCACTACTCAAAATTTCTACCATTTGCTACCCAAACTCCAAACTTGAACCATTATAAACTTCTCTTGAGAAGAGACCCTGTCTTCCATTGTGTTCTAGTGTCTACCATACTTTGAAGTGCTGTGGATTCAGTGTATTCTCAGTGAATGGGATGGGGTGGAATGGGGTGGGGTGGAATGGAGTGGAGTGGAGTAGAAAGGAATGGAATGAAATGGAATCATTCCCTTCAAATGAATGTTCTTGACGTATACACAGCTAGACATTATCCTCATCACAGAAAACATGCTAATTATTTTTGCATGAAACACTACCCATTATTTTTTTTTTAAGATTCATTTATTTATGCATGCAAGAACTGGGGTACAAACCAAAGGTGTGGGGGGGGGTGAGAGGATTTACCAGAGACAGAGTGGGGAGCAGAACAGGCAAATCTACTGAAATACACTGCTGAGGAGAGCAGCGGGCGAGACAGGAGAGGTCTCCTGCGCCATGTGGGTCAGCATCCTGACCATGGATCGAATTTGTGCTGCAGTGGCTATGGATAGCTTCAGAGTGTTGTGCCTTAACCCCTTGTGCCACCAGGGAGTCTCCTCATCCCGCTCTATGCTTAGTCCTTACCATTCAGTCTCAACACTGCCGACTTAGGTCCAGTGCTGTGTGAGTTGTGCTCACATGTGAGCAAAGACCCTGTGATGCATGTCTGCTTATGTGCCAGTCAACATCCACTTACATCCTGGCAAGCATACTCGGATTTCTCTCCAGGAGCAACTCCCTCCTCTATCCTTATTCTACATGTTTCCATGGAGCTGGTCTCGAGTTAGGGAGCAATTAAGCCTCGCATAATCAATATATTCACTCTGTGCTAGTCATCTTGTAGGATCTGGAGAAACTCTTCCAAATAGACAAGGATCGACAGAATAATCCGAATATATGAATATATAATCATTCATATATTCACTTGTGGCCTACTTGCCCTCTTTATTTCCTTAGTCCACACACCCTGGTATTTTCTGTGATCTTTCCTGTCAAACTTATCAGTTGTCTAAAAAGACAGAAATTCCAATATCTCCCATACCTGTTCTCTAGGAACCATGGGTACATTTTATTTTCTTAATCAAATTGTATTGATTTGCCATTCATATACATACAATGTAATTTGGGGAGTACAACCTCACCCCTCAATATGGTACACGCCTCACTCACAATTCAACCAACAATCCAGTATCTCTACACCATCTCATTACCTCTTCTACCTCCCCCTTTCACCTCATACCACTGTATTTTTTATAGGGTCTTTTTTTTTTTTTAAGATTTATTTATTTATTTATACAAAAACTGGGTACAGTCAGAAACACAGGAGGGTGAGAGAATTCACCAGAGCCAGAGCAGGGAACAGAACAGGCAGACTGACGAAATACACTGCTGAGGGGAGCAGCGGGTGTGGCAGGAGAGGTCTGCACGCCATGAGGGACTCTCACCGGCGGCCAGGGATTGAACTGGCACTGCAGAGGCTTCAGGCAGCTTCGCAGCCCAGTGCTCAACCACTGCGCCACTAGGGGAGGCCCTATAGTATCTTTTCTGTTGTGTTTTGCCAGTTTGTTTTCTTTGCTTATTCATATTCACATAAGCGTGAAACTATCCAGTAATTGTCTATCACTTTCTGACATTTCACTTAATATAATCACCTCAAGATCCATCCATTTTATCAAAAGGCATTATTTCATTTTTTAATTGCTGAGTTATATTCCATTGAATATACACCCCAATTGCTTTATCCAATCATCCCTCAATGGGCATGTAGGTTGATTTCATGTCTTGCCTGTTGTGAATAGTGCTGCTATGGATATAGGGGTGAATAAATCCTTTCGTATTAGTATTTTCATATTCTTTGAATCATGGGTAAGTTTAAAGAGCATAAAAACCTTAGAAATCAAAGAAAGTTCTACTTTTGAACCAATTTGTATATTGTTCCATAACTGCTGTAATTGTACATTTTTTTTGTTACAGGAGAATTTAAAACTTTGTAGCATTTTTTTTTTTATTATATCAGAGTAAAGAGCCCATTTCTTCTGCATTTTTCAGCATCACACAATTTCAGGTGACGTCCCTTCCCTTAGGCCGTGGCCTGGTGCATTTGTTCTTTGGCCCCTTTATTGAGGAATAGTTTTGCCAGCAATTGTTTGACACAAAATGAAAAATGTTGTTTCTCAGAACCATTAGGTGCCACAGACTAGATCGGTCAGGACCAGCTATAGAGCAAATTGGGTCCTGTTCTGGATTTAGAGATAATTAAACAGCTCTGACAAAAATACCTGGTTTGCGGATTATAAATCTCGAAACTTATAGGTACATGAGAAATTCCGCTCAGTGTTTACTAGGAAAATGTGACCAAGATTAAAGTAATAAAACATTTCCTCAGAAAGGATATTGTAATAAGTTCCCTGTAAATACATCTGATATTCTCTGGGCCTATTAAAACCAAATACAGGTGCAGCAGACCTCTCCTGTCTTGCCCGCTGCTCCCCTCAGCAGTGTATTTCAGTCAGTCTGCCTGTTCTGCTCCCCACTCTGTCTCTGGTGGATCATCTCACTGTGCCCCCACACACACATACCTCTGGCCTGTACCCCAGTTCTTGTATGCATAAATAAAGAAATCTTAAAAAATTAAAACCAAATACAATTTGGCACAAGTGTAATTTGGGATGCATCTCCATATTGACATTGCACTTGAATATTCAGCCACAAAAAGAACAAATAACCCTATTAACAAATGGGCAACAGGTATGGACAGACAATTCACTAAAGGGGATATCCAGAGGCCAAGACTCTTTGAAAAAGTATTCATCATCACTCCTAATAAGAGAGAAGCTGATTAAAACTATGAGATACACCTCACAGCGATAAGAATGGCACATATCAAAAAGACCCCCAGCAACACACATTGAGAGGATGTGGAGAAAAAGGATCACAAGTACACTGTGACTGGTGACCCACTATGGAAAGCAGTCTGGACTGACCTTAAAAAATTAAAAAATAGAAACTTTCGATCTTGGAGCTCTGAGCTATCACCAGAGAGAAGCTACATGATTTCTCATACACCCCCTTGGGAGTCACAGGGTGTCTGGTCTGTGATGACCCAGGGGTCAGAGCAGCCAAACCCCACCCAGATTCAAGGGCAGGAATATAGGGGCCACTTTGTAATAGGAAGAGGGTCTAAGGACTTGTGAACATGTTGCAAACAATACAGAGCACAGCGAATGTGGGTTTTCTCTCCTGCCATATAGAATTAGCTGGAACTTCTTTATGGACAGGCTTGACCTAGAGGGGCAAAGATGATCCTCTTATCCAGATTTATTCTAAGTTAGAGCTATAGTGTTTTTTTTTTTTATTTGTTTGTTTGTTAACACCTCTTTTCCTCAGGCACTTTTTTTAATTCTGTTATGTTTTTCAGACTTAAGATCATCAAGCTGGGGTAAGGGGAGATCGATGTACAGTATGAATTTATTAAAAGGTAAAGATTTGACAAGAAGTATTAAAAGTCCATGCCACTTACAGTCAATTCCAGCTTGATGTAAAATGCTAGGAAATGGGACAAAAATTGCCTTCGAGTTGCAATCAGTGCTGAAGAGAAAAAGCATATTTTACATTGAAGGAGTAATGTTTTCGTAAGAAGAAACTGTCAAATGTTTATTAAATAAATGAAGCATAAAACAAGCTTTCCTGCAGCTTTATCCATGTTTGGATTTTAATAACTAGCATTTATCCTTTGAATGAAAAGTTCTATTTGTATCCAAGAAGAAAGGCCCTCGCTCTGCACATGGGACTTTTAGCACCCAGCCTTCGCTGTTATTGATGAAATAAGTGATCTGCTCTGCCGGCCACATTATTACTGTGCTTCCTCTGACGTCAGCGTGGACAGGAGCGATGAGATCCCGCAAGAGGGAAACAGGATGATGCCTGGGGCCAAGGCAAAGTGGGAGGGGATATTCCAGACCTGAGAGACTAGAGAGGCACCTACAGTGATGTGCACTCACCAACAGCGTGAAAGCATCTGAAGGTACCTCCTGGTCCAGAGAGTGGGTTTCAGGAAGGGAGGGTCATGTTGGAAGTGGAAAAGGACTGAAACAGTAAAGCTTGGGAATTTCCGTCCAGATAATATTAGGAAATCTGGTTTGTGTTTTATGTAAGAGCTGCAAGGGGCTGAGTCCAAACTGGAATTCAGGGGCTGTGTGCTGGGGGGCTGGCCACATAACAGAGGAGGGGCTGGTAGCATTGCTTTTTAGGGTAAAGGCAGGCAGGTGTCTTTGTTCATGCCAGCAGCTGTAATGAAATACAACAGACAGGGTGGCTTGGAAACAGGTCTACTTGTCACTGTGCTGGAGGCTGGGAGTCTAATGCCAGGGGATGCCAGCTTGGTCAGGTTCTGGGGGGCTCCCTTGAGGGTTGAAGACTATGGCTTCTCGGTAGTCATCACATGGGGTAAGGCACAGGCAAGCATTCCCCGGCCACTTTCATCTGGGCACTCAGGCCAGGGAGCTGATCCTCACCGAAGGTCCCACCTCCTAATACCATGACCTTAAAAATTAGGTTTCAACATAGGAAGAGCTTGAGAGACTGAGAGAGGCAAAAAGACAGTAAAGAGAATCTCAGCGTGATGGATAGGCATCTGCCCCGCCTGGCCTGAGGAGCTGGCGGTGGCCCTCAGGAGGGCGAACTTCATCTCAGAGGCAGAATGAGCTGTGCTGGGGACAGACTCAGCCACACTGTGAGCAGTGCAGCTCAGAGTTGAGGCCTGCAGCAGGGTTCTCATCTCCAAGCTAGGCCCAGAACAGCCTTCCCCAGGCAGGCCCTTGTAAGGGAACCACTGGCAGGGCCGGACCATGATCGGTGAGCCCCTTTCTCATGGAGGAGGCTGGCAACAGCAAGATGACTTCATGGGTTGGAATAGAAAGATACAAGGCCTTTTCCTAAGCACACAGATGACTTCCCGAGAGACTCCCAGAGAATAGAAAACTTCAGTAGGCAGGAGACTGAAGTCCTTCTGTCTGGCAGATGAACCCAAAGACCTTGAAGAACCACTATCATCTGATTATTAGTGTTCACGTGATCTCATCTGTCCCCTCAGGCAGGGAGAGCTCGCACCGTTTCCATTACATAAGGTGAGGACTCATAATTGAAACTATCACCGTGGTCATTACCCTTCTAGATAATATGAAGCTATGATTAAAATCTGTTGCCATTTAGAAATTAGAAATGAATGAATCCAGTAAGAACAGCAAGGCAATTATACGGGGAGCATCATTTTGGAATGTAAAGGACATTCAAAGCTTCACTTCCTGCCAAGTCTCCGACCCCTTGCAAGGCTCCAAGAGAGAGAAATGGACAGGAAGTGACTTAAGAAAATGAACGGTCACATTCACACTTTATGCTTCCCTGGACACCTTGGTAGAGAGTCCCTGGGGGAGACCAGGCATATCCACATCTGAGGAGTTGGGTGTGGTTGGTCCTAGGATGTGGCTTAGTGTGCACCCATTTAAAGAACAGGATAACTGGGCCTCCCTGGTGGCTCAAGGGGTTAAGACCTATGAAGCTATCTATGAAGCAACCTATGAAGCTATCTGTAGCCACTGCAGCACGAGTTGGATACCGGCCGGGGAGATACCCACACGGCACAGCAGACCTCTCCTGACTCACCCGCTGCTCCCCTCAGCAGTGTATTTCAGTAGATCTGCCGGTTCTGTTCCCCACTCTGTCTCCAGTGAATCCTCTCTCACACACACCCTCCCGACACCTCTGGCCTGTACGCCAGTTCTTGTATGGTATGCATGAATAGACAGATCTTTAAAAAAAAAATAATTATAAAGGGCAGGATTATCAGGAAAACAGCACTCACTGTAGGAGTGAGAAGAGGTATTTTAGAACCAGTCACTGTGGTCCCCATTCTTGTTAGGTCCTCAATTTGCACATATATAAACACATACACACACACACACATACACACACACCATGGTTGAAGCAGAGAAGTTTAAGGCACAGCATCTTGGCCACATAACAGAAGATTTAGGCTGAAAGACATATTCTCAAATTTTATCTATTCTCCTCCTATACCCACTGAGACAGTTGTTGCTGTAGCTCTTTGACATCCAGAATGTTCGATTTCATCTCATGTTAGATCAGGGCCAGCCAATGAAGATGGGTTGAAAGCAACATTCCTGTGAGAACTTAAGAGCCAGTCACTTAATTGGAACATCAAGCCGAGGCCATCACACTATTTTTATGCTGCTAGTCTGGTTTAATGAGCTACATCACATATACTGACATACACGAGATTTCTTCCTCATTAGCTCTTGAAATCCTTTCATGGAGAGTCTACCATTCTAAATATAAAGTAAGCAGCAAAAAGCATACTTGATTTGATAAAATCTTTTAAACTGTTACATAGTATTTGTAAGTGTTTATGCTTGTGATACAAAACCAAAATTATAAATCATAGTACAAATTTTATATTATTTTGTGCTGTGATCCATAACTTTGTTTCCCTCCCCTGGTTTTGGATTACTAGTTAGTTGGTCCTTATTCTTTTCTATGAAAAGGAATTGTTTTTGTAAATCTAAAAAAACAGAACCCCACCTCTTTTTTTTTTTTTTTAAAGACTCACTTTCACGCGGAGCAGCTCTGAAATCCAGTTATGCTTTCAGTGTCAGTGAATTTTTTTTAAAATAAGCCTATGTTAGAGCATAGAAATTAGGAAACTAAGCAAATCCTAATGTTCGCAAGGATTATTTTTATTTACAAGTCACATTATGTCCCCGTTAAGACCTTGGGATTCAAAGCGAGGTCTGTTATCTCATTGACAGAGCATGAGGTCTGTTCACTGTCCCTGGATGCCTGGCAAACCATGCCAGGGTTTAGGGGCTTAGAACAGCTACCATTTAGTTGACTTGCAGTTCTCAAGGTCAGAAGTTCAGACGAACCTCCACCGAACAGCTCTTCTGATAGACACCTACATAGGATGAGCAACTCCTCTTGCTTTAACAGTGACCATCTCAGTTCTAGCATTAGAAACTCAGCGCGTAGGGAAACCCATGAGTCTCCAGCAAAATGGGACAGTTGGTCACCCTATACCCAGGTCACTCATATGCAGTAGTCGGGGGCTCAGTGGACAGGGACATTCAAGGACAGTTGCACTCACAGCTCCAGTGGCTGGTGCTGCTTGTCAGGACATGTGTCTCCAACAGGGTAGCAGCCAGGCTTCCAGAAGAAGAGAGTGCCAACCCCATGGCACAAAGCTAGACCAAGTCTTACGCCAAGCAAGGCAGTGCTTACAAGGTCATAGAGACAGGAGCCATGATTCCCTAGGGCCATTAGCATAAGGTCACGATCAAGCATAAGGTCACGTGCCACCCAAAGTTCAAATTTAACCAACCTGAGATCCCATCTTGTTCTTGGGGTTACTCCGTCTTCCACTTGGGATGTCAAAGAATCCCTCACTCCTAGGATACAGTCCAAATAAGTGTTCCCTCTCAGGGAAAACAAAAAAAGGCAGAAAAACCCTATTGCTATTTTTGCTACAGGTGGCACTTGTCCCTGTTTAAAAAAAAAATAGAAGAATCTTAGTCTGGCAGTTTGAGGCAGCCTAGTAGAATAAGTAAAGAAAAAAAAGTATCTGCTAAGGCAGAAACTTCAGCATCCTCGGCCATAGGGCTTCCTCCATCATCAGGGAGCAGAGAGGCGCCTCAGCTGACCCAATTGTGATGACCCTCGGCATGCACGTGTGGTAACCGTCAAGGCTCTTTACTTAGACAATTCTGTCAGGTGACACATTATTCAAGTCATTTCTCCCATTATGCATCCATTGTCCCAAGAAGGATGAGTCAGAAGAAAGCACAGCTTTCTGTGATTGGAATCAAATGTTCTCATTACTCGACATCCTGGTCTTCCAAAGAGGACTTCTGTCTCCTAGCCCAGGACACACTGCACCGCTTGCCCCCCAAGTGGCCAAATCCTTGCCAAACAGAAGGATCACACTCCTCCCTCACCTCTATAATTCTATAAAAAGTAAGGAAATCATACAAGGTAACTTTTAAAGATAAATCATACAAGTGAATTTACCAGTAGTTATTTAGCCACTCTTCAAAATTCCAATTGAAATAATGATACAATACTTAAAAGAACAAAATTGTTAAAAATATTATGTTTTAATCTGCAATATCATTTTACTCAAGAACTGAATTCTAGCTGCAAATAATTTTCTCTTTGCCGTAAGTGTTCTGAGTCATGGGCCAACTAAAAATTTCTAGTTACATAATTGAAAATTTTATGGTTCATCTGCATGTTGATTGACTTGGCTGGATTGAGTCCTGAGGGACATTGTGCCATTTCATTTCTGATCAAATTCACATTGCCAACCACATGTCCAGAATCCTCACTGCAGCCAGTGAGAAGTGAACAGAAATGGAGAGGCGATTTCTTTTCTGATAGAACAAAGTGAAGATTTCCTTTAGATTTCTGAGATTGTTTTAATTACTAGCAATTAAAAAAAAAAGTTTGGGATATTAATCTTTTAGCATAATGTCATGTTTTTATTATTCTGACCCCCAAAGGTCATAGGAGATATGTCAAAATTTAAAATAATTCTTTATGTCTGAAATGCAAAAGATAGGCAAAATTATCCTGTAGAAGTTTTTTTATTAAAATGCCACCGTGTTTTCATATAGAGAAAATAGAATCACTATAAAATAGAAACTAAGGAAGATCAGCAACTCCTTGGAATGCCATGGAAATTATAGGGTGAGCCTTCACGCATTAAGAACTACAGACCTCCCTGATGGCGCAGGGGTTAAAGACAGCGCTGTCAAGCTATCACCAGCCACTGGAGCACCAGTTCGATCCTCCGCCAGGGAGAAACCCACATGGCGCAGCAGACCTCTCCTGGCTCACCTACTGCTCCCCTCAGCAGTGCATTTCAGTGGATCTGCCTGTTCTGCTCCCCACTCTCTCTGGTGAATCCTCTCATCCCACCCCCTGCATCTCTGGCTTACACCCTAGTTCTTTTATGCATAAATAAATAAATCTTTGAAAAAAGAACTATATCTGGGTCAGTGAAGACAACCAACTACACACTTGAAAAAACACATTGCAAATGAGAACACGAAGAGTTTTTTATTGGTACAAAATAATAACTTTACTACTCTTTTTTGCATTTTAACTTTATAAATTTAAAGGGAAAAATTGATGTAGAAACGTAAGCTGGTCTACCACAAGGAAAAAGGAAAGCATACTTTTTACCAGCCTCGTTAGACTTCACATAAATAGAAAATTGATTTCCATTAAATATTTAGAAAAGTTAAATTCTATGACCTGAAGAATAAAGGATCTTCAATGGGAACATGTTGCCTCCATGGTTACATTAATTTTAAAAGACATCCCAAGAATGACAGTTGTTTTTTAATAGCAAAACTCAAAACCCAATCTGTGCTATTATGAACTATTCACAAAGTACTTTAGTGTATTAAAAGATACATAGACACAGAACTACATTAAAACACATCTACAGCACATCTACAGTTAACATTCTGAAGGGAACAAAACCAGCTGGAATATTTGGAAGAAATCAAGAAACATGATAAACAAATAAGAGACTTTGGGAAATATGGCCAGTGGAGAAAGTTTCAAGCAATATATAGTAACATATTTAAAATCAAAAACAGAGGACAGAAGAACCTGCTGGAAGGAATAAACTACTCGCCTCCACTTCATCTGAGGAGGAAATAATGTGACACATTAAAATCCTTTACCTTTAATATGTGCAGAAACAACCATCCTTCTCTTGACTTCAGTGCAACAATGCAGAAAAGTTAACTCATATTTGGATGGGGTGGGGGGGTCTGGAATTCATTCTCAAATTCAGCTGTGTGTGATCTATCACAATGTTAATTCTTCGGAGCCACTGGAACTCAACTCTTGAGTTCTCTTCACAAAATGAGTCAGGAATTCAGCGTACTTGTCAGGGCAGATCCCCCTTCTCAGAAAGGCCAAGAGTTATAGAACCTTACTCAAGCCACATCACCAGGGTTATCCTTCCGATTATCATCAACAGTTAAAAGCAAGATCGCCTTCCCTAGCCCTACTGCCCAAGCCACTGGGTTATTTCAAATGCAGGAATTCTGCCAATTTCACTCAAAATAAAGTTTGTCAAGGCCAAGGTCCGAATGTGTGGGGTTTTGCCTCCCACTGTATTTCCTACATGTTCCCTGACAACCCCCAGGTGAACTTCCACAGTGCACAGTGGGCTTCCATGGCCCAAGAAAAGTAAAAGGATGTAAAGAGTTATAAATATTAGTATTTGGACAATGCAAATACTAAAGAGTTCTAACATATCTATATTAATATGAAGACAAAGGAACTATCAGAGCAAAGAATATTACCAATTCATGGATACATCATACACAAATATACAAAATATAAAAGTCATTTCATTTTGATAGTGAGGTTAATATATCAAGAATGCATAGAAGTCATAAATATTTATATATCTATTGACAGTTACAAAATACATGAAGCTGAAAACTGATAGAACAGCAAGAAGAAACAAATCCAGAATTATAGTGCTATATCTCAATATCCTCTCAATAACCAATAGAATAAGGAGACAGAAAATCAGTAAGTATGTAGAAGACTTGAACACTATTAACCAGCTTTACCTAGTAAATCTTTATAGAGCACTCCACACTTCACTCCACAGCAATGATATACACATTCTTTTCAAAACTACATGAAACATTTACTAAAACCACATTCTGAGTCACTTAAAAGTGTCAATAAATTTAAAAGAATGTAAGTCATACAAAGTATATGCTTTGACCACATTAGAGTTAAATTAGAATTAATGACAGAAAGATCTCAAAAAATCCCTAAATATATGGAAACTATATAACAATAAGATGAAATTAGGAAATGTTTTGAAATAATGAATATTAGAACATTACATACATTTTTGTAGTCTTCCGCTAAAGTAGTACTTAGGAGGAATTTTAGTACTAAATATGAATAGAAAAAAAAAATCTCAAATCAAATATCTGAACGTCCACCTTAAGTATCTAAAAAGTGAAGGACAGATTAAGTACAAAGTAAGTAGAAGAATTACAACAATACAGATCAAAAAGAAATCATTGAAATATAAAACAGAAAAGCAATGGGGAAAAAAATCAATGAAAGCAAATGCTAGTTCTTTAAGGAGATCAATAAACTTAATAAACCTCTAGCCAGACTGGTTAGGAAAAAAAGACATAAATATGCTAAACATCAGTAAGCATTCTAGAAACACAAACTAAAACCATAGTAAGATGCCACTACACTGCTACTATAATACTAAATTTCAAAAGACTATTCATAGCAAGTATTGATGAGGGTATGGAGCAAATAGAATTCAAACACTGCTGGTGAGAATATAAAATAATACAACCACTTTGAAAAACCAGGTTGTCAGCTACTTAATTTTTTTTCTTTTTTTTTTTTTTTGTTAAAGATTTATTTATTTATTTATGCAAGCACTGGGTACAGTCAGAAGCGCAGGAGGGTGAGAGAATTCACCAGAGCCAGAGTGGGGAAGAGAACAGGCAGACTAATGAAATATACCGCTGAGGGGAGGAGTGGGCAGCAGGAGAGGTCTGAGTGCCATGTAGGACCCTCTCCCAGTGGCCGGTGATGGAACCGGAGCTGCAGAGGCTGCAGGCAGCTTCTCAACCCAACGCTCAACCACTGCGCCACCGGGGAGGCCCTGTCAGCTACTTAAAAGGTTAAATATAGACCCATCATATGATCTATGTCAGATGATCTTATCCACAGATATTTCCTAGAGAGAAATGAGAGCATTAGTCCACATAAAGATTAGTACACAAAACTCATAGCTCCTTTATGTTTAATAATAGCCCCACACTGGAAACAACACAAACACCCATCAATAGATGAACAGATAATCAAACTGTGATATTCATGCAAATGGAATACTACTCGGCAATGAAAAAGAATGAATTATGAATTACTAACATCTGCTACAACATGGGTGAATCTCAAAATAATTATACTGACAAAAAAAGCCAGATCAAACAAAACAGAGTACATACTGTACGATTCCACTAATATAAAATTCTAGATTATGTGAGCTAATCACAGATCAGTCGTTGCCCAGAGGAAGGAATGACATGGACAGGATCAGGAGGAAGGAATTTCAATGAGGAAACATTTGGGAATAATAGATATTTTCACTGTCGAATGTAGTGACGATAAGGGGTTAGATATTAAACAAAATGTATCAAATTATATAATCAGAATATGTGCAAATTATTGTTTGCCAACTGTACCTCAACTGTTTAAAAGATTATTAGATAAATATGAGTAAATACGTAAGTAAATAAAAGGTTTTCTTCATACCAGTCATTCACACAAGTCAGGATAGGAAATACTATATTTCATTTTCTGTTTGGTAAAAATATCAATGAAGGTAAAGAGGATCCATTTTATTTTATTTTATTTTATTATGCCTAAAAATTAACTTAAAATATACATGAATTTTTAGAAACTTGTTAAGAAAACAAGTTAATTTATTTCTTAAAAAATTAATAAAAAATCAATAGACTTCCTTTTGTCTAATATCTATAATAATCTATATTTATGATAATTCTAGTGTGGAGATTCATGCTACACAGTATTAATTTTCAAACACTTTGGTCTCATGTTTTACAGAATCTAAAGAGAATAGATTTGTATAATTTTAAGATCTTTTTATTTGTGGTTCACATTGAACAAGATTGAGTATTTCTTTTTTTTTTTTTGAAGAGGCATGTATTTTTATTTATTTATTTATTTGTTTGTTTGTTTGTACATGCACTGGGTACAGTCAGAAGCGCGGGAGGGTGAGAGAATTCATCAGAACCAGAGCGGGGAGCAGAGCAGGCAGAAGGACCGAAGTACACTGCTGAGGGGAGCAGCGGGCGGCAGGAGAGGTCTGCACGCCATGTGGGACCCTCCTCCGGTGGCCGGGGAGCAGCCGGGGATCGAACCGGCACCGCAAAGGCCGCATGCAGCTTCGCAACCCAGTGCTCAACCGCTGCGCCACCGGGGAGGCCCAAGATTGAGTATTTCTCATCATTTCCAAACACTGCAGAAGTACAGTTTACACTGCAGTAATATATTCATTGGGGAACTGTACCCAATAATTGCTACAGCACTAAGTTTGTTCCACTCTAAAGTTCAGTATGTGGAAAATGAAAAAAAAAAAAGGATTAGGTGGCTGGAGAGAGGGATAAAGTAGTTGCACTTATTTCTGGAATTTTTATTTCAAAGTATTAAATTGCATGAAAATGTTATTTTTTTGTGTCCTGTTCACTTTCCTAGAGTAGAAAATAAATCCCTCTTCCAACCTTATATTTCCATCTACATAGAGCCTACACATTAAAAAATATCCTTAAAGTGACATAGATGCCATCTTAACATGCAAAATCTTTGAAAACTAATACAGATAGACAAATTCGCATTCTTATGCTCAAGTGCTTCATAAATGTTACCAAGAGCAAATCTTCACTTGGTCTGTAAATTGGTACATCTAATCCATTTGTGAATATTTTTAAATGTGTATTTTCAACATTTAATGCCTTGCGCTTTTATTTATAAATATCCTGTTTCAAGCATTTTCAAAACTATGTTGAAAGTGTGTCTATAAGGCCTCCCCGGTGGCGCAGCGGTTGAGCGCTGGGTTGTGAAGCTGCCCGCAACCTCTGCAGCGCCGGTTCGATCCCCGGCTGCTCCCCGGCCACTGGAGGAGGGTCCCACATGGTGCGCAGACCTCCCCTGCCGCCCGCTGCTCCCCTCAGCAGTGTATTTCGGTCCTTCTGCCTGCTCTGCTCCCCGCTCTGGCTCTGGTGAATTCTCTCACCCTCCCACGTTTCTGACTGTACCCAGTGCTTGCTTGTATGTATGTATGTGTGTATGTATGTATGTATAAATAAATAAATAAATAAATAAATAAATAAATAAATAAATTTTAAAAAAAATAAAGTGTGTTTATAAACTTGCTTGGTCTGCATGAAGATTATTCCTATTTGTTACCTAGTCACATTTATACAGTAGTCTCTCTTCACCCCCAAACATGGAGACAGAGAAAGCTGAGGTAACAAGTTTAAGAGCTTTGAAACCAGAGGACCTAGGAGCAGTTCCACCAACACCACACACTAGATTCAACTTTGGACAACATTCCTAACTGCTCCCTGTCTGTTTCTTCAAATAATACATAAGGATGATATTCATATTCATGTTGTTAAGGATTCATCAAGGCACAGCTCTCAGCCTAGAACCCAGCATACAGTGGGCACTCAAAAACTCAACAGATACCTTTCAATCACTAAAACCTTTAGAACAGCAGCCAAAGATTAAAAACTATCGATAACAGTTATGTAATGGCGTGATTATAATGCCTCCTAGTGCAGTGGAATACTTGAAAGTTATTATTTGATCAAAAGGAGTATCTTTTAGGAAGACAAAAAAAGCCAAAAAAATAATATACTTAAAGTGAAAAGATCTAGTGTAAATTCCATCTTCAGCATCTTCATTAAAGAACCAATTGGTTATTTTATTCTAACTGATCGTTTCACAGTCTGTAGAGTGGACATGAGCTGTGAATGTTTGATGCTGGTAAACACCTATGCAGAGCTTAACTCAAAGATATCGCTTACAATGCTATTTTCTATATTTTGATCTGATAGTAAAGACTCCTTTCACTTTAAGAAAAGTCCTAAAATAGAGTGATAGTTCTCCAAGTATCGCTTAATCATAGGTATGCCTTTCTTGCTAAAGATAAACATGTGCAGCAAATGTGGCTCCAAGGGGCACTAGTTGTCATTAGAAGCTAAACTGCAAAGTCTGATGCTCTTGGGAATCCCAAGATGAATTACAGACCAAAGGAGAATCCTAAATCTTCTTACAGAAATCCAGGGGTGAAAAACTCCAAACCCTTAACCAGCAAAACATGTCCTGACATTTTCTTTTTTTTTTCCCCCCAAGCAGAATGCCACTGTCCCTGGTGTTTGTAGTCCTTTAAAGATGATCTTATTCATTTTACAGGTCTCCCGTTATGGCTGGCGGGCTCTTCGCTGTGGATCGAAAATGGTTTTGGGAGTTAGGTGGCTACGATCCAGGTTTGGAAATCTGGGGAGGAGAACAATATGAAATCTCTTTCAAGGTAAGCCCTCAAGTCCCTCTTCATACATGTCTTCATATTTTTGACAATTCTCATAGAATATCATTTTTATTTGTGACTTATGCTGTGAGAGGGTTCAGTGAAAATTGGCATGTCCAGCCATGCCATAAAGGAAATGCAAAAAGAAATAATTCATAGTCCTGTTTGCAGGCAGAAAAGATGGTACACCCACAGGCCTACCGCTCTACTGACAAGTGCTTTCCTTCTAAAGAACTTAGAACAAAGAGTAGATGAATTAACATAAAAGAAATTGAATTACTGGAGTTTTGCCCTTTGTGTTTGTGCTAGAAATAGTAGTTCACACTTCAACCATAACCATTTATTGCAAAATTTCAATATCAGAAGATAATTTTAAAAACTGAACGACAAAACTACTCTTCAGATAATTCCAAAACAAGTGAGTCTTTAAATTTATTTTTATCTAAAGTTGCCCAGGTCTCTATAATTTCGGCTATAAATGCTTAGTAAAGTTATACATTTTATTACATCTGTATATACGATAGAATATCACATTTCAGGGCCTATAAATGAAAAAAAAAAAAATTACCACAACAGATAAGCAAAGCAAACAGAGAAAGACCACACTCCAAATATAAAAAAAAAAATTTGTTTTGAGAAAGCAGTCACGGAAGGGAAAAAAAAAACATTTTTCTTTCTTTCCCTTTACCTTTGTCATTCATTATATAAAAGTATAAATTGATTCTTAGAAAACGTATCCTACACAGGGGCCTCGCCGGGGCGCAGCGGGTTGAGCACAGTGGGTTGAGCACAGTGCTGTGAAGCTGTCTACAGCCTCTGCATCACGGGTTCGAATTCCCGGCCGGCCAGGGAGATTCCCACATGGCGCAGCAGACCTCACCTGTCTCACCTGCTGCTCCCCTCAGCAGTGCTGTCTGTCTGCCTGTTCTTTTCCCTGCTCTATCTCTGGTGAATCCTCTCACCTTCCCGAACCTCTGGCCTGTGTCCCAGCTATTGTATAAATAAAAAATAAATCTTTAAAAAAAAAAAAAAGAAAATGTATCCTACACAAATCTCCTGTTAAGTAAGTCAGTTTTTCCTAATCATTTTTATTATAAAATCAAACCAATTCTTGTTGACCAAAAAAAAAGTCAGACTTAAGACTCCATCTAAACTTTTTGAATTTATGCCTAAAAAGGAAATAATAAAACTGAGTTTTACAAAATTCTAACTACTATATTCATTGTGCTAGCAGAAATGTTATGTTGTTCTCAAGTGTTATAAATAAGTATCCCCAAAGAGAAACTCAGGAGGCATGATTGCAGGCTGTGGGACATCTAGAATTTTCCCTCTCCCTAGGCTAGCAGTAATCCTTGAAATACCCTGTGTTACATTAGTGTATTTTTTATTTCCACCATCATTCAAACACATCTAATTTCACATCTAAGGGTAGTTTTTTCCTTAACTTTATTATAGACACCTAGTTTTAAATCCCTGAATTTACCCATGATTTTTGGGTTCCTCTGTTATAGTAATAGCACTTGTCACAGAATAGGTGGCAAAAGGTATGATAATAGTGGTAATAATGGTAGAAATAGCATCTACTTAGTGATATTGTGCTGATGCTGAGCTAAGTGTTTCATATGCATTATCTAATTTAAAATCATAGGTGTGTATTGTTCCACATTATAGAAGAAAGAAGCAAGATAATTTTAAAGACTTTAGATGAAAAACTTCTTAAGTTTTAAAAATTAAATAAACTACCTGGTTTCACTTAAGGATGAAAAGACTCCATGTCTGCTTAATTGCAGAGAATGTAAAAACAGAAAATAGTCTGTTATGACACCAGGTCACCATTCAGAATTCATTGATAACCTTTTGTTCTCTACCTAATGACACCTCTCATTGACCAGAGGCTAATATATTCATTCTACTTTAATAGCACATCAACAAACTTTCTGCTGACCCTGGCAAAATACTATTGATTATCAGATATTGCCCAAAGCTGGGTGCAGAGTTTATAATAATACCTTCAACTAGAAAAACAGAATATTACATTTGACCCCAGTATTCAAGAAAAAATAGCACTGCTGAATTTGCAATATCATCAGAATTTAGGAGAGACTTTATTTTCCATGGCTCAAGAAATCTTTTTTTCATAAATTCTCCTCACTCATGAATTCTTTAAGTTTAAATGTTATTAGGAAAAATTCTATTAAGCAAGAGATACCTGGTTTTGAATAATAAACTGGATGAAGGATAAAGTTTCCCTGGGAAAGTCTACAGAGTACGCAGAATATACGTTTGCATTCTAAATCACAAAGGTGGTTTTTAGACCCACACAACTTGAATCTCTCGCTTCTCTGTCACTTGCATCTATCACATCTCCTCCGAGTGACCTGAGATTTTATTGCCCCATTTCCTGTTTTTCAGTTATCTGTCATTCTGAAGAATATAATTGGAATGCAGCCCTGTCGTCTTTGTCTAGAAACCATGGCAACAGCACTGGAAGTGCAGGACTAAATTGCCCCAGGTTGTTTGGTTGGAATGACAGATTCTTGGGTGACAGCTATCTCGTGCAGGGTCCCATTTCAGACCTATCCCTTCATTCTTCTCACTATTGTGTGCTGACCTTGGGGTTCCTGTCCTTCCCTCTTAGGGCCTCTAACATGAGGGAGCCGGATTTGAACAGACTTTTGTAGAGAATTTGCATTGAAGCAAGAGTTTTCTCCATGCGAAAGGAATCAAAAAAACTAAATATAAATAGCTCTTTTAAATGGTAAATAAAACCTAAAAGAGAAAAATCAAATGCCTGTATTTTGAGACATATTCTATATTCCACATTGATTAATTTTACAGTGCCAAGCACTCTAAGATATACACTGCTCAGCACTTAAGGTGTGGGACAGATAACTGACAGTTCATAATTCTATTTCATAACATGATATAGAAGTTGTATTAGGTCTACAACATAAAAGCTATAATGCAAAGGATCTCTATCTGTGATTTATGACCAGGCATCGTCCTGTCTACTTTTCAACCAAAGAATTATTTCCCTGAAGTTTATGACAAGTTCCATCATTGAATGAAAATATTTCCAGAAAACTGCTGCATAGGAAGGGCTGGGTTTCTGATCCAACAGCATCTAATTAGGAGTGCTCCTCTGCTCACTCTTTCCATAAATATCGTTCTCTCCTTTTTCTAACATCCCATTAGAAGAGTAGCTTTCATGCCATAAAGTCAATGCAGTGTCACTTTCAGGAGTCAATTAGGGAGGGGTCAATCCACCCCTGAAAGAGCTTTCTAGAGAAAAGATCTGTCTGCACTGTTCTCAGTGTAGCTCTGAATCAGCCAACTGTCTTCCAAACATTGCTAGGTTAGCCAGCTGCTAGGGAGGAGAGAGCAGCTTTTGGTCAGTCATTGCACAAACTTTTATTGAGCGTCTAATTTATGCTAGGCATTATTCCAGGTACTCAGTTTAGCATCGGGCCCGCAAAGAGGAAGCCAAGAGGAACTGCACAGTGTAGCGTGAAAGAGCTAACCCACATCCTTAAATGTTGTCTATCGGTTGAGGTTCCTAGAATAATATTAAAACCATGATGAGTCTGATGTTCCGTAGTGCATTATACATCCACTCCTCCGTGATAAAAGTCCAAATGTTAGCATTTTCCAAAGATCTGTCCTTCAAATGCAGAAAACACTTTTCAGAAAGTAAAAGTGAAGAGTAAACACTAGTTAGACACCCACAAGAATCAGAATGAAGCCCAGGGAAGAGCTTTTTTCCACAAAAGTTCTCTGGCACAAGACAAAGTTTAGATCCAGGCAGTAGGCCATTATATTTAATTTAGGGTGTCCTTTTCCACCCCCATAAGCTTACAAACATGCTCCCACATTGATCCAGTACTTATGGGAACATCTTAGTCTGGGAAGAGTTTAGATTACTAGACTCAGCTACACAGAAACAGTTTGGGGCTCCAGGTAATACTACATGTTTCTGAAGGAATTAACAAACCAGAAGCCCCCCAGCCTATTTGAACCCCACTCCTTATAGTTTGACACACAATGTACATGTTAAACATCCTTCCTGTGTGTTGAGCTTAAGATTCAGACTTCTAAGGAAACTTTAACTCTCAACAATCTTTCAACTCTTAATCAATTATTAATTCATTCAACAGTCATTCACTCATCATTACAATGGGCTGATTTGAGCTAACTCTGGAGATTCAGGTGTGAGAAGATTCCCACTCTGGAGATGCTTACTCTCCAGTAGCAGCCTAGAGAATTAATTCACCACCATTACTCATTCTACCTGCTTAGAACGTATTTTATGTCCGTGGTCGCAGTAATAACTCAGGACATATACAATACCCTTCTCAGTAGCATCCCTTCCTATATTCTTTTGCTGTTTCAACGTGTCTTCATACTTCATGCCTTTATCTCGAGTTGTTTTATTTACCCTTCCGGAAAGTTCACAGTTGCTCCTAATTACTACACAAATCAAATGAACAGACTGAATCACCACATGAAACATCCCATTAATTATCTGCCTCACCTGTCTCCATCTGCGCTGCAAACCCACTTCACTAGTATTTTCCTTTCCTTCCCAGAAAAGATGGCAACTCATACTTTCTTTTCCATCCTATTTATGGCAGAGATTTTTAACGAACCACCCAAACTTTGTTCGTTCCTGAGAACTGATTACGTAACTATCAATCAGCAACCCTCACCATGAGTCCATGTACCATTCAAACTAGACTGCAGAAGGCAAAAGAAGCCCTTTCATAACTATATTTCATCAGTTTAAGTGATATTTAATTAAATTCCATAATTACAAGTTTTAAAAACCAGTACAATCTCATTTAGTCAGAAATGTGAAGTTTAAGAAGAAATGAAGTGCAATTGACACAAATATTTTTCCCATTCAACATAAACATTGATTAAAACAAGAGAGTTTTTTGCACATACAGGATCTGGGGTACACGCCAGAGGTGCAGGGGGTGAGAGGAGTCACCAGAAACAGAGTGGGGAGCAGAACAGGTGGATCTACTGAAATACACTGCGGAGGGAGCAGCAGGCAAGACAGAAGAGGTCTGCTGCGCCGTAAGTGGGTCAGCTCCCTGGCCAGGGATTGATCTCAGGCCATAGCAGTGATAGCACTGAGACGTAACCCCTGGGCCACCAGGCTTCTAATGTGAGAGACCAAATCTCTTCCTTCTTCATTTGGATCCATTGACAGGTTTAAAACTAGAGGTTCACAAACCACACCCACACTGCATTCTCTTGAGCTCATTTGAGTTCTTTTACATTGGAATAAGAACTTGAAGACTCTTTGAAGCTGTCTCAATTCAGTATAAGAATTACATTATGTTTGGGCCTCCCCTGGTGGTGCAGGTGGTTGAGCGCCGCGCTGTGAAGCTGTCCACAGCCTCCGCAATGCTGGTTCGATCCTGGCCAGCCAGCGAGGGTCCCACATGGCGCGGCAGACCTCTCCTGCCTCACCCACTGCTCCCCTCAGCAGTGTATTTTATCAGTCTGCCTGTTCTGCTCCCCACTCTGTCTCTGGTGAATCCTCTCACCCTCCTGTGCATCTGGCCTGTACCCCGGTTCTTGTATAAAAATAAATAAATCTTTAAAAAAAAAAAGAGTTCTGTTTAAAAGAAAAAAGGAATTATGTTATGTTTATGATTTCACCCAATCTTTTATGGTTACTTCACTGCCATTTAATTTCACAGCAATTTTTTAACAATCTTTTCAAACTCTTCAAATTCATTTTGACATGAACAACAGTTCTTTCTCTTTTCATAACTGTATATCATCAGTGTAAGTGATATTTAATTAAATTCCATAATTACAAGCTTTATTTACAAACTAGAACTAGCACAATCACATTTGGTTGGAAATGTGAAGTTTAAAAAGAAATGTTTTGAGATAATCATGTAACTTAGCCAGTGACAGCAGAAGCTTTCAGGTGTATTCAGTGCAACCTGCATTCTTCCATAATATATTGACCATAATCTGAATACCATCCAGTGCCTTAATAGAATGGATGGAGAGTGACGGTTAATCACTGAGTTGAGGGCCTCCCCTGGTGGCGCAGCGGTTGAGCACTGGGCTGCGAAGCTGCCCGCAGCCTCTGCAGTGCTGGTTCAATCGCCCACCGGTGAGGGTCCCACATGGCGCGCAGACCTCTCCTGCCACCCGCTGCTCCCCTCAGCAGTGTACTTCGGTCCTTCTGCCTGCTCTGCTCCCCGCTCTGGCTCTGGTGAATTCTCTCACCCTCCCGTGCTTCTGACTGTACTCAGTGCATGTATAAATAAATAAATAAATCTTTAAAAAAAAAAAATCACTGAGTTGATTGAACAGAAATTCAGTCCTTGCCATCAAAAACGTTCAATCAAAAGAGACGGGAATACCTCAAGTAGCAGAGTCAGGTAACTTTCCCATTTGTTAATTTAGGACTGGGATGAGGTTTTCCCATTCAGGTTCCCAGTCCCCTCACCTTTATCTGGGGGGCTTGTGAGTCCCAGTTTTGTTGAGTGAGGCTGGGCGGGGGGGGAAGGTCAGTCTTGGAGAGGTAGCCTTCTCATTCTCTTCCACTCTGCTACCCCCACATACCAATTTCCTCTCCTGTTTTATAGTTTCCACTTCTTTTCCCTCCCCCAGGCCCAATCTTGTGTAGTCTTTCTAAAGTGTAAAAGGGGAAAAATCAGTCCTAAAATAAGCCTCTGGGCTTTCTTTGAAACTTTGTTTCATGGATAGGTTCTTGGAAAATGCAACTTTAAGCAAAAGGGCATAAAAGGAAATCAGGTTTGAGAATAATGTCACATAGAGCAATGTCAACTTTTTTTTTTCCCTCTCGTCAACATCCTAAGGAAAGGACATTGATTGAAATGACCTTATTCAAGGACCTGTGATACTTGGGTGTGAATACAGAAAGCTTCCAGGTAAACAGAGAAGATGAGAAACACATGGGACATAACGAGATGTGTTAGTTGTAGTCCTTCTAAACCAAAATAATCCAGCTTCACTTGAATTGACCACCCTGTGTCCAAGACTTTGACAGCTTCCGTTTGCTTCGTATGCTTTTATGACTTACAAATCTTTACTTTGTGCTACCTGTTTCCCAAAGTTCTGGCTACTCTATTCTTCCCATAGTAGTAATAACTATTATTTATTCCCTTAACAAAAAAAAAAAAAAAAAAAGTAATGAGTTAGCCCTGAAAGGTCATTGAATTTAATTTCTTATTCCATTCAGCACTAATGCAAAGTAAAAATATAATTTCTATTTCATAATTGCAAAGACAGTCCATTATGTAGTTAATATCAAAGGAAGGTTAGAATTTAGGTTTGTTCTCAAAGCCATTAGCCTAATTTCTTTTAGCTAGAAAAATAGAAGACTCTATGTCCTTGGTGGAAAAGTGCCTGTCACTCTGCAAAACCACTTGAAAAAAGAAATGCAGTTTCCTTCTCTCTGATTTTTATTAAAGATGAGGGCTGACAACTCTTGTTATGATTTAATGTAAAATTTAATTTTTTACTATCTTCAAAATGCAATGGTTATTCAATAAGGGTTGGATATACACAATAGGGACTAATCATTGAGTATAGAATATTCAGTCCTTTACTCCAACAAGGTAACACCCATCAACTTGGTATGGCTATCATGCAGTAAACCATATATCCTAGACCTTATTCTCCTTACAGAACTTCTCGAGAACATAGATTTTATCTATTTGTACTTTAAAAATCAAAATAATAACCCAACAATATCAAATTTTAGTTTTCCCACATGGTACATAAGCCACCAAAAAAAAATTAAGTACACTTATAGTTTAAAAATTGAGTATTATACAACTACAATAGATTTACGTTTTAAAATGGCAGAGAAAGATCTCTTGGAGATCAGGCCGTTGCCATAAACGTCTGTCCACAGCCCTTATGCAATGTGGCAACTCATTTCTTCATGGTGGATAACATAATTTCTTTCACACTTCTAATATTTTTTGTCCTTGGTGAGCATTTTAATTTTTTTTATTAAACCATTAGCCTAATGTTGGTACACAACACTATGTGCTTTACACTTCAAATATTCAAGTCACTTCCTTCAGAGTGGGCTGAGTCCCTCTTAAAGTTCCACCTGTAAGGCTGGCCCCGGCCAGGAGAAACTCCCTTTGATTAATTCAAAAACTAACTAACTTGGGACCACAGCTATATCTGCAAAGTCACTTCACCTTTGTCACATAATGTCATCTAATTACATGTACCAAATCCATCATATTCATAGTCTCTCCCACACTCAAAAAGCCATTCCCTCCAAACCTGATTAGGTTTTTCCAAACCTCTAGGAATAGATACTGTAAAAGTTTTCCAAAACTGTTCCCTGATAACAGAAAAGAAAAAAATCTCTTGAATTGTTTGTCAAAGCAGCATAATATTGATTAAAAATCTGACCAAGATAGCACCAAAAAAATAGAAAAGTACAGGGCCTCACCTAGTGGCGCAGCAGTTGAGCACTGGGCTGCAAAGCTGCCCGCAGCCTCTGCAGCACCAGTTCAATCCCTGGCCACCAGCAAGGGTCCCACATGGCGCGCAGACCTCACCTGCCACCGGCTGCTCCCCTCAGCAGTGTATTTTGTTACTCTGCCTGTTCTGTTTCCTACTCTGTCTCTGGTGAATCCTCTCACCCTCCCGTGCTTCTGACTGTACCCAGTGCTTGTATAAATAAATAAATAAATCTTTAAAAATAAAATAGAAAAGTACAGATGATCAACACCAACATTAAAAATAATAACAGTCATACAAAAGAAAAATTAGTCAAAGACTAATTACCAAAGTAAGTGCCTGTCTAGGAAATTTCCCATGAAATTATTATTTAATGCTATTTAGTATTACTGTGAAGATAGTAGACAATTCAGTGAAATGAAAGGTAATAAAATTGGAGGGAAATGTTTCCTATATTTACCTGAATAATTCAGGTTGAACCACTGGAAAACTATTATGGACAATAAGAAATTCCATAAGTTGCCTGGGTAGTGTGTGTGTGTGTGTGTATGTGTGTTTTATGTATTCAAACAAGCACCAAAGAAAGAAACCACTTACAATAAGGGAGAAAAATCAACTAAAAAGAAACTTAAGAAATATTGTAGACATCTTTGAAGAAACATTATACTACTACTAAGGAATATGCAAAAACACTCTTGAATACATGAAAATTCATAATGAAGATGATTCTCCCTAAGCATCAATCATAAATGTAATGCAATCCCAGTAAAAATTATAACATGATTTTTTTTTGGGGTGGGGTAGGGACTGGACAAAATGCTTCTAGTTCATAATGATAAACAGATAAATATAATAACATGAAGGGCCTCCCCGGTGGCACAGCGGTTGAGCACTGGGTTGCGAAGCTGCCCGCAGCCTCTGCAGCACAAGTTCGATCCCCGGCCACCGGGCGAGGGCCCCACATGGCGCCACAGACCTCTCCTGCCGCCCGCTGCTCCCCTCAGCAGTGTATTTCGTCGGTCTGCCTGTTCTGTTCCCTGCTCTGGCTCTGGTGAATTCTCTCACCCTCCCATGCTTCTGACTATACCCAGTGATTGTATAAAAAAATAAATAGATAGATAAATCTTTCTTTTATTTATTTATTTATACAAGCACTGGGTACAGTCAGAAGCGCAGGAGGGTGAGAGAATTCACCAGAGCCAGAGCGGGGAGCAGAGCAGGCAGAAGGACCGAAGCACACTGCTGAGGGAGCAGCGGGCGGCAGGAGAGGTCTGCGCGCCATGTAGGACCCTCCTCTGGTGGCCAGGGAGCAGCAGGGGATCGAACCGGCGCTGCAGAGGCTGCAGGCAGCTTCGCAACCCAGTGCTCAACCGCTGCGCCACCGGGGAGGCCCTAGATAGATAAATCTTTAAAAAAAAAAAAAAAAAGTACAAAATCCTGGAAGAGTTAGTATGGGGAAATCCCCCCAGAGCTCAAAAGAACTTGGAATAAATTAAAAGAAAAATTAATTCATCCACATGAAAACTCTACATGAAAAACAGACAAAAGTCAAATGAGATTCTGGGAAAAATTACTTGCAACTAATATACTTAATCCATAAAAATGTCCTACAGATTAAACTTTTTTTAAATAGTCAAAATATGGGCACAGACAATTCATATAGAAAAGGAAAAACAAGTGATTCTTAAAGATGAAGAGTTACACATCCTCAATTGCAATATGCAAAGTATAATTATAATGTCATATTTTTCACCTATTAGCAACAATCAGTTGATATCATAACACGTTGACAAAGGTTTAGAGAAACAGATACTCTCAAACCCAGCTAATCCAATAAGGAACAACTAACTGTATGACTCCTATGAGGAATATATTAATTATTTACCTATACCGTGGACTATAGTGTAACCTTTAAAAAGAATGCTACAGCTTTATTTTTATTAATATGGAATAATATCCAAATGTATTATTAAATGAAAAAAGGCAAAAAACAGGACATAGTTACAATTAAAATGGAGGAAGATAATGTGTATTTACATTAATAGTTTATATCTATAATATGTGATGCAGCATATATGTAAATACTTTAAAACTAAATTTTATCCTTGCATATGCCGGCAATAGTCAGAGATGTACTCATATATATGGCATGTATTTATTGAGGGCCTACTATGTGCCAGGCAGTGAGAATATAGTAGTCAACAAGAAAAACAAGTTCTCTCTCATGGAGTTTACTGTGAGGAGAGAAAGAGTAATTTCTGGCATTGGTAAGTGCAAAAAAGAAAATAAACCAGCTAATATTACATAGCAGAAGCCCCAGAGTAGAGACAGTTGTATTAGTCTAGCATGTTTGTTTAAATATTTGCATCTAAACACCAAGGAAGAAGAGGGAGACTTCACTGTTTTCTGCACCCCCACCCCATTTCTACCACGTTCAACCTGCTATCTGACTGTATATACATAGATGGTCTCTTTTGGCCTTTATAAGTTCCTGACATGACTATCTTCTTAATGGGCAGGGTATGGGGGGAGTGGGGGCCTGAAAAGTTCTCTAAAGTGCGTTGGAGGGTCTCCCTGATGGCACAAGTGGTTAAGCACCACTCTATGCAATCTGCAGTCTCTGCAGCATGAGTTCAATCCCCAGCTGGCCAGGGAGAAACCCACATGGCACAGCAGACCTCTCCTGCTAACCTCTCCTGTTAGCTATGAACCTAACCCCTGAGCCACCAAGGAGGTCCCTCCAATGCACCTTATTTATTTATTAAGATTTTATTTATTTATGTATACAAGAACTGGGATGTAGGCCAGAGGTGTGAGGGGGTGAGAGGATTCACCAGAGACAGAGTGGGGAACAGAACAGGTGGATTGACTGAAATACACTGCTGAGGGGAGCAGTGGGAGAGACAGGAGAGGTCTGCTGCGCCATGTGGGTCTCCTCCCTGTCCGGGGATGCAACTCATGTTGCAGCAGCTGGCAATAGCTTGACAGTGCTGAGATTTAACCCCTTGTGCCACCAGGGAGGCCCATCAGGATTGTTTAAATACAAACTCTACAAATTCCAGATTCAGATCAAGCTATAACGTTCAGTCAAAAGCTAAAGCAAGGACTTGGGTCCACTAGAAAACCCTCGAGTAAAGAGATTCGGTCATTCAGTCAATGGCCCGGCCTCCCCTTCATGGGCCTGGACCCCAGTGTGGCGCATATCCTCATCCCTTTACTCAAACAACCTGAGAGCCACTCGCCTAGCCACCACCACAGCAGGAAATGAGCCCTCTGTTACCTGGCCAGCACATACATTTGTAGGAGAAATGACAAAATAATGCCACACTAGCATCCCCGAAGAAAGTGGATCATTCCCTGGGATCCTGTCCCAAGGGGGGTGGGGCCTTCTGTCCCACCCACCCCCCCTGCACCCGCACCCAACGCTTGCTAATTTCTATACTCTTGGGTCCCAAAACAAGCCTCTGGTACTCCAGAAAAAAACCCTGTAGTTTTAATTAATAAACATTGATCACTTTCTCCTTAGTCCTCTGAAAATACAAAAACCTCCTAGGGTGTTTAATTTATACTCCTAAAATAGTTGATTTGCCTCCCCAGAAGAGTACAACTCAATCTTATTTAGAAGGGTGCTCTTTCTCCCCTAAGCCATCTCCCTATAAACTATCATGATGATACTTTGTGCAAATGGTTTTGTTAGAAACAAATTCAGCCTTATAAAATGTGCTCATTAGAAATCCTGTACACGCCAAGGATGATTCCAAAATATTTTATCTACCTTTTCATTGCTTTTATGAGACAGCTATATTAAAGACCTCTCCATACATTGAGCCTGCAGAGTACCTCAAAGTGCCATTGCATTTTCTATCTAAAATATGACAGAAGTCTTTTTATGGCACATCATGTACCTTCAGAGACACAAGAAAGTATCTGGAGTTGCTCCTATGGGCTTTTTCCCCTACAGTATTTAGCGCAGGAGACATAAAAATAGTCACTTTAGTTCAACATGCCCAGAATTGATCTGCCAGAGAAAATATTAAAATGACTCTAAACTCATTGAGAAATTCACAGATAAACAGAAACAGCTGCTAAATGTCTCACACGCCAGTCTGAGACTCATTTCAATTAGCCAACAAAAGATACCTCAGGTGTAACAGTATTTTCAAGTTAAACTTTATGCCCATTAGATATAAGCCTAGCGGCAAGTCTGCATTCCTCCGGGCTGCTACTTTCTTTATGTCTGATAGCATTTCCTAATTCCCTCTTTAATTTTATTTTAGTTTTTATTGATAGTTGTAAAGTGAGCAAGATGTCACAATTTATACAGCATTCAGTACCTGTGTTAAGGTCAACTTGACTTCCTATTCAAGTCTTTCTACTATTGAGATTTAAAAACAAATTTTCTGGTTATCATTTTTCTCTAACAAGAAAAACAAAATAGAATCTAACCACTGTAATGTAAATCTATATTATATAAATCTATATAAATCTATATATAAATCTATATAAATTTACATTATATAATGTAAATCTATAAATCCTGGTTGTCAAGCTCAGGAGGTATCTGCACAGAAAGTTAACACACACACACACATGCCCCACACACCCCACACCCACCCACAACACAATTCTCAAGTCCTTTACCCAAATCTCAATGACAACACTATGGAGAGCCTCAGCGTATATGTGCACATGAACTTTAGATGTATACAGATTTGATTTTTTTTAAGATTTATTTACTTATGCACACAAAAGCTGGCATGTAAGCCAGAGGTGTGGAGAGATGGGGTGAGAGGAGTCACCAGAGACAGAGTGGGGAGCAGAACAGACGGATCTACTTAACTACACTGCTGAGGGGAGCAGCGGGCAAGACAGGAGAGGTCTGCTGAGCCATGTGGGTCACCATGTGGGTCGCCATGTGGGTCCGGGCATCGAACTCGTGCTACAGTGGCTGCTGACAGCTTCAAAGTGCTGAGACTTAACCCCTTGCACCACCAGAGAGGCCTCAAAGGATTTGATTTTTACACTCTGCATCAAGGACAGCAACCTATAACACACAGGCTGATGGAAGTTGACCCCAAATCTCCCTCCTCCTCTCTAAACTGTGAGAGTGACAGTGGAGAACACAAGCCACCATCCCAACACATGCAACTTCACAGGCCTGCCTGTAGTCCCAGGCCCTGACCCCTCTCAATAGAGACCAACATGTGGGCATATAACTTCCACCCCACATAGACCCCAACATACCAGAATAAAGGTGGGCCGCTAGGCAGACCATATCAATGGGTCACCATTCTTGAGCACGTACGATGTGCCACAGAAAGGCATTTAGTCCTTCTGACCACCCTAGGAAGAACTTTACTCCACTTTATTCCATCTTCTTTACAGAAAATGAAAATCAGACTCAGATAAAGGCAGTGACCTGTCCAATTTGAACCCTAGTCCTAAGGCTTCTTTCCACTCTACCTTGTCATGGAAGTCTCTCCACTTCTTAAAATAAAAATAACCTGTAAATATCATGATGAACTTTGAAGAGACTTCACATTGTTCACTTTGATGAACTTTCTTCTTACTGAATGTTGCTTTTTAAAAGGTAATTGCTTATCGGAAGCTTAGAAAACCCTTCGCTTCTCCAAAGTTTTGTAATGGATTCACCTAAGGAGCTTTTGAGGGGCAGGATTGTTTCCAAAGACATGCTCTCTGGATACTCCTGGACACCACACCCTCAGAGTTCAAAAGGAGGGACTTTTTATTTGGATTCTTTGATTTACTAAAAGACATAAACACAATTCAGTTTAAGCTCAAAAGAAGGGAAAACCCCATGGGGCCTCCGTGGTGGCCTAGGGGTTAAATCAGTGCTACCACAGTGAAGGCCCACCATGATGGCCTGAGTTCAATCCCCAGCCAGGGAGCTACCCACACATGGTACAGCAGACCTCTCCTGTCTCTCCTGGTGCTCCCTTCAGCAGGGTATTTCAGTAGATCTGCCTGTTCTGCTCCCCACTCCATCTCTGGTAAATCCTCTCCCCCGCACACACACACCTCTGGCCTGCACCCCAGTTCTTCTATGCAAAAATAAATGTTGAAAAGAAAAAAGAAAGGAGACCTCCCCGATGGCGCAGCGGGTAGAGCGGCATGCTGTGAAGCTGTCCGCAGCCTCAGCAGTGAGGGTTCGATCCCGGCCAGCCAGGGAGAGTCCCACATGGCGCAGCAGACCTCTCCTGCCTCGTCCACTGCTCCCCTCAGCAGTGTGTTTCATCAGTCTGCCTGTTCTGTTCCCTGCTCTATCTCTGGTGAATCCTCTCACCCTCCCATCCCTCTGGCCTGTACCCCAGCTCTTGTATAAAAATAAATAAATCTTTTTTAAAAAATTTAAAAAAAAAAAATAAAAAAGAAGGGGAAACTGGAAAAGATGCTCATGTAAACAGACTGAAAACCTCGAGGAAATGAGTGAGCTTCTGGGAGGCCTGAAAAAGGGCCCCCAACACTGCTAGAACCCTTTCTCTGAGTATCTCCTCTCTGCCTCTCTCTGTCAATTTCAACCCCTCCAACAGATTCTCCTGTCAGCCCTTAGATAATGGCCCCGAAAATCCACCCATGCTCTCGTTTCCTGTTTCAGAACCAGGGGTAGTTCCAATTTGATGAAACCTCAAGAAAGGACTTCAATATAGTCTGGCTTCAGTTGGGTGTTTCCCCCTCACCCCCGCCCCTTTAGGGAGGTCGTCTGATTTACAGCCTACTGGAGGGGCAAAAGGCCAAATGCACAAGTTTGGCTATTTTCCTTAAAAAGAGAAGTCATTGTTCTAATACAGTATTTTTTAATCTTTTCAAAGAATTTTATTTTTAGCAGACGATAAATCCAGAAAATTAAAGCAATAGGCTCAAAATGTGGAGACATGGCAATAATGGTAAAAAAAAAAAAAATGCACCTTCTAAAATATAGAATAATGAACTAAGGGAAATAAGGGATTATGTCCTTAATCACAATGTTGTACTTAAAGAAGCACTCTTAAGATGTTTTAAGATGTTGAGATCCATTCTTTCCTCCCTAAAAGTTAATGTTTTCAATAAACCAATAGGTGATGTATCTGTCTCCACCCAAATCACTGGTGTCACTGCAAATATGAACACCGAATCTTCAAAGTGTCACCTTCTGAACAAGGCACCTTTCACGTCCCTCCTACCCCAACCCACAGCTCTTGGAGTTCAGTAAATGCAAACTATCTTGGGTATGATTCTTTTAATACTGACAGAACATTCCTACTTTGAAAACTTCCTAAGCAGATGGCTCAAGAACCTAGAGCTTTCCCCCTAAAACCACCTGATCCTCATTAAAGACTGAAACTATATTTTCCAATTTCTACTTTTATTATATTTCATTCAACAAATAGAAAGTGGAGTCAGAGAAGGTTAAAATGAGCGGTTCTTTCTTTTTTCTTGATCTCAAAGAATAACCTCAAAACCCAGGTTTCTAAGAATAAACCAAAGAAATGTTGTGTGGGGGTGTGCTGTCCCATTTTTACCCATTTTAGATCAAATCATACCAAGAAGGTGTAGCTTTTAGTACATCTAGTTCAGAAAAGTAGTTTAATGACAGACATGGCCCTTTTCAAAGTCTACATGCCAAAGCTTTTTAGGTATACAATTAATACTTTAATTTCTAGGTAGGTGGAAAAGTGGTTCATTATCTAGTGTTCAGAAGATTTTCAAAGTTAACCTATTCAGGTTACACCATGCAGTGAAAAGATTTTCTATAGTCCCAGAAATTTCATTACTTACGTACAAATAATGTGCTACCTTTTAACATAAATCACTTCCTTATTTTATAATAAACCAGTTACAAATGAAAATAAGCTCCAGATAGCTTATTACCCTGAAATTTGTATTTGAATCTTCTAGAAGACACAGCTCTTGCTTTTAATGGCAGCAAAATGGTGGGTTATCATTATTAAATAATTCAATTGTCTGGGATTAACCTCACTTTATATTAACAAAACAGTAATCCATTCCTTCATTCACAAGTACTTAGAATGCACCAACAAAATGCCAGGCATAGCCCTAAATGTTAGGATACATCACTTAATCAAAGATACAAAAACCCTTGTCTTTGTGGAGGACAGAGGCAGACAAATAACAAACACTATCAGATGCCTGGATGAAGAGGCTGTGAAATTTATTCTCAGTGGAATGCTACTCAGCTATTCAAACAAGATGAAATAGCACCTTTTGACATAATACAGAGGGATATCAAGGTGAGGGTGTTCAGTGAGATAAGTCAGAAAGGAAAAAGCAACGACTGTGCAGTTTCCCTCATTTGTGGAATACAAACAACTAAAGAAAACAAACTAGAAAAACACAACAAAAATAATTCTTAGATTCTGTGAAACTATGGTGATTACCACGGGGTGTGGAGTGGGAGCAGAAGGGGAGAGGGATGAGGGTAGAGAGGGGTAGGTGATGGGGTACAGGCAATGCAGCCTTGGTGAGGGGCCAGTGAAGCATGTGACATGTCAGAGGTGAAGCTGTCCTCCCATGCTTACATATCTTTGCAAACAAATGGCAAACCAATAAAATATTTGAAGACAAAAACACCAAAAAAAAAAACCCTTAAAATAAAATGAAGCATCTACTGAGTTCAAAGGTGAAAGTGCTGTGAAGACAGAGACAGAGTAGGGCTTTGAGGGCTGATGTGCAGGATAACAGAGGGGTTGGGACATGAGGATTTGGGGCTAAGACTTGAAGTTGATGAGGGAGTTAGCCATGGGGATTTCTGGGAGAAATTCAGACTGAGGGACTAGCCAGGACAAATACCCAAATATGGGACATTATCTGGTGTGCTGGAGCAAAGGAAAAAAGCCAAAATGGACTGAGCAGAGGAGGGAGGGTGGATGAACAGCGATGAGATAGCAGATGGGGTGGTTTGGAACTGAATGCATTAATAAAATTTTTTGAGAATTTGATCACCAGTTCCCTATAGGACATTGTGTATCATATTATACTTGATACTAATGTTCCCTTAATATCCTCCTGGCAATCAGTTTCTTACTGAAACTAATTTTGTATTCTGTGTGACCAATATAATTGCATGATTCCATTCAATTTAACATTTTCTAAGTCTAAATTCTAGTTTGTGGCTGATATTGAAAAGTGATTAAAAAAATAAGGCAAGCATTCAATTATTCAGTCAATTTGAACTACATTATGAGAAAAAAATGCTCTGTGCTCATTCATGGGTAAAATAACATTGCTTTAAAATATTTATGTTGTCAAAAGAAGACACATTGTTTGTAAATCCAAAACATTTCACTGAGAATTAGATACTTAAGTACAATAATGCCTCAGATTTTTTTTTTTTTAGAGTAGTATCACATCGTCCTACCAGAAAATGTCTTTTAAAAATACAAACTATACCTTTCAGATCAAATATAGGATTTGAGTAATGCCACAACAAATGTGCTTCCCTAAAGAACCATCTTCCCACACTGTTACCTAAACATCTTTCTCTCTAATGGCAGGATGTGAGCAGTTCTACTCAAATAGGCATTGTTGTTGGAAGACTGAAAAAAAATAAAGAAGTGTGCAGTGATCTCCAGGGTATAGAAATAAAAACGTGGTGATTAGGGACAATTGCCCTGGCATGTTAAGGGTGAAAAGCAGGTAGGCCCTGAAGTTGTAAGAAGCAACACTACACTGGAAAGGCCTAAGGTCCCCTATGTAAGTAGGTACATAAGTACCATTCAAACAAGAGCTGATGATGCTCAACTTTCAACTAATATTCACTGAGCATCTGTAATGTGTTAAACCCTTCATTAGTAGAAGGAAATATGTAATGACTAAAATTGTCATCGAACTTTTAAGCTAGTGAGCAGAGATAAATACTAAGCAAGTCATTCCACAAACACAAATAAATCACTTCATTATGCCCATCGCATGTTCTGTCTCCACATGAAAGGAATCTCCACATGTTCACACGCTGTGGCTCGGGAATATCGGATGATGCCTGGCGTAGAGCAAGCACTCGCCATGCCTTCGCTGACCCCACTAACGTGGGAAGTGACAGAGAAGCATTGGATGGAAGGGGAATGTCAAACACAAGCCTAACCCCATCCAGGGCCTCAGTTGTGACAGTGGAGCTGAGATATGAAAAATAAATAGGAAAGAGGGGAAGGAATTTAGAGGGGGGTAATTCCCTTTGGACATAACAATTTCTAGCAGCAAGTCCTGAAGAAAGGAATTTGCTGCTTTCTAAGGAATTTTTTAAAATAGCCTAGAAAGCGTGGATGGTATAGGGGTAAGGGACACATAAGCAGAGGCCAGAACATGCAAGGTCTTGGATTTACTTCTCCCTAACAACAGTAGGAAACTACTGACGGACCTAAAGTGGAGGTGTAATACACTCACATTTACGTTGTTATATAGCACGTCAGCAATGTGGAGAAACAGATGCTAGGATCCTGTGGTTCTTCTGCTTTGTTTTAACACTAAAGTTAGCATTAAAAAAGACTTCCAGAAGTTTCCTGAGTTTGACTTAGCTATCAAGAGAAATTTTTGATGAGAAGATTAAGAATTAGGAGGAGGTTACTGAGAGAAAATAATACATTTTAAAAAATGTGACTGTGAAAAATAGAATTCTAAGAGGACCCCCTTGTTTGGTTTATTCCTATGATTATGTTACATGACACGAAAAAAGAGATTCGGCAAATGTGATTACGGTTAGTAGTCAGTTCACTTTAAGATAGGATGATGAGGGCCTCCCCTGGTGGTGCAGGAGTTGAACACAGTGCTGTGAAGCTGTCCGCTGCCTCTACAGGGCGGGTTCAATCCAGCCGGAGAGAATCCCACATGGTGCAGCAGACCTCTCCTGTCTCGCCCGCTGCTCCCATCAGCAGTGGATTTTGTCAGTCTGCCTGTTCTGCTCCCTGGCTCTGTCTCTGGTGAATTCTCTCACCCTCCCACGCATCTGGCCTATACCCAGCATAAATAAATAAATCTTTAAAAATAAATAAATAATAAAAATAAATTTAAAAAAGATAGGATGATGAGGGCTCACAGGAGCGCTCTGTGTCAGAGAGTTTTCTCCATCAGCAGTCATAAGCCATGAAACACAAGAAGCCATAGAGATGTGAAACATCAAAAGGATTCTGTCAGGGAGGTTAACAATTGTGTGGTGAGAGGGACCCCTCAGCCACTGGCTAAGCAAGAAATTGGGAATCCCAGCCCTACAACTTCCAGGAACCGAATTCTGCCAACAATCTATATGTGCCTGGATGTAGATCCTTCCCCAAAGACTCCAGAGAAAAGTCCAGCCCGCAGTCACGTAAACATCACCTTATGAGATTCTAGTTAGAGGAACCAGACTTCTAACCCACAGAATTATCAGACAAGTGCATGTTGTTTAAAGCCATAAAGTTTATGGTAATTCATTATATCCTATAAGAAACTGATCCAGAGATCGTTAAAAACTGCATTTGCCCTAGAGTGAGTCTCTGAAGATTAGCTAGAACTTCATTTCTGTGAGCCTATTAGACTGTTTTGCTATGTCATAGAAAAGAAGGCAATGATGATTTATTTAACTCTCCACTGTGGCAGTTCTCCCCGTGCCAAACTCTCTGAAAAGTGCTTAGTGACTCAACTTCTGCCTATTTTCTAAGTATTCCACAAGCTGATGTGAATCAAAAAAAAAAAAAAAATAGATTAAGATCAAAGAACGTAAGGCATCGTCCCAGACTTTGGTCTCACGTCTTAGCGTCATTTGTCACCATCCCCTGTTCTGCAAGAGACTGGCCACTTCCACCAACAGAGCTGTATGGCCACCTTCTTCATGCCCACGCCAACAATTTACCCTCTCCTGGACACTTGCTTATCTTCAACCAACAGAAATTCACCTTCAGTTATGCACAGGAAAAGCCTAGCATTCCCTGGCCTCTCATTTCCAACTTCTTCACCTGTTGTCAACGACTTTACCTTTTTAAAATGCAGAAATAATAAAAGGAAATAGTCTTTCAAACAACTACATTCCCTAGATTTGATATATCAAAAGAGACTAATCCTGGCAACTTCACATCATAATTTCTCTATTGCTCCCATCACAGTTGGGCCCAGGTTTACTCATCCAAACACGTTTTCAGGGACCCAAGACCCATCCGTTTAGAGGTGGGTCATCTTCTAGGGTCTCAAAGACCTCCTCTGGATCTTATGCAATTAGTCAGGCTCTGAGGGCGAAATAAACCATGAAGAAGGTAGAAAAGGAAGCCCACTCTTATTTTGGCACAGAGTTAATGCACATCACTTCCTTTCGCATTCCACTGCAAGAACTAGTCACAGAGCCCCATTTATTAGTCATACAGGGCCTGAGGATATTTGAGTCAACGACAGACCACATATACCATGTGTGGGCCCGATAGGCTATACACAGAGCCTCGGTGTGGAGTGGCCATGCCACCGAGGGAAGAATAATTACACTCTGAGACATTCGCACAATAATGAAATTGCCTAATGATGCATTTCTCAGAATATATCTCCATCGTTAAGCAATGCATGACTGTACAAAAGAGCTGGAAATTATAGCTTGGCTGTATGCCCAGGAAGAAGTGAGCATGGAAATTGGTGAGTTCTAGCACTCTCTCTCCCAACATAGAATAAGATGGAATCTGGGGGTGAGCAACAGATTTTGGTTCTCTGTGCTAGCAGTTCGCCTTTATCATGCATTTGCAGATGTGTAGCTCTAGTTACTATTGCTGCATAACAAAGCACCCCAAAAACTAGCAGCATAAAAAAACAATTAATCTCACAGACTCCATAGGTTCCAAATCCAGGAAACTATGAAGGGATAGCTCATTTCTGCTTCATGATACATGGGGCCTTAACTGGGGGTGACTCAACAGCTAGAACCTGGACTCCTTTACAGGAATTTTCCCTTATATGTCTGATAGTTGAAGCTGGCTGTCAGTTAAAACAACCGAGGCTGTTGACCCAAGCAACACATGTGGCTTCTCATGTGACCTATACAATGGCACCAACGACGAGATGGCAGCTCAGTGTTACAAAATTCACTGCCCCATGGACAGTCAGAAGCTACATTGCCTTTGAAACCTAAGCTCCATCACGTCCTCTGTACTCTGTTGATCTAAGCATTCATCAGCACACCCACATTCAAGGAGAGAGGACGTAGGCTACTTTTTAAAGGGAAGGTACCAGGCCTCCCTGGTGGCGCAAGGGGTTAAGATGCAATCTACAAAGCTGTCCACAGCCACTGCAGCACGAGTTCAATCCCCAGCCAGGGAGCTACCCACATGGCGCATCAGACCTCTCCAGACTCACGCGCTGCTCCCCTCAGCAGTGTATTTCAGTCATTCTGCCTATTCTGTTCCCCACTTTGTCTCTGATGAATCCCCTAACCATCCCCATACACACACCTCTGGACTGTATCCCAGTTCTTGTATACATAAATAAATAAAAAAATAAAATAAAGGGAAGGTACCAAGGCCACACTGTAAGGGAGTATGTGCAGTGGGCAATACTCTGGTGTCCGGTTTTGGAAAATACGACCTCCTATCTCTATTATCTTTGATTCACTAAATACCAGTGTTTTTAAAGACTACATACTTTACAGAAGAGTGGTCAGTGACTGGCGCCTCCTGCCTGTTTATTTGCAAAATGTTATAGAAATACACCATGTCTTTTCCTTAGCAGAGGTGCCTGGTTGCAAGAGAGGTCATAGAAACTCCAGAGCTTAAAGTATTTACAGACAAGGCTTGCTGACTGTAGACAGATTATTAACTAAGCATGGGCACTGGAGACCGCATCTCTGTTCTGGAGGTGGCCAGTAGTATAGTTTGTGCAAATTATTCAGTCTCTGTAGGTCACCTTTCCCCCACCTTTATAATGGGAGAAATGGTAGAGGCTGACAGTGAATGTTATTAGAATCACCTTAAAACAGCAGCTAGATCAACTGTCCATCCGACATTATCCACTTATGTTTAAAGTGTCATCAACTACCAATTTCAACACATCTAATGATTCAGGGAGCCCATTTTGACTTCAATCATTCTGTCTATTAGAAGAAAGTTCTTCCTTCCACTGAGTTGAAATCTTTATAGCTCTGTTCTATTAATCCTAGTTCTATCTCCTTGAGGCACTATAGAAAATCTCCACTAAATATTAGGTTGTTCAATAATGGAAAAGGATTTCTCTGAATTTTACCTTATCAGGACTACACATCTCGGGCCTCCCCTGGTGGCTCAGGTGGTTGAGCGCAGCAGTGCTGTGAAGCTGTCCACAGCCTCTGCAGTGCCAGTTCGATCCCGGCCGGCCGGCGAGGGTCCACATGGCACGGCAGACCTCTAGTGCTTCACCCGCTGCTCCCCTCAGCAGTGTATTTTGCCAGTCTGCCTGTTCTGTTCCCTGCTCTGTCTCTGGTGAATTCTCTCACCCTCCTGCGCATCTGCCCTGTACCCTGGTTCTTGTATAAATAAATAAATAAATCTTTAAAAAAAAGTTTTTTTAAAGACTACACATCTCCAGTACTTTCCATTGTTTCTCCTAAAACACAGTCTGTATCCCTTTTCCACATTAGTAACTCTCTTTAGAAGAGAATATAAAGCATGTATACTCAGAAATTAGCATAAGAATTCAGGCAGATAGATCAGGACCCTTACTAAACTCTCCATATCATGCTAATGATGTGTTTTATGCTACTCCTAATCCTGCTCTGGGGCAGTTGATTTTTATATGACCTGGGGTAAGTCTTTATATCTACTCATGTCATTTGTAATCTCGAGCCTCTCAAGATCTTTCCCAGCGCACTTACTGTGATGTGGAATGCTCACCATCCCTACCAGACAGCTCACCCAGGGAGACTTCTGACATCCTGATCCAAGCATGAATATGTAGTTTAAGTTGAAATTGATGCCATGAACAGTTCTGAACTTCAGAGCAATTGAGTATTATTTTTAATTATTGAATTTCCTTCCTCATGGGCTTCCATTCACCCCAATCACTACTTGTTCACCAGTCTCACGTGGGGTGTCATTTATCTTAATAAAAGAAGATGGAAGCAAAAACATTTCTTTCTCTCCTTCAATATTACACTTTTTTTAAAGAAATCTAAAAGATTTATTTGTTATTCAAGAACTGGGATACAGTCAGAGGCTCGGGAGGGTGAGAGGATTCACCAGGGACAGAGTGGGGAGCAGAACAGGCAGACTGACTGAAATATACTGCTGGGGGTAGCAGCGGGTGAGGCAGGAGAGGTCTGCCATGCCATGTGGGTTTCTCCCTGGCCAGTCGGGAATCGAACCCACGCTGCAGAGACTGCAGGCAGCTTCACAGCACAGCGCTCAACCGGCTGAGCCACCGGGGAGACCCCAATATTACACTTTAAACAAGCTGTATGTCTGTGTTAGTCAGGGCTCTTCAGAGAGGGAGGAAAAGAGAAATTTCAAGGAATTGGCTCATATGATTATCAAGGATTAGTAAATCCAAAATCTGCGAGGAAGACGAGCAGGCTGAAGACCAATGTCAAGAGCTGCAGTTCAAGTGCAAAGGCAGTTCACTGGCAGAATTCCTTAATTCTATTCAGGTCTTCAACTGGTTGGTTGAGGTCTAACCACACTATGGAGGGTAATCTTCCTTACTGAAAGTCCACCAATTGAAAAGTCAAAAGTCAGTCTCATGCAAAAAAAAAAAAAAAAACCACCCTTATAGAAACATCAGAATAAGGCCTCCCTGGTGGTGCATGCGGTTGAGCACCACCCTGTGAAGCTGTCCACAGCCTCTGCAGCGCAGGTTCAATTCCCGACTGGCCAGGGAGAAACCCACATGGTGCAGCAGACCTCTCCTGTCTCGCCTGCTGCTCTCCTCAGTAATGCTTTCGGTCCGTCTGCCAGTTCTGCTCCCCACTCTGTATCTGGTGAATCCTCTCACCCTCCCCTGCATCTGGCCTGTATCCTGGTTCTTGTATAAATAAATAAATCTTAAAAAAAAATTCTAAAAAAAAGAAACATCAGAATAATATTTGACATAATACCTGAGTGCTGTGGTACCGTCACATAAAACCAACCACGATGGTATCTAACTCTTTTCCTTTTTTTTTTTTTTTTGACAAATAAAATAACTAAAAATCTATTATATAAGTAGCCTGAATTTATGGTTTGATAAGTAATCCTTTTACAGGAAATAGTCTGTTTTATATAAAAGTATGATTAAGTATGTTACTGTCTGAGTGGGGCATTCTGCCAAAATGGTACTATTTTTGTTACTAAACATAAGCATAGAATCTCAACATGTACCTTGAGTTTCATATTCCCTGAGCTGATATCATTAATCAATTATTTTCTATATTGGAGAAAAGATCAAGGTTGGAGAGAAATTAGAATGCAACTATAATTTTTAAGTTTCAGAATCTAGATGTAACTTAAAAATATGCATATATCTAGGCTCATTTGCCCTTTCTAGAAATTTCTAAAATTTCAATGTTATTTCTTTAAATGACTTCACAAGGTTGTCAAAACAAATATAAACAGTAGTTCAGTGCAATACGTGTGAAAAATTCTTACTAGAATTTTTTTAAACTGCCAATATGTTGTCCATGGAAAATAGATTTTACTGAGCTAGTATTTTGGTTCTATACTTTTATGAATCTAGAATTTTTGAAAATATGGTCTTCTTTTTTGGTTAGGCACTTATAAATAAATACAAGCTGTTATATTTAGTTTGACTCACAGACTATGAGAAATTCGGAGAATTTTTTATGACATTGACAATAAATTCTTTGTTGTGGGAGATTTACTATTCTCTTTTGTTATACTTTTAAATTTCCCTTCTTTAGGTATGGATGTGTGGAGGAGAAATGTTTGACGTTCCGTGTTCTAGAGTTGGTCATATCTACAGAAAGTACGTCCCTTATAAAGTTCCATCTGGGACCAGCCTGGCAAGAGTGAGTAATTGGGGATCAGAAAATATTGGACTTGATAATGACTTTCTGAAGACAAAGTAAGCAGCTTCACACAGGGTATAATTTAAGGCAGTCTGACAGAAACACCAGAATAAAATCAAAATGCCATCACTTGCCATTGCATTTAGCAGGTTTTAGTATTTAGAGAGTTTTATTCCCATTCCTTATTATTCATTTTTATTCATTTTTTCAAAGTACTTTCACATGCATCATATTTATTCTTCACCAACCTAAGGCTAGTATTCTGACCTTTATTTTGTAGTTGACAAAGCTGAGGATCAGCAAGATGGCTTGATCACACTCACATAAAAGATAAATAGCAGAGTAGGAGTATAAGACCCAGTAGGCACTCAACCAGCATTTACTGAATGACTAATTACTCAGCAAAAACTGAGACAAGAAAGTGCTACAGGTGTAAACTTTTCCTAAAATTTGAACAGTTTCATGAAGTGTAAGATTTTCACTTATAGTGACTGTTTGGGGGAAGGAGGAGCCTTCCTTAATCCCTTTCTGAAATTATTTTCCAACAGTCCATTTCTCCATAGGCACAGTCATAAATTCCTTTATAGCAGTTACAGTAAACAGTAGTGAAGTACATTGCACCTCCATGAAGGAATGTAGTCATATTTTCTACCTTCTTCAAAAATGTAGCCTGATATTAATGACATACTGCACTAAGTAGCCAAAGAAATAAGCTATCTGAAGCAAGGTCATGGAGCATCACAAGGTCATGGAGTGATTAAAGAGCTGCATCTTGGATTAGGACATAGGATTTAATTTTGTGCTAATACCTAATACATTGGGATCTGAAAACTCATTCAGAAAAACAAGAATCTACCAAAAAGGTCAATGAACAATTTTGACCATATATCACAAATCAGGAGTTTAAGATATCCCAAAGTAAAAAAATAAAATGGGGCCTTCCCTAGTGGTGCAGGCAGTTGAGTGCAGCGCTGTGAAGCTGTCCACAGCCTCTGCAGCGCCAGTTCCATCATGGTGCGGCAGACTTCTGCTGTTTCACACGCTGCTCCCCTCAGCAGTGTGTTTCGTCAGTCTGCCTGTTCTGCTCCCCGCTCTGTCTCTGGTGAATCCTCTCACCCTCCCGCGCATCTGGCGTGTACCCTGGTTCTTGTATAAATAAATAATCTTTTAAAAAATATATTAAAAAAATAAAATAAAATGTCCCAAAGTTAATGATGACCCTCCTTTTGTCCTCACTCACTCATAAGGTCTCCAACTAGTGTCTCAAACTGAACCATTCATTTGCAGGATGGTCAGTGTGTGTCTTGGTTTATAATCAAAGTTGAGTGGAACAGCTGGGGGAACATTTTACTGACCTGAAAAGGTTTACTTTCAAAAAATAAATCTGTTCACCTATTTTTGAGTAAGAAATAAAGTGCTTTTTCAAGAACTGTCAAATATAGGGAAACTAGGACTAGCCTATAAAATATCCAGCAAAAAGTATTTATTCAAATGCAAAAAGTCCATGATTCTGATTTTTAATCTTTTCCACTTAAATTTTATTTGAGGGCTCATCATTATTTTTTTCTGAACTGCTAGAGCAATCAGAAAGTCATATATATTGAAGTTCAACTGTCACTATGAGGAACATGTTATGATTTTCTAAATAGAAAATACTAAAATGAAAAACAATTCTGATGTTCTATGAGAGAACCTCAAAAACAGCTACATCCCACATTATTACTACACCCTACATTCTTACTAAATCATCACAAGTGATGACTTTGAAGCTGCTTCCTATGCAGGATCCCCTCTACTTAACAGGCAGAATCATCTCTGCAGCCTCATTAGGAAATGGAGGGAAGTCAAACTCCAAAAGCTTGTGTTCTCATTTTACAAAGTTCTTTTAATTCTTTTTTTTTTTTTTTTTGTGGGACCCTCGCCAGTGGCCGGCAGCCTCGCAGCCCAGCACTCAAGTGCTGGGCCACCAGGGGAGGCCCTCTTTCAATTCTTTAAAAACACATCTTTCATTTACGAACCTATGTAAATTGAGGATTCCAGCAGACTTCAAAAACATATACACATGGGCATCCCTGGTGGCGCAAGAGGTTAAGCACAGCACTGTGAAGCAATCCACAGCCTCTGCAGAACGAGTTTGATCCCCAGCCGGCCAGGGAGCTACACACATGGCATAGCAGACCTCTCCTAACTTGCCCACTGCTCCCCTCAGCAGTGTATTTAAGTAGATCTGCCTGTTCTGCTCCCCACTCTGTCTCTGCTGAATCCTCTCACCACCCCCACCCCCTACACCTCTGGCCTGTACCCCAGTTCTTGTAGGCATAAAATAAATCTTTAAAAAAAAAAACTACACACACATACCAGTGTGTGAGCGCCAGTGTATGTGTATGAACAGCCCACAGTCCTCTAAACAGCATACAGGTGTATATTATAGAAGTAAGTTCAAATATTTATTCAATTCCTTCTGTTTATAATCTACATATTCATATATGAAACCAACAGACAACAAATAATTTTCAAATTCATTGTAAATGTAGAGGAGAGGGCCTGGGTTCCTCAGCTTTTGATTGAATGAGGACTCCAGTATACCTTGATTAAATGAACAAGGTTCATAGAATAGTGGTTCACAAACTCAGGACCAGTTTCTGGCCAAGTCTTCAGCCAATTCCAGTGAACTGGGGAATATATAAATCACAAAGCTAAGCCTACTCAATTCAGTGACACCTTTTCAACACAGTAACTCAGTCTTTTTCTCTTTTTATGGCAGGATGCGTGATAGTAGATCTTTACTAATGGCCTTATTTGGCAAAGATAAAAATTAGCATTCCTGTGTCAGTTCCCCCCAAGTGCACAACTCCTGGACGCAGGGGCTGAGCTTCACCTGGGAACCGGAGCACTCACTTGCCATGCATAAAGCTAGATTATTTTGCCAAGAGGCCTCAGAGTTCAGTACCAGTCAACCAGTGTCTTTTTGCCATGATCTAACAACAGCCCTGAGGGAAGGGGAGCCCCTCCCTAGAGCTGTATGGGGACTAGGGAGGCCCCAGGGCTATTGACAGAGTCCCTTCTTTGGGATGGCACTGAGCCTGCATCACAGAAGAGGAAGGAGCAGCTCCTCGGGGAAGGCCCTGGGCCATTTGCTGCAATGCTTTGCATAGACGCTGACCAGGAAAGATTTCTCTAAGAAACCTTCCACCCGGCTGGCTGGGAGGTGAGCCCAGTGCTGTGCTGAGGAGCAGCAATCACTGACACCTCAGACTCCCCTGTGATGCCTGTGTGTTCAGGGACAATTAAAGCCACTGGGCCTGAGCCAGGTGGCTTTAGCAGCAGGGACAGGACAGAGATAATTGCAGCCAACAGTAGAACCCAGAGGAGACACTGGACCCAGGACTGTTTCCCAAGAGGGTCCCATGGGGCATGGAGGGGTAGCCCCAGAGCTCACACGGCTGCCTCCCTAGCTCCACCGGCAGGCTTTCACAGGAGACCCCATCCTCACCCTACATCTGCCAGGGACAACAGAATGCAAATGGAGGGGCCATATCCTATGATTTGTTACTGACATAGTGTCAATAACACCTTCTTTTCTAGAACTGCATTTGCATTTTATGGCCATCATTATCTATGTTTTAGGATAAGAGCTATAAAGCCCAGGAAGTCAAGTCCCCATAAAAGTCTGAAAGCTCAACATTGGCCTATAGCTCTTGAAAGTGTAAATCACTTTAAAAGGTTAGAGGTCAAAGGTCAAGTAAGCCAACCTGAGATGGTGGACCCATGCCTGTGAGTCCAAAGATGACCTCAGTTACAGAAGGTGTGAAGTAAATAGGAGCAGCAGGAGGACAGTTAGGGCAGGGGTGCCAGCACCCCCAAAGTCCCAGGAGGAGGGAGTGGGCACGGAGGGACAAAGGATTGTGTTGGGGACCTTTGGAGTTGAACCAGGAATGAGCATTGCAGGCAGACCCAGAAGACCCTGGGGAGCTGGAATGCAGCCCCAGGTGTCCACCTGTTTGCTATAGACAGCAGGGAGGCACCTATGCATTTTAATTATTTTTTTATATTTATTTTCTTACAACGTTGTTCATTTTTGAACAACACTTGACTTCTCCCCTCCAGTGTAGCCCCTGCAGTTCTCCCACTATCACAGCACCCGTGACCCATCACCACAGTCTGGTTGGCTATTCCGACCCAGGCTTTGATCCCCTCCCACCCCTCCCCTGCCGTGTGCCTCAGATCTACCCAAAGGACACAAGAACACTGATCTGGAGTTTTAAAAAGGAAGTGCAGGCAAAAAAATAGCAGGGGTATGTTGGAAAGGTCAACCAGCAAGTAAATATTTAAGGGGAGAAAGTAGCACTTGCAATGCAAGCAGCATTTGTAAAGAAATCTTGCTCAGTCATTTGTATTGATTGGCCACAGTGTACAGGGAGAGAGGACCAGGTGTGGCTGTGAGGTTTGCATCGCGGCAGCGTGGGAGAGAAAATACTAGCAGGACAAAGAGGGAGTCAGATGAGATTACGCTGACAGGGGTTTGAGACTAGGGGGGTTGGAAGTGACGGCTTTACGTGGGCTCAGGGAGACACACACGCCCTTGTTGTCCAGAATTCTAACAACCCACAAAATCTTGGGCCAGATTTTCTTTACAAATAGATTTTTCTCTTCTGGGAAAAAAAAATATCGTGCCAGCTACTGTGCTAGGTCGCAGAGATATAAATGATGACCAAGATAAACAGAAGCCTTGAATTCTCATAATAAATGACCCCAACGGTGATGGTAAAATAGAATCCACACACCCAGCAAGATGTATAAAATAGTGAGGACAAGAGAAGGTTAGACACAATTAATCAAGTTCTGTGTGGAATGAGACCCGTCTCTCATATACTTTACCTATTGAAAAACTATTTTGTATAGATTATAATAATTGCGATTATGATTTATAAGAAGTATATATCACAGATAACGTAGTAAGATTATATAACATATATAGTGACATATGTTCTATTTTTTTATAGATTATATTTAATAATCCTGTTACAGGGCAGGGAGAGGGGCACCCCAAAACCCCCAAACCTGTCTGTTCTAAATAGGTTCTGCCATCAGCCACATCAAGACAAAACATAATCTAGTCATTTGTATTGATTGGCCACAGTGTACAGGGAGAGAGGACCAGTGTGTAAGACCCTCAAGGGAAGGGAACTTTAATACCATTAGTGTGTAACACAGTGAAGAAGAATGGAGAAGAATAAAGTTTTCAAGCACCCAAAGTTACCCGTCCTCCTCGTGGGTAAATGTGCAGCCAACCAGGGTTGGCCCAAAGCAAGGCCTGAAAGCCTGCCAAAGGTCTAAAGCACCTTTTGGTGGGGACCCATAAGAAAGGGGAAGGAGGAGCCAGACTAACCTGGAAGGAAAAAAGCAAAATCAAAATCAAGATAAACGCTGCCATTGTCACCTCCCCACAGGTCTCTCACCCACATCTGTGTCATCCAGTCCGGGACCGAGAAGCAACTGCAGCTTCCTCACATGTCTCTCTGCTCCATGTGCCTCCTCCAGGTCTCCTTCTTGCTCTCCATCCTGCTTCTTCCCTCCTTCCCCAGTCTCCTCCGCAGCTTCTTCTCCTCCCTGCTCAGCTCCACCCTCCCTTGGGTGGGGCAGGGAACCTAGACCTCCCCTTTCCTGGGGACCACCCTGTTACAATCCCATAGGCAACTGTGAGCTACATATAAGCAACAAATATACTTGACTTTATATATTCACTTTATATGTCCACTTAGGGTTTCTTAGTAGAATGTAGTGACTTTTGAACCTTCCTATGTTTATTATATTTTGTAAGCATGAAGGTTAAATCCAAGGTCTGAGGAAGAAGAAAATGAATTTTTTTTAAGGATTTATTTTATTTATGTATATATACAAGAACTGGGATCTAGGCCAGAAGTGCAGGGAGTGAGAAGATTCACCTGACACAGAGTGGGGAGCAGAACAAGCAGATCTACTGAAATACACTGCTGAGGGGAGCAGCGGGCGAGACAGGAGAGGTCTGCTGCGCCATGTGCATTAGCTCCCTGGCAGGGACTCAAACTCACACCACAGTGGCTGGCGATAGCTTGACAGCGCTGAGACTTAACCCCTGCACCTCCAGGGAGGCCTGTTTAAAATGACTTTTAAACCTCTTTCCCCAGGTACCTTACTTCTACTGTCTCATCCCTGGTGACAGTCCTGCTAACTGCCTCTCAGATCCTCTAAATCCCTGGGGTGGCGGATGGTGTAGAGGAGGGACTTTGATGTCAAAGTCAGATCACCTGGGCTTATTAATGAAAGCCCCCTCGTTGTTCATTGCCATCTCAAAGTAGTTTAAACAGAAGACTGCAACATCTGATGCACGCTGCTCTCTCTCCTTTGTTCATGTCAGAAAAATCCATCAGTTGAGGAAAAGCATTAACAAGACCAGAATGGTTCATTTGAGGTCTGAAAATAAAATCACCAACAAGGCTCTAAAGTATGATGATAAATGGGAAATCGACACTGGCCCAAATTGATGTTTCTCCCCCCATGCCTGTAAATCAGTTTACTGTCATAAAACTGCCCTGCAAACTCAAGCTGGAGCGGAACAACCACAGCCGTCACCAGCAGCCAACACTTCTCCCTAATATAGAGTTGAGGTGCTTTATTTGAAATCATCGTTGAGTCCAGGGTCTTGGTGGCTTATCACAACTTTCTTCCAAAAAGCAGGAAATGAGGAATTCGTCCCAAAAGATTCAGCCTGCATGAATGACTAGGACTTCTGCATAGAAGCAATTCCTCTGAAAACAATAACTATGTCTATTTCTTCACTAGAGTATAACGAAAATGGAACCTGGACTCTGGCCATACTTGTAGCAAAAACTAAAGATGATTCACAGATCATGACCAAGGTTTTGTTGCTTTTGGCCTCATTTTAAAATAGAATATTTCCTATTTAGAGGGAGCTTTTTTTTCCCCAAGAAATTCAAAGATCATCCATAAATAATATTGTGTTACCCTTCAAAAGAGTCTCCCTAGAAGTCAGTCGTAAGTTCATTCTGTGATAGTAATAATTAAATTAATCTTTCAGGTACAATGAGTCCATTGTATGTTATGAAGGTAAATGTCATCTCGAGCCTCCAAGAAGATTCAGGCTAGAGAAATTCTTCTATAATTATTATATCAGATGCCTGCTATGTGCCAGGCAGAAATGCCTAAGACCTGGACCTTTCCAAATTATATCCAGTCAACCCTTTGTAAAGAAATGTCACCTCACCCAGGGACATCTCCCCATTCTGGAGATGAGTATCTGGAACACAACACAGGTAGAGCAGCCATACTCAGTCTCTAATGATGTTCCTTTTTTGAACTCTAGACAGTTTGTATGTGTTTTTGCAGATTAGGAAAATAGGCAAAGTAAAACTATTCAGTCTGTCAAGGAGCTAGAGAGAGAAAATGAGAACACAGGGTTACTCTAAGCGAAGTGAGCCAGAAGGAGAAAGGTACCTGTGGAATCCAGAGAAACCAAACAAAGGATCAGATAAAGGCAGAATGACCCACCCTTGCAGAAAATATATCTGAGATTCAGGAGGGCTGGGGGGGGGGGGCAAGAAGGGAGCAGGAAAGAGTAGAAAATAGGGGGACGAGGCACAGTGGACTGTGGTGGTGGAGAACTATGGCTGTTTTGGTGGTGGGAAAACCGAGATGACTACACTTGAGGGGAGATTTCTACACTGTGAAAAAATAGACAAGGATGTTTAAATTTTTTTAAATTAAAAAGTCCAAATTTGGGGCCTCCCTATTGGCTTAGAGGTTAAGTCTCAGTGTTATCATGCTATCATAGCTATGGTCTGAGTTCCCTGAGTTCAATCCCTGATCAGGGAGCAACCCCCATGGCGCAGCAGACCTCTCTTGTCTCTCCCGCTGCTCCTCTCAGCAGTGTATCTCAGTAGATCCGCCTCCCCACTCTGTCTCTGGTGAATCTTCTCAGCCCTTGCACCTTTGGCCTACACCCCAGTTCTTGGATGTGTAAATATATAACTAAATCTTTTTTTAAAAAATCATCAAAATTATAACCATGGTTAAAATCTATTCTTCACTGCCTGATACTGTTACAGGGCAGGGAGAGGCTGCACCACCCAGTTATACTTATTTCCTAGCCCTATGGTATCAGAAATGGTTTTCTGTGTCCATAGACACTGACTCTTGAACAGCAAATGACCTCCATATAGTCAAAATCCACATATAACATCTGACTCCCCAAAGACCTAACTACTAATGAACTGTGGACCAGAAGCCTTGCCATTGTCATAAACAGATGATTAACACCTATCACGTATTATACACTGAATTCTTACAATAAAGTAAGCCTGAAACAAGAAAACATTAAGAAAATCATAAGGAAGAGACAACACATTTACAGCCTGCACTGCATTTACAGATACCATGAGCTGATGCCATCTGTTTACAAGACGATCCACGCATTGCTGGACCCGCGCAGCTCAAACTCATATTGATCGAGTCGGCCTTACCTTTTCTTTATTTGTTTAATGAATGCAAGAGTATTACACACTGACTTTAAACTTTTTAAACAATATGGAGATAAAGCATAGAATTTTCATGCCAAACATGGGCACTGAACAAGAAAATGACCTAAAAGATCACTAACAGGAAGGATCGAGTCGGCCTTACCTTTTCTTTATTTGTTTAATGAATGCAAGAGTATTACACACTGACTTTAAACTTTTTAAACAATATGGAGATAAAGCATAGAATTTTCATGCCAAACATGGGCACTGAACAAGAAAATGACCTAAAAGATCACTAACAGGAAGGACCATTTTTTTAAAAATGGGGGGTAAAGACATTATTTTAAAGTAGCAATTTCCTCCAAATTCAGTTTTGGTTTGGATTCCTCCTATTTATTTGCTCTACATATTTTTCCCAACACTCCAGAATTGTTATATTCTTCCCAACATTATTTTGCTTAGTTACATTATTTCAAATATTTCTTTGTGCGTTCCCAAGTTTCAGCCTCAGCTATGACTGATGAATCAATTAGCAATTAGCTAAGACTTGCTAGTGGAAAAGCAGAACCTGACATGGAGCTGGCAGGCCCCCAAGCTGTGGGGACAGCCTTCAACTTTACTCAGGTTCTCCGGGCAGGACCAAAGTCTCACATTTGTTTTTGCTCAGCCTACTGGAAAATTCTATAGTAGATAGGATTTTTACATGATCCTAGGTATTTACATGATAATTGCCTGCCATGACGAATTACTTCCCCATTCTTAATGAAATTAAAGTGGGATTTACTTGCTCTTTCTTAAAAAAAAAATCTATTTATTTATGCATACAAGAGCTGGGGTGCAGGCCGGAGGTGTGGGGGTGAGAGGTGTCACCAGAGACAGAGTGGGGAGTAGAACAGGCATATTGACTGAAATACACTGCTGAGGGGAGCAGTGGGAGAGTCAGGAGAGGTCTGCTGTGCCAGAGAGCCATGGAAGCTCTCTGGCTGGGAATCACACTCATGCTGCAGTGGCTGCGGATAGCTTCATAGGTTGTGTCCTAACACCTTGTGCCACCAGGGAGGCCCTACTTCCTCTTTAAAGTAACTTTCACTGTTTGTTTTTGTTTATTTCTCCCCGACCTAGAGCACCTTGGCACTCTATGTTGTTATTCAGCATTCATGCAGCTTTCTTTTTTCAAAACTCTTGAGAAACAAACTACATGGTGAACCCTATTTGTGGGCTAGGGGGAATTATAACTGCATTTTTATCATTATCCCCATTAAAGGGAGCATTTTCCAGCATTCACAACTCCACTGGAGGCTTAGAGAGGAGAAAACTTGCTTAGACAAAATGGGTCCCTGCTGCTACCAAATTAAGTGGCTAAAACTTCAGCACATTAAGATATTTTAGCACGTGGTAATCTCAATAACCAAAAATGCAACTCTTGCAAGAGGGCGAAGGGCTGGCTGCTTTCTAACTCTGCTCTTAGGACCCAAATGGGGTGATGAAGCCACAGGAGCTCCTGGCAGCAAAGACCTCGTTTGGGAAATTAGCTGGGCAAATGCACGGTGCGTGGTGCTGAGGTGGCTGCTGTTACACTTCCATTCTATTCTAATCACCCTTGTTTCAAATAGTTTATTGGTTTATGGCAAAATTCCATTTCCAACAGTAATCCCAACCCAAGTGTCTCTCCTGTTGGATGTCATTTGTGGTGGAGAAAATTCACTCTTCTTGATACCCTGTTAGCTGAGAAATGGCCACAAACCACATGGCAGCCTGGTGTCTGGATGCTTTCGGTGTTCTATTTCTGAAAATACTTTATAAAACTAAAAGTTCACAGAATGCTAAACTTGGCACGGATTTCATTTCAACCTAAGGACTCTGCATGAGCTATTAAAAATGAAGTATAGGAAATAAAACCAGCGCTACTAATAACCCATGGAAAAAAATTTGGGGCAACATTTAGCTTAATCTGTGTGTTTGACAGCTTGTTCTTGCGAGGGAGCAAAACACTTCATATCATCTTTGGTGGCTACAAATGCTGGGCATGATTTAGTTAAAGAAGAAAAAAAGCAAAGGTGTTAATAGTCATCTAAAATAAGATCCTCCTGCCTTTTGTTTTCAGCTTTAACAATTTATTTCATTTTATTGTGAGCTGTACGTCAAAGAGTAGCAGAAAAATCCAGGTTTAATTCTCATAAATGGACAAAATGAAGGATTGAGACAGGGTGAGGAGTAAAAGAAACTTTATCCTAATCTTATATACTGGTATGAATATAAAAATTCTTTATGAATAGTATTTCATCATAGGTATCCACACACTATTTTTGATAATGAACATTTGTTTACCTAATCAATTTTTAAATTTTCATCCTTCCTTGCTAACTTCCTAAGTATGCATATAGTCCTTAACTTGATCCGGCATTTTACACTAAATTTATTCAGAAATATTTCCCCATTGCATTGTGGAGTTTGGTTTTTTTAAAGATTTATATTATTCATTTATGCATACAAGAGCTGGGGTGTAGGCTAGAGGTGCGTGGGTGGGGGGTGTGTGAGAGGACTCACCAGAAACAGAGTGGAGAGCAGAACAGAAATACACTGCTGAGGGGAGCAGGAGAGACAGGAGAGGTCTGCTGTGCCATGTGGGTCAGCTCCCTGGCCAGGGATCAAACTCATGCTGCAGATTGCTGTATTTTTGCTTCTGGTGTGTTCATAATAGGTGTTGCAGCTTCCACTCTGACCTTGAATGGCTCACTTAGGGGGAAGTCACTCAGGCAGCCCTGCAGGGAGCCCCACGTAGGGGTGAACTGAGCCCTCCCACCAATAGAAATGCCAGTTTGCCAGACATGCGAGTGAACCACCTTGCAGGAAGATCATCCAAGCCACTGAAGACTTAAGAAGACTCTTCATCAACCAAAATCTGACTGAAACACAAGAAAGCCAAGCCAGATGGTTGAACCAAGCCACTCCCAACTTACAGGCTTTACTGGCTTACTGGCACGGCACAAAATTGTTTTTCAATATTTGTTATCTTAATGTACTCCATTTTGTGAAAATTTGTGATCTATCAGTAGATAATTAATACAGCAGAGTTTCAGTTCAGGAAGATGACAAAAGTCATCTTAGATGTGATATTATAAGCATGTACCTTAGAAAAATTAATAATTTAGACTCCATCAAAATTAAGGTTTCCTACTCTTCACAAGGAACTGAAAAAGTTAAGACACAAGCTGGGAGAAAATATTTACAAATTACATCGCTGACAAGGAAACTGTATCTAGAATATGTAAAAAATTCTCAAAGTTTGATAATAAGAAAACATGGGTACAAAATTTAAACAGATTCTTCATCTAAGAAGATGCACAAATATTAAAAAAGAACATGAACAAAAATATTTAACATCATTAGTCATTCAGGAAATGTAAATTAAAACCACCATGAAAAACCACTCCACACTTGCACATTTACAATGGCCGAAGCTATGATTGGTCACATGAATGTTGGAGAAGTTATGGTGTAACTGGAATGATTGTACACTGCTACTTCCCAGTAGCAATTGGAGCAACCTCCTCGGAAATCAGTTCAGCAATTGCATTAAGAGATAAGAGGACATCAAATGTGACCCCAGCAGTTCACTTCAAGATATTTAACCAAAGGCCTCCCTGGTGGCATAGGGGTTAAAGACAGAGCTATCAAGGTATTGCCAGCTACAGCAGCAGTTCGATCCCTGGCCAGGGAGCTGCCCCACATGGCGCAGCAGACCTCTCCTGTCTCACCCGCTGCTCCCCTCAGCAGTGCATTTCAGTCAATCTGCCTGTTCTGTCCCCACTCTGTCTCTGGTGAATCCTCTCACTCACTAGCACCTCTGACCCACACCAATTCTTGTATGCATAAATAAATAAATCTTAAAAAAAAAAAAAGATATTTAACCAAGAGAAACAAAAGTCCCTAAAGACTTGTACAAGACTGTTTATAGTTTTGTTTGCAATCACCGAACAGTAGAAACAACCCAAACATCCATCAACAGACAAATGGGTAAACCAGTTGTGGCATGGCCATGCATGGAAGGTGATAAAGAGGGATACCTGCGAGTACATGGATGAACCACTGAATAATTAGACTCAGTGAAAGAAGCCAGACAAAATGAGCATGTACCTTATGAATCTATTTACATAAAAATCTAGAAAATGCAAACTAAATTATAGTGCCAAAAGTAATCAATTGTATACAACACCAAGTGTGAACGCTAATGCAAACTATGGGCTCTGAGTGATGATCACACATCCGTGTAGATTCAGGAGTTGTCACAAATGTACCACTTTAGTGGGGTTGTTGATAAGGGAGGAGGCCATTCTTGGAGGGGTGGGATGGGGGTATATGGGAAATCTCTGCACCTGCCCCATAGTTTTACTAAACTGCTCTAAAATCTTATTTAAAAATTTTTAAAAATACATCAGTGGTTGTTTGAAAATGAAAGCATCAGAAAAAGGGAGAAAAATTTCAAAAAGACTATGAAATGACATGGAGGTGATAAATAGGTTCATTATCATGATTTTGGTGATGGTTTTGTTATAGGACAGCCCCGATATTGAACAGGTTGCCTGGCTGTGGGTCCTCACCCGTGCGCTTAAAAGGGACTTATGAATACTCCACTACAGACACACACAAAAGGTTAATAAAAGGTTTATTTACAAGGGAAAAGGAAAGAAGGAAAATGCACAACTCAGGGAGAAAATAGGGAAATAAAGTCTTTAATGCGTCCTACCCAATCCGCCAACCTGGAAACCCAAAGGCACTCTCAGAGCTGGCCGGATGCTGCGAGCTGGCGGAGAGCCAAAATGGGGGACCCCTCCAAAGCCCACGTGTCTGGCTTTATACCAACCTGGCTGCTTAACCCCACCCTCAGGTCCCAGCCACCTTCCCTTGGGTGGGGATGGGATCTGGAGTTCCCAGTGTCTTTGGCTTTGGCCTGGGGTGGGGGTGGAGTCCACAAAGCCTGTATGGAATTAGCTTTAGGACAACCTTTCCCCCTAACAGTTTCACTCATAGAGACACATGTCAAAATATACCAAATTGCATGCTTTAAATATGGACAGTCATATCAATTATTCCTCAATAAGACTGTTTTTAAATTAGGCTTATGTGCATTTTTTAAAATAAGATATGTCATAAAATAATCTGGAAGGTTGTATTTGCTTTGTGGTCCTCTATCTAAAGGCTATGTTAGATGCTATCAGACACACTACCATAAACATCCAAAATGTTCAGCTAAAAGTATAATAGAGATATAATTAAATTATATCAAAACAGCCTAGAGCAGGTAATTGCTCGCAAAATGCTCACACAGCCTTAAGCAAAAGAAAGGAAATTGCTTGTCAGAGAAGCCTCCCTTTTTAGGTCTGGATTATCCATCCTCTCCTTATGCTAAAGACTTCCCACTGACTTCAAAGAATTCAGATCAGAGAAAAGTAGCACTGGCTGGATAATCATAGTGAGGCTGAAGCTCTCTTAAAGAGATCTGCTTTGAGCTGTATCCGCGATGACATCACATTATCAGTGATAAGAGGGCTTGGGGGTGGGACAATGAGCTACTAGATTGCTCTTAAACTTCAAAGGGGAGACAAGAAATGCATGTGAATTGGCACAAAATTTTAAATCATGGGATAAAGGATGCAATTCTTTGCAGGAAGAGTGACCACGGCAAATAGGACGCTGTTTATGTGTGAGATGGGCTTTGCCAGATATCAGCAATTTGTAGAGTAAAAGTAATAATTATAAAATAAAAGATAGCTGAAGAAAGAGAAATTTTGTTACTGAACCCTCTGTAAGGCAATCGCTTAATACTGACACAAGCACAGCCCGGGGGTGGGGTCACCCCAGTATGCATGTAATGACTAGACCTGCACAAAGTGATAGAAACATGCTTCTGAGGGAAGATGGTCCTGATAACACACATGCACAGGACAACCTCTTGCCAGAGAGCAATTGGCTCCAGAATATATGCTCAAACACTGAACAGCGATTGTATTTTTAGGATAATCCAACAGTAGGGTCTGAAATGTTGCTGGCAAAAAAAAAAAAACAATCAGTAAATTGATTTCTGCAGTTTCATGAGCCAGCAGGTATGATGGAATTATCTGGTTTTGCTCCTGCTGCACAAAAAGATGATGATTCAGAGCAGGAAATCTGTTCTAGATTTTCTGAGTTAGAAATATGATTTAACACTCCTGGAAAAAGATCAGTTCAAAAACCTGATGAGCCCTAGAATTAGGGAAATATTTAGTGTTGATTAGTGCAAAGAAAACAAGACTTAAATTCTAAGACCTCTGGTGGTGCAGGGGTTAAAGACAGTGCTCTCAAGCTATCATCAGCCACTGCCACACGAGTTCAATCCCCAGCTGTCCAGGGAGGTGACCCACATGGCGCAGCAGACCCCTCCTGTCTCGCCCACTGCTCCCCTCAGCAGTGTATTTCAGTGCTGCTCCCCAGCTCTGTCTCTGGTGAATTCTCTCACCTCCCCCACACCTCTGGCCCCAGTTCTTGTATGCATAAATAAATAAATCTTTAAAAAATTAAAAAAAAATAATGCTGAATGAACTCAGTGATGGCCTTTTGAAATATATTTGGGCGGTGCAGGCAGCAGAGAGATTAACAGCAGTTTTAGTTGAACAAGGGAGCATGTTGTGATTCACAAGGAGCCACAGAAAGGTGACATAAAAATAGAGGATGCCCTCGAAGTCTGGTGCAGAGAAGGTGCTCAGAATAACAGCTTTTAGCTCACTCTCATTTAGAAAGTACGAAGGTCTGCAGTTTTTAAAAAGAGAGAGATCCTTCCTTTACTTTCTATACCAAAAATAAATCTATTCCTCAGCTCCTGGGGCTGCTACCAAAGTTGTGGTCCTTTTACCTTCTTCAGGAAAGAATTCAACAAAGAGGTTAGAGGATCTCCTCTGGCTATCCATTAGCATTACTATTCTCTTTAGCTGGGGGCTGCTTCCCTACCTGCTTGGGGGGCGTGGGGGTTGTTAAAAAGAGAAAAGCAGTGAAGGTTTATTAAGCTTATACTTGTGCACAAAGGAGGTAGTTACTGGAAGAGGAAGTTTCCTGCCTGGTTTCCCAAAAAGAGTTGGGAAAGAGGTTTTTTTTTTGGGGGGGGGGGCCAGAGGGGAGCAGAGGGGGAGGAGCAGAGGGGAGCTGCAGCACAGCCTGCTTGGGGCTGGACTACGCTGGGGCATGCGTGGGTGGGTTACAGGCTTCTTCAGATGTCACAAATCTCAGCATCTTAATCCTCCATCCAGGTGTGTGCATTTTAGCATGTTAATGAGCCCTTAGTCTCCTTGGTCAGGAGAGTTGGTCAAGATTTTTATTGACTGTGCACACAGGGTCCTTGACTATCCCCACCCCACCCAAAGAAAATTGTAAAATAACCATTTGTTAGGATATAGCCCCTATTGCCTAGTATGGTGCCTTTGGTCGGTCTAATGGGACAGATTGTTAAAACAAGACCTTCAGCAGCACAGTTCAGTCCACCTGTTCAAACAGGATGTTGGGCAAACTCATCCTGTCAGCTCACAATTTAATTCACCTAAGCTATCTCATAGCTATCTTTCCAACTGTTAGGTCACTTCCACACTGGATATAATCCCTGCAGGTGAAAACCTCTGGGCTGATCCTGCACCCTCAACTAATCCTCCAACTAATCTTATCCAACTACATCAGAGTCGAGAAGAAACCAGCCCAGTTGTGAAGAGACAGGAAAGCCTTCATCTTATTTTCAGACAGATGTTTACAGGAAGCCCTAACTCATCCATTCTAGTCCTGCTGAGCCCTCACCTCTGGCTATCAATTAGCAATACTATTCTCTTTAGCTGTGGGGCTGCTTCCCTGCTTGCTTCACAGGTGGAGGGCCAGCAGGAGGCCTGTTAGAAAGAGAAAAGCGGTGGGATTGGAAAGCATATTTACATCAACCATGTGTTATAGCAGCCTTCTCTGCTGAGTGCTTGAAACTTCTCTGGAATAATTTCCCGCAGAAGCAAAACATTCACTGTATTGGCAATAGCATCAAACGCTGCCAGATTCTGCATCATCATTTAATGAATTAAAAAAACATTTGGTTCCACATATGCTTATTATGTATATCAGGAGTAGAGTTGCTAGCTTAGCAAATCCAAGAAAGGAGGTCCAGTTAAGTTTGCATTTAAAATAAACAAGTAATTGTGTTGGCCTAAGTGTATCCCATGTAATATTAATAATACAAGCATGACATGAGTGTTAACTATGTTTTAAAAATATGTGTTGTTTACCTGAAACACACATCTACTGTGCCCCATATTTTATCTGGCAACCCTAATAGGAAGAAGTAAGAAGAGAGTTTCCTAGTGGACATGATTGGGCAAATGGGAGAAGAGTGAATTGAAGCAGGTGAAGCTGTGGACAAAGGCAGGGGAGGTTGCATTTTTCTCAGTGGTGATGATTAAAGCAGTTCTCCCGAACAGAGGTTTTTGTGGGGTGTAGGGTAAGGTAAAAGGTATCAGGCTTTTCTGCCCTTCCGCCATCAGGATAGATGAGAGAGCCCTGTGATCCTGGGTGCATGCCTGATGGCGGGCACCTGAAGTGGGTCCACCTGCGCTAAAAGACTGATACTATAAGGGTGGTGCAGCAGAGTGCGGTGTGGTGGTAGTGCGGTGTCGAGGGTGGAGGAGTGTACGAAGGAGTGTTGGAGCTACCACAAACCACGGCGAAGAGCATGTGGCTGCTAAAACCATTCATAAACCTGCTCAGAATGGGTTGGTTGCTTTACATGGGGAATAGAATTAAAGAGGGTTGTTGGGGGCCTATTGTGGAGTGTCTTGAACAGTGGGCAACCCTTTGGAAACAAAACTTTGGGGATGGGGAATAATTCAAGAACGAACTGTTTAACTCTGGGCGGGGGGTGGGGGCATTATCTCTGCTTAGCAGAACACCTGGGATTGGGCATTTTGGTTACAGAAAGGTATTTGGACAACATAAGCAGCAACGACGAGAAAGCTGAATTGCTCTGTATGAAAAGAAGGAAGAAACTATGATATTCTGGGGTGGCCTCCAAAGGAGACATAAGAGGGGAATTTTGAGCAGGCTTGCACCGTGGCAGGAAGTTAAAAGCCAAGAAGGCAATTTTGGCCAGAGTGAAATTCTTTATAGCAGCCAAAGAATCTGAGAGTTCAAGTGAAATACTCCATCTTCATCACTGACTGAGTTGCCAATACAGCACTGCCATGTCCTGAAAATCTTCACCCAAATCTCTGCCTCGCTGATCTACCTGTTTGAGAGATGAGGAAAAGCCCCTGCACACCCCAAATCTCAAATCTCTGCAGGGCCAGAAGAGAGTGCAAGTCTGGGTAAGGATGCCAGCAGGAAGGGAAGCTCCCCAAGAGGAAACTGAAGGATGAATGTGCAAACAGGCACCCCTGGAATCCACACCCCTCTCAGGGAAGACAAAAATGTACAATTTGGAGAATGAAGCAATTTTATTTAAATCTCAAAAAAAAAGGATCCCAGCTAACAGCTTGTTCCCATATAGCAGACAGTCTTTATAGTTCATCTCCTGAGAGCTGGGGAGTGTCCCAGTCCACGCTTTACTCCTTTCCTCTTAATAACTTTCCTCTTGACCTTCACCTATGCTTATTCCAGAGAGAGACGGCTCAAGCCAGGTTGTTTTTCCCTTTGCTACTGTTATAGGGCAGCCCCGATATTGAACGGGTTCCTGGCTGTGGGTCCTCACCGGCGCACTTATAAGGGACTTATGAATACTCCACTACAGGCACACACAAAAGGTTCATAAAAGGTTTATTTACAAGGGAAAGGGAATTAAGGAAAATGTACAACTCAGGGAGAAAATAGGGAAATAAAGTCTTTAATATGTCCTACCCGATCCGCCAACCTGGAAACCCAAAGGCACTCTCAGAGCTGGCCAGACGCTGCGAGCTGGTGGAGAGCCAAAATGGGGGAACCCCCCCAAAGCCCACGTGTCTGGCTTTATACCAACCTGGCTGCTTAACCCCACCCTCAGGTCCCAGCCACCTTCCCTTTGGTGGGGATGGGATTTGGAGTTCCCAGTGTCTTTGGCTTTGGCCTAGGGTGGGGGTGGAGTCCACAAAGCCTGTATGGAATTAGCTTTAGGACAGACTTTTCCCCCTAACACTACCATCTCCTGTAAGAGAGGGTATTCAGATGTCTCAGTTTTATGATTCTCCATGTGTGAGTTCAGCTAGGAATGTCTGAGTGGGAAGTATTGCTTTGTTTCTATCCCATTGCCTCCATATATTTGAATTTGTGCATATGTGCTCCTGTAGATACACCCCATGAACACAAATCTTGTATGTTCCTGCAGTAGATGAATTTATTCTACAATCTAGACTGTCTACGCTACAATTGGTTGTCCTACAACCAATGAAACTCTTCTTGCAACTACTGATAATATTTCTCAGCTGTGGTTCCAACGTTTCCCCAAAACTAAGCACTGATTCATGATTACAGTTGCAAATTAACACACTGGACTGTTATTTCCCTAATAATAAGCTCCAAATTGTATTCAGACACTGTTTGGGAGTGAAGGCTATTCCTTGGCTATCGCATTGGCTCTTTAGAAAGTTTCCTCCTGATAGAAAATGCCATTCAGAGAGTAGAGGGTCTCTAATTAAGGTCATCCAGTGAGTCATAGGGGACATCAGACAATGGTCAGGATGTTATAATTATATTTAAATGTTTATGTAGCACCCATAGCTACAGGAACACTGGCTGGTATGGTTTTTGCCATTATTATGGTATTCCTCTTTCCCCATCTCATGAAAAACTACAATAAAAGGAACTGGTTGTTTGACATCACCTCTGGGATATACCCATGACACTGCTGCTTTCTTTGGAGTATTCAGGAAATCAGCAGACCTAACCTGTAACCAAGTCTTTCCATTGGAAAAGAGCATGAAAATGCAAAACTACCTAGCTAGTGTCCTGGTTAACTGCACTAAAATGTCCCTAACATTGCTGACAATTACCAGCATGCTATCCCCTGCCGCTTTTATTTATTGATCTTGGTTAGCCTCACTAACGTTTGTCATGATCCTTTGAGTCATTTCCAATCGAACATACCCGAAGTAGTTAGTGCCTCTGAGTTTTCACAATAATCCCCATTTCTACTCAAAATGCCAAAGCAAATAATACCTACACTTTTGCAACAGTATTTTTTAAAAATTGGTTCTAATTTCAGGGCCCTGGTGAATTCACATGCTATGAATTTACTCATATTCATTTTATAATATGTTTTTTTATATAAATTCAACAATTAGCATACCCAGATGAGTGCACATACACTTACAATCAGGAAAAGTGCTGGCATTTTAAACCCCCCCCCCAAAAAAAAAAAAAACAGATCTATCCTTGACTTTGTGGCATTTACTGTCTTAAAGCACTTATTTACCCAAATTAAAATAGACTTCTTGTGACAAAGCTCTCCTGCAAGCCATCAGAATTTTGAAGGCATGGCTCTACTTAATAAAGTCACTTTTTCATTATGCCTGGGAAATTTACCTCTTTGCCTCTACTTTTTGCCATTCCCCTGCCTTTACTCATGCTCATTTATCAGAAAAGCATGAAGTCAGTGAAAATTAAATATTTTCACTTTATGAAATAATTGGGGTTAGGATAAAGGTTGGAACGACAGCCTAAAATAAAATTTGAATATAAATATAGTTTGGATATCATGGATTAGTTATTCTCCATTCTATCTTTGAATCTTTTCACTGACTTTAAAAATTATCTACCCATGGACAAATGAAAATGGAATGTGTTTCCTCCGGAACATTTATCAGAATGAAATGATACGGACGACTCCCACGGAGAGATTACCCGGCTAGTGTCCTGGTCAACTGCACTAAAATGTCCCTAACGTTGCTGACAATTACCAGCTACAGGAACTACAGGAACACACACACACACACACACAGTACATGTATATATATATACACACACATGTTCACATATATATTACACGTATACATACACATGTACACACATATAATACATCTATATAGACATATGCACACATATATAGTGATATATCCACATATATACAATATATAGTACGTGTATATACACACATGTACACACATATAGTACATGTATATGCATGTGTACACAGATATAGTACATGTATATATGTATATACATACAGTACATGTATATATGTGTACACATATATAGTACATGTGTGTGTATATATATATATATGTGTGTGTACATGTACACATATATATAATACATGGCACCACCAAAAGCAGGAGCTTCAAAACATCACCAGTTTCCTTTCCCTCTGCAAACAAATCAGTTCAGAATCTCTGGCAAGGGTTAGAATATGACAAAACCGGGATGACTCTGACCACCTGCCAAGGTCAGCTGGAGTCAGGACAGTGGACAGTGTGATGGGGCGAGGCGAGGCCACCGAGAAGTAAAGCAGCAGGCGAGCCTCAGAGAACAAGGCTCATGATCTCCACACCAGGAACATACCAAGCAAGGAACACAGAGGCAACCAGGAAACCAGAGGTGTCTCCTTTATGCATGCTGCTGGATTCACTGAGCCCTATCTAGGACCCACCATCGACCAAAAATAACCGAGTCCATGGGGAAAGTGGGGTTCAAGGTCAGATGGGGAAAGGCCCACTGGGAGATGCTGGAGGTGGAGGTGGAGGGACAGGACAAAAAAAGTGAACCATCTCATTAGAAATAAAATATCAGGGCCTTCCTGGTGGTGTAGGGGTTACATCTCAGCACTATAACCGCTGCAGCCTGAGTTCGATCCCCGGCCAGGGAGCTAGCCACATGGCACAGCAGACCTCTCCTGTCTCTCCAGCTGCTCCCCTCAGCAGTGTATTTCAGTCAGTCTGCCTGTTCTGCTCCCCGCTCTGTCTCTGGTGACTCCTCTTACCCCCTGCACCTCTGGCCTGCACCCCAGTTCTTCTATGCAAAAACAAAAAAGAAAGAAAATATCAGTGAACGAGTCTCCCAGTGCAACAGATTTCTAGGTGTGATCCAGATCTGCATTAGGATTTCATAGAAATGTGTACAATAAAGTGATTTTCCTAAATGTCACTAGTTTTTGTTTTAATTGCTATGTCAGATGTTGTTAAAGTTTCCATCATTCTGCTCATTTTATCTTCTAAGTGCCAATGAGAAACTAGTGCTTTAAGTGCCAATGAGAAACTTCTCAAAGAAGTCTGTGTGGGCCGAGCCCGGGAGCCAGGCTCTTGGATTTCCAAGCTGCACTCTTAGTGTTGTGGGGGGATGTCCTGAACAAACTCCACAAGTAGGTTTTATGGTCACCACCCCCACCCCAGACCAAAGACATCCAAGACACCAAATCCCATAATGTCATCACCACCCAAAGGAGCATTGCTGGGAACTGAGAGTGGAGTTAAGCAGCCGGGTTTGGTATAAAACCAGACATGTGGGCCTTGGTGGTCCTTGGTTTATTGCCAGCTCTCAGTGTGCTATATTGGGGTCCCAGCTCAATGGAACTGGTAGGCGCAGTCACCAATTTATCTCCCTCTCTTTCTCCCTGAGTTATTCCTTTCTTCATTTCTCCTCCTTTTGTAAATAAACCCTTTATTAACCTTTTTGTGTTTGCCTGCAATTGAGTCTCATTATAAGTCCTTTTGAGCACGCGGCTGTGGCCCACAGTCAACCCATTTCACACCGGGTTGCCTGTACCGTTAGCACTACTAATAATAGCGCTGAGCTTCATAATTCCTGCAGTGCCAGGTTCAAGGGTGGCCCTGCTTAATCCCACAGCCACCCTGCATTGTTACCATTACCTCATTACTATGATGTAGGTACGTTTTACTGTGTGTGCCTTCTGAGAGTGAGGAATGTGAGACCCAGAACCAATAAAACATTTACTCAATTCCAAAACTGACAAAGGGGCTGAGTTCGGGCCCTGAGCCCATTCACTCTCTGTCCCTGAGGGCTGTGTTTCCATATCATCATCCTCTGGGCCTCCGCCCCAGGGAAGCGAGCATCGGGAAGACTGGCTGTGCTGCTTCCTGAGCCCTGCCTTTCCTTGGTCATTTGCCAGATGCCCCTGGCTGCCATATTGCACACATCAGATATCATCAGAACAGGAGGTCTTGAATTTAAGCAATGCTGGGTTCTTTCTATAATTGGGAAAAGACCATAACAGCTTATTTGCTCTCATTCTTTCTGCGACTCCTAACAGTTTAAGCAATCTAATGCCTAAAAGGAACTTCATTAGTTCCAATTTCAACTCCTTTAGTTCTTTGTGGGGAAAAAAAAACAATTCTAATCATGCAACAAGGATGAAAAAGTTGCTATCACTGTCAGCGGAATTTTAACCGACTCTGATAAATTAATTCTCTACTGGGCATTTGAACTCCATGCCAGGAGCAGAAATGCATGCAAAGCCTCAGGCTAATCATATCACACGCCTTGCAATTTTGAACACTTATTGATAATGACCCACCAACCATAGCTGCTGAGGTTGTCTGATTTCTGTTACTTTCTATTTTTCAATCTGTAGCGCAACTAAACCCTTGGAGTGTGCGGGCCAATAATGACATTCTTTTCTGCTGCACAGAACCTGAAGCGGGTGGCGGAGACCTGGATGGATGAGTTTGCCGAGTACATTTACCAGCGGCGCCCGGAGTACAGGCACCTCTCCACGGGGGACATCTCTGCCCAGAAGGAGCTGCGCAAACAGCTCAAGTGCAAGGACTTCAAGTGGTTCATGGCGGCTGTGGCCTGGGATGTGCCTAAGTACTACCCTCCAGTGGAGCCCCCACCCGCAGCCTGGGGGGAGGTGAGGAGAAGCTGCAGGGAGAGCATCTCGCCTTGGTGTGCCTGCCCCTGGTGGGAGGGGTAAGGGTGGGGTGGGGGTGAGAGTGGGGGGTGAGAGTGGGGGTGAGGATGGGCACTGGCCAAACCTTCCACTTCTTTGTCCCTCCATCAAGTAAGATTCACTTAAATCATCATGAATAAATGAATGTCAGACTTCTCTTTAAAAATTGCTAAGAATGAGGATTCAGCCCTCAGTCTTCAAAGAGCTGCCACCCCTCCCCCCCAAAATCTTGGTCCCAAATGGATTTTTTATTTTTTTCTAAGATTTTTTTATGTATACATACCAGAACTGGGGTACAGGCCAAAGGTGTAAGGGGGGCGGGGATGAGAGGATCCACCAGAGACAGAGTGGGGAGCAGAACAAGCAGATCTACTGAAATACACTGCTGAGGGGAGCAGCGGGCGAGACAGGAGAGGTCTGCCGCGCCCTGTGGGTATCTCTCTGGCCAGGGATCTAACTCATGCTGCAGAGGCTGCCAATAGCTTCGGAGTCCTGCATCTTAACCCTTTGCACCACCAGGAAGGCCCCCAAATGGGTTTTTTAAATACACTTGGAAAAATATTTTTATTTGAGATGCGTGAAACTGGCATCAGAGCTTGTAAGAATAAAATATCTGTCGTGGTCCTGTGTAAATTCCAGCGACCTGGTGTCCATGATGAAATCCCCGCTGGTCCTCCAGGCACACAGGCCCTGTTGCTATTTATCTTTGCTGGCCTGTGACCAAGGGGGCCACAGCTTTTGCTAACAGTGAGCTCTGTGCCGGGTGTTACAGAACTGCAAGTCCAGAACACCCAAAATGGACCGGGCTCCGTCAACAAACCTAAGCTTTCACTTCCGAACATGTCTCTTTGATTTTACTCCATGACAGGAAGAGCTGAATAGCCTCAGTTTCCTGATTTAAAACTCCCCTTTCGGTTTCTGTCTCAGTGCTAACACCCCTACAGCTTGGGTTTGACCCCCGGCCAGGGAACTACCCACCTGGCACAGCAGACCTGGCCTATCTACCCTGCTGCTCCCCTCAGCAGTGTATTTCAGTAGATCCGCCTGTTCTGCTCCCCACTCTGTCTCTGGTGTATCCTCTCACACCCCTGCAACTCTGGCCTCTACCCCAGTTCTAATACAAAATAATTAAATATTAAGGGGAAAAAAACCTCCCCTTTTGAGCACAAAAAGGATGACCGCGCTGAGTTTGGTTCCATTGCATCCTGTTACTATAGTCTCTGCCACAAGCAAAGCATGTGCGAAAGCAAGGGCTAAAGTTGGACAGGGAGGGTTTACCTGGGCACCTTAGTCTGCTTTCAGCAGAGGCTAAGGGGGAAATGCAGGCTGTGATGGGGGAGCAGAGGGAGGTGATTAAGCCCACCCCAGTTCCCAGGACTTCCAGAAGCCAGGAGTCAACTGCTGGGCTGTGGAGAGGCCTTTTCACCGCGGTTGGCTGTGTGGCATGGGAGAGAAAACTCTCGCCTGCTCCTGCCTGTGGCCTGCCAGAGCTCCAGAAAGAGTGTGATAGGAGAGGCGGGGATGGAGCAGCAAGACCGGGTGAGCTGACCCCGCTGCCCTTCCCACAGAAACTGTGTTCAGCAAGTTACACGCATGCATACTGTTTCTTTTGCTGAGAAGGTCCAAAAAGATGTCATTCTCTGCCTGTGTCTGGGATCCCAAAGGCCAAAGGAGGGCCAAGGCCATGACTGGGTGCTCCATCTCCTACGCTGGTTTGCATCTGCACGTGGCCCCATGCTGTCTGCTCAAGTCAGTCATTTGTTCTGATCCTTGCATTCTCAACGTTTCATTAAAGCTTCCCTGAGATATTAGTAACAGCCATCTGCTTGTATTCGGTGTAGCTCTCGGCTGTGGCTTGGTTCGTGGCAATGTAAAGTAGACCCCAGAGAGAAGTTTCTTAGTCTAGGGCATTGGGGGTCATGAGAACGTGTTATCCAATATGCCAGTGAGTTGCTTCCCAGGTATTTCTGTGGTTAAGGCTCTGTCTGCCCTCTTTCTGTGATAATTTAAGTGCAGCCCTGAGTTAGGGACTAAGAAATACACTTGAAGACCTCCATCTTGTTGGGAAATCCCAACTGGATTAAAATCTCATCAATCTTTTCTCTGCCTCATGTGGAAACAAATTCTTAGTCTCCCAACTACTTCAGACTGCAGCTAGTCACATTTTCATGACCAGTATTTATAAAACACTTTGCTTGGGAACAGACTCAATGCTTCCACTCAGGTTCTAGAAAAGACACGACTTTCCAGGAATGAACAATGGAAGGACTATCCCAGGGCAGGTAGGCTATGCCATAGTGGCCGTCCCCCTTACGCCTGACTGCCTCACACCTTCTGTGGCTCAGAGATCCCCAAAGGACATTTATATTCATCGTTCCTGGTCTAAACATCCAGACATTGAGAAGATCCAACTTTTTTTTTTTTTTTTTTTTTTTTTTGACAAGAGGGCAAATTTCTTTCCCCAAAGCTTTAAGACAGTGAACAAACACAGGTCATATTTATACCTGAGGAAGGAAGCAGGGATATAGTTGCAGGGCCAGGTACACCCCATGGCATTTGCTCAGTGAACGTCGGGGTGTATAGTGAGAATGAAGACGGAAGTCTGGGGGAAGGCAGGAAGAAAGAAAATCAACAAGTAACTAGGTTTTTGGGCTGGTAAATTGTTTTGAAAAGTATCTATTTTGCAAGCAGAGTAGATTCTGAGAATAAAAGTAACTTACATACATTTAATGCAGGGAGCAAGGGAAGTATTTGAAATGCAGCTTAAGTCAAATGAAATTAATAAAGGAAGAGTATTTTCTAACACTTTATTGGGTAATAACCTACTTTTTCATCGCAGATAAAAATTATTAAACATGCAGAATATATATGTGGCCCATTTTACCTTTTTTTTTTTTTTTCAGATTTATTTATTACACAAGCACTAGGGTACAGGCCAGAGGCACAGGAGGGTAAGAAAATCCACCAGAGCCAGAGCAGGGAACAGAACAGGCAGACTGACTGAAATACACTGCTGAGGGGAGCAGTGAGCATGACAGGAGAGGTCTGCCGCTCCCTGCCCGGTCGGGAATCGAACCAGCGCTGAAGAGGCTGCGGACAGCTTCACAGCACTATGCTCAACCCGCTGTGCCACCGAGGAGGCCCCATTTTAACTTTTTAAAGCAATCTTTCAATGGATTCACTCTGGTGCTTTTTTCTTTTCCCCTTAAGGGGACTTTCTTGTAAATAAATGTTTAATTTTGGAATAATTTTATATTTACAGAAAAAAATCACAAAGATAGCACAGAAAGTTCATGCATCCTCTTCACCCCACTTTTTCTAGAGTTAGCATCTTACCTCTGCCACATTAACCACAGTGCATTTAAACTAATTAGCAGGGGACAATGCTATTAACTAAAATGCAGACTTTACTCTGATTTCACCAGCATTTTCACTAATGTCCTTTTTCTGTTTCAGGATCCAATCTAGCATAGGAGAGGGCTGTTTAATTTCCTCTGAACTTTAAATTAATTGTTGGAATGGGCAAAGCTCCTAAATAAATGCAATGGGTCAATTGCTGTTTTAGTAAGAGTGTGAAAAGGGAGATTCAGACTTGTGGTTCTTTTCAAGCAGTCATGGAAGGAACCACAAGCCTCCGGCAACGTAAACACAAGAATACTTTATGGGAGATCTGTGCCAAGAAGCAGCTAACACGCTGTTTTATGCACTTGTATTTGGAATGGTTTTCCACCTGCTTTTTTGTGCCAGCCTGATTCTGGGTAAACAATGAAGTGCTTAGGCAATTTTTGGCTCTGGTAGTTAGATCCCAGCTTGTAAAGAGTACGTTACAGACCATAAACAGCCAATAAATTGCAACTCATTTCCCTGACAAATTCAGCTGGGTTATTGCACTTGTCTCCTAACTCATCTCTCTGCTTCCATCCTTCCGCTTTTCTGTTATTTTCAGCTTGGGCCCACTTAACGTGTGAGATCAGATCACCCCTCCATGCAAAAGCTTACAAAGGCTGCCATCTTTCTCTAGATAGAAATCAAAGTCCTTGCCTATACCCTGTTTGACCCTGTCGTGTCCTTTCCAACCTCATCTCTTGCTGTTCACCCCTCCCCCCTTACTCTTCTCTGGGCACATGGGCCTCCTTACTCTTCCTTAAAGGGGCCAAGCACAATTCTACCCCAGGACCTTTGCACTTGCTGTTCCTCCAACCCCAGAAAATCCCATAGCTCCTTCCCTCACTTTGTTCAGGTCCTTACTCAAAAAAATCATTCAGCAAGGCCTTCGCTATCATCTTACCTATTGTGCACAACAATTTACACACATATATATTCATACTTTATGACTTCTAATTCACCTTACACTCTTACTTCCATCACTACATCACAAGGCAGGTAATGTATTTATTTACCCTGTTTCTCATCTACCTCCCCCACTAGAAAGCAAGCTCCACAACCCAGGGTTTTTTAAGTTATTACAGCTCTTCAGCAGCTAGAAACTGTGTTTGGTACAAAGTAGATGTTCAATAAATCTTTGTTGGATGGATAACTGCAGAGTCTTCACTTCCTGTTGGCCCTCTGCCCACAAAAATAGTGGGCTCACATGCCTTTACTGCACAGAGTTAGAGTCTCTATACCATCCCTCCTTGGCCACGCAAAGTTCATGTCTTTGGGAAACTTGATGAAGAAGACAGCTTGAGTATTAAATCTGGAGACACTAATTCTGATGGGCTGTCAGATCTGTGATTCCCAAGAATCAAACAAGATACCAAATATTCTCTTCTGACGTATGAAGGAAAAGACCAGGAACCCTCAAATGTGAAAATCCTCTATTCTGGCTACTTCCAAACTCTCCTGCTAGCTTCCTACCTAAAAGGCAAGAAGGGATCAAAGTCACATCTGCTAGAAGAGCACCCTGCAGAAGTCTTCCATCCTCTGGTGTGCACAGGCAGTACGTGGAGCCAGCAGGCACAGGAACCCAGAGGGCACAAGTGGAATTTGGGGCCATGTCATCACTGGAACATTCCTCAGTGCTATTCAAACAGAAACAATGTGCTGTTCCAGGATGTTCTGTTGGGTAGGGTAAGAATAGGCTTAAAGTGGAAAAACTATTCTTAAACCAAGCACATATGGAGTGTCTCATTTTGTGTCAAGATGCTAAATGAAAAAAAAAACCCAGAAGTTCCTATTCTTTCTCTCCCTCTTACCTCGTCCCCTCCTTAGAATTCATGAATCTGCTAAAGTCATTTATAGTAGTCCTTTATAGTCCAAAATGAAGAGCTCTGCAGAATCCCAAATACCATGTATAAAATGGAATAAAAGATGTAAAAGAGACAAACGTGTCTTTTTCAACCAGTGCCATAAATTCTTTGAAGTGGTGTCTGCTTACTGTCCTCAATGTGCCAATCTTGATGCATCCATTTGTCATCTTGCGATTGTGCAAAACTTTTTAAAAAATCTTTGTTTTAAAAATTCATCTCAGCGCCAGACTTCTTTGACTGCTATTTAAATTCCTTCCTTCAAGATTCATGTCACCCTGCACTGTGGAGCAATTGCAGAGACAGGCACCTTGAATAATTCCAGCCCTTCTCTCCTGCTTTGGCTTCTTTTGACTTGCTTGCTTGCTTTCCCTTTTTTCTAATAGTCTCACATCACACAAAGCTTTTCAAATCTCTCCCTATCAGCTCACATGAAAGGAAGTTCGACAGTAGGAGGTGCATTATCAGAAAGACCATCTGGAGCCGTGATGTTGTCTCTTTCAGCAAACGCTGTATAAGTGCTACTGTAGACCGCAGAGTCGAAAGCCAGGGTGTGTTCTACTGGATGACTGAGGCTCTGTCCACATTATCTTGGGAGAGCATGTCAGCTCTTCGCCACCCCTGTAACCCCATCTTGCAACCAGGAAAGCTACTCCCCTGGCAATTAGGCAGGGACCGCCCCTGCCATTCAACTGGTATACATTGAAACCAGATCTTTAAATTAAGCATCATCTGCCATGATTTGTCATTCTCCGAGTGTAGTAGAGTTGACTTGCTCTGTCATTTATTTCCTCTGGCACAGGCAATGCTGGTGCATTCTGCTAATTCGTCTCTCCAGAGCTCAACAACCAGGTTGAGAGCCATGTAAGAACACATAAAGAATCGCATTATCCTTTCAGATTTTCCTGTGTTTTCTTTTTTTTTTTTTTTTTTTTTTATTTATATAGAGGCATGTTTTTCTTTCTTTTTTTCTTTCTTTGTTTTTGTTTATACATGCACTGGGTACAGTCAGAAGTGCGGGAGGGTGAGAGAATTCACCAGAGCCAGAGCGGGGAGCAGAGCAGGCAGAAGGACCGAAGTACACTGCTGAGGGGAGCAGCGGGCGGCAGGAGAGGTCTGCGCGCCATGTGGGACCCTCCTCCGGTGGCCAGGGAGCAGCCGGGGATCGAACCAGCGCCGCAGAGGCCGCGGGCAGCTTCGCAACCCAGCGCTCACCCGCTGCGCCACCGGGGAGGCCCAGATTTTCCTGTGTTTTCTGAGTTCTCAACAGTTGAGACTGTAGAAGACAGGCATAAAATGTCTTATGATGAACATGATTTTAGCTTCATGGTCTCCACTAAGTGAACTGGACATCTTAGTGTCTCAACTGAGGCAATTTGACCCAAGTCATAATGAAACCAGAGGTGTTTCAGAGCTATTTTTTCCTTCTCTTATACAAAAATGCCAAATAACTTTTCTGTCTTCTCTTTCCACTTAGTTTTTTTCTGCAAAATATATGTATTCATACTGATCTATGTCTGCACATACCCTATATATGCTTTGGGGTTCATGTCACAGGAGTAAACAAATTTTAAGTGCATGTTCCCCTAGTCATGAAATCATTTTAGTGTTTAATTTTAATTTTTTATTTAATTTTATTATTTTAAAAGGTTTCTTTATTTATGCATACAAGAACTGGGGTCTAGACCAGAGGTGAGGGGGTGAGAGGATTCACCACAGACAGAGGGGGGAACAGAACAGGCAGATCTACTGAAACACACTGCTGAGGGGAGTAGCAGGCAAGACAGGAGAGGTCTGCTGTGCCATGTGGGTAGCTCCCTGGCTGGGAATCTAACTCCTTTCGCAGTGCCTGGTGATAGCTTGATAGTGCTGAGACTTTAACCCCTGCACCACCAGGGAAGTCCTTAGTGTTTAATTTTTAATGAAAATTAGTTACCTTCTAATTCAAGAGTGACATAAAATTAATAGAATTTGAGTTTCACTCAATTATTTGAGTGATTTCCAGTCTACAGCCTCAAAGAATTAGCAGAGATGGAAAAAAATTCAACAAACTTGTTATATTCATGGACACAGAAATACCTCCATCCCACCCAGCCTGAAACAGACTGCCCAGCTGGCTTCAGTAACAGCTAAGACTGGTCTCTATAGTGGCAACTTTCCTTAAAAATCCAGTGACCATGTGCAGATTGGTCGAAGAAAAGAATAAGCACAGACAAAAAATGGGGAAGATTCCTCAGGTTCTAGAATAAAAGTGAATTTATTCTGCACGTTGATACTACCTGATCCAGACTGACACTAGTGGCATTATTGGGTTCGAGATTTGGTTTTAGTTCTTTGCAAAGGGAACAATAATTAAAAACAAGAGCTGAGATTCCTCTCAGTGTCCTTGCGATGTATTGAGGTATTTGTTTAGCAGTAGTTCTTGGCAGCACTGCTATGGTAAATACAGTGATTGCATGCTTCAGGGTAAGTTTTATTCTGTTACGTTCATAGGACAGATTCTTTAGGTGACCCAAAGGTCATCTGTCATTCTTAGATTTTGTGAGCAACTTGAAATAACACTACCTCAGTTTACAAGGGTTAAATAAACCCTCCTGTGCTCCCCTGAAGCCGTCATGGCTAAATTCTTTCTCACAATTATCTTTCTGTTTTTTACTTACTTGATTAGATTTCTTCTTACTAATTTTAAGAGATACAGAAATTAACTTTGACCAGCTTAGGTTTCCAGAATTCTGTTTGCATCTATTCAACAACCCAGTAGTAATTGACTAAACCAGCTCTTGCCTTAGATATTTTCCTTTTTATAGTGAAAACCATAATCCTTTTATTGAACCACTAAATTCCAATCTAATACCTATTTGTGGATCAATTTCTAAGATGCTCTAAGCTTCAGGTCCATTACAAAGAGGAAAACTAAAATAACAAAATAATCTCAGAAAAAAACTTAATGCCCTAGACCAATCGAACTGGATGGACCAATCCAATTTACCCAGTCGTATTCAAGACCCACGTCATCCAGGACCAATTACAGACACACACCCACACTCTGTGCCTGGGACGTTTTTGCTTTATGTTGTTTTGGTTTGGTTTTGCCAGAACTGCATGCAAGTTGGTGGCAAATAGCTTGGTTCCTGATTCTAACATTCATTTACTACCATCCTCTTGGAAATATTGAAAAAACATAAGTTGTGATGCTAGAAATCAAAAGCAAAATACCTCACAATATTCTTGCTTTGGATATTTTGGGATTTCCAGTGCCAAAAACACAGTAGCAGCATGGTTTTGCTTTATCATAAAAACCAGAAGGCAGGCCTCCCTGGTGACGCAAAGTGTTAAGACACAACCTATGAAGCTATTCCCAGCCACTGCAGCACATGTTCGATCCCTGGCCAGGGAGCAACCCACATGGCACAGCAGACCTCTCCTGACTCGCCAGCTGCTCCCCTCAGCAGTGTGTTTCAGTCAGTCTGCCTGTTCTGCTCCCCACTCTCTCTCTGGTGAATCCTCTCACCTCTCGCACCTCTGGCCTGTACCCTAGTTCTTCTATGCATAAATAAATAAAGCTTTAAAAAAACAAAACAGAAGGAACATTTAGAAGAGCAAAAGAAAAGATGCACAACACGGATATCCTCTTCCATAAAACAGGTAACCAGAAGCTCCAGAATATGGGGCAGCATAACCTCAACCCCAGACAGCAGTGGGGCTGTGGGGGATCAGTGAAAATGAGCAGCTTGGAAAGAAAAGGACAGTACAAACAGTTCTGCACATTGCTTCTCAGAATCAACACACAGCCGCCCCCACAAGAAGAGATCCTTTATGGAACCAGGAGCTGAGGCAATGCAATCCAAAAATCACCAGGAAATTTAAAGACCTCCTCACAGGCGCCAAGGGGAGGGCAAGTGTGAGAGACCGCAGGACACCAGGAAGGGGTTGAGGGAATCTGAACCCTGCAGAGTCAACCTTCGCTTGCACATATCTTAGAAACAGTCTGAAATACTTCCTTTTGGAAAGACAGAGACTCATTCTTTCCCCCTTCTCTCCCTCACTCCCTTACTAAAAAAAGAATAAACCTCCCGGTTTCATCCAAAAGGAAACACCGGGACGCCAGGGAGACAGAAGCCCTCATAGCAGAGGAGGAGGGTCTACGATAGATCCATCTGCAGAGAGTAACGAACAACAAATGCATGTAAAGGTAACAAGACTGGCCTGGCAGGAAAGACCTTTAAAGGACACAGAATAAGAGGCAGGACATTTTCGTGAATCAGGTTTAGTCCTGGAAGACAGCAAATGACTGTGTAGAGAACAGATTTCTTTTTGTTTTGTTTTTTGTTTTGTTTTTTGGGTTGTTTTTTTTAAAGATTTATTTATTTATGCATACAAGAGCTGAGGTATAAGCCAGAAATGTGGGAGGTGAGAGGACTCACCAGAGACAGAGTGGGGAACAGAACAGGCAGATTGACTGAAGTATACTGCTGAGGGGAGCAGTTGGCGAGTCAGGAGAGGTCTGCTGCACCATGTGGGTAGCTCCCTGGCCGGGGATCGAAATCATGCTGCTGTGGATTGCTTCATAGTGCAGTGCTTAACCCCTTGTGCCACAAGGGAGGCCCAAGAACTGTTTTTTTAATACTTCAAAGCAACAGCAGGGAAAAGAGCCCATAGGGGAACTTTCTTCTGGTTGTCTATATGGTATGATAAGAAACTATTTCACTTCTCTATGGAAAATGAAAAAGAGTTTGTTTATATGTGGAAATATATGGAAGTATATGCAATAGATATGACAAGGATAAAGATAGAAATGAACCAAATAAAGTTCCATGGATAATAAAAACATACTACAAATATGACCACAAAGAAGATGAAGACTGAAAGGTAAATTTCAAAGTGAACTGAAAGAATCTTAAAAGCACTCAAAGCTTAAAAGGACTATACAAATCAGAATTAGAACCGCTCAGAAAGGGAATGCCCAGGATGACATGAACGATGATGATATCAAATGAGAACTGAAAACTCAGAAAATGAAGAGAAAACACAAGAAAGAAGAAATATTTCAGAAATACAGGCCAGACACCTACCTGCCCATGGGCATTTGGTTGCTTCCATAGCTTGGCTGCTCTAAGTGGTGCTACAGTGAACACAGCATATATCACTTCACATTAATGGTTTTAATCATTTTTTAAAAAGATTTATTTTATTTATTTATGCATATAAGAACTGGGGTGTAGGCCAGAGGTGTGGAGGGGGTGAAAGCATTCACCAGAGACACAGTGGGGAGCAGAACAGGCAGATCTACTGAAATACACTGCTGAGGGGACAGCAGGCGAGACAGGAGAGTTCTGCTGTGCCATGTGGGTCACTTCCCTGACTGGGGATCAAACTCATGTTGCAGTGGCTGGAAATAGCTTGATAGTGCTGAGACTTAATAGCTTGATAGTGCTGAGACTCCCTGCGCCACCAGGGAGGCCCTGGTTTTATGTATATATATATATTTTTTTTCATATGCCTATTAGGGGAAAAAAAAGAGAAACGAAGGCTACATTAAAAGGAACAAAGAAACAGAGATCATGAAACACACAATGAGAGTCCTTGAAGTTAAAACAAGGAGAGTGAAATTAAGAAAGTAAAGTAGAGAAAAGAGACTAAAAGATTTTACCAAAGATTTGGAACATCAGATACAAAGAAGATTGAACATCAATTCCCAAAGAAGAAATCCCTCCCCCTCAAAAGTGAAAGCCAAAAAATATATAAAACAACAATTCAAGTAAACTCACAAAATTAAAGATTTGAATCTACAAATTGAAAGGGCTGTTTCTGAGAAAGTCACCTAAAAACCATCAACACTGGACATTTCCAGGAAGACAAATTTTTTTGAAGAAAAACAATTTTACGAATTCAAACAAAACCAATAAAAGCTAAGATTTTTGAGGCACAAAACATTTTGTACCAGGAGACAATAAAACATTTTAAAGATGCTCCAGAAAATAAAATGTGCACCAAGGATCTTTTATATACCCAAGGCATGCTTCACATATGAAGGTCATAGAAGTATAAATATGCAAGTACTCAAAGGATTGGGTCCCAAGAGTCTTTCTGAGAATCCTACTAGAGAAATAGCATCAGAAATCAACAGATGTAGGACCTCCCCGGTGGCACAAGGGTTAAAGACAGCACTATCAAGCTATTGCCAGCCACTGCAGTATGAGTTTGATCCCAGGCCAGGAAGGTGACCCACATGGCACAGCCGACCTCTCCTGTCTCGCCCGCCACTCCCCTCAGCAGTGTATTTCAGTAGATCTAACTGTTCTGCTCTCCACTCTGTCTCTAGTGAATCCTCTCACCCCCCACACCTCTGACCTGTACCCCAGTTCTTGTATGCATAAATAAATACAAAAAAAAAATGAACAGGTGTTCAGAGAAGGCTGGCCTAAGGGCTGATAGATTGCCTATAATGATAAAATAATATGCAAATTTGATATGCCCTGATAATGCAGAAATAACATAGCTAGCAAATAGGAAGAGTAAGTGGAAAACAGTAAGTTTGCTGATTGTTCCCCAGGCATTAAATAGGATTAAAGAATATCACCTATGTTTAGACCCCAGAGGAGAGGGGGAAAAGGCAAAAAATTATAACCAACCGTAGAGTTAAGCATCATCTTAAAAAAGGAATAGTGGGGCCTCCCCTGGTGGCACAGCAGTTGAGTGCTGGGCTGCAAAGCTGCCCGCAGCCTCTGCAGTGTGGGTTGTTCGATCCCCAGCCACCAGCGAAGGTCCCACATGGCACGCAGACCTCTCCTGCCACACCCGCTGCCCCCTCAGCAGTGTACTTTGTCAGTCTGCCTGTTCTGTTCCCTGCTCTGGCTCTGGTGAATTCTCTCACCCTCCCGTGCTTCTGACTGTACCCAGTGCTTGTATAAATAAATAAATAAATAAATAAATAAACAAACAAACAAACAAACAAATAAATAAATCTTTTTTTAAAAAAAGGAATAGTATATCATGTATCATGTACACTATTAGTGTAAAGGTAACCAATAGGGAAAAAAATACAGACAATAAATACAAAAATTAAATATCAAAGATTAGAAAAAGCAAAGAAAACAGATCACATACTGAATGATCTTCTAGATACAGTAACTATACATTACAAACTAAGATCAAACATATTTAGAAATCTATTTAAAGAAGAAATTCAGCCAGACCAATAAAAAACATTTGACTCCTTCCTGTATTTGAGGCATACCTAAATCAAAATAATAAAGATTGTTTGGATCCTGAGCAGAATAGACTAAGTAAAAAGGGACTTTGTTAGACAATCAGTGGAATTTGAATATGGGCTTAGCTGATTTAGGTAATTAGTGTCAATTTTTGGATATGTGAGAACTTCTCTCTCCCTCTCTCTGGCTCCCTCCCTCCACCTCCTTCCCCCCAGGAGAATCTCACTATTTAGCGATGAAATGACTGCTATGTGGGGTTTGCTTTCAAATTCTCCCAGAAAAAAAAAAAAAAAGGAGACTGAAAAGTGAGCAGATAAAGAAGTACAGAAAAATGTTGATACTTTTCAAAGATCAGTAACTGGTACATAGAAATTTTCATAACAAAAGTTTTTTTCAACTACATTGCTTTGGAAGGTATGCAAGGAACATAATAATAACAGGGAAAGAGAAAGAAGATAACATGTTGGTATTATTGTAGGTAGGGCTAGATATAGGCATTTTTATTTTACTTGTACCCTAGAACTAAAATCATTAGATTGAAATGCATCATCCTATCCTATTTGAGTGCATAATTCCTCAATAATATAATCTTTTACTTAAATGTTATATTTAGGTTATTTATCAGCTGTATCTGAGAACTGATGTGGAATAGAGAGACAAAATACTATGTAATATATGAACAGATGGCACCTTTTTGTTGCCAGAATCTCCCTCCCCCCGTCCTTTTTTCTCATTTCTAAAGGTTGGCACACTGGTTATTAGTTATGTATAGAGCTTTCTTCCTTTGCATCATAAAATAATATCAATTTTTGAAATTGTCTTATCATTAGCAAAATTCATAAAATAGTTCAGCTTTTCCAAGTGCTTACTGTAATTGTTTTAATCCTCAAAATGTACATGAAACACACAGTCCAATTAGTCATCATATAACAAGCCAGCAACAGGGACCATGCTGGTGTTTTTAAAAAGAGGGGGAATCATGTTCACCAGGGATTTTAGTTACTTGAGACAACAATTAAAATGTAACAATCTGAGTTCATTTTTTTAAGGGTGGAAATAGCCAGTTCATTTTCTGGAAGGAAGAAATAATCCTATTAGAGGAAGAAAAGTAACTAAAGATTATGGACTAAAAAGCCCAAGTCAAAGCAGTCACATGTCTACAAACATTTAGCAGGGCCTCTCAAATGTACATCAGCATAACCCATGAGTGTCCTCAGGGATGAGCCCAGAGAAGCTGGAGCCACAGGAAACCACCACTTACCTCCCAGAGTGTCAGTTTTACTCAGGTTATTAGGAAAATAACATATAATGCAGATAGGTTATAGAATAGAATGCCCAATATATCACTTTTTTTTTTAATAAATAAGAAGACTCCTGCAAGAAAATGCTGTACTGTGGTTCAAGATGCTCAATCCCCGCACACATGTTCACCCGGTGTCCGTCAACCTGGTCATGTGGAACAGCATGACAGGTAGCAGCGTAAGGCCGGTGGAGGAGCCTCACCGACCTTTTCAGAGTTCTAGAAACTCCCTTTTTTCTGACGCTCACACAGTGATTAGCTCCCAAGAGACTGACTTACCCCAACTAAGAGGCACAAAGCTAAAAAGCAATACCAAAATATCCACTATTTATTCTCAGTGAAACTTGAACAGTCACAAAGCTCAGAAATCCACCCATGTGTGAATAAAAACCAGTACATTTAGTCTCAGAATGGTGTGCATGCTCCCAATGTTCACTGGAAACCTCTCCACTGACAAATCACTATCGCAGGGGACACAGAACCATGAGCGCCACCTTGGAGACACATTCTCTCCATGTAAGCAGACAACGAAGGTCAACAAGTTTGCTGGTGAACACAGGACCAGAACAAAGACCAAGAGAATATTTAATGGCATCAGGTATGCCAACGCATTTGATCTGGCAGGAAGAATAAATTATCTGGTTGGCTACAGCCTCCCACCTCATGATGGGAGTTGCACCCTATGAACCACCTGCCATTGAGACGGGGAATATTTACAGCAGGTAGTAGCTGGGCAGCACTGGATGGCAATGCCTACATTTACTTCCCAATCACTGGATGGCAACGCCTACATTTACTTCCCAATCTAGTCTTCTGTTACTCAAAACCCGTCCTAACCAACACACCTTACTATGCTGATCCACCAAGTGAATCCACTGTGGAATTTTCTTGACCATCCTGTCTCCTTCAGGTGACCTTACATAGCTATTATCCATGGGAAGCTCCTAGCATAGGGTCTAATGTAGCAAGCTCTCAGTAAGATGTTGGCTTTTATTCTTATTGCCATTGAAACTCTGATTTGCATTTCATATGGATAGAGGAGGCAACATATTACCAAAGTGATATAAGAAGCACAGGTTCAAGAGAATCATTGTTTTTGCATGAAATACTACCCAGTTATGTTTTTTTTTAAGATTTATTTATTTATGCATGCAAGAACTGGGGTACAGGCCAGAGGTGTGGGGTGGGGGGCATGAGAGGATTCATCAGAGACAAGGTGGTGAACAGAATGGGCAGACTGACTGAAATACACTGCTGAGGGGAGCAGCTGGCGAGACAGGAGAGGTCTGCTGTGCCATGTGGGTAGCTCGAACTTGTGCTGCAGTGGCTGCGGCTAGCTTCATAGGTTGCATCTTAACCCCTTGCACCACCAAGGAGGCCCTACCCAGTGATGTTTTAAAGTGAAAGCTATAGACATTTTTATATCTCCCAGTTTCCGTGAGTACAGGGAAAGTATGACATCAAGCATCCAAAGAGAAAATTCCTTTTTTTAAAAGATATTTTTTATTTATTTATGCATACAAGAGCTGGGGTATAGACCTGAGGGGTGGGGAAGGGATGAGAGGATTCACCAGAGACAGAGTGGGGAGCAGAACAGGCAGAACCACTGAAATACACTGCTGAGGGTACCAGCGGGCAAGACAGGAGAGGTCTTCTGTGCCATGTGGGTCACCTCCCTGGCCGGGGATTGAACTCGTGCTGCTGTGGCTGTGGATAGCTTCATAGTGCTGAGATTTAACCCGTTGCACTACCAGGGAGGCCCCCAAAGAGAAAATTCCAAGCTCCCGTGTGTCTGTGTGCTGGGGGAGTGAAGAGAAAGCTATAGGTGTGACAAAAATGTGAAATATTCTTTCTGGGCCACCAGATATCTAAAGCAAGAATACTTTCCATGCCAAACTTTGTGTCGTATACACGTCCATTTTTCTGGAGAGTCCATAGCTTTCATCAAATTTTACGGGAATCTTGACCCCCCAGAAAATTTAAAATCTCTTACATTAAATGATACTGACAGCCTTGAATGAAAAAATTAAAATGGGCTCAAAAGAAAAATAAGACAAATGTCACATTCATCTGGAGGGCCACCTGTGGCTCAGAAAGTGACTGTTGGAGTTTGCCTGTGACCAGTTCCAGCAACAAGAGATGAGCCAGGATTTGGATGAGGGATTTGAGAGATGAATGCAAGTTAGTGGCTTTGAGACCCCAGCAATCTCCCAAATAGGTCTGGGACTTGTATAGCAACAGAAAGCAGATGTTAAACACATCCAGTGAAATGTTCTAGCAATAAATTCCTTTTAAGTCCTCTAAAATTCAATGTTTGATAAAGCCTCTTTGTGAAACCCTAAGATCAACTACAAGAATAATAATAAATAGCTACAATTGTGACCCCTGTCATTTATCAGCAGAGAAATTTAAAAAATAGTTCACATTTTTCTTTATTTAAAGGGAAATGATTAAGTACTTGGCTATTAAACCCAAGAATGAGTTCAAGAGAATCCATTTCTCCAGAGAACTTGAAAAGCCCACGACCCCCAGGGTGTCAGGGGATTTTGCTGCAATTCTGCCCTAGGGTCACATCCTTCTCAGAATCAACCTATGATTTTGATTTGTTAATCTTCATGAGCAGTCCAGAATTTTACACAAGATTTTAACATCTCGTGTATTAGAGAAGCTTTAAGCCTGCCCACACTTCAACAATCTATTTTGAATTCAAAGAAAGCATTATTTAATCTAGACGCCAAGCTACTTGAGTAGTTTGTCCACGTTCTAAAAAGCTGCTTGGTTTTCAATGTCCAAGGCTATTGCCCTTGACTTTGGGGATAATGTTGGAGGTGACCATGATTATACAGGAACTGGGGCAAATCTAGAGCGTGTGCATTCATAAAATAACACTGTAAGGGGGGGGGGGGGGAAAGACAGGAATACTAAATGCAGAGGCGTTAGTTCAAACACGTAGGCCAGGCCAGCACAAGGAGGTTCTGTCGAAGGAGATTTTCCGGGCCATTTTCTAAGTGGCAGAGCAGGAAGTGTGGTGACAGCCACCTCCACCTGCAGTCCACCGGGGTTTTCTCCCCACAACCAGAGCTAAGATGTGCCTCTGCAGCACACACGCCAGCTTCTCCTGGGCTTGTCTTTGCCTTCAAAACAGCACCCTCTGCTTATGAACCACCTGACAGAGGTGGCGTCAGTGTTAGGTCTTCCGTCGATGCCTGCTCTCCACAGGATCCTGGAAAGCCCAGGTGAACGTCTGACTTTAAATGTCTTTCCTGATTTCAGATATCCTTTTAAGAAGTTTTTCAGTAGATATTCTTGGACTGTCACTGAATAAATTTTCATTTATTTTCTCTCCTCCCCTCGACTTGTAATTTACTCATCTGAGTTTTGTCAATTGCAGGCAGAAAAGGTGCACACATCAACCTGTTCATCCCCTAAGCTACTCTTTTCACTTAAAAAAGTGAAAAAAGTGCTTTCTTGTGTCTGACACGCATAGACTTTGTCTCCTAACACACGTGTGGAAGTCATACCAAAGCCTGTCACCACGTCACCTGTTGATGCCTCACCCATGGCACCACGACCCTGCTCAGCCATGTGCTCCTGAGGGGGTTATGCTAACATAGGTCCATCCTGAACTTTATGAACTTACAACACGAAAATTTAAGGGGAAAAAAATCCAAACTGGAAAAAAAAATCATAGTCACTAGGAATTCAAAGGTATACTGTTGTGTGTTCAGAAAATCAAGATTAACCAATTTTCATTTTCTCTGCTTTGCAAAGGAGACACCTGGCGATTGAACATAAAAAGCAGCATATTCTAGCCAACTATATAGGTCAGGATAAAGTCATCCCTCTTCTGCTATATTCTAACTTTTCTTTGCAGAAAATGGAAGTATTTTTAAATTCAGATTCTAAACCTAGAGTTTCATGCAAAAGTCAGGAAATGATTCCTCCTCTTTAGCCCTTATGAGGTCCCCTTAGACGACCACAGTGTCCCTCTGGGTCTACCCACCATGGGCGACCACCTGGTCTGCCTGTCTTGGACCTGCATGATTTTATGTCGCGTCTGTATTCCTTGACTTGGGATGACTTTACCAAAGCTCCCTGAGCATTTAAATGACTTTATTTCTTTTTTAAAAAAAGATTTATTTATTTATGCATGCAAGAACTGGGGTACAGGCCAAAGGTGCAGGGGGTGAGAGGATTCACCAGAGACAGAGTGGAGAGCAGAACAGGCAGACTGACTGAAGTACACTGCTGAAGGGAACAGTTGGCAAGTCAGGAGAGGTCTGCTGTGCCACATGGGTCACCTCCCTGGCTGACTGGAGATCGAACTTGTGCTGCAGAGGCTGCAGACAGCTTTCCAGAGCTGTGCTTAACCCCTTGCGCCACCAGGGAGGCCCTAAATGACTTTATTTCTAATCCTGCTTCTCCCTCTCTATCCAGTCACACTCCACCCCAATTGTAAACCTGGATAGTTCTTTTCTAAACCCATGGATTCCATCTTCTTTACTCTCCATAACTCCTTTGAATTCGGTAAAGCATTTGCCACAATTTAGCAACCAAAATTGCACTGTTCTGGCAAACTAAGTGTAACCATTACCAAGAGGGGCATAAAGAACGCAAATCTGGGCATCAGAGAAGTTACAAATCCTACCCTCCACCTTGAATGACCTTGAACAGACAACTTGCTTCCCCAGAGCCTCCAAACGCTAACAGATGCACAGCATGATGGGAGGGGTAGGGCAGGAGGTGTAAAGTGATCAGCCCAGTTTGGGATGAGGTAGACACTCTACTTTCCTCCCCTTCTTATAATTTTTTAAAAAGATTTATTGATTGATTGATTGATTTATACATACATACATACAAGCACTGGGTACAGTCAGAAGTGCAGGAGGGTGAGAGAATTCACCAGAGCCAGAGCGGGGAGCAGAGCAGGCAGAAGGACCGAGGTACCCTGCTGAGGGGAGCAGCGGGCGGCAGGAGAGGTCTGCGCGCCATGTGGGACCCTCCTCCGGTGGCCGGGGAGCAGCCGGGGATCGAACCGGCGCTGCAGAGGCTGCGGGCAGCTTCGCAACCCAGCGCTCAACCGCTGCGCCACAGGGGAGGCCCTACTTTCCTCCCCTTCTATCAGAAAAGAGTTGCTGATCTTAACCCAATGAGAAGTGACATATTTCTACAAATCTTCCTTTGTATCTACTTGCGAAATTCAAATTCTTTCTGGCAATTAACCCTTACATTAAAAGTGGTATTCCGATGCCGTATACATCTCACAAACCACACTAACAATACTTCAAGTGGCAGGGCCGAGGGTTAGGAAACAAGACCATTTGGAACAGAACCCACACAAAGCTGAAGGCCCTGTGGGAATATTTCTTCCATGGGCTCATCTTTTTCTTGCATAATGTAACAGATTCTGCAGTGGTAGCTGTAGGAACTCCCAGGGCTACAGAGAGGTGCCAAGGCAATCACACTGACGGTAAATTCAGAAGAGGAAAATGTGCAGAAGATAGGAAGAAAATCTCTGTGGGCATAATTTCAAGGAAAGGCAGTAGATGGTCTCTGCAGCAGTCACTGGGTGCCACAAGCATCGAGCAATCAGAGAGGGAGCAGATTTGCTCTAGCAAAAATGGCTTGATTACCCTGAGGCAGAAACATCCACAGCGAAATGTAAGGATAATGAAATCACTTTTGTGCTTTGTATTTATATACTGGTTTTAATTTCTAAAAGCACCTCACAGTTGGTTTTTGTTTTTTTTTTTTTGTATTTGTTTTTGTTTTTTATCTGAGTCTCAAATGAATTAGGGCAGAGCTTATCTGGAATTCTATGCTCCCCACCCCCAAAAGGTTGCTTCTTCTTCATTCTGCCCATCACCGGTATATCTTGCCCGTCACTGTCAAGCTTCCTGAAAGAGACACAGGTGCTGGTTGCCTCTAACTTTCACCCCCCAATTTTCTTCAGCCCGCTCGGCAATCTCTCGCCTGCGTTCATTCATCACACCACAGACCCCGTGCTCAGAAGGGAGACCAGGGACCTCCTAGCCGCAAAGCCCAGCAGTTCTCCCCAGGCCTTCTCCTTCTTGACCACTCTGGAATTTGACCCTCTTGACCCTTTCAGTCGCGTCTCAAAACTCTTCCTCAAAATTCTGTCTTCTTTCTGCTTCTCTTCCTCCCTTTCTTTACTCATAGCTACATTTTTTTTTTTTTGCCCACTTACAAAGTGGGCAAAGTGCCCCAGATTTCTATCCTCTTCCTAGTCTTTGCTTGTGTGATGCTCTTCCTTCTATGATTTGTTTTTACTCTCATGTGGCCACATCACACACACGCTATTACCAAGAATAGAAAACAAGCGTGGACACGGATGTGAAGAAATCGGGGTCCGTGTACACTGCTGGTGGACATGGGAAGTGGCGGTGCCACTGTGAGCACAGCAGGACAGCTTCTCATCAAGTTAAGCATAGAATTACCATCCGGTGAGCAATTCCACTCCTAGGCATATACCCAAAAGGATTGAAAACAAGTATAGGACCAGATATTTGTGTGCCAATGTTCACAACAACATTATTCACAATAGCCAAGATAGAAACAACCGAGTGTTCATCAACGGCTGAATAACTGTGAAATGGTTCTCAGAGATAGACAGACAGCACGATGCATATAATGGAACATTATTCCATTAAGTTAAAAGAAGGGTCGAAAACTTTTTGACCCTTAAAAAGAAATAAATTCCTCTAAAAGAAATGATAAACTTTGAAAGCACTGTGCCCAGTAAAATAAGCATGACCCAAGCACGATTATGTCTCTACTTACCTGAGCTTCCAAGAAGAGAAAAATATCGTCACTAGAATAGTGGTAACCAGGGGTGGAGTGAGTGGGGAGTGGCGAGATTATTGTTTAATGGTCACGGACCATTCAGGGTAATAAAAACATTCTGGAACTAGTGGTGATGATTACACAGAATTTTGAATTTACTGAATGCCATTGAGTTGAGCACCTAAAATGGTTAAAATGGCAAACATCAAACTATGCATATTTTACTACCCAAAAATCCATGGGGGGATGTTTAAGGCCCGTGAGACCAGCGAGGAGGAGTTGGGATGTGCAGTGTTAAGGGCGAGGATCAGCAGAGATGGCTAATTGTTGGGGGGCTGGCCTAGGAATCATCCTGATGCAGGCAGCACTGTCAGGATTAACAGAATCGGCCGGAGGAACGAGCCACGCGTGTTCAGTTGTGGATCCTTCTTATTGACGTGCCTGGGGGTCACCTCTCGGTGTCACGGGAATGTGATGGGACTGTGATGTCACCCCGTTCACCATTTCAGTGTGATCAGCTGAAAAGCTAAGTTAACAAAGAAATCAATAGTGGATGACATTACTGACCAGTTCTGTGCTCGACACACTGTCTGACCCTCTGCGTGAGTCAGTTTAAGCTTTACAACCTCTCTCTGAGGCATGATCGTCTTCATTTTACAAGGCTTAAGTCGAGCTATACCAACTTATGTGCATTTCCTTTTTAAAAAAAAAAAGTCTGCGCTGTCAAATCTCCATATTTGTGTACATTTCTGATCTCTAAGGTTACAGCGTCCTCTGTCACTTCACTCTCCAGACTTAATGCTGCTCATGCTCCAGAGCCCTGTCCGCCATCGTCATTTAGCATTTTGTGGTCTAACAAAACACCTCCCTGTGACATCCTCCCTGAAGACTGTGGGCTTGGAGAGCAGAAGCTGTTTTCTTTGAACCTCCACCAGTAGTTGTCAAAGTGTCTTTCTTTTGGAGGCACTCTTCAAATGCTGACTTTCTATAAATCAGTAGAAATCCACAATCCACCCCCCAAAAAAAAACCTGATATAGTGAGATTTTGAAAAGGGGCATATGGCTAAGGTTATAGGAAAACTACATTCCCTGATAGGGAGGAAGTAGGGGGTGGGGGGCAGAACTCAGACCTGCCCCATCTCCACTCAGTTCTCTCCCAAGTACAGTCACGTCTCTTTCTAGCTCTGCGGATCAATTTGATTCTACGCTTAGCCTCAGCCCAGCTGCGGGGAGCAACTTGATGCCTTCTGCCATATTAAAAATTCATGGCCAGAAATATTGGAAATCTCAAGCCTTCCTCCTATTCATGTGTTCAGAAATCTCCTCACTAGACCAAAAACTGCACAGAGGGGACTGATCCTTTTTTTCCCCACGCTATGTTCAGTATCTGGCAGACTGCCGAAGACACAGCGGGGAACTTACGTACATTTATTGAATTATGAACCTTCTACTTCTTACTAAAAAGACCCCCAAGTCTAGGCAGTTCTTGTCTTTCAAGACTGCCCTCCTGTGTCTGTGCAGGTGTCTCTCTTTCCTTTTTTTTTCCTTCCTTCAATAAACTTGCCAAGGGCTGATAAAAACAAATAAATAACCCCCAGCTCTATGAGGGAGAAAGCAGCAAGCCATGCTCTCTCACTTGCTAAACTGGGGGTCGTCTACCCCAATCCTCTGCGCACCTGCACCTTAACAGCGCAGCCCCCTCCTCTTGCACCTGTTATAAGAGCTCCTGGGGTGGGGGAGGTGGAGGACGGAGCCTCACTTCTCTTGTCTACCTAAGAAATCCTCACACCTGCCAGACCTTTTCCTAATCCTCACTCAAAAAGGGGTTTCTCTCTGTAATCCTGTCAGACATAATGATTCCCTTTCCTCCATTTTTCTCCTGCTTTCCACCCATTCCTGGTGAAGCCTGCCTTGCTGTCTAACCTGGCACAGTGTCACTCAGGAGTCCTTCGCATAACACTCACGATGCCGTGTCCTAAAGTTGGACATCAAAGGAGTAAAACACGACACTGACCTATTCTGTCTTAGATTTATGCCACATTCCGAATATGCATGTAAATCTCATGCCTTAGATTGGCAGAGCTAGTGGGGCGGCGGGGGGGGGGGGTGTATGGTGTTTGTGGGTGAACAGCCACAGGTACAGAATCATGTGGAAAAGTATATGTCATTTGTCAGTTTTCTTCTCTACATTTTTAAAAATTTTATTCCAATGATTACACAAGCATGAGAGTCTGTTCTATTGGCATTTTATTCACCGGTTTATTTTTGATGGAGCCGTGTTTGTGAGCAAGAACGAGCGTGTGAGTATGCACTGAGCAGAGAGCACAAGGCAGATGCTTGACATTAATCCTGTGTCCAGGTGCCTCGCTCGGCCTATATTAAACTCTCAGCATTTCCTCTCTGGCACAACTATGCGTTGAAATTTACACAGATGTAGACAATTACGCCTTTGAAACTTGAAATTTGGCTCCCAAAGCAGTTTATCCCATTGTCTATACAGATACCATCTGAGTGAGAATTCAGAAAATTCAAGAGTTTAGAAAATGGTTTCCTGCAGCCCTGCCAGAGCCCTTTCCAGCGAACAGCATTCAGAAGGAAAACAAGGCTCTTTGAAAGGCCTTGGTGCGTGTCCACACGCAGGTTTGGCAGATCCGCTGCTCAGTGTCCCTGGCCCGCACATATTCTTTAGTTGCCCACACACATCCTCCTTCTCCAAGAGCAGAGCCCCTCCAGCGACAGAGCCTCGCCAGCCCCCAGAGGAGGGCGCGCGTCCCCCCTGTGGCCAAGAGACCCTAAAGCGATAAGCAGTTGCTTTTTTCCCTCTAACCGTGGCTCAGAACTCCCAGGATCAAGCAGAGAGAACAGCACCCTGCAGAAGTCTTTGGCATAAGTTGAGACTGATTTTCCAAAGAGAGTGTGCCTGTGAGGTGCACGGCCCGAGAATGAAAAGGCAGCGCTGCCCCCAGCCCTGTCCACGTGCCCCGGTGGCAGACGCTTTGGAAAAGGGACACAGGGACTTGATAAGATCAACGAGGAGTTTGTTACAGAGTTTGTGCCAGGCTCAAGCCAGTGATGGCAGATCAAACTTTTCTGGGTGTTTCCATTTCACCAAGGAAACTCGCACACTGGAGGATTGATTTTACTAAAGGTCTCTCTCTATATTTTTTAAGCTTGGCTCTAAACATTCCAGGGTAAAGTTCTGCTCTGGCGCTTGTTCTCGGAAGGTGAGAGTGAGTCAGGCGCTCTCTGACACCAGCCAAGTTCATGACCATCTTTTGGGATATCTCGAACTACTAGGCAAAGAGGTACATTCTGCTTGCAAGGGGAGGGAGGCAAGCATTTCCCCTAATCTGGGGTCAACTGTGGAGTCTATGGGTGCCAGGAATATAAATGCAAAAGGGCTTGTTTGTGTCCACTTACAGCTCTGTTTGTTTTTGCAGCGGTGTCCATAGCTTTTCCTTAATGGTCAGAGAGGTCTGCAGGCTAAACTAAGTTGAAAGAATCACGGCTCCGCATCCTAACTTATTTCAGATGCCCCGTCATCAAGCACAGAGCCCCTCAGAGTAACAGCACCACAGTGGAAGGGGAGCCCACGTTGTTGTCAAATGCCCTGGATAAGGGACTGGTACCCACTGCACTGACTCCCTCCCGAGTGGCGTTACACTACCCTCTCCTCCTACAGCACCTAAAATACAAAATAGCTCCCACCAACACCACCCTGTCCCAGAACGTTCCTTTCATCAAACCCAGGATGTTTCATAAGAACCTTCCTTCAGCCTCACTGCCCCACCCCTTCCAGGCATCCCGGTGTGCTGGAGATGCCTTACCTTACCCACCGTTCTGGGCAAACGTACCTGAACAAAAATGCTCACTTGTGTGCAACCTCTAGTTTCCATTTCTAACAGCACCAAATGGGATATTACATCCAGAACTGTACAAAGGCATAAAAGGGGTTGAGATAACTGAGCTTACCTAACTAGAAACAATTCCCACCTCAACCACAGGAGGCTTCCTGGTGCGCACAGAATCAGGGACATCTTCAGTTGGGGAAATCGATTCAGGCAGGAGGATTTCATCTGTGTCTCCATGCAGATTCTTTCTGCTGTTGATGCTTTTTCCCAGCCCTAACTATTCAGTTCTTTATATCAGTGTTAACGTAATTAGACCCAATTTTTTGCTGATTCTGCGACTTTTCAAGGTTCAGACTTTATGTAAAGAGCCTTCATCCAGTATGGGACTGCACCAAGTGCTGCCTTGTCTGCTTTGCTGAAGTCTAGGGTGACATTTATCAATCAGGAGAAATGCTAAACCATGACAACAGGCAGGTAGACAGGAGGTCACCATGTCCTGCACGGGACATGCTCAAGGGTTCTCTCTTCCGCACCACCTGCCTGGCATGACCCCTCTCTGAGCTGAGGCGGTCAAGACAGCAGGTGCTTTGAAGCAGAGAAGTGACACATTCCAAGTTCAGGGAAATGCAAATTTCCTAAATTTGCAAATTTCCTAAATGCAAGTTTCCTAAATTTCCTAAATTCCTAAAATGCAAATTTCCTAAATTCCAAACTACCTAAAACTGAACTCCCATTTTACTGAAGTCTTGAGCTCTACGCTGCTCCCTCTGCTTTCTCAGACTTCCCTTTGCTGCAGCCAACAGCAGTTTAGCTATTCAACCACCTCCTGATCCTTTGCATGCAGACTAGACTCCTTACAGTGGGCTTGCTGGTGTTTCTCCACAGGTGGTATGTGACTTTGAGGCATCATTTAATAATCACATGATTTTTTAATCTATTTCTTACATCATTTTTCATTTTTGCACAACGTATGCATTTTCATCTTGGTTATATTCCCCATACAATTGCAACCCCCTTATTTTGACCCCAGTCCCTCTTCTCCCAGCCCCTTCCCCCTGTAGTGAGTCTCTGGTTTATAGTTGCTTGTTGATTTTGATTTTTTCTTTATTATAGTTATTTTTTCCTGGTCCCTTATTTAGGTTTTCTAGATTCCTGCTATGAGTGAGACCATCTGGTATTTTTATTTTTCTTTCTGGCTTATTTCGCTGAGCATGATCCCTTCCAGCTCCATCCATGTTGCTGCAAATTGCATGTGTTTATCTTTTTGGATTGCTGAGTAATATTCCATGGTGTATATGTACCACATCTTCTTGATCCAGTCATCTGTTTTGGGGCATTTGGGTTGTTTCCAAAGCTTAGCTATTGTAAACAGTGCTGCTATAAACATAGGGGTGCAGGTGCTCTTTAGAATGGATGTTTCTGTGTCCTTTGGGTAAATACCTAGGAGTGGAATTGTTGGATCCTATGGAAGCTTTATGTTTAGTAGGTCCAGAAATCTCCACACAGCTCTCCATAGTGGTTGGACCAGTCTGCACTCCCACCAGCAGTGCAGGAGAGTTCCTTTTTCTCCACACCCTCGCCAACATTTGTTGTTGCTATTTTTTTTTAATATGTGCCATTCTCACTGGTGTAAGATGGTATCTCATGGTAGTTTTGATTTGCATTTCCCTGATTACAAGTGAATAATCACACGATTTTAAAAAGAACTATCCAATCTAGTCCAGGACCACCAGGAGCTAGGGGCACAAGAAGAAACTTGCCTCTGCTTATTTCCTTCTTCTTTCCACAGATTCGCAACGTGGCCGCCAATCTCTGCGTAGACAGCAAACACGGAGCCACGGGAACCGAGCTGAGGCTGGACATCTGCATCAAAGATGGCTCTGAAAGGACTTGGTCTCATGAACAGGTATGTGAGCTCCTGGGAGGGTGGGGGACAAGGCAGGAAGGAGGTACAGAGAGAAAAAAGTTCTAGATCCGAGCCAGGCTGAGCACCTGGGTGTGTTACTAAACAGCTCTGCAGTTAAGTGAACCACTTACCTTCTCTGCATCTGTTTTTTCTCAGAGAAGTTGGAATCATCCATTGAGAGCATACATAAAAATATGCTTTCAGTAACAGAAAGGATAGTAGAAATGTTGATTCTGACCCTAGTTTTTTATTTCCTTCCCCAGAATGATCATTTGCAAACCATGAAAAGCCTGCAGAGTGCTATGGGTTTCTTCCAAGTGACTTTCACGGTTCTAATGAAAGATTCTTTGTGGCTAATAATCTTACTCTCCCCTCTGCTGTATGTACAAAAGAACACTTGATATACAACACCTCCTGACGTTGTAGCAGTTCGCAACATTACACACAAGGGTAACTTTGAGGCAGTGGCACCCCCACATGGACTTCAGGGGACACCTTAAGACCACTGATTGCCTTTCATTGAGAACCATTTCAAAGCAACTCAGTTTATGCAGTAAGGTGTGATTCCTGACCCTCTTTGAAACTTGACATTCCTCGTAAGGAGTGTTTCCTTACACTGTGCCACCGGTAAAAGAGAAAGATAGCAGACAGAATTGTGTCTTCCCTTTGTTAGTGTTTTAATCTTTAATTATAAAATATTTCAAATAGAAAGGTAAAAAGACAGGATAGCAGACGCTTGTGTATTCATCACACAGATTTAACAGGCATCTTCGGCTATTGCCATATTTTTTAAGAGACTAAAAATGGGGACTTCCTGGTGGAGCATGGGGTTAAAGACAGTGCTATCAAGCTATCTCCAGTCCCTGCAGCATGAGTTCCATCACCAGCCGGCCAGGGAGCAACTCACATGGCACAGGAGACCTCTCCTGTCTTGCCCGCTGCTCCCCTCAGCAGTGTACTTCGTCAGTCTGCCTGTTCTGTTCCCCTCTCTGTCTCTGGTGAATCATCTCACCACCTCTCCCACCCCGCACCTCTGGCCTGTACCCCAGTTCTTGTATGCATAAATAAATAAATCTTTTTAAAAATGTATAGCCGCATTAAAGCCCCTCCTCCCATTCCTGCCCCTCTTCCCCTCTGCAGAAGGACATGTCCCAGGTTCAGGACAGAGTTTCTTTCCTGCCTGTGCTCGCTGTTACCTAGAACTGACCATGAAAACCAAAACAAAAGTCAACAGGCTTCAGTAAGGCATTCCTTCTGTCCTACAGCTGCATTCCTCCAGGTCTGTCTTCTGTAGCAACCTGGTAAAGGCCCACTGTGCCCAGCCTAGGACATTAAGGAGTTGTGCAGGTACCCTAGATTCTGCTTCCCTCTTCCCAGCCACTGCCCCATCCTGTCCCACCTCTTGGCTGCATTACAGAGCACAGCGGCCCCCTCAGAAAGGAACCCTGGGCCAAATCCACAGCACAGTCCAGAATGATCAAAATCATCAGAATTATCATCACTGAACCAACACCTGCCATCTCCTCCCCACTGACCAGTCCTCTTGGTGTTCTAGAAGGATCATGGGCCTGCCGTCAACTTTGGGTTTCAGCCAGTTTAACATGTGTGGGCTCATGAAATTCTTAGATCTTTCCAGACCATTGCCAACAAAGAAGCAGCATCCTTCCCGTGGGCACAGAGTAAATGTGCTGCCCCTTCTGCCACCTCACAAGACCCCCTGTCCACAATCCCTGTGTGCCAGCACCAATCTAGAAATTTCTCTTAGGTCCCAGGGAACTTGCAAATAAAAAATGCTATTTATCATTCATTCAATATATCCTGTGGCTTGTGTCCACATGAGAGACAGATTTCTAAAGAAGGAACAAGGATTTCAGCTTTTACTGATTGGAAGGAAATACCGGTGAAAGTTCACTTGTCTCCCTGTTGCCCCCTTTCTTCTGTAAGCATCAGGAGGATATTACAGGGATGTGATAGTGGCCTAATACCAAGAAGCCATTCCGACTTCAGCCTGTGAATAAGAGAGAAGATTTCAGAGGGCTGCAGGACTTTCATCTAGAGGGGAAAGGATATTTTAAATAGGAGCATGTCATCAGGAAAAATCCTCATCTGTTGGCTAAATCTGTTGCACTGCTGCTGTTCAGTGCAACCTGGAAATGTACTTGGGCAGCGAGTAGATCGGAAGTATGCATATCTGAGTGCCTGAATCAGGACTAACTTCTATCCCCTGGAAAGTTCTAGAGTGAAATGTGTACCAGACTGAACATTTTTTGACAGCTGAAAAATGAATATAAACAAAATCAGCAACACTGTATAATCTCCAAAATTACTGGTTCGTTTCCCCTGCTTCTTCCCCTTCACCTTTTCAGCTTAGCAGGCAAAAATCCATGGTCTGTAATTCAAAAAATAATCACCAGAGGGCAGCACCAGACAAGTAGACAACTTTAAAAGAGGCACAGAACGAACAGCTAATGCAGCACTTTGAAAAGATTTCCAGTCTCCAGAGATTCTGCAAACCATGCTGCAGGGAGATTAAGCAGGTTGGCAGCAGGTAGAAAATGCATCCTATGTGAAATATGTGCTACCATATATCGACCTGGAGGTTAAAATATTACAACCTGCCAACCTGCTTTGTTCTCCAGTAATAAACTGTAAGCTTTACTCAGTGACTTAGAAGAATCATTCTTTTACATTTTGACTTAAATTCCTGCATGAGAAAATAAATATAGCAGGACAGGGAAATTACAGGCATTCTTTTTCATTCACATTCATTCAAAATCACCTATTACAACACCCCCGCCCAAAAATAATGGCAAAAAATAAAATACAAATGAATAAACAAAATAGTTGCCTGGGAATTGGAGGAACCTCTAAGGGAGAATCTTTATAAGAAAATGTCTTTTCCTGCAAAGAACTAATTTGGCTTTTATGAACAAAGCCAGTGTATGATTCATTTCTCCGAGACGGTTTTTTTTTTTTATGCAATATGTCAAATTTTATTAAACTTCTTTTTTTTATTAATTAATTTATATATATTTTACATCATTGTCCATTTTTAAACAGTGTTCACCCGAGGCTGTGTTTCAGCTGTTTGCTATCACTGTCATATTCTGTGCTGGCTTCAGTTTCTTTAGGGACCAAGAAAAAAGGAAATAGACTCTAATAAGACTGGAAGGTCTGGAAAGGATACGCCCCAGCTGCCACTGTGAGTGTAAAGGAGAGAAGGGTTGAGGCCTGGCGCAGCTTGGAGGCAGCAGACTCTGTGTCCAGTGGGGCGGAAGAACAGTGGCAGAGCACACCAGAGAGGAGCAAGCAGAGACAGAAGCAAGGCTGGGGAGGTGGGGGAAGGGCAGATTCTCCGTGAACAGTCTCACTCTCAGGACAGATACAATATCCCCGATTTCTGCAAACCACACAATGAAATAAAATAAACTACCCACAGAGAGAACAATAGTTTCCATCTTCTCAAGTCAGGTAGCAAGATTAAGATAATAAGTGAATTTGCAATACTAAGTCTAGTGAGCTTATTCAAATCACACACTGCGGTCCCAGGCAGCATTACACACATAGCATGTTACTATTAAAACAAAGAAAGGGCCTCCCTGGTGGTACAAGGGGTTAAGTCTCAGCACTATGAAGCTATCAGCAGCCACTGCAGCATGAGCAGGGAGCTGACCCACATGGTGCAGCAGACCTCTCCTGTCTTGCCTGCTGCTCCCCTCAGCAGGTTATTTCAGTCAGTCTGCCTGTTTTGCTCCCCACTCTGTCTCTGGTGAATCCTCTCACCCACCCTACCCCCATAACTCTGGCCTACACCCCAGCTCTTGTATGCATAAACAAAATAAATCTTAAAAAAAAAAAAAGAAAAGAAAAACACGTTGTGTGTCATTCTGAATCTATATTTAAAAGTATCACTCAAAACAAGGTGGAGAAACACCAATTCATATTAAAATCGAGGGATTTGAAATTGAAAAACAGGGCAGGTGTTATTGTACAGGAAAACTGAGTGAAATTTAAGTAGTTCTGTCAATAAGAAACAGCCCAAGGGCAGAAGACAAGCCATGAATGTCACAATAACGTCACCCACTACAAACAATGGAAATCCTTTCAGCATATCTGCTGGTTTCAGCTTGGACATGATGGCACACAGAAAGGTGTGCCTAACAAAATGAAAGGCTTAGAGCCTCGTTTGTTTGATATGGTATTAGGATAAGACAAAGGTCAGTCGAAAGCACGTCAAAGATGTAACAGAAAAAAATTTAACTAATGATAGATGCAGAAGAATAAAACAATTGATATAATTAAAGATGTAGACCTGGGATTCAGGAAAATAGGTAAGAGGAGCAGGTAGTTGTAGGTGGTAGCAGTAGTAGCAACAATGATGATAATAATACATGAAACACTGTGATGACTATAGACTAACAGTCAGTCTACAAACCTAAGAATGATCATTGCACTATAGCAACAAACCTAGAAACAAGAAATAAAAGTCACTTAAGGGTGGCCTGAGATATAACTGTGACAAAATATGAACAAATCTATCCAAGAGACAAATTCACCTATATTTGCCCCAATGTAGCAATTTTTTTTAAAAAGATTCATTTATTTATTTATATAAGCACTGGGTACAGTCAGAAGCACAGGAGGGTGAGAGAATTCACCAGAGCCAGAGCGGGGAGCAGAGCAGGCAGAAGGACCGAAGTACACTGCTGAGGGGAGCAGCGGGCGGCAGGAGAGGTCTGCGCGCCATGTGGGACCCTCCTCTGGTGGCCGGGGAGCAGCCGGGGATCGAACCGGCGCTGCAGAGGCCGCGGGCAGCTTTGCAACCCAGCGCTCAACCGCTGTGCCACCAGGGAGGCCCCAGAAATGTGATATTTAAATAAAATAAAGACTTAATCAATACCAATGGCAGGTTGATAGGCCTGGAAATTGCAGTTCCAATAATAGGCAATGATAGTCTACAACTCTTGAAGTTGAAAGTTTGAAACATAGTAATGTTGATATTGGTGTAATTAGACACATGCTACCCAGACCCATTTGAGATACTAAAAGGACTAGTCATTCATCTTGATAGTATCCCAACATACTTTCTGTTACTATAACGAAGCACTTGGTAGAAGCTTTGCTGGACATTATTATATGTCAGTAACTGGAGACACAAGATAAACAATGATACCCACCACCAAGAGCCTCACTGCCTCGTGAGTGGTAGAGACACATAAATAGACAATCTTGATGCAATAAGGTAAAGGATGAGAAGGGGTCAAAGAGTGAAGTTCAATGCCTTTTCTAGACAGTTCTTACTCTTTAGATTCTTACTTTTTACTTTTCTTAGTATTTAGTAAATGGATCTGATAAGTCTGAAAAATTGCTATGTTGGGGCAAACATAGGTGAATTTGTCTCTTGCACAGATTTGTTCATATTTTGTCCCAGTTATATCTCAGGCCACCCCTAAATTTGACTGGTGAATCTTGACCTTCCAGTCAGAGGACTCTAATGAATGGTCAGGAGGGGGTGGGGTTGGGGGGGTGTTGGGGGAATATATTCTGATCAGTGTAAGGAGCTACAAGTATCTAATTGTGTCTGGAACATAAAGAGCAAGGGATACAGCAGGGGGGGTGGGGAGGCAAAGGCCAAATTGTAGAAAGTTCTTCATATTTTAGAGAACTTAAACTGAATTCTCTAAAGGTTATGTGAACAAACTTTGAGGTTTCAGGTGAAAGAGGTATTGCAAATAGATGTGAAGGAACCAAGAAAGGAAGGCAGAAAAGAAACCAATGAAGGGCAAATTGATAATCCAGATGAGAAATGTTGAGAGCAAGGGTAGTGAAGAGAGCAGGAGAGTCCCTCCAGCAACGTTTAGAAGACAAAAAGGCAAGACTTGGTGACTGCGCAGATAAAGTGGGTAAAGAAGACAAAGGTGTTAAAGATGTAAGATTCCAGGGTTGACCAGCTGATTTGTATCAACACCAAATAAAACAAAATGTAGATGGAGGAACAGGATTAGAAGAGAAGAAAATCTCTATATATTGACTCGGAGGTGTCCATGCGAGAAGCAGTTGGGAGATACTACGTGCTTGGACAAGTCATGGATCACGAGTTACCAACATTTTGGCAAGAGCCGAATTGAGAGGGTCTAAGACTAACCAAAGACGGTACAGGGGAGGGTCCCAGCAAAAGCCTAAGCAGCACCTCTGGTGAAGACGGGCAGGGGGAAGGTGCAGTTCCAGGATAACAGAGAGCGCTGTATTTGCAAAGCCAAGGGAGTAGTGAGTTCTACTTTAAAGGGAATAATCAAGATCAGAAATAGCTGAAGAGACACTCGGGATGTCAGCCCCTCAAAAAGGATGCAAATGACTCTAAAAATGTCTCAGTCCACAATGGTATTAAATTTTTTTTTGAAAAAACCAACCTAGGAAAAAGGACTGCACAATTCCTTTTCATGGATCTATTTTAAACACCTAACCTAAAGCCCTTTGTCTTTCTACTTAAATCATTCTGTTTTGTCGTGTCTTCCAGAGGAACACTCCCGTCACAATTCCTCAGACCATTGATTTTCATGGTGATCTAGATCATTTCTTTCTGAATTTCTTCAGACCACTTAGCCCAGTTCCTTGAAGTTCTCTAGCCCCCCGCCCCCAACCCTCCACTTAACCGTTGTCATTAGCCACCCTGGAATCTTGCAAGATTGCCTACATTTTCTTTCCAAGGTAGGATCTGAAATACACCGAGGGCCTGGGAAGTGCTAAGTGTTTTATCCGCACAGCGCTCAGCACTGTGCTCTCTTTCATATCCACGGGGCCTCCTTGACAGCTCTTCGTTAGCAGTTCACAGCTTGACTTCACCAGCCAGGCCTGCCTTCAGCCCTGCTAGAGGAATTATGTAACCTTATTATAATTTTAGAATTGGAAAAAACTGCAGAGCTCATCTAGTCCATGTTTCCCTTTGCTTAGGATTTCTCTTTCTGCTGCCCAGCTTAAAAAAAAATCTCAGAAAATATCTTCCACGGGAGTAGTGTTTTACTACATTGTAAAATCAATGTAATGCATCAGAAGCAGCATTTTTAAAATAATAGAATGAATGGATAGGCTAGACCAGACTAGGTTAGGAGAACTTTCGGTGGGGTACAAGCATCTATTAAACACAGTAATGATAGATAATGTTTTCTGAAACTTCTGTTTCACTTTGGGTGCGTAAACAGTATCTGTTACTGTGAGTTACTGTCCAAAATTTTCCACACTGCCCTGCAGAGTTACTCTGCCAGGGCCAGGAAATGAATTGGTCTGTTTACTTCAACAAGCTTAAGCTTTTATTTAAATCAGATTTTTCTTTTTTAGGTTGCTAGCACCAAGACAGCTCAAGTCTACTCTTGATTTTTATCAGTGATTCTGCTCATTTAGCTAACTGGGTAGCGTGTGATCCAATAACAGGGAATCTGAATGAAGAGAGTGAAGGCAACATTCTTCCTTTTTCAGGTGCCACCCATGACACCCCATTATTTTTCCTGGGACCTAACTGAAAACTTGTTTGCATTTTTTGCAAGGCCCAGCTGTTGCTGCAGGAGCACTTCAGCATGCCTGCCTTTTCACCACCTAGGATGCCAGGACGGAGTGCATTTTTGTAAATCTCAGTGCGGGCTCCACGTTGCTAAAACACTTACCCCCACCTCCTGCTCTCCAGCTCTCCAAATTAACCTCATTTCTGCTTTTCTGCTATTGTCGCTTTGTTAGCTCTTCACTTTTGGATGGAGAGAAGATATTCGACCCGGTGAGCCGCTGCACACCCGGAAGTTCTGCTTCGATGCCATCTCCTACAACAGCCCGGTCACCCTCTATGACTGTCACGGCATGAAGGGGAACCAGCTCTGGGGGCACAGGAAGGTAAGGTGGGCTCACCTCGGGGGTTCTCATGCTGCCCCCACTTCAAGTTTCCTACCTCATGGTTTTGCTCTTGCAACCCGCTGTCTTGCTGTCAGCGGCTACCTGGACACGGGGTGCACAGTTGGCTCATGCACTGGGAGGCCAGCAGCAGAGAGGAAGGAAGATGGACTCGTCTTGTGTTAGGCTCATGACACTCACTTATGACTGACGGTGGCTTGGCGCCGGGACCCGCACAGCAAGGGAAGGGAAGAGGTTTTTGTTTTTGTTTTTCTGAGAGGATTCCTTTTCTTTTTTAAAAATATATTTATTACATCATCCTTCGTTTTTGTACAATGTATGATTTTCCCGTGAAATTCCCACCACCCATTCACCCGTGCCCCATCACCCTAGTCCCTTGTGCTCGGCCCTCCCCTGTCCTGATCCCTCTCCCTCTGCCTCCCCTGCAGAATGTCCCGGTCTATGGTTGCCTTCGGTTTTGATTTTTACTTTATTATAGTTTTTTTTTTCCTGATCCCTTATTTGGTTCCTCTCTATTCCTCCTATAAGTGAAACCATCAGATATTTTTCTTTTTCTTTATGAAAGAGGTTTTAACCCAGACAATGCCCAAACTAAGGGACCATGTACCCAAGAGACAAAAATATACATGTGAATTTTAAGAACCCCAATTTTCTCTCTCTCTGTCACTCACACACACACACACCACCCCACACCACACACCCCTATTCATTGTTTATCTCAGGCTTATTTGCTTGGGAGCTACCTGGGTTAGGACAGCTGCATTCACGTAAATATTTACACCCTCATGGAATGTAACTGCTGAAACTCTTGCATAGAACGTGGCCAAAAGCCTGCCCAACTGCAGCAAAGGAAAACTTATTTGGAGAATTTAAAGATTTAAAGAATTATAAAGTTAAGGTTTTATGATAGAAAAAATAGTTCAGAAATAAATATACGATCGCATTTTGTTGAGCTAATAAAATAAAGACCAATTATCATCTTAAAATGTTTTCATTAATTAAAAAGCTGTTAGGCAATATCCATTAGAGTTGAGCACGTCTGCTTTATGACCCAATAATTCCATTCCTAAGCATATCTCCAACAGAGTTTCTCAGCAGAAGAATATTATAGTGCTTTTTGCTTTACAGGATAATATATAGAAATGAGAATGAATAAACTGTAGCTTCATGCAATAACATAGCTGGAGCATGTAAAATAATCTAGAGTAAAAGGAACCAGTTTTCATTAAGTTGTCTGATAACTTTTAGGTTACTATACAATCTTTTCAACTCATTTGACTCTTAAGGCAGAACTTGGCTGTCAATTAGCAAGTGTTCCAGAAGCTTCTTTCTGTCCCTCAGGTACACAGAACTGCTGGAGACCTTCCAGACAGGTGGAAGATGCCCTGTTTGTCTTTTCATGCTCTGACATAGCCAGCCTTCCCCTAGGCTAGGAGGAAAATGTCACACTCGTCACGGTGATCATGAACTTGGCTATCCCTCGACTGAGGCCAAGTCGTCCCCTGAAATGACAGAAAGCTAAAGGGAAGCCTTCGCAGAGAATCAATATGGGAGGTGGGGTGAGAGGCACCTGTTTTAATACCCATTCTCCCACTTAATACTCTCTCTGGTATCTACTGCTTAGAGGGACACCTAAAATTATATTCAAAGGCAGATCAGTTTGTACACGTTTCTCTCTCTCTCTCCCTCTCTTTCACACACACACACACACTCCCCACACACACACCCTACCTGGCAGATTACGGTTATGTGCCCCCCCCAAAAAAAGTACGAATTGTCAATTGTTATATCCTGTAAAACAATGTAAAATCAAAAGCGCTAATAGCATGATATCAGATACAATCTGGGGGCCAAGGGAATCACAGCAATAGGAAAACATCATTGTTTTCTTTATAAATGACTAAGCCTATCACATGCCTTTGCTCTGCAATACGACACTGCCGGACTGTGCAGCCATACGAGAGTTTTTAGTTTGGTTTGGATTCTGACCTTTAAGGAGTTACTTGCTGGGTATCAATAAAGCGCCTGATTCGCCGTCAGCCTGGTGTGCTGCTGGCCCCTGATGGGAGACCATCTCTCATTACTGCACATTTATTGCACGAGAGACAGAACACTCAATAATGTGCAATTAAGCCAGGAAAATACAGTTGTTTTCATTAGGGAGCTTACAAAAGCTTACAGATGGATAGGACCAATGAGTACCTGTGCATGCCGAGCTCCTGGGGAGAAAAAAACAGCCTCCATGATTTCAAGAGGTAACTGGCAACTTTAACACTGTAAACCTTTCCACGATCCAAAGGGACTGATGAGGAACCAGGAGGTGCCATGTGTGGTGGTTCTTTTCTTAGATCTCTCTGTAGCTGGTGGCCTTGCGTCGCTTAGCAAGAGGTTGCACTCACTGTGTATTTATATAACAAGCAAGGTATTTATACCTAATCAGGAAAAAGCCAAAGGCTCAGATTGGAAAGTTCCTGAAATATCTCATTTGATTGATGATGCAGGCCCACTCAAGTGTACCTGTTTTAGAAAGATGCTTTACTTAGTTTCAAGGTCTATGCCCATGGCATCAAGGGAGAAAGCACAGAGGCAGGAACCCTCGGGGATGCTACCTTGCTGTTCAGATGCACCACGCGACACTGGGGATGCTCCCCCTTTTATTAGCGTATTCCTGAATTAACAGGGATCCCTTAAACTAATACTTGTCTGAAGGGGCTCAGTGGCCCATCTCCAAAGCCCTAAAGTAATCATCACCGACTGGGAAAGAGGCACTAAACTGGTGCTTTGCACAGTCACCTCAGCCTCACACTTTCCCAGGCACTATCACATACAATCACAGAGGAAGAAACTGCTACCAGGTCTGTAGCAGAGTCAACATTCAAACTCAGGTACATCTGGCTTTAAAGTCTCTACTCTTTGCTCTGCCACACTCTTAAGAAATCAGAACAATAGTCCCTGGGCAGCTCTCCAATACCTAGGTTCCCCTCCACTGATACCAGCCACCTCCTCTAGCTACCTGAGATTTCTCAGTGGGAGAAGGTGCCAGAAGCTGCCTTGCTTGAGTAAGGCTGTTGTCAGGTCCCACTTTCTGACCCACAGGCAGCTATCAGCTCCCAGCTGTTTTTTTCTGGAAGATTCCCTCCCCCTCCCTGCTTTCTTGAGATATAATTAGCATATAATACAGTGCAAGTTTAAGGTATCCCATACAATGATTTGACATATGTATAGACTGTGAAATGATCACTACACTGAGTTTAGTTAATACATTTATTAACTCACATAGTTACCTTTTTTCTATGTGCTGAGAATTTTTTTAAGATTTATTTTATTTGTGCATATAAGAACTGGGGTGTAGGCCAGAGAAGCAGCGAGGGGTGAGAGGATTCACCAGAGACAGAGCGGGGAGCAGAACAGGTGGATCTACTGAAATACACTACTGAAGGGAGCGGCAGGTGAGGCCGGAGAGGTCTGCTGTGGCATGTGGGTAGTTCCCTGGCAGGGGATTGAACTCGTGCTGCAGTGGTTGGTGATAGCTTCATAGCGCTGACTTTAAGCCCTGTGCCAGCAGGGAGTCCCTGTGCTGAGAATTTTTAAGGTCTACGCTTAGCACCTCTCCAGGATGGATGTGGCATTGGTCACTGCCGGCTCCAAGCTGTCCGTTACATTCCAGGACTTACTCATCTTAGAACTGGAACTTGGTACCTTTGACCACCTTCGCCTATTCCCTTCCTCTCCACCCCTCACCAGCTTTCAGTTCTTTTTATCTGAGGCTCCTGGCCACTGCCCAAAAAGGGGGGAGTTCCTATTCTTTGGTCTTCTAACTAGGCCCAGGTACACAACTGTACCCCACAATTGCAGGTGCCCAGGATAAGGAATGCCGTCCTTGGTTTTCTTTTGCCACCAGAGGGACCCCTGTTACAGAAACATTGAATTGCTGAATCGACCTCAGTAAAAACATTTATCACTCAACATGAGAAGCAAAATAGAATCTGTCTTCCCTCTTCTCCAGCCTCTACATCTAATTAGCCACTGAGACTTGGCAGCCCCTCCCCGAGGCAATATCTCTGAAGTCCCTCCCTCCTGTGTCCTGCTTGCAGCCCTTCCTCGTCTTACCTCTGGATCATGGCAGTAGTCACCTGGAGGGTCACCTGCCTCCTGCCCTTTCCCCTCCAGCCACCTTCCATCCTGAACCTTACCACTGCATTCCTGTCTCTTACAATTTCACCTGTTTCCCACTGAGTAGAAACTCCTTCTTTTCCCAGTTCTTATCCTGACTCTTCACAATTGGGTCAATGTAAAGACTGCCTGTGGCCTCCCTGTTGGCACAAGGGGTTAAGTCTGAATACTATGAAGCCATCAGCAGCTACTACAGCACTGAGTTCGATCCCCGGCCAGGGAGCTACCCACATAGCACAGCAGACCTCTCCTGTCTCACCCGCTGCTCCCCTCAGAGTGTATTTCAGTAGACCCACCTGTTCTGTTCCCTGTTCTGTCTCTGGTGAATCCTCTCTGGCCTGCACCCCACAATTCTGGCCTGCACTCCAGCTCGTGTATGCATAAATAAATCTTTAAAAAAAAAAAAAAAAGAAGACTGCCTGGCCAATCTACCACATCCTAATTCATCCTGGAACTCTAATGTGATCTCGAATCAATTATTTTGCAGCTATGATTTTCAACTTCATCAAATGATAGGGATAATAATTGAGAGAACACATGTGAATTTCTAGCACAATTTTATGATCAAGTTTACATCTCTGTGGGTGACAAATGCACAATTCCCTGTATATAAGGACTTGTTATTGGAAGGCTTGTTTCATCTTCTACATTTTGGTAAATAATTCATTGAAATACTTTTCTGTGTATAATGCAAGTCAGCTATTGATCCGTTTTCATGTTTATGTCCAACTGGTCAACAATCTTTTTTTTTTTTTTTTAAGATTTATTTATTTATGCATACAAGAACTGGGGTAGAGGCCAGAGGTGTGGGGGTGAGAGGATTCACCAGAGACAGAGTGGGGAGCAGAACAGACAGATTAACTGAAATACACTGCTGAGGGGAACAGCAGGTAAGACAGGAGAGGTCTGCTGTGCCATGTGGGTACCTCCCTGGTCAGCCGGGGATATAACTCATGCTGCAGTGACTGGCAGTAGCTTGATAGCACTGTGTCTTTAACCCTTGTGTCACCACCAGTGAGGACCCTCAACCACCATTTATTAGAAAGACCATGTTTCCCATTACACTGAAGTGCATTTTTGTCATAAGCCAGTGGGCCTTAAAATACATGCTCTATTTATGAGTCCTCAACTTTTTACTGACTAGAAAGTCTTAACCACATAGGAAGTAAGCTAATAGAAATAAACTAACCTAATCTAATAAGAGGATATCTCAAACTCACAACCATCACCACTCTTTAGTGGAGAAATGTCAATACTTCTCTCCAGATACCGGGAATAAAATGGGATATCTGATATCATTACTTCTGTTCACCTTGCACAGAATAGCTTACCCAGAGTAACCAGGCAAACTAAAGCGATTAAAAGCTTTAAGATTTGGAAAAGAAAAAATAAAAGTCTATATCCAGATGACATGGATATGTAGAAAATATAAAAGATTGTGCAGCTAAGCTATTAAAATAAGTACACAGCATAGTCCCTGTATACAAGGTTAATATCAGGATATTAATAGTCTATACACTAGCAATCAAAAATAGAAAACAAAATTCAAAAATGATTCCATTTGATCACTATGAAAAGCATCAAATAACTAGGAATAAATCACATACAAGTTGTATAAGTCCCTTACACAGAAAACTTCAAAACATCACTGAGAAGAAATTTTTTAACATAGAAGGATCTCTCTTTTTTTTTTTTTTTTGGTAAAGATTTATTTATTTATTTTATGCAAGAACTGGGGTATAGGCCAGATGTGCAGGAGTGTGAGAGGATTCACCAGAGGCGGAGCGGAAGAGGCAGACTGACAAAATACACTGCTGAGGGGAGCAGCGGGAGAGTCAGGCGAGGTCTGCTGCACCATGTGGGTTGCTTCCTGGCCAGCTGGGGATCGAACTCATGCAGCAGAGGCTGTGGATTGCTTCATAGTGCGGTTCTTAACCCCTTGTGCCATCAGGGAGGCCCCCATTGTTCATTTTTAAATAACATTTGCTTCCCCCATCCACTCAGGTGTTGTCCCCATAGAATTTCCTTTACCTCAGAACCACTTACACAGCCTCCCAACGACCAAATGTGAGAAGTTTAGATAACTTTTCTTAGTTACTCTCTGGGGTATTCATCTAGTTTAACTTCCACAGGAAAGGACTCAAAAATAGCATCAAGCAGGAAATAGAGATAAGAAGTACCTGTCAGGCTAAATTGATAACAATGCAACAGTCACATTCATTTAAAAAGTAAGGGGGTTGAATTCCTGCCATGTGCCTACATTTGACTCTTTATTGTAACTTATGCTGTATGCCAGAGCCTTGGCCTCTCCGTTCATAACATCATATTGGTCCAAAAAGATGCCAGATGGCAGGCTGCAAGGTTGTTATTTTTAAATCATCTTGGTTAGGTATTGATTCAGGACCCAGAATGAGGAAAGTGTATACAGAGTTTAATTAAAAAGGCATGTAATTTGACATCGGGGCTGATATATGAAGCCCCACTGCAAAATCCTGCACTTGTGGTCACAGTCAGGCCACCACACTATCCAGAAACAGCCCATTCAGATGTGGACAGTTCCCCGGTCTCTGGTCACAAACAGATTATACTTAATCCATTTTGTTCAAGACAGACCCCAAATATTTGAACAATGTTTGCCTGATACTTACACTTTCATCTGATAGAAAGGCTCAATTTTGTGTTACTATTCTCCTTATGACTTAATTTGGATCTCCCTCAGCCTCCTGGACACTAGGTCCTAAGGTATCCAGGCCATCCTGGGAGGGTCATGATGCCCAGATGTGAGCACAGTATTCTAGGTGTGTTTTAACCAAAGGAAGTAGAATGAGTATGTTTCTAGCCCCCTCTGTTAGGAACATTCTTTTGTTATGAGCAATGTATTTTTGTGAATTTACCTTGAGATGATTGACTTTCTGCCTTAACTTCACATACTTGGATTCTTAATGAGTTTTCAGTGTGTGTGGATCTATATCTGTCTGTCTGTCTGTCTATCTATCTATCTCTCCCATATATTATCAATAGCTATAGATAGGTATCCCTCTGTATATACATATATCAATAGATTAGATAGATATAGCCACAGTCTTTTTCTCTTGTTTTACTACAGACACTTCAGTCTATACCTGTGCAGTTCATCGTTTATACTTGTGTAACTATTTGTTTCTACAAAATTCTAGCTCACCTTATTTACTACAACCTGGATTTTGAGTCATTGGTGCAATTTATTAGCAATAGAACTAGTTTTGTCCCATCCATGACCTCAACCTGCATGCACTCATGCCCTCACCAAAGTTGGTGAGCCCAATACACAGACCAAGAACCAAGCCCTGTATTCTATCACAGAGATGACATTGCCCCATTAATGAAATTACTTGACCAGATATAAATTCACCCAAGAGTACGATCTTCTAGCCCATAAGAAAGTAACAAACTTTTAAAACATCTTGCTGAAAACCCAATACACAATGACCCCCATTTTGTAATAGGAAACAAATCATTGTACTCTGAGAAGCCGTGATCCCTCTACAGAAGAATTCAATTCAAATTGATGATTCAATTGAATCAGGAAGAGAAAGGATTACTTCCAAGAAGGGGATACATTCCTCCCAGTAATGAAGCTATCTTTTTTTGAGAAATTCCAGCTACCTAGTAATATTCCTACCCATTACCATATGACCTAACACACTAAACCGTCATTCTCTGGCCACTCAGAAGAAGAAAGATTCACCACAAACTATCTGAAGCTCCAACTTAAGGACAAAGTCTTCCTGAATTGAAAACTTGCCAGGATCTAGACTGTCAAGCAGAAAAGAATCTTGATAACAGAAACTGTAAAAACACTGAATGAGTATTTGTTAATGAGAACAATATCTGACTGCTGGGCAGGTACGGGAGCAAGACGGCTCATTGGCTCAGTCAGGAAGAGGGAGAAACTAATATAGAGATCTAAGATACAGGTTCTGGGTCCTGAGGAAGCTGAGATTTGGGTTCTGGTTCCATTGTAGGTCCTAATCTGGAATCTTGGGAATCTCCCTTACAATGCACATCTGTGCCCACATATATAAAAGACGGGTAATAATAGCATCTCCACTAGAAGAATATTGTGATGATTAAAAAAAATTAAATGCACCCAGGGCATAAAAATTAATAAAAATTCAATTTGTGGCCTCCCCGGTGGCATAGGCTGTTGAGTACCGTGCTGTGAAGATGTCCGCAGCCTCTGCAATGAGGGTTTGATCCCAGCCGGCCAGGGAGAATCCCATATGGCAAAGCAGACCTCTCCTGCCATGCCCGCTGCTACCCTCAGCAGTGTATTTCATCTGTCTGCCTGTTCTGTTCCCCGCTCTGTCTCTGGTGAATCTTCTCACCCTCCCACACATCTGGCCTGTACCCTGGTTCTTGTATAAAAATAAATAAATCTTTAAAAAATAATAAAAATAAAAATTCAATTCACACTAACTACGATTATTCCACATACTCAGCAAACTGTCTTCTGACTTGACTCTCCAAGTAAGTTTATGAACAGAAAAAGATGGGCTGACCAGTCGTATTTCCATAAGGCATATTGATGTGCTCTTTCAACTATTTAGCTATAGTTCAATAGTAGAATGTAAATGCCATTCAGTTGTAGATTTTCTCCCCTGATTTCTTTCATGCAGTGCTTAAAGTACTGCTTGACACATAGTAGGTACTTAGTGTTCTTTGAATGAATGAATAAATAAATGAGCCCAGCTTCTTGTTTATCCACATGCACTGTCTCTTCACATTGTTTATGTGGTTCGGGTAGATAAAATGAGAAAATCTAGGTAGAACTCTTAATGTACTTGATGAATAGCAGTTATTATTATGTTCATGTAACTTCCGGCAGGTTTCCTGAGGGGAGATGAAGAGGTATGGACAGATGGAAACGAGATGCAGAGCAGATGGGTTTTCTCTACTCTCGGAGTGCTCAGTCTACTGGGGAAGCAGACAAATAATGAAATAAATTACATGCACAGGATAGTATGAGAACACAAAATACTGGGTTACAGTCAAATCAGAGAGGTAGGCAAGGCTTCTCTGACAGACTGAACTTTTTAGTGGATACAAAAAAAAAGGAGTAATTGAATAAGTGGAGAAATTGATCAAGGAAAAAGATTGCAGATCTAGGAATCCACTTGTGAAAAGATATCGGCAAAGTCTTATTTTTCTTGGATAGACAGAGAGAAGCCCGTGGTAATGCATGAGATTGTGAGGGTTAACAGTAAGCTGAAGGCCAGAGACATTGCCAGGGGACAAGACTTACAGAACCCTGTAGGCCTGGCTCAGAACTTAGCTAAAAGACCAGGAAGCCTTTGAATGGTTTAATGGGCAGAGATCTAACAAATCAGAACAGATTTCTATCATGAATCTGGCTGCTACAAGGAGAATTGGGGATACACTCAGTATCCCCTCGCTAGCCCAGAATAACCAGTGAGCAGGGCAAAGGGAGGCACTGAGGTCTTTCTGTGGCCCAAGGTCATTTGGAAGCATTCTTGTTGATCGGTCAATTAGCCAGTGATGCAAGACCAATTTTCTCCTCCTGTGAGAAAGTCTACCTGTCAAAGGGAAAATGAAGGATAAACAATCAGACTGCTCATTTGCATTCTCCCAGATGCCACAGGAAAAATAGAAAAAACCTACGTAATTTGTCTTTCTTCCAGCACTCAAAGGACATGATATATTTGTCTTATTCTTCTCTGCAAATAGGTGGGAAAGCAGAGATTTTTTATCCCATATGTCATTCCACAGATGCAAAATTTGAATCAAAGATGGTCAGGTATAAAGATGATCAAAGATGGCCAGAAATAAAACCAAGACTGAAAACTTAATTCCAAGCCTCCATTCTCCCATATCCAAAACAGACGCAACAGGCTGCGGACATCACAGACTTCTCTCCCGCAAGCGCACTCTCTTCAGTGTATGTTACAGAGAAATGAACAGTCAATGTGAGGGAACATACAAGTCCCCCACTTTACCCAGAGGAGTGATCCTAGTATCTGCTCTACACCCCAGCTCCTGGCCAGGCACCCAAACCTGCCTGTGCCATAAACATCTCCAGCTGGTTATATATATGGAAAACCCCAAATCCTGATCATCCCTACCCTGAATCCTGTTACTCTTCCTGCATGTCCAGTCTCAACACTGCTTTTCCTCCAGGCCCTCCTTCCCTCTGCCTTCACCCCCACAGCCCATTCACCAGGAGCCCCTCTGCAGCACCTTCTCAAATACCTGAGATCACTTCTCAGGTCACCAGCAACTTCCCCCCATTGCTTCTGCCTCAGTTTACATCGGGATGATGAGAAGCCTCTGACTTCTCTTGGCTGTAGTCAATGCCTCCTCGCACTCTCACTTCATCCTACTCTCCATCACTGGCGTGGCCCCCACTAAAATGCAGGTCCTGTGGCTCTGTTGTTTTAAATCCTCAAGGATCACCACTCACACTTGCAGAAAAAATCAAGCCTCAGCACTGTACCCCAATCTCCATGAGGTGACCCTTGCGTCTCTCCTGGATCGCACTGTCTGGAACAACCCCCCCACCCTCACTGTCTCTCACGCTCTGGCCATGCCAGACTTGGGGGCCCCAGCACATGAGCAAACCTCCATTGCCTGGGGCATGCTCTCCTGTCCTCCCTCACTCTGGCTTCCTTGCGGCTCCTCCAGCCCACACCATGTGCTCCTGCTTAGGGTCTTTGCCCCGGCTCCCCCCTTCCTCCCCGCTCCCCAAATATTTGCATGTTTAATTCCTTTACCTTCTTCCAGACAGCCCAATGTCTTCTCAGGGAGGTGCTGTCCTATTTAAGCTTGCACACTGGCTAAATATTTTAAGCCCACTGTTTCTTGTGTGAGCCCTCTCTGTTCCATCCCCAGTCCTGCCTCTACCAGGAGGGTGGAGACTTGGGTCTTATTAAGTTCATTGATATTTCCCATCTACCTAAACAGGTGCCTGATAAGTACTATGTACCCACTGTGTTGTTTTTTTTTTTAAGATCTTTTTTTTTTTAAGATTTATTATTTATTTATACATGCACTGGGTACAGTCAGAAGCGCGGGAGGGTGAGAGAATTCACCAGAGCCACAGCGGGGAGCAGAGCAGGCAGAAGGACCGAAGTACACTGCTGAGGGGAGCAGCGGGCGGCAGGAGAGGTCCGCGCGCCATGTGGGACCCTCCTCCGGTGGCCGGGGAGCAGCCGGGGATCGAACGGGCTGGCGCTGCAGAGGCTGCGGGCAGCTTCACAACCCAGCGCTCAACCGCTGTGCCATTGGGGAGGCCCCCCACTGTGTTTTTATTGAGTAAATTTGACTGTAGATTTTTTTTGAAGATTTATTTATTTATCATACAAGAGCTGGTGTACAGGCCAGAGGTGCGGGAGGTGAGAGGATTCACCAGAGACAGAGCAGGGAGCAGAACAGGTGGATCTACTGAAATACACTGCTGACGGGAGCAGCGAGCAATACAGAAAAGGTCTGCTGTGCCATGTGGGTCACCTTCCTGGCCAGGGATTGCAGAGGCAGCAGATAGCTTCATAGTGCTGAGACTTAACCCCTTGTGCCACTAGGGAGGCCCCTTGAGTAAATTTTATTGAATGCATTAAATGCATAAATATACTTACTATTTTGCCTACTCTTCCCTATGCCTGAAATGTCCTTGTTCACCCTATTCCCTGTTATTTACAATCTCATTTACATTTTTTTTTTTACTTCAAACACATTTTGTTTATGTATTGCTCTCCTCCACTTGGATCAAGGGATCTATCTCAGGTTATCTTTGTGTAGCTGTATCCAAAGACAACCAGAAAATAAAAGGCATTCAATACATATTTGCTGAATATCATTGTATTTTGGGCAAAAGTCCTAGACACAGAGATCAGATGCAAACTCTGACCATAATTATAGAGAAGAACTCAGTCCAGAGCCCTGGGTGATGTTTGTCCCATAAAGCCTTCTGCTTAAAACCAAAGCTACTGGTGGATTAATTGGATAACTAATTGAGGCAAGAGCTAGTGGTTGCCAGTTCTGTCTTGCCAAGATTTCAGGAAATGAAATCTGGTCTTGAATAGCTGGACTCAGATCATATGGTTAGTATACTGTGATTTTTACAATTGGGGATGCACCTGACTGCAGATAAATTAAGGGATTGTTATGTCTATTTCTTAGTTACTTTGTAGAGGACACTGTGCCAGCAAGTTCACATATTTTTTTAAGACTTATTTATTTATGCATACAAGAACTGGGGTGATACCAGAGGTGCAGGGGGTGAGAGGATGCACCAGAGACAGAGTGGGGAGCAGAACAGGCAGATCGACTGAGATACACTGCTGAGGGGAGCAGCGGGCAAGACAGGAGAGGTCTGCTGCACCATGTGGGTCATCTCCCTGGCTGGGGATCAAACTTATGCTGCAGTGGCTGGTGATAGCTTGATAGCACCAAGTTCACACAGATGAACTCATATTTTCCTAACAACAAACTTTTGAGGCAGATGTTATCTACAGTTTACAGATGAGGATGCTGGAGTTCACAGAATTAAATAGCTGGCCAAGGTCACACAGCAAGTAAGTGGCATGACTGGAAATAGACACCAATGACCTAGGAATGAAACCCCAGCGCCATTCTGAGCACTAGGCTGCCTCCTCTCACTGTGTGAGAGTATCCTCTCCAGTCACCTTTCTCTACATGAGAATCACAGCCCATGCTATTGTCTTTGGTGTTTGGTTCTTGTATTACCCTAAAAACAGTGTGAAATGTTTTCTAGAACGAACTTGTTCTTTCAAAGTTCAGGTACTAGGGAAAGGTGAATCTAATAAAATTTAGTGCTGACCTGCAAACGCACAAAAGGTCACAAAGACACCCTGCAGGGCCTCCCCAGTGGTGCAGCAGGTTGAGTGCAGCACTGTGAGGCTGTCTGTAGCCTCTAAAGTGCGGGTTCAATCCCCAGCAGCCTCGGAGCAACCCGCATGGCGAGCAGGCCTCTCCTGTCTTGCCCGCTGCTTCCTTCAGCAGTCTGTTTTTTCAGTCTGCCTGTTCTGTTCCCCACTCTGTCTCTGGTGAGTCCTCTCACCCTCCTGCGCCTCTGGCCTGTACCCCAGCTCTTGTATAAAAATAAATAAATATTAAAAAAAAAAAGACACCCTGCATGAACTGAGTCCCTTTCAAGGGGCTACCTGAAAAGTCCCACCTTCAGCATTCATGTGCATTCTGATTGGCCAGCACCTTGCAGTTAGCTTGACCTGATTGCTTGTGAAGAATAGTTCTGCAACCCTGCACCTTAATGTTTCTATTTTCTGGATTTCTAATTTTCTATTTTCAAGGATTCCCAATTTTCTGATGCAAAAACAAAACAGAAAAAACAAAAAAAGAGGCAGTTAGGCAAGTTGAGAGGGTGTAGAGGTGTGGTTTGCTGTGTTACATGTGAACAGCAGGGATTATACTGAGCCTTCCCTCAGGACTGAACAAAGAATAATCCAGTTAAAAGCACCCATTAAGGGGACTCCCCTGGTGGCGCAGCAGTTGAGCACTGAGCTGTGAAGCTGCCCGCAGCCTCTGCAGCGCCGGTTCGATCCCCGGCCGCCGGCGAGGGTCCTGCATGGCACGACAAACCTCTCCTGTCTCGCCCGCTGCTCCCCTCAGCAGTGTATTTCATCAGTCTGCCTGTTCTGCTTCCTACTCTGTCTCTGGTGAATTTTCTCACCCTCCCATGCTTCTGACTGTACCCAGTGCTTGTATAAATAAATAAATCTTAAAAAAAAAAAAAAAAGCACCCATTAAGGACAAAAAAATGGCTAAAGCATTGGAAGTCCATTCCAAAGAAAAGACTGTATTCCGTTCTGTTACAGTCATTTCTTATCTTGACTAAGATAAGGATAGAAGCATGCAGGGCCATCACAGAACAAGAGACCATATTCAAAGAACAGTGACTTGATCCACTGACTTAATACCAGCCAGGAAAAACCTCAGTAAAGGCATTTAGTAATCCAGCAGGACCGGACAGAAACATAAAGATAGCAATTATGTAACCCCAAGGTCAGATGTGCAAAACCCTTGCTCTGCGAAGGCTAAAGGCTTTCAGAAGCTTCTCTTCCAGGACACACAGACCCTTCTCCAAAGACAAGGACAAGTGGAACTCGGTCTTTCACAAGAAACAATCAAGCTGTGGGTCTACTGAAGAGTATTGATAGTCCCTGCACAGGTGTCCTGTCATTTGTCTCTGTCATGAGTGAACTTTGGAATAAATGTTTGTTCAATTTTACAACTGGGAGCAGCCCTAGAGATTGATCTGTCCATCCCCTGATAAAGCATCTCAGACATAGATCCAACTCTTAGGAGAGCATAAAACAGAAAACACATTCTGGATTTTTCCGGGTAGGGCTGCATTTGCATCTTCTGCCTGGCTGACCCCAGGAGTCTACTTACATTCGTCAGAACATGTGTTTCAAGTTGAGATTTGGAAAAACATGCTCACCTTGTGGCTCAGAAAAAAGGTTCAGAAAAATGAAATGTTCAGAAAATCTGGTTGGCTTTTGCATCTAAGCTGAGGTACACAAGCTGGTGAAGGGAAGAGGAGAGAAACATGGTCTACTCCTTTCCTCATTTTTTTAGTTTTTCTGGAAATTGGTGCTTTGGGGGAGAAACTGGAAGCCTATGAAGGTCCCTACTTGAATTGTTGGGAAAAATAACACTAGGAAGAAATACAGGTCATTAAATGGATCTGGATTTCTGATATACGCGTGAATGTGGAATGCATGAATGTGGAACTAAGTGAATTTGAATTTGAATTTAGCAGGTCATGTAGAATGTTCATGAATGTAACAACTAATAATGCTCTTTGAAAAACTCATCTAAATTAAGCTCCACAGAGTTAAAGTGGTTGAAGTTGAGGCTGGGAGAGCGCAAGGAATGCTGAGAAGTAAGGGATGAAGGAAATGAAGGAAACTCTGCCAAGGAGCTCTGGTAACTGGAGAAGTATATAGTACAGCAAGCACATTTGACCCCAAGAGGGAAGGGTGGGTGCTGCGAGCCACACAGCCCCCCTCCTTCCTTCCAGAAGCTGCTACCTCTGCTCTCAGCAGCCAAGAGTTCCTCTGAGCCTTCCATTGGGTCAAACAGCAGCAGAGCTAGTGAATCAGGAGGCAAAGAAAATGGAGGGAGACCTCGGGATCCCTCTTTGTGTATGAAAAATCAAACCCACGATAAACTCAGGAAATTTTAAATAAAGAGAACAGAAGAGAATAGTGAGCCTTTGTAAGAGGCACAGCTCTGTTGACACTGAAAATAGAAACAAACACACTGAATGGCTTTTCTCCTTCCTTGTTCTTTCTTCCTTCACACAGTGCCTAACTCTGCAAACATCCGGATCCTATTGGACATTCAACATTGGTCACCCGAATCTTACCATACAGGAGCAGAAATATTTATATAGGGTGCCTGCAAAGCTAATTCCAGAAGCCATGCGAGTGTAATTGTCCTCAGTGAAAGAAAATCATCAGAACCTGTACACATTTCCTAAGCGAAATACAAAACATTACTTTCTTCTGAAGTTTATGTTCTTGACATTTTTTTCTAGCATGAACACTGTAGAGACAAGTTTTGATTACCAGTTAAGCTCTTTTTTCTTAGCACGGACTTCCTTTTCCCCGGCTTGCACAATAAAAAAAGGGTGTGTGCTCATAGCGATGCAGATAATAGGCTGGCACGATGCCCTGGTGGTGCCCTGATAACACCCTCATCCACAGGACGCGTTATCGTGTCCTTACTGACATTTTCTGAAACATGAACACAGCCTCCTCCATTTTACAGAAAGCTAAGAGAATCACACCACAGGAAGGGTGTGAAAGCAATAAAGTGGTTGAGAAGAGACAGAGCTCAAGAGCTAACAAATTTGAGTTTGCACTTTGAGTTATTGCTTGTGGTCTTATCCCGGGCGTATCCCGGGCCCGCATCCATCTTCTGTGCACTAGCTCATCTGGCTCCGGTTGCTTTTGCACATCCCCTTCCCTGAGGCTTCAGTGTAAGGGTCGGGAAATCAAGGCTCTTCTGTGTGGTTGTGCTGCGCATGCCTGCTTGCGTGTACGTTAATGTACCCTGTGGATTAAATTACCATTTTTGTGCCCATGTCTCTCATCAAATTGCTAGATTATAAACTACTTGACAAGTAACCTCATATAACTTTTAGTGTCAAAACCCAACATGTAGAAAAATGCTAACCACAAAATAGGAAATGAATATATTTTTTAAAAAAAGGAATGAATGAATGAATGAATGGTTTCTGATTGGACCAGCTTGGAGGCGAGCAAAGTACCAATGGACTGGAGGAAACATTGGTCCAGGCGGCAACTCAGCCTGTTACTGTTTGATTTAGGAGCATGTCTGCCACACAATGGGTGTATGCTGAAATGGAAACATGGAAATTTTACTTCCTCTGTATATTTAAGATGCTCACCATGCACTATATACTATGTCAGTCTTTTCTTTCTCATCAATCTAGGACAGAACGTTATTCCATCCTGTGAGCAACAGCTGCATGGATTGCAACCCGGCAGAAAAGAGGATTTTCATGGCCAGATGTGACCCTCTCTCGGAGACTCAGCAGTGGATTTTTGAACATATTAATAAGACTGTTTTAGAAAATTTTAACCACCGTGCCAGCTCCTAGAGAGAAAGAAGGAAGAGTGATTACCTACAGATTATAAACACTGCATTTTAGCCGGCATCCGGGTCGAAGGAGTCAGGAATAACATTTCCTAGATCCAGGAAGCCTGGTTTAAAGATCTGTAAATGCCACGTCCAAGTAGGTTGTCCTGAAGAACTTCCTGCATCTGAAGAACTTGGCTGAGAACCTCACCAGCTGCTTCTGAGAACTTGAGACTAGTGGTTCCCTTGCTGGCCAAGGGCAAAGATTATTTAGGGACTTTTCGAAACAACTGCTGAGTTAATAAATCCTAGCCTTTCTCAGGTCAAATCCTGCAGTAGTGAGTAGCTATGAATGGATCCTATTATTTGGGTGGGAGGGGGGTGAATAGGAGCGCATGTCTGTTCTGACAACTGAGGGTACGGCAGGTTAAGAACTAGCCACACTTAAGGGGTGAGCTGTCCTCCTTGGTGCCATTCTCTGAATAAGAATGGGTTAAGCAGGTTTAACCCTTAAAAGTGCTGCAGATGATTTTAGAGTGCTCATACCATTCTGTTTTCTTGTTTATTTTGAAATAGGGGTGCGCTATCAAATGTAACACAGATCACATCACGAAATAGATCTCCCAGCGACCTGTTTCCTTCATTCACATTTGCTATTTTCCTTTCAGAGCGGAAGTTACTTAGTGTCCATGAAAGTTCATGTTCTATCAACCAACTGAAGTTCTAATTCAGTGCCCTTGTATGAATCCAGTCGAAAACAAAAAACTATGCTACCCAGTTACTCCAAAGAGAAAGATTTCACAGAAGCAGCAAAACCATGTAAACATTAGGAGAGGGATTTCCCTAGGAAATCTGTTTTTACTTTTCTATTATTTTTAGAATCTTAAACGTTTGATGTTTGTCAAGTCATAATTTTTATTAAGGAAGGAAATGGAGTGAGGTTGATGTCATTTGTTTAGGAGATTCTTAAGCTCAAATAAATCTACACTCCAAGTGATGTCTGAAAGTGACTTGGTTCGCTTCAATTCTGTTTGATCAGCCCTGGGGACACAGAGTGGTTTGTTTGGTTTGAATTTTTTTGGGTTTTATATTGTTGATATTATTGATGTTGCTATTTTATTTGGAAGCATACAGAAGGAACTTCCATTAATAAAGTGCTTCTAACACCATTTTCTGGTAATGGGATAATATTTCAGGGGTGAAGAAAGGAATGCTTAAAAAACTAAGTGGAACATTAAATCTTTAAGAGAATTTTTTTACTTTTCAGTAATACTGGGGGTGGGGGAGGAATAAACTGGGATCTGGATGGGTCTAAAGAAGAGTCAGGTTTATTATATATTTCTCAAGTTTTTTTCAGGTAGAAAAAAATTTATATTTTGCTTTTGTTTTTCTTTTTCTTTTAACTTGGTGTTCTTGTTAATAAAAATGTGTGTATACATATATATGTATATATCTGTGTGTGTGTGTGTGTATATGCATATTGTGGATATAGAAATATTGAATTTTAGAACTGTGGGATTCTCTTAGAATCCAAACCCTTTGCACAGATGAGTAACAGAAGTCCAGAAAAGGAAGGTCTAATTTCTAGCAAAGAGAGTGGTCTTCTGACCTCTAGTCCAGTGCATTTTCTCCATTTGTGCTACTTCTGTTATCCTAGGTGGTTCTGGTGATTTCTCTGATTTAACTTGAAATTTTCAGCCACTAGGTGAGGATACCTGGAGACACCTAGAAGAGCAGCTTCCATGTTCAGAAGCTTTAATGCATGAACTCTCTTATTGCAAATGTTCATGATTTTGTTCTCCTCAAAACCTAATCAAAATGTCCAGTTAAACTGTCCTGCTAATAGTTGGGGAAGAGTTATCTTGTTATCTTTACTGATTTTTCAAGCATTCTTTTGAAGAGCTATTCTTTTAAAACTGACAGTCACAGAGATTTTTTGTGTGCAGGTCAAGAGATCTTGAAGCATTCAAGAAGCATAGTGGAGAAAATCAATGGGAGAAATTAACCTGTGTTGAACAATTTCAAAGAGTGAGTGGAGATTTATCTCGAGTGTTCAGAGAGCAATCTGGTGGTAGCCTTGGATGAGCCTATAAAAATTCACATTATGTCACTAAACATTGACTGCTATAGATAGTGCCACCAAAGAGCTATCTGCTTGGGTTCCATAGCCTGGTAGCCTGGAAAACTTGCAATTTGTTAGGACATCCTAATCCTGGGAAGCAAGTGATAATATATCTGGTACTTTCCACTGAGAAAGCCTGACTATTGCATCATTTTAGTGTAACTCCCAAAGATCAATAAAGGGGTGTTTCCTGGTCTGGGGGGACTGGTCTATTGGAGCACACCTCAACCTTTAATAAGAGGATGGAATACAAAAAAATTAAATTTTCAAACAAAGTGTTAAGAGGCACCTGAGACATTAAAGCCAAAATTAAAAATTCAAGCCGCCCAGCAACTGTTAAATATTTATAAGTGGAGAACACCCAAGTGAAATGAAATGGAGCCTGGAGAATCCCCCCTAAACAGAACAGTGCACATTGAGGAGGAATTCCCAGTAACAGTAACTGGGGACTCTGCTTACCACTCTGAAAATAGAAAACTTATACATGTTTGGATATTTATTTGGCAAACAGGACTGGGCCATTAGCAAAAAGATTCTCTTTTCTGGAACATTGTGATTTAGAACTGGAAAGGTACTGACCTACCTTTTCTCAGAATGGAGGGAAAATATCATAAATTTAATCTGGCCTTAAGGAATGGCTTGCGAGAAGTTAGATAACATTTCATTTTATAAATCCTTTTCATGTAAACAGGATGTGCTGAAAAACAATTGCAAACCAGTAGTGGGATTTCTACTTTGTTCCAAGTCCAGATTAAAACCATGGCAATGATATCTTGGCTTCTATGTCTACTGCTATTTCATTAAATATATTAATATGATCACATGACAGTTTTTAAACGTATATATCTCAGTCAGTATTGCAAGTTCCATGAATTGGTAACTTATGTAATAAATGCATAACACATAATGAAAATGGATTTATGGTCAATGAAAGAAAGTGCTAGGCCATTCAGTTTGTGTTCTTGTAAAACATACAACCACTGCCAATACTTGACACCATTTCCTCTAGAGGCAACTATGTGGCTTAAAAAAACAGCCAATAAATAAATAAATAAATATCTAGTTGTGCTTTTACCTTTACATGAAAACTTCTGTTTCAATCCTTTGGTAACTCTCCCCATAAGGAATTAGCAAAAAGAATCCTTTATAGGAAAGTTTATGGCAGACCCAATGAAAGAGCCACTAGATTAAGAAGCCGACAGTCCCCCCACAACCATCAGCTGACACAGGACTTCACACACCGGAGGACCAGAACAGTCTTGATGGCCAGGTGTGTGCTTACACCTCCTGCCCCTGACCTCCTGTCTGAAGTGTTGTAGGATCCTGCCCAGGAGCAGTCATTCCCCTGGACCTTCCAATACAGCCAGATGATGTGATTAAGTAAGAACCACCCGAATAATGCAATTAAGACCATCATTGATTTATCCCTGGGGATTCCTTCGGTGAAATATCTTGAGGCTTCTTACCACGCAGGGATATAAGACTGTGGTCCACTTTCATATACAGCTGCTGGAGATAAGGAAATACGGCATGGAAATAAGGCATTTTATCTATATCCTGAGAAGGAACACCTTACATGGGAAATATTTTTATGTGATTCTGGGAGTCAATATAAATGGTGAGAGGTGATTTGTCTCTGCAGATGTGGAAGTACGTCATCCTCTCCATTCACCTCACTGACAAGTCCAGCCTGGCCCATAACTCTCAGACGACCCGCTGGCTGTGATTACTCTCCACGTGCGGAACGGTGACGAGAAACCCAAGCATGACAAGTGGCCGGCCCTTCCCACACGGCTCGAGTTGGAAGATTATGCTTTGATTTATGTCATAGTTTTTGCTTGCAGAACAGGGAGCTGATTGCAGCTCTATTTGGTAGACTTGACATTGGCCTGCAGCTTTTATTCACAGTCACTCATCTCTACACACGACACATCAGGCTGATGTGTCTGATACTGTGGCTTCTAAGCAGACAACAGCTCAGACACATGTTTGAAACTTCACTTCAGAGAAACCTGGGAACATTTCTTCTGTCCCTCCTGCCTGAAGTTGCCCCTTGGGCTCACCACACAATGGTCGCCTGGTGCTGGGAGTCCCCCACTCTCCACGTTAGCTCAGCGCAGCAGAGAAGCTACTGACCACAGTGCAGAAAGGCCAGCTGTATTCCAGAATCCTGTTGCTGAGGATTTGTTTCTGACATTACTCACTTGGGGACGGGTGTTTATATAAATGACATAGGTCCTGGTTCGCCAGGGCCATCCAGGCTTATGTCTGCTGTCCTGTACAATTAATAATGCCCGTTTACACTCCTAAATGTGTCCTAGTTTTGAATAACAAGTTGTATTATCACTCTAACTCTAATCCACCCACCTTTTTACTTCATAGGTCCTCTAAGGAAAGTTAAAATGTCCTTAGCTTATGAATGCATATAATCTGTAAGAAATCAGCTAGTCTCACCCCTTCCTTCAAACAGGACCTAAGATGGGCCTCCCTGGTGATGCAGTGGGTTGAGCACAGCCCTGTGAAGCTGTCCACAGCCTCTGCAGCATGGATTCGATTCCCAGCTGGCCAGGGAGAAAACCACATGGCGTGGCAGACTTCTCCTGTCTCGCCTGCTGCTCCCCTCAGGAGTGTATTTCATCAGTCTGCCTGTTCTGTTCCCTACTCTGTCTCTGGTGAATCCTGTCACTCTCCTGCGCCTCTGACCTGTATCCCACTTATAAATAAACAAATCTGGCCTCACCAGGGGCACAGCGGTTGAGCACTGGGTTGCGAAGCTGCCTGCAGCCTCTGCAGCGCTAATTCGATCCCAGGCCACTGGGTGAGAGTCCCACATAGCGCACAGACCTCTCCTGACATGCCCGCTGCTCCCCTCAGCAGTGTATTTCATCAGTCTGCCTGTTCTGCTCCCCGCTCTGGCTCTGGTGAATTCTCTCACCCTCCCACGCTTCTGACTGTACCCAGTGCTTGTATAAATAAATAAATAAATCTTAAAATAAATAAATTAATTTAAAAAAATAAACAAATCTTAAAAAAAAAAGTGAAAAAAAAAAAAACCAGGACCAAAGGAAAACGGGGTATATTCTAATGATTGTGTATTGCATTCACGTGGTTCTTTATAAGTCACTTAATAGAAGCTTTTAAATAAGAGTTCTTATACCCACCTAATTTTTTTCAACTGAGATAAGACAATGTTAATTTAAATATATTTTCATGGTTTGAAAAATTTATTGAAGTGAACTATTCACCTTTTTTTTTTTTAATTTTCCAAGCAAAAATCAGTAGATCCCAATCTACTAATATGATCTACATTAGTAGATCATATTCTCAATATTATGGTAAGGGATAGAGATAAATCAATGATGATGATGACTGATAGACTGACAGAAGCTATGTCCATTATTACTTTTATTTTTCAAAGCAAGTTTACATTGATCTCATTCTAGTCTTTATAACTACCTCCACGGTAGATGATCTTACTATCCTTATAAAGAAAAGCAAGAACCGGGCCTCCCCGGTTGCGAAGCTGCCCACAGCCTCTGCAGCACCAGTTCGATCCCCGGCTGCTCCCCGGCCACTGGAGGAGGGTCCCGCATGGCACGCAGACCTCTCCTGCCGCCCGCTGCTCCCCTCAGCAGTGTACTTCGGTCCTTCTGCCTGCTCTGCTCCCCGCTCTGGCTCTGGTGAATTCTCTCACCCTCCCGCGCTTCTGACTATACCCAGTGCTTGCATAAATAAATGAATAATAAATAAATAAATAAATAAATAAATCTTAAAAAAAAATAATAAAGAAAAGCAAGAACCAATATGAAGGAATATCAGGTTAAGGTCATTCAACAAGTTCACAGCAGAGTCAGGACTAGAATTCAGGCTTCTTCTGTGAGTGTCTCAACATCTACTCTCCAAGGTACTTCATGCCACACTATGAGATCATAGCAAAACCAAATATGAGACATACTGAGCAGCTTAAAACAGCTTGAGCAATCGTTCCTATATGTAACATAGAGGGTTGTGTCTTCAACCCTTTAATTATGTTTCTCCTCTCTGTACTACTTTTGTTGGTTTTCCCACAAATTTATTAAAGTAAGAACACTAAACTGAATTCAGGGTTAGTCTCTCTTAATGAGATTTTCAGGTTACTTTGAAAAACAGAAGGAATCGACTAAAACTATTTGCATAGTTCAGGATGATAAATCCTAAAGCAAATACTGTGTACTTTGTGGTTATTAATGAATTCAGCTTTGGGGGAGTGGGGTGGAAAAAAGCTGTTATCAAGCAACGATGATTCTGCAGTTACTTTGCAGAAAGTCTCCAAATTGATGTCTTTCAATATTCTTATTTCTGAAAAGTTTGGTTCAGGTATATCTCGTAACCATTTGTGACTCTAAATGTACAGATGTGAGTTCTCTCTAGAAATTTTTCTCTTCTGGGGGTACTTCCTAAATATCTAGATTCTTAGGCCTTGACTAAAATCTACTAAGTTGGAATTTGGGGATAAGACCACTAGATAATGATAATTTCACAATTGGAGAGATAATAAATTGATTTGGCCCTCAGCTCTTAATGTCTCAGCACTAGTAAGTCCAAGTTAATTCTCTGACATAGTTGTCTTTCTCACATGAATGTATAAAAGAATGGTCATTTCAACCCAAATTATATCTACATTAAGAGTCGCATATTCAGTTGACATTTTATTTAAAAATCCTCTAGCTTCTATTAGTCCTGTGGTTATTAACCTCTAACATTTAAATACTTGAAGGGATTGTTAAAATACTGATTGTTAGGCCTCAGTCCTGGAAGCTCTGATTCATTCAGTCTGGGATAGGGCCCAAGAATTTACACTTCTAATCTGTTTCTAGATGTTAATGGTTTGGGATCCACACTTTGCAAGTCAATGGCTTAGATCAATAATTTCATCATTTCGAAAATATCTTCTTAAAGATGATCTTTTAAATGTGGTTTGTGTTTAGAAACCATTTATTATATTTAAAATCATCTATTGGAAATGATAAAACCCCAAATCACTCAAAATTCAAATGAGCAAAATTCAGTTCAATATATATTTATAGCCAGAAGAAGGTTCTTCATTTAAAGCTCTTTAAATCAAGATCACAGAGCTGGAAGGCTAAGAACAAGCACTATGAAGGTATCATACCTCAATGTCTCTTAAATAACTTCCATTGCTCAATTAAATTATAATGAATAGGTCAAGACCCCCACTGTTAAGTACCTGGCATTACAGAGCACATTAATAATTTAATTATTGTCATCCTTCCTCTGAGCTGTCAGTGAACTTTACACTACCATAGAAGAGTATTGAAAATTAAATGAAGCCATAGATGGTTAAGCAATCTCCTTGACATTGTTTTCAGTATATCAACACTTCTAGCCCAGATCAGGCTTTTACTCAAGTTCTACCTTGAGAAAAAAACAGTTTTGGGTGACAAATAATTGACCAAACTTATTTTGAATACATCATGCAGGTATGAAGGAGCCCTGGTTCTTCTCATCTTTGAAAAATGCTGCAAGTTTAATTAAAAGTCTTTTAAGTGTAACAATATCTCACACTATGTTCAACTCAGTCCAGTTACCTCATTAGAAAAAGCTACAGAAAGCAAAGAAATGCTCAGTATTTCTGCCATGATGGAACCACAGTTCCCTCCAATTTGTAATATTCTTTTCATTGAAAATAAACACTAAGATGTTATTTAAAGCTTATTTCTCCCATGTCCTCCCTCTTCAAAAATAAGAGTTAATTGAGGATTTTTTTTTTTTAGTTTATTTAGTTTCAGTCTCTAATGGTACACGATATAAAACCTTCAAATCACTTTGTTTTCAAATATCTTTCTGATTTTGTGTGCGTGTGTGTATACTCAGGACACACAACAGTGGGTGTATGAGGCAAGGGCTTCACTTTAGCGATGTTACCATTCAAATTTCTACCACCCAGCAAATTGCTCCTTATGGAATGTCTGATGTGGCCATGTGCCGATAATCCTAGCCATGTGTGTGCAGATTCAATAGAGAACAAAAGGGCAGTGAGTACAATAAAGCATCCTCGGGCCAGAATCTAGACAATGCATTTCAAATCAAAAGGATAAACTTTAATCATCAACACTTTCCATTCTTATAAAGCTGGTACGAACCCAAGAAAGGGGGCCCTCATCAGGGCTCCCCTGAACTAGCACAGGAGGGGTCAGTGGCAGGGGGTGAGACTGAATGATCCATGCTTTCCTTTCCTTGAAGTAATTTTTCTAACGTCCTGGAGGAAGCAGCAGGGAAGTGTAGGAGTGTCTGAGATGTCAAAGAAATAATCTCACAAAAGAAACGCTGCTCTGGAAGCAAAGGAGCCACTTCTCATTAATATCCACCCGCTAGTGAAGGGAGCGGGTCAGGCACATTCCGGCACATTCACATCCTCCAAAATGGCTTTCCGTTGGCAGACAAAGATTTATAAAGGACGGGAGCTCAAACAAGAATTAAATAACTATGCAGAGTCACTGAAATGTTTAAAATAAAACAATCTCTGGGGCAATTCATCTGGATAATAAATGCCTCTGCTTGAGAAAGGACATGGAGTTGAGGTTCTTTTATTGTGAATGACAGCCAGGACTTAACTGGGGGAAAGCTAATGACCTTGTTTCTACATTCCTCAGACATCAGTGGGCTGCCAGAACACCGCCTGTGGGGTGAAGGCAGTGATGGTTTAAAATGGCCAGGGAGAAAGGCTAAGGGGAAAAATGAACTGTAGCTTTGGTGGCAGCTTCTAAAGATGCTGATGAATCTCCCCCCAGCCCTGATGCCAGCAAAACACTTTGCACTCTGCTACAAGAGCTGAGCCACTTGGCAAAGATATTGGCAAGGGCCTGCCAGAGAGCGTTCTTTTCCTCGCATTTTTTTTTTTTAAGATTTATTAATTTATGCATACAAGAGCTGGGGTACAGGCCAGCGATGCAGGAGGGTAAGAGGATGCACCAGAGACAGAGTGGGGAACGGAACAGGCAGAATGACTGAAGTACACTGCTGAGGGGAGCAGCAGGTGAGTCAGGAGAGGTCTGCTGCGCCATGTGGGTAGCTCTCTGGTGGGCCAGGGATTGAACTCGTGCTGCAGAGGCTGCGGATAGCTTCATAGTGTGGTGTTTAATCCCTTGTGCCACCAGGGGGACCCTCACATTATTTTAACTCCCTCCTCTATTCCTAGCACCTCTCAGCATGCTTCCTCCAAGAAAGAAGTTAAACCATCAGATCAGCCTCCTTCCTTTGATAGTTTGAAGAAGTGAGTATCGCTCTTGTGGGGGTAAAGAAAAATGTTGCAACAACAAAATCCCCCACCTTCCTCTTCACATCATCCCTGATGGGTCTCTTCTTTGGAAGTAGACAAAGGGTTTCCGACAATGTCAGCAGATTGGTCTCCTTCCCTGAGCACACAATACTCTCTCCAACTGTAATTCAATAAATGTTGGTTGAGTACCACCGCAAGTGGCAGGCCAAAAGTAACGAATAGCTAAGAAAAAGTTTCTGGTTAGCGGTCAAAATATTACATTCTTGCCCTGGCAACAGCCCTCCTTCCCATTTGAGACTGGGAGAGTCCTGAACATCTCTAAATCATCCTTGAAGGATCGTAGTAATGATGACATCTGATAATACACGTGCAGTTGTCTTGTGTCTTGCAACAAAATGTAAATGAAGCATGTTAATATTTAATGAAAGTCTTTGTTCCAGCAGCTTCTATGTTAGCAAGGTAATTCTTAGAGATGGTGACCATATAACTTATTATACAAACCAGCTCATTTTTGAGTGAAATGGAGCGTTATTAATAACTATGGGGGAAGACAAGAGATGCAAACTGGGGAAGCTTGGACAGAGGGTCATCCTCTTCTTAAAGACACTAACAAAAGATTCATGGATATGATGAAACATGATGACTGAAGCTGCATCATCAACGTTTAGGGGTAACTGGGAAGGTAAGATCTTTTTCTCTACACTCTTAAGATTGTTTGGGGGGGAAGGCTATAAATTAAACTGATAGACAACAGATCAGCAAGTGAAAAAAGATTTAATTAGGAACTTATGGACAACAATTACAAAGATTTGTGAGTCAGAGGCAGGAAGAATTTGGGACTCTAGATCATTTGACTAGGAGATGGACAGTAGCAGAGGGGACTTTGGGAAAGCAAATGGCTTCTTAGATAGGGAAGTGGGAAAAAGAGCATTTATGGAAAAACAATGACTTTTTTGAAATATAAATGAGCCCTTGTGAGGAGAGATGGGAGATGTTTGGTGACAACATCTATCTGGGTGTAGTGCAGTCTTCTTATCTGCAAGAGATTTGAATTCTTCCCGGCATAGGAATTTGTAATAATAGAATTCTGATTTCCTTCCAGAGCTTTGGTTTTAGGCAGGTAAATGATCTTAGGTACTCAGATACTTTAGCTTAAAATAATTCTTATGCCAAACTGGTATATTTTGGGGTCTTATATCCTGATCCCCTTCAAGGTTCATAAAGTAATTCTGAATTTGAGTACTTAAATTCTCTTACTAGGATGATCATCGAAATCAAATAGTTATTTGTTATATTTTGCTAACATTAGCATGAAATTTTATCTAAAATAAAATATTTCATGTGTGATTATAAGTAAATTCTAATATCTAGGCTACACATTGCTTGAAAATGCCCTGAAATCTTCATTCATCAAATCAGGGTCTCAAAATAGCATGAAAATAACCAACTAAATTTAGAGTATTTATTTATTTATTTATTTATTTAAAATAATAAATTTTATTTTTATATTCCCCATACAATTGCAGCCCCCCCATTCTGACCCCAATCCCTCTCCTCCCGCCCCCGCCCCCCTAAAAGTGTCTCTGGTTCATAGTTTTTTGTTGATTTTGATTTTCACTTTCTTATAGTTATTCATTTTCCTGGTCCCTTATTTAAGTTTTCTAGATTCCTGCTATGAGTGAGACCATCCGGTATTTTTCTTTTTCTTTCTGGCTTATTTTGCTGAGCATGATCCCTTCCAGCGCCATCCATGTTGCTGCAAATTGCATGTGTTTATCTTTTTTGAATGCTGAGTAATATTCCATGGTATATATGGACCACATCTTCTTGATCCAGTCATCTATTTTTGGGCATTTGGGTTGTTTCCAAAGCTTAGCTATTGTGAACAGTGCTGCTATAAACATAGGGGTGCAGGTGTTCTTTGGAATTGATGTTTCTGTGTCCTTTGGGTAAATACCTAGGAGTGGAATTGCTGGATCCTATGGAAGCTCTATGTTTAGTAGGTCCAGAAATCTCCACACAGCTCTCCACAGTGGTTGGACCAGTTTGCACTCCCACCAACAGTGCAGAAGAGTTCCTTTTTCTCCACACCCTCGCCAACATTTGTTGTTGCTAGTTTTTTTAATATGTGCCATTCTCACTGGTGTAAGATGGTATCTCATGGTAGTTTTGATTTGCATTTCCCTGATGACAAGTGATGTTGAACATTTTTTCATATGCCTGTTGGCCATTTGCATTTCCTCTTCAGAGAAGTTTCTTTTTAGCTCTTCTGCCCATTTTTGACTGGATTATTTTCTTTTTTGTTGTTGTTGAGTCTCATCAGCTCTTTGCAGATTTTTGTGATCAGTCCTTTATCATTAGTGTTGGGTGCAAAAATGTTCTCCCAGTTGGTGGGGTTTCTCTTTGTTTTTGTTATTGTCTCTTTTGCTGTGCAGAAGCTCTTTAATTTGATGTAGTCCCAGCTGTTTATCTTTGCCTTCACTATCACTGCTTTGGGTGATGTGTCTGTAAAGATGTCTTTGATGTGCAAATCACGTAGTGTTTCGCCTATATTTCCTTCTATATATTTTATGGTTTCAGGTCTTATGTCTAGTTCTTTAATCCATTTTGAGTTGATTTTTGTGTATGGTGTGAGGTGGTGGTCAAGCTTCATTCTTTTGCATGTAGCGACCCAGTTTTCCCAGCACCATTTATTGAACAAACTTTCTTTGCTCCAATGCATAGTCTTTGCTCCTTTGTCAAAGATTAGTTGACCATAAATCTGTGGGTTTATTTCTGGATTTTCTATTCGATTCCATTGGTCTGTATGTCTGTTCTTGTTCCAATACCATGCAGTTTTGATGATTATGGCTTTGTAGTATAGTTTGAAGTCTGGGAGTGTGATGCCTCCTTTCCCTTCTTTTTTTTTCAGGAGAGCTTTGGCTATTAGGGGTTTTTTGTGATTCCATATGAATTTCATCAATAATTGTTCTATTTCTTTGAAGAATGACATTGAAATTTTGATTGGAATAGCATTGAATCTGTATATTGCTTTTGGAAGGATGGCCATTTTAATAATGTTTATTCTTCCAATCCATGAGCAGGGGATGTCTTTCCATTTCTTTGTGTCTTCTACTATTTCTTTTAACAGTGCTTTATAGTTTTCTTTGTATAGGTCCTTTACCTCTTTTGTTAGATTTATTCCCAAATATTTGATTTTTTTTTGTTTCAATAAAAAAAGGGATGGTTTTTTTTATTTCTTCTTCTTCAGATTTATTGTTTGTGTATAGGAAGGCTACTGACTTTTGCATGTTGATTTTGTATCCTGCCACTTTACTGAACTGATTGATGAGTTGAATTAGTTTTTCTGTGGAGTTTTTGGGGTTCTCTATGTATATTATCATATAATCTGCAAATAGTGATAGCTTGACTTCTTCTTTTCCTATTTGGATTCCTTGGATGTCTTTCTCTTGTCTTATTGCCCTGGCTAGGACTTCCAGAAAAGCAGTGGTGGGAGTGGACATCCTTGTCTTGTTCCAGATCTTAATGGAATTGCTTTCAGCTTTTCACCATTGAGAATGATACTGGCTGTTGGCTTGTCATAGATGGCCTTTATGATGTTGAGGTATGTTCCTTGTATCCCAAGAATTTCAAGGGCTTTTATCATGAACGGGTGTTGCACTTTGTCGAAAGCTTTCTCAGCATCTATTGATATTATCATATGGTTTTTATATTTCTTTTTGTTGATGTGTTGGATAACGTTGATTGATTTTCGGATGTTAAACCATCCTTGTGTCCCTGGAATGAATCCTACTTGGTCGTGGTGAATTATCTTATGGATACATTGTTGGATTCTGATAGCTAAAATTTTATTGAGGATTTTTGCATCAGTGTTCATTAGGGAGATTGGCCTGTCGTTTTCCTTTTTTGTGTTGTCCTTGTTCGGTTTTGGTATTAGTGTAATGTTGGCTTCATAGAACGTGTTTGGTATTGTCCCTTCCTTCTCAATTTTTTGGAAGAGTTTGTGAAGGATAGGCACTAATTCGTCTCTGAATGTTTGGTAGAATTCATTTGTAAATCCATCAGGTCCTGGGCTTTTGTTTTTGGGGAGGTTAATCTAGAGGAGATGGACAAATTCCTACAACTCTACAATCACCCAAAGCTAGATAAAGAAGAAATAGAACACCTAAACAGACCAATTACAAGCAGCGAAATTGAAATGATAATTAAATTTAGAGTATTTAAATGAAAATGTTATGAAGAAGGTGCTTTACAAAGGCAATATAGCCTCTACTCTGTTTTGATATGCAATTGTATATACTTAATTTAAAAATGAAAGAAAAAGAAAAATAGAACTTACAAAGCAATTGAATTACTAAATACCTCCCACAATATTAATATTGCTATTTTGCAGTTTGCTTTATGGAGATTGCCAACAGAGTTGTGTTGTGCTTGATGAATGAGGATTTGGGAAGGAGGCTGCTGTCAGGGAATTTAGCAATACCACAAAATAGTAAAGAAGACATTAGGTTTTTATTGCTAATTTACTTCCTTGGCATTGCACTGAACCAGAGGTAATTCCTCTATCAAACTGTGGTAGTCATGCCTGATAGACATTCCTGAAAATATGCCCCAGCTTCAAGATGTGGGATGAGCTGTGTTTGTGCAATTTTACTGCATTCTGAGACAAATGAAGTAGGGAAAAGGCTGCTTTGAAATGAAGCTATTTGCTACAGGGTTTGTTCCTGACATGCTATATTGCTATATATGTATCACACCCCCAGCAAAACCAAGAGACAATAAATCATCTTATTTATAACCAAAGCTACCAAATAAACCAAACCAAACAAACAAATAAACAAAAAATAAATGAAACCTCCTAAATGCTACTTCAAAGACAGGGCTGCAGAATCAGAAATCCGTTATCTAAAATGTGTATTTATTAGGTGCTTAAATTTTTTGTTGGATGAATGGATGGACAGATGGATGGACAGACAGATGAACAGACATGGCAGGAAAAATGTGTACTTCCCCTTGCTACTCTCATTGGTTCCTATTAACTCAATCTTGAAAATGGAGAACAGAAAGATTCAGAGAGAGTGTGTGAGAGAGAGAGACTGAGAGAGGGAGAAAAATATTATAATGGAAGTCCACACACTAAAGAATAAGTAATATTCCTATATACCTTAAATGGATATTTTGATTGATGTGGTGAGTTGTTTTATAATTGCTATTCCAAAAAAAAAAAAAAATGTGGCACAATCAAAAATGTACCCCATCAGGCAGTGAGCAGAAAAACTTAAGTCTCTAAAGAGTAGCACAAACCCCAATTTACCTTTACCTTGACAGTGGGACTTGCTTGATTCTCCCACTGTGGTGTCCTCCCTGCAAGAAGCACAGATCACAAAAGAACGACCCTCCTCTGTTCCAGCTCGTGCTGAAATTTTCACCACTTTCAAAATAGATGTCAGAGGAATCTGATAAGTAGATTCCTGCAATCTGATAAGTAGAAAAATGATATTAAGTGCTCCCACTTATTGATAGAAGCGGGAAATATTCATTTTAATGGCTTCACCTGTGGGTCTGCTACTCCTAGGCAGTCTATTCGATGGCCATTTTGTCACCTAAACAAGGTCAAAGTGGCCCGGCCAGTTAGGCACAGGAGCCCAAACCCTTAAGCCCTTCAGATCAAATAAGAGTACAAAGCTGGATCACATGGTATGTCCAGAACGCCTGGAGGGCTGAGGACCCATGCATAACATGTGCATCAGGAGGTATGTCCGGAATGCCCAGGGGGCTGAGAACCGATGCATAACATACTCCCAATTTATACCTCATGAGGTATGACCAGGAATGCCCGGGGGCCGAGGACTGATGTATGACAAGGGACCCCAGAAGCTGATCAGTGGAGGGCCTTGTTGATAAGATTAGAACCTTGGCTGGGGATTAGGGTGTAGCATCAAGTAGATTAGAAGTGCCTGGAGGGCAGACTCACAATCCCTAATCTTCTACACCCTTCCCCTTTCCTTAATCTCCCTAATCTCCTAAAAACCAATTACATGTGTCAATAAAAGGGCCAGGATCTTGCTCTTCAGCAGCATCCTGCATTATGGAGCGGTCGAATAGGCTGCCTAGGAGTAGTAGACCCACATTCACCTTCGGTAACGCTAAGACAAAAGTGTCCCATCATATCATTTCAGCCCCTTCACTATTGTTTCTTTTTTTAAATTAATATTTTATTTTATATAATTCTTACATCATTTTTCATTTTTGCACAATGTATGCATTATCATTGTTTATATTCCCCATACAATTGCACCCCCCCTTATTTTGACCCTAGTCCTTCCTCTCCCCTTCCGCCCCCCATAGTGTGTCTCTGGTTTATAGTTGCTTGTTGATTTTGATTTTTACTTTGTATTAATTAGTCTTTTTCCTGGTCCCTTATTTAGGTCCCTTATTTATTTCTAAATTCCTGCTATGAGTGAGACCATCCGGTGTTTTTCCTTTTCTTTCTGACTTATTTCGCTGAGCATGATCCCTTCTAGCTCCACCCATGTTGCTCGGCCCCTTCACTGTTAATGAGCAGGCACTTTCCAAAGGAGCTCAGGGAAGGCAGGAAAGAGTGGAAGCCGTGGTAAGTATGTTTACCCAGCAACTTCACATTTATCCATGTGTAAGCAGGAATCTGTGATTTGAAAGCTTTCCAGAGTAGTAGAACCTAATTAAGCAACAAGATATGCACAAAACTGAGAAAGGAGCAGGTCTAAGGCAAACACTGGGCTGTAACAACAATAAAAAGGGCTTTGGAAGGAACAAAAAGGCTTACTGACTGTTGTTGACCTACAAACTCTACTTCACTTTTGCTTGTGCTGCTGAATCATACAAATAGAAAACAATCCAAAGCATTGGATACAGTAATTACTTTCCTGATATTAACTGTTTTGCCCTGATGTGAATTCATGTTCCTAAATTTCTTCAAGGCACAATGCATTTGACCAGCAATGTTTATTTTTTTCAATTTCCACAAGAGGAACAAGGCTTACTTTGTTGCCACACACATCGGGAAGTTTTTTATTCTGGTTTCCAATTCTCAGGTCACCAACTCTAATTTTATTGATGTTAAACTTTGCTACTAATTAGCTGCATAACCATGTGTAAATGACCTAATATCTAAAATTCAGGATTTTCATTCTTTTTTTAAAAAAGATTTACTTATTTATGCATACAAGAACTGGTGTGCAAGCCAGAGATGTGGGGTGTGAGAGGATTCACCAGAGACAGAGTGGGAAGCAGAACAGGCAGATCCACTGAAATACACTGCTGAGTGGAGCAGTGGGTGTGTCATAAGAGGTCTGCAGCACCCTGTGGGCCAGCTCCCTGGCCTGGAATCAAATCGTGCTACAATGGCTGGAGACAGCTTGATAGCACTGCCTTTAACCCCGCCACCACCAGGGAGGCCCCAGGATTTTCATTCTTAAACAGCACTGCAATCTAATGTCCTTTACAAACAGAAAATTCTGTGATTTTATAGTAATAATAATGTAAAAAAAAGGATTAATAAGCTATCAGTATTTAATCTGGAGAACACAGAAAGTGTTTTCTCTCATTTGGAGGGCTGAGATAACATTGGCGATAGCAAAACAAGGTAATATTATCTACACACCATACAGAAATGAGATAATGAATTATAGGTACTACAAGTGATGGGCAGTGGGAGAGTTCTATCAGTTATTGATTTATTTATTCATTGAACATTTATTAACTTCCTGAAGAATAGTCACTGATCACACACATTAAAACAAACTTATAATAATGCTTTATGGCAAAGCTTTCTTCTATGAAGCTGTTTATATAATCAAATTCACAGAAATCCCAGGCGAATGCTCTGTAAATCTTGCCAGCAGGCTGAAAATCTGCTTATAGGATTACAAAACCACAGTCAGTGGTCACATTTAAAGGAAAACCATTCTTAATAGTAATCTTACTCTCCTTTACTTTTGTTTTTAATAGATGGCTGACGCTTTCTCAGAAAATACGATAAAAAAGAAAAGGAAAGATTTTGAGTACTTTTGAAGCCTTTAACTTTTATTAAGTAAAAAAAAAAAAAAACAGTTATTTTCAGTAAAAGAAGGAAACTAGGAATGCACATCCTGGGAACTAGAAAGCATCTTCTCTCCTTCCTTTTCCAGAATATTCCCTTCTGTCCAGTAAGCTGATAGAAGAGTGCTGTTTCATCTTTGAATCCTGACAAGAAAACACAGAGGGCAGGATTTCTCAGTTCCTTCCTGTCTCTGTGGATGTATTTTGATCAGTTATTGTCACAATTAACTTAGTAATAATTGGTAAAGCACTAACATTTATAACATTTTTATGGAGTTAAAGAAATTTGAATTTTCCCTAAAATAACATCGTTCTCACTCATTTGTGTCCTGCTATACTTTCTCAACAGCATGAGAAAAGGAACAGTGACAGTCTGAAATCTGAGAATAATCCAAGTTCTGGCAATGGGGAAACATCAGCACGTGATGGCTATCCATCAATGTCACAACAGCACAGGCTAAAAACAGATGCTTTAGGGAGTTCCTCATGAATTCATTCACCAGCCTTTCCATCACCTTAGGAACTCTGAATTCTGATGGTAGAGTTGAGAGGATTAGAAATGAGATAAATATTTCCCTCTCAGGAAGGTCCTGAGAAAGCAGTGCACAACCTACTGAAATATGAAATTGTTCATTCTGCTGCAAAGTGATTATAAAAAAGCCAACCAGTAAAGGATAAAGTTTTGTCTACTCATGCCAACACTTTTGATAAAGATGAATTCAAACTCTTAATTAGCAAATATTAGTTAATTCAATGGCCATTGATCTACTAATACTAAGCACACTTCCATTATTCATTCACTGGCTACGAATTTCTCTTTAAAAAGACATTGTATACAGATGGTAAGAGATTGCTATTAACAAGTATATGCTGATAAGTTCAATAGCCTTAAAGAAAACGCCAAATTTTTAGAACAATATAGTTTACTAAGATTAAGCCAGAAAGAAAAAAAGTTTAATAAGCTAATCATAATCATGGATTGAAATAGTAATCATAAATCTCCCCCAAAATAAAAGTCCAGGGTCAGACAACTTTATAAGTAAATAATATCAGCTTTTTAAGAAGAACTTACACCAGTCGTGCTCAAATTATTTCTGAAAATTCAAGAAGAGCGAATAGGTTACAATGCCAATATTACCTTAATACTGCAACCAGAGAAAGATAACACAATAAAACTAGAGACCAATATCCCTGATGAATATTCAAACAAAACTCTTCAAAGTAAACAATATATTACAAGAAGTATATAACATGATAAAGTGAGATTTATCACAGGGTTGCAAGGATGGTTTAATATACATCAATCAATAAATGTACTATCAACTAAAAAAAGGATAAAAATCATGTGATGATATCAATACATGCAGAGAAAGCATTTGATAAGATTCAGCATCCATTTATGACAAACACTCTAAAACAAGATGGAAATAGAAAGAACCTACATTAACATAATAAATGTCATGTGTCACAAACCTGTAGCCAATATAATACTTAATGGTGAAAAACTGAAAGTTTTCCCTCTATGTTCAGGAACAAGACAAGAATGCCCACTGTCACCACTTCTGTTTAATTTAATATTAGATAGTTCAGCTAGAATATTCAAACAGTAGGAAATTAAAGAAATCCAGGTTGGAAAACAGGAAGTGAAACAATCATTCTTCAGAGATGATATGACACTATATTTAGAAAACCTTAGAGACTCTGCCAAAAGCTATTAGAAACAAAAATGAATAAAATGTCTGGTTACAAAATCAATCTACAAAAATTAGTTGCATATTTTTATATACAAACAATGAATGAGATGAAAAAGAAACTAAGAAAATAATTCTATTCACAATCACTTCAAAAAGTCAGAACCCTAGGAATTAAACAAGGAGGTGAAGTACTTAATACAACAAAAACTGTAAGAGATTATTAAAGGATTTCCTTCATGACATAAGGAGATAAAAAGGTATTCTATGCTCATGGATAGGAAGAATATGGTCAAAATGACTACCAAAGCAAATATACAAATTAACACATTCTCATCATAACACTGATAATATTCTTCAAATAAATGAATAAAAATTATTAAAATGTACATGGAACCAAAAAAGACTTCATATAGCAAAAGCAACCCCAAAGGGAAAAGGAGAAACATGGAAGCACTGCATTACCTCTCTTTATACAATAAAGCAGCAGTAATTAAAACAATAAACACATGGCTCAATGGAATAGAATTGAAATCCAGGAAATAAATATATATATTGATATATCAATACTTAATTCATGATAAAGTTGCCACAAACATACAATGGAGAAAAAAGAATCCCTTTAACAAATAGTGCTAGGAAAATTGAATGGCCACGTATAAAAGAATGAAGTTGGATCATTATCTAATTTCATACATCAAAATAAATACTAAGCAGATCCAAGACTTAGATATAACACCTGCAACAATAAAATACACAGAAGAAATTACTGGTGATATATTTTAAGACATCAATAATAAAAGATGTTCTTAGAGACTCATCTCCTTTAGCAAGGGAAATAAAAGCAAGAATAACTTGGATTGCCTCAAATTAAAAAGCTTTACACAGTGAAAGAAAACATAAGTAAATTAAAAAGACATCCCACTGAATGGGAGAAAATATTTACACATTACACAATGGACAAGGGCTAATATCCAAGATATATTAAAAACTGACATAATTTGACAATTTAAAAAATCAACCCAATTAATAAATGGATAACAGATATGAATAATTCACCAAAGGGGCTATCCAGAAGACCAAAAAACACATAGAAGACACGTTTATCATTGCTTCTAATAGGAGAGATGCAGGTCAAAACTATAAGGAAAACCCCATAGTAAAAAGAGCCCCAATAACAAGTGCTGGAGAGGATTAGGAGAAAGAAAAACCTACTGGTAGGAATGTAAACTGGTGCAGCCATGGGAAAGTGATATGTATTTATTTTCAAAAACTAAAAATGGAAATACCATTTTGCCCCAGTAATCCCACTTTGGGGCATCTATCTAAAGATCAGGAAACCATTAACTCAAAAAATCCTATATGTTTTGCAATGTGCATTGCAGTGTTATTTACAATAATTAAGACAAAGAAACAACCAAAGTGCCCACTGAGAGAGGATTAGGTCAAGAAGATGTGGTATATCCACAAGATGGAATACTATTCAGCCCTAAAGAAAGATGAAATGTTGTCATTTACAGCAAAAATGAAAGAATTCAGGGAATTATATATAGTAAAACAAATCAGAATGACAAAGATAAATATTCAGCATTTACATTGTATATAACTTGGTGAAGCAAAATAGCTACAATACTAGTTGATACTAATAAATGCAGTGAAGTTTCTGCTTAAAAAGGAAGAGGGAACTTAAAGGACCATAAGGGATATTGGTGAGGGGAAAAGAAATAGTATATGCGTATTAAACAACTCGCTGAATTTTTCCAGCTTGGCAGGATATGTGTGAGCTTTATCAGCCATCAAAATGGGAAGACCATTCTCCCAATTGCCAATTTCTATCAATCTAGTAATTAAATAGCCTGGGCCCAATCATTATAGACAGATTAACTGTGCAGTGCTTGATAAATACTCCTGTGTGACTGCCTTAAGGCAAAATGAAGAACAGTACTGGATAACAAGACAGCTGCAAAAATTAACATTAGATCCCCAAGGAGATTGGAGTTCAAGATCACAGGCACTATCCCTGGCAAGAGAGATACCTGTTACAAAAGAGTGATGGTTATTAAAAAAGCAATAAGCCACTGCAAATACATTTAAAGCATTCTACAATCAATTTTAAGATAAGTAACACTGCTGAAGTTGAGCACAATAAGATAACTGAAAACTGTGGTTCTGCTTTAACACTTGAGATTCACAGCCTCAGGGAGAGAGCTGCCCAAAATACAAACTCCATCCAAATTCTGTATCAAACTCTTGCCATTAACTTCCTATTATTAGGAGCAAATGTGGCATAAAGGGATTTTTGAAGAAGGCTACTGGTTCAAGGAATAGTGGCATTTTGTGGGTTAGAACATGGGTCTTCCAAAAATCGTAGCTCCTCTTTAAAATCCTTCCCAGAAGCAGGCAAAATCTACATGCTAATCATATTTCCAATTGGACTAAAACGGAGGGACATTAAGAGGAGAGCACAAATCTGACTCAGAGGGCAAAGGGACTGACATGTGAAAAGAAATGATTAAAGGATTCTCAAATGCCCTGCTCTGCAGAGTCGCAACCTAGAAGAGACGTGACTCTCATTGGAAAATGTCCACAGAGTGTAAACAACATTCAGAGTCATTACTGGGTTGAATAGAAGGGATAAATTGGGGTGAAATTAAGGACAGAAATTTAAACTTAATGTCTGTGATGAAAAGAGCTGCCAGAGTGAGAAACATCTCCCCAGGGGCAGCCATGAGCCATCTTCCCGGGAGACTTTAAAAGGTCAGGCTTCATTACAAATCCAGAGAGCATTTTCCGACCCTTTGGATTGGAAAAGCCCTTCAGAAAAGAATAGGATTCTATTTTTTTGGAGAAAATAATTATCTAAAGTTCTGCTCAGGGAAGGAAAAGTCTATGGTCAGAATCAACAGGGAAGCCAGTTTTAGAGGGAGTGAGGAAAAAGGCAGAATGTGTGGGCAAGAGGCAGCCATTGGCAAAAGGGAAAAGTGGGAGGCGCCCCACAGGTCTAGACACTTTGGAAAGATGGTGATGGACTAGCCAAGCCACAGACTTCCCTGACGGTTTCGTGTTGAAATCGAGAACACAAGGCACCTCTTAGTTCATCAGCATGACCTGATATTTCCTACCTGTAGTCCCAACAGTGGGTGGCAACCGATCACCCATTTTTGTGGGTGTCCTTAAGTTTGTGTTCTTAAACTAAGAAGTCATTCTCTAAAAACTATAGTAAGCTAATCTTTGTAGCATATTCTGTTTTAAAACAACAGGGTAATGGCTTAGAACATTAGTTTGGCATTAAACAAACATGGGTTCTCCACTTCTAGGTATTCTACCCAAAGGACACAAAAACGTTCATCCATAAGGACACCTGCACCCCTTTGTTTATTGCAGCACTATTTACAATAGCTTAGCTATGGAATAACCCAAATGCCCAAAAATAGATGACTGGATCAAGAAGATGTGGTCTGTATATACAATGGGATATTATTCAGCAATCAAAAAAAGATAATCTCATGCCATTCACAGCAACATGGATGGAGCTGGAAGGGATTATGCTTAGCGAAATAAGCCAGAAAGAAAAAGAAAAATATCACATAGTTTCACTTATAGGAGTAATGTAGAGGATCCAAATAAGGGATCAGGGAAAAAAATTATAATAAAGTAAAAATCACAATCAACGGGCAACTATAAACCAGAGACATTCTGCAGGGGGTACAATAGAATAGGATCAAAACAGCAGTGTGAAGAGCACAAGGGACCATGGTGATAGTTCACAGGTGAATGGGTGGTAGGGATTTCATGGGGACTTATAATCGAGATGAAAATGCATACATTGCACAAAAAATAAAAAATGATGTAAAAAATATATAAAATAAAATAATTAAAGAAACCACAAATTTTAGCTCTGATCCTAGCCAATTAAGATAATTTTCAATGACCCAAATTCTCAGCTGGAGATGGGGTATCAGTATATACCTCTAGCAGTCAGTTTCATTGGTTGCAAGAGTTGCAGTGGAAAACTTAAACGAAAAGGGAATTTATTTGGAGGGTACTAGGGAGCTTGAATCAACAGCAGAGCAAGATGAGTAAGTGGATGGGAATTAAGGGAGTTGGGTCACTCCAAGCCGTCAGCAAGGTTATGCCACAGAAACTGTCACTGCTGCTGGGCAGTGCCAGCCTCTGCTGCCAGGGACCCTTGACACTGCTTCCAGTCCTCTGGGCCTAGTCATTGTGAGATTTCTGCATCGTGTCCCCCTCACTGCTGATTAAAACTTGCCACTGGGAACATGTGAAGATTAAAACTTGCCAGGACTGCGTCACATGACTATAGATAGCATCGCTGCCAGAGGAGGGAGTGGAAACACCTGATCTTCATCTTCTCATGGAAGGCAGGACTCAGCCCACCATGGAGATACACATAGTAAATTCCTCAAAATCAGGGCCTCCCCCCTGGTGGTGCAGGCGGTTGAGTGCAGCGCTGTGAAGCTGTCTGCGGCCTCTGCAGTGCAGATTCGATCCCGGCCGGCGAGGGTCTCACATGGCGCAGCAGACCTCTCCTGACTCGCCTGCTGCTCCCCTCAGCAGTGTATTTCAGTCAGTCTGCCTGTTCTGCTCCCCACTCTGTCTCTGGTGAATCCTCTCACCCTCCCACAAATCTGGCCTGTACCCCGGTTCTAGTGTAAATAAACAAATAAAAACCTTTAAAAAAATTTCCTCAAAATCAGGTGGCAGGCTTAAATGCTGGGAATCCAGAAAAAGAACATATATCTCTTCCAGTTCATCTATTTATCTGTCCAACCTTGCTCACATTCTTCTTCCCCTAGTTAAATTTCCCCAAAAAGGTCCTACCAAGCAAGTGCAACTGCCTTTATACAGTCAAAAATTCACAAACCTGGGGCCTCCTTGGTGGCTCACGGTGTTAAGTCTCAGCACTATGAAGCCATCCATAGCCACTGCAGCCGAGTTCGATCCCCGGCCAGGGAGCTACCGACATGGCTCAGCAGACCTCTCCTGGCTCGCCCATTGCTCACCTCAGCAGTGTGTTTCGCCAGTCTGCCTGTTCTGTTCCCCACTCTGTCTCTGGTGAATCCTCTCATCACCCCCACACCTCTGGCCTGCACCTCAGTTCTTATATGTATAAATAAATAAATATTTTTAAAAAATTCACAAACCCTCTCCCCAAAGGAAAACAAGATGTTAGGTCTTGCACCAACTTGAACACAGGCTCTCTGAAGGATGTTAACCCCTCCAGCTCCACCAGAATCCCATCTTAACATCCAGAAAGTAAGGAAAAGTTGTAACATGAATAGCTCTACCCCTGCTACCTCAGCAACTGTTGGAAAGGAAGAGAAAAGAAAATGGTGATTAGCAGATATGCTAATTTTGTTTACCCAATTCTAACCCAGGTTCTGGGTTCAGAGAACAAGGGTTGCTACATGTCTATTTCACAGCAAACAAGGAAAGGCAGGTAGGAAGGAAATGTGTGCTGACTGTATCTACAATTGGTCATTTCTTCTTCCGCATCCCATTGGCTGCACAAGGCTCTTTTCCTGGTCAGGTCGCCCCGATCGTTGTTCCTGAGGCATCTCCTCTGGATCCCAGTCCAGACCTGCCTGGACAGAACTGCATTAGCTTCCCCCCTCACAGAATGGCAGCATTGGGAGCAGAGCAGGATGAGGAAAGATGACTCAAAATCCAAGTGGGTTTGGAGCAATGAGAGGCCTAGAGGGACTACACCAGAAGTAAGGTGCAGCCCCCACCCAGAGGCTGTCTCGGATTTATTAGCATCAAGTATAAAGGTGGGGAAGTACATATGCAGTGTGCATGCGTGGGGGACACATTATCAGGGATGTAAGCCAGGGTGGAGTGACGGGGGGCACTGCTCCATTGTTCCTGCTGGCCAAGGGATATTCTAATATCTGCCTGCTGTTTTCAGCAGCTTCCCAGTATGTTCCTCAGGTCAGGACTTTTGTCCTTGGTGAGAGGCTTCCTGCCTGACTATGCCTAGTTGACCAGCATGAACTCTGCGTACCTAGACAGAAGTCCTGAGAATAGGAGAGCCAGGGATCCCACACTAGCTCTCCACTCAATTTTACCTCTGGCTATAGTAGAACTCCCCAAAACATCACCTCAATGTCATAGCAGCAGTCCACTTTCACCTTGATACTCAGAGTCAACCACCACAGCCAACGCCAAATGTCAAAGCCCCCTATTCCAATGATACAAGGAGATCTAAATGATCAGGCAGTGATCTCAGTTTCTAGTTCAGTGAAACAATTATTATGTTTTCAAGTAGACACATTTATCTCTGGAGCACCTGAGGTGCTGATCAATAGACCAAAAATTCTGAATTGGTCATTAGGTATAATTATTTACATTTATTAGTTCCAAGATCCATGTATTCTAACTAGCAAAGGCACCATCAACTGTTCCAAAAGCAAATAGTTGAATGCCTGCATAGAGCATCTTGCAAATGTTATATCCCAGCTGGCACCATGAGTATATACTCAGTAAGTCTTTCCAGAAAGCCAGCTGCCCCTGGATGATGGAGCTCATGTAAAGATCAACATGATGATGAATCAACTGCTGTTGTTAATTCACTATAAAGCGAGTCCTTGATCACAAGAAAAGCTGTATGAGATACTATGTATAAGGTGTTCAGTAAATCCGTGATTACTGGGAACCTACTCATCAGCAAACCATTATCGTGACTGGTATAAAACCTTGCATCAGCCATTCTCTGTTCTAGTCTTAGTAGAGCGAAAATACGTGCTGTTCAGAGTGTCCCTCCTACTGGAATGAATTACCTTCATCACCCCTGTGGGTCAGGCCGAGTAGCGGTCGCTCCATAGGATTCCATCTACTTCTAGCTCATGCCAATCTGAGGTTGCAGGCTCTAGGTCAAGTTCAAAGCACTTGCTTCTCATTACAGTAGTTATAGGAATTATAGAGAACCCTGATGAGGCCAAACATGTTTGCACAGTTGTAAAATGAATATTAGAAGATTGTAAGGGTGAAATAAAGTATTTAAAGCAGTAAGTTCCAGAGTGTGACATAGAATAAATACCCTACAATCCAAGTCACTCTTGATGCCAAAGAACAGGTCAATAGTACGTTTTAAGGTAAAAGCAAATATTTAGGTAAGATAAGCCAATGAAATCAAATACAGGATTTTCTTAATTCTGCATACTTAGTAAATAAGAGTGCTCAATAAATACATCAATGGGTACACACTTAGCCTCCTGTATTAAAGTTATACATTTTAAACCAAAGTGTTGGGTTGAAATACACAGACAACATTACTTAATGGATTACACAGAAAAAGTAATACATATATATGATGTCAAATAAAATGGGAAAAGTCTAAGTATTTTTGTATACACATACTTTCTACCTACGTTCTCTTTGCAGAAAAATTCACTAGTCTAGTCCAGGAGGTTACTAAGGTTCTGCAGCTTCTCAGAAACTACCACCCTTTACCCAACTCTATCCTTTTAGCAGATCCAAACTATGGCATTGAGAAAGGTGTCCACAGAGCACACACAGAACAGCTTGAGATGGGAAGTGGCATCTGTGAAGTCTTCGTTCTCTGACAATGTCATCCAGAGGATTACCTCTCTAGATCTTCTCCACCAAATCATCTTTTCCCAAACACAAATATAAATGCCAGGGGGAAATGAGCACAGGAGACATCTGGAGAAACTCAAAAACCCAAAGGTGAGAGACTGCTTGTGACACCTCCTCCTACGTGCTATATTATTCTAGAACCAAGTTTTGGAATGTCTCTTATAGCAAAAGTGTTATTTAATCACAATTTCTCCTTCAACGATCCAGTTTTAAAATAACTGAATATTTAATTAATTCTCCAGCGGAATCTAAAATATGCAGTTTCTGAATTGATTAAGGAGAAAAAATTTTGTGACTTTTCTGTAGCTCTAACTTCACTGAATTCAAATGAAATGCCCAAAATTGTTAGGCTACACAAACCAGAAGGCATTTCAAGGTAGAGTTGAATATTAATTACAACTAGCAGACCATGGACTAAGGCTTCTGGGCAGCCTTCATCCTGGTTTTCACAATTAAGCTGTCCCTGAATTTAAAGAAAGGAAGACCAAGCCTAATCTCCAATTTTGGTGAAAAAATGTCATTGTGCATTTGTAAATGATGGTCCAGAGTAAAATTAAGTTATATGGTGGAAATGTTTAATGGATTTAATGTTTAATTACATTAATGTTTAATGTAAATGTTTAATTGCTTACTTTCACATGACGAATTAAAAATTCTACAACAGAGAAAGGTAAAGTGGGTTCCTGGTTCTTACCTAGTTGTGACTAAGCAACTTGATAAACAATTCATGGAATCAATGCCATAGTTGGAATAGTAGGTGACTTAAGTCTGATTACTTACCAATCAGACTTAAGTGAATGAACAGGAAACTTAGTTTCTGTCAAACAAAAAAAAAGCCTTTGACAGACAGACAGACAGACCTTCAACCTGTAGGTGGCCAGACAGGTGTCCACACCCCACGGTATCGTAAATACAATGCTACCTGTCTGCTCAGATGATCAACTAAACATCTTCCTAAAAATTAACATTTTTATCCAAATGTCTGAATTTGTAGATTCTACTGTGAAATATTGTGTCGAATGTTCGAGAAATGAAATATTGGCATCCACGCCTTTCAGTGTACAGCTAATACCCCAAGTATATTCACACTCAAACCTTGGTCATCCAAAACTAGGTCATCCCCAAAGGAAGTTTTATTTTGTTTCCAGTTTCTTAGAAGAAAAATAAAACTCACATTGCTCTGTCTGACCAGGTCTGTCTGGTCCTCCCGGTGGGTGGGGCCAAGAGCTTCCCACGGAGGGCAGGAAGCTTGGAGCCTACAGAAGGGGAGGCCCTGTCAGCCATGCACATCAGCAAGGAAATAAATTACCCAGCACAGATGAAAGCAGCATGAGCAAAAGAAAAAGAATCTCCAAAAGAGAAATCCAAGTGCTAGTGCAAAAATAACAAAAATAGGAGCGTCAAGTTCAGGGGTTGAATGTGAGGTTTTCCTGAATGGAAAGGAGCTGAGAATCGCTGGCAGACACAGGTGGTGAGGCAACATATTACACCGAACGGAAGTCAGTTCTTCAGGATAGGTAGAAATCTGGGTGTTGGGTAAATGGAATGACGGTGCAAAACTGGAGTTGATGATGTAGATGTCATTAAATCAGTTCCAGTTCCTGTCATTAAATCATTTGGTGTTAGTGAGAGAGTTAATATGCCACAAAAATACCCAGTCATTTTGTTTTCTCCCAAAATGCCACTTAGGAATTCAAGGTCAGATTTGAATTTGTCCTTTTCTTCCCTAAAGCAGATGGAAGGGCAAGATCTCCAGCATCCATCTGAAATGCAGCTTGTTCAGAAGTCCCGCTGTCAGGCTGAAGGCAACCCCATTTTTCAGGGGAGGCCAGCCGAACAGGCATTTGTCATGCGCAGAGCAGAGAGGGAACAGGACCCACAGGAGGAACATTAAGGGCACAAAATCAGGCCAGGTGGCAATGTGTGTCACAAGGAGCAAGAAAAAAAGATCTGAACGAGCAGGTTTTGCAAATGGTGACCACAGACAGTCTCCAGTTCCAGGCCATATTAGGGATTGATTCCAGAAAGGACTGCATGAAAAACATTCACCCACGAAAAGAGCTCAGTCTTTCTTACAAATGTCACAGAGAGGGCCCCAAGGAGCAAGTGCAGCTTTAATAGCCATACTTTGTAGCCACAGTGTGAAAGAAACGATCTCTCTTTTAATATCACTTCCTCTCTTTGGGGAAATTTCTCCAACAATGGACTAAAAAATTTTAACCATAAATCAGTTACTATCAGAAAATTTTAATAGGATGCTCAGATCATGATTCTCGATTTCTGAGGCTACTAAGTAGACAAATTATAGCTATACGACATTTTTTACTCTTGCACCCACTCACTCATGTATTCATTCATGCATTCATTCAACCAACAATTATCCAGCTCCAGCATCAGTCAAACCCCTGCAGACCTAGGGGGTCCTAGGGGGAGCCGTGCAGAAGTGGCTCCTGCTCTCTGGGAAGGAACACTCTGGTGCAGAAGTCAGATATGTCAACCAAATGGCCTCACAGTTTCATAGCTACCAATGCGATGTGCTAAAGAGGGAAGCCATGGCAGATCTGCTCTGGTCTACAGACTCAGGAAAGGTTCTTTCAAGGAAATGACATTTCCTCCATACCAAAGGACGAGCACAAGTATTTTCTGGGCCTGCCATGATTTTTATGTGTTAAATATAGTGTGATGGAAATTTCATGGAAGTGAGATGGTTTTTCTGTCCCTTTTTACCCCCCCTCAAGCAAAAATGGTGCTACTTTTACAGCTTCTTCCAGCTTTTGGTCTGAAGATGTGATTGTTCCAACATCTTTAAGATTTTGGATATCACTACAATTGCCTGTGGCTGTGCAGTGCTGGTGGGCTCTTATGCAGAGAGAGGAATGGCAAAGGCATTTTGACGTTTTCAGCCTTTTTATTATGTTTTCCAAGGGTTGAAATTGACAGCCAATGGTAATAATCAGTCTTTATTTCTTACCGAGTCCAGGACACTAAAACACAAATTTCCCCCACTTTATCTAATAATATAAAAAGGCAAGCAACTATAATCTCTAAATTAAAACAAAAGAATGTCTTTGAGCAAGGCATTCTGCAGGTTATTACAGTTTCTCATTGGGGGAGGAAAATCATGGATTTTGATATATGAGAGCAGACACAATCTTTTAATACCATCTGTTTTCCGTAAGAAGAAACATTTTCATAGCAGAGAATGAAGGCCTGTAGGTCTACGAAAGAGTGAAGGCAGCTGTAATGAGGCATGAGGAGAATATCCAAAGAAAAAGAAATATGCAGGTGACCTTTGAACAACATGATTTGAACGATGAGGGCTCAACTGTGCCCAGATATTTTTCTGGCTGTGGTTCCACGCTCGTAGACTCAACCAACTACATTTGTCCATGGATGGGCAGATAGGAAACTGCTATCAGAGACTAGAAGTCAGGAGGTGGAGTCCACTATACACTATATTTTTGACTGCCAGGAGGCCAGCGCCCCTAACTTCCTGCATGGTTCAAAGGTCAACTGTAAGTATAAAGGCCTTGGGTTAGAGGGTCACGGTGCTTATGAGGAGTTAAAGAACAGTACTGTGGCTACAGCTAAGGACTGAGAGGGCGAGTGGTATTGGTGGCCAAGGAGGTGCCAGATGAGAGAAGACTTGAAAATCATATTAATGATTCAATCTTTTTCCTTAAAGAAATAGAGATCAATTGCAGGATATTTAGGAGGAAAGTAAGAACAACAGATATGTGTTTTAACAGATCATATTTTGTACAACTTGGAGAAAAGATTAGACAGGAACAAAGGTAGGTAGAGGGGCATAGTTAGGAGACCACAGTAATAGCTCCAGAGGGAGATGATGGTTGCTTAGACAGAGGATGGAAGAAAAAAAATGAAATTAATAAGACCTGGGCCTCCCTGGTGGTGCAGGTGTTGAACACAACGCTATTGAGCTATCGCCAGCCCCTGCAGCACAAGTTCGATCCCCGGCCAGCCAGAGAGCAGCAGACCTCTCCTGCCTTACCTGCTGCTCCCCTCAGCAATATTTTTCAGTAGAACAGCCTGTTCTGCTCCCCATTCTATCTGGTGAGTCCTCTCTCACACACACACACCCCCACACCTCTGGCTTGCACCCCAGTTCTTGTATGCATAAATAAATCTTTCCAAAAAATAAGACCTAATTAGAAATTAGACCATCAATGATGAAGGAGATAGAGGCATCAAGGATGAGTTCTTTGTTTTGAGCATTTTCTATGAATGGATGGCTGGTGATGGAATTCATCACAAGAGAAAATGCCCTACTTCCAAGGATGTGCTTAAGAATGTTGAAATTGAGGTCACTGCAGATACCCAAGTGTATACATTGGTAAGGGAAGGTGCATATTTATTCCATACATGAGAGATAAGGGGGTCAAGATATTAAATTCTAATGCTGGTGGTGAAGAAAATGAGATTATCTAGGAAGAGAATAAAGGAGACAAAGATGATACATAAGCAGAAAAACAGAGGTGAACGTTGCAGAGAGGACTAAAAGATACCTGCTGAATCAGGGCCTCCCCGGTGGCGCAGCGGTTGAGCGCTGGGTTGCGAAGCTGCCTGCAGCCTCTGCGGCGCCGGTTCAATCCCCGGCTGCTCCCCGCCCACCAGAGGAGGGTCCCACATGGCGCGCAGACCTCTCCTGCCGCCCGCTGCTCCCCTCAGCAGTGTACTTCGGTCCTTCTGCCTGCTCTGCTCCCCGCTCTGGCTCTGGTGAATTCTCTCACCCTCCCGCGCTTCTGACTGTACCCAGTGCTTGTATAAACAAATAAATAAACGAACAAATAAATAAATAAATAAACGAACAAATAAATAAATAAAAATAAATAAATCTAAAAAAAATAAAAATAAATAAAAGATACCTGCTGAATCAGTGATGTGGTTATTTTTAATGGAAGGTAGATATGGAAGAAAGTAAATATAAACTAGGCTAAGGAAGGAGAGAGAAGCCAGGGTGGTGAATAGAGTTAATGTCCACACGTTGAAGTGTGATCATAGGACAAGTAATTACACATGAAATCTGGAAAGATAGGAAGCAGCCAGCAGAGAGAACTCAGATTTGTGATTTGGAAGTTGAAAAATGTTGGGTGGTTTCAGCTCCAGGATATGACTCATGGAGTAAATAGATGTGGAGAAGGAAGTCATTGAAAAAAGAAAGTGAAAGAAAAAAACGGGGGCCAAGTTGTAAAGCATAGGTCAGGTGCCTGCATCTGGCAGCGGGGGTGGTGGTGGGGGGTAGTGGTGAGAAGATCACTAACAGACCCACACAAAACTCATTAATAAATGAGTGGGAGTAAAGGGGAGTCAGAACAATGAGTCAGCAGATAGGTCAGTAGAAACAAAGGCCTTTGCTTCAGTAAAGCATGATTTTCAGCAAGACTGTGGGTGTTATACAGAAATAACAATGAAGAGCAAGGAGGACCGTGTCTCGAATCCCAGAGGCACATGGGGCTTGAACAAATGAAAATCTCCCTGCTCCCCCCAAAATGCACCATTTCCAAGGCAGCCCTACAGTCTGCTTCAACCTCTCCAGACCATCTCCCTTCCTCGTATATACCTATCCCTTCCCTCTGTCAAAGCCTCTGAAAGCACGTGATCATTTTTAAAAAAATACATGTGTGTATTATTTATGGTTTGAAAATGGCATTTTTTGTTTAATTCAATTATAAATACAGCTAAAGCAGCTATTACAGACCTAGTAAGATTACCTCAAAGAAACCTAGATAACATCCCACCTTTTTGAAAAGCCTCGATGTGCATTTAACTTTTAAAGTAAGACCTTCAAGGAAAATTCCTCAGGGAGTCACATTCACCTTCTATTCAGTAGGTATCTGTGGATTTGATGCTCGATGCGTCTATAATAGCACACTTTCACACTTCCACATTTCTACAGTTACAAGGTCTTAATCATAATGAATCATAATGAACTCTTCTTGGTAAGTGGGATTAACATTCCTACATGAACTTGAGACACTAAATTATTAATAGCCTCCTAAGGCTTTTTGGTTTTTACTGTGATGCCTGAAATGCTTTCATAAAAGTTTAAGATCATTAAAATAAAAAGTAAGCTCAGGATGTAAAAGTGTTTTAAGCGAGCCTGCCTACTGTGGTTTCAATATTCTTCAAGGTGAGGAAAAAAACGAACAAAAGACCAAGACGAGCGTCGCTTGAGGTATATATTAAGTGAAGCACTGAACTTAGTATTACTTTTAAAATGTTATTGTACCAGCCTGAGAAAGAATAGACTCTAGACATTTTGTTTTCATTACGTGGCATTTATGGTTCATCCGTATGACCTCCCTTGATGGTCTATGCTGGCATTCAACCAATACTACTCAATGAAAAGTGAAAAATTGCAACAACTGTTTATATTGCCCCCAAAAGACATGGAGTTTTATTAGGTTTTGCCTATTTGTTTTCACTCAGTTCATTGGGGAAGATGACATAAGAAAATATTCATGAGAAACCTTGATAACAAAGAAGTCATCTCGATGAAAATTCAAGCAAACAGCATGTGCCTGGAGTCAGAGAGTGTGGGCAGATCATAAAGCTCAAAATCACTTCTTAGAGTAATTTTTGAAAAATTAGAAACCACCTATAAAAAAGAACCATGTGAAGTGATTGGCAACAGGCATATCTCAGTGATTATATTCATTTGCTGTGGCTATTGTAATCAAGTACACAAACCAAGCAGCCAACAGAAATTGATTTCTTCACAATTGCAGAGGCTAGAAGTCTGGCAAGGATGTTTCCTTCCGAGGACTGTGAGAAGGATCTGTTCCAGGCCCCACTCCTTGGCCCGTAGATGGCCATCTCTCTGTAGACACAGAGTTCTTCCTGTAAGTATTTCTGGGTCCAAGTGTTCCTTTTATATAAGGACACCAGTCCTACTGGAGTAGGAGACTACCCTGCTCTAGAATGACCACATGCTAATGTCAAAGGATTCCCCTTCACAGCATGGGGAGGGGCACTTTTGGAGGCCCACAAGTATGGGCATCACCTTCCCTGCCCCAGCTACCATGTCTGACAACTCAGACACCTTACAAGACAGCTCCCCGCATGCCATGAGCTGGGCTTCCTGAGCGGAGAACTGCTGACAAGGAGGATGAGCAAGGTGGCCATCATGTAAGGAACAGAGAACACAGTGCTTCTGCTTTTTGCTCTTCACAACTTCAGTAATTTTTGGTAAGCGGATTTTTCAGAGACAATAGCAGCCGTCATCTTGACCTCGTGGTAGATTATCTAGTTTGGATGATATACTCTGAACTTGGGGAATCTCCTTCTCTCCCCACTCTTTGAGCCCTGGCCAGTCCTCCTGCTGGCATATGCCTGGACTCACTGTGACAGCTGTGCTTCTGTCCAGTAGCCTCTCCCCTCAGGCCCTACCTAGTTGGGTATTTGCCCAAGAGGGGATGGGTAACTTCAGAGTTTGATTGAGAGTCTGTTATTTGAAATCCTACTTTCCCCTATGCCTATTCTCTTTCACCCCATCGACTAGTAAAAATCTTGGAAGACTCGAGTCTAATTGCTCTCCCTTATGCATGTGAGATGTGCAGACCATTAGAACGGGCAATATGGCTTTTTCCCCTTAATGGTTTGGAGTCCCTGGGCATCCTTGGTTTCACCAGTATCACTAAGTTAAACAATTTCATGTTTAATGATCCTGTTTCCAAAGAAGGTCATATGCTGAGGTACTGAGGGTTTGCACTTGGACATAGGAATTTGAGAAGGACACTATTCAACCCATGACAGCGATCAGCAAGGTCACCAATCAGCAGAATGCCAAGCAACAGTGTGATCTTTGGGTCAGCCAGCTGTCATCTGAGGTCTCCTACTTGAAATTTTAAATACAAATTAAATACATTCATGCTCTGCAGAGGGTCAACCCCTCCAGTGCATAAGCAGGACTTCTATTGTCAAGGTCAGTTCTGGCTTCTGACACCTGTTCTCATGAGTCTCCATACTGTGCTGCAATGACCTAGAAGTGCAATACACCCTTCCTTTCTTTATATCCTAATAAATAACTAAGAACCCACTAAGCATCTGTGATGGTGAGAGACATTATTATAGGTCTGAAGGTCACCAGTAGAGGCAGAGGCAGAACATATAAAGAGCATGAACATCTTAAAATCACAGGTGAGCCTTCCTGCTATTAAGAAGCCTCTGGGCTAGTTTGCCACCATGCTTCTATGCCAAGGTTGCAGCCTCCTGATACCTGGCAAATCTTTGAGTTGCCAAGTCAACCCTGTATCTATCTCCTGCCTTTCTCCAGAAGCTTGAGTGAATCCCCTGAAGAAGAGGAAGGAGGTCCTGCTCCTAATGGAACACATTTGTCACCCCAGCCCCAGAGCAAGGCCACCTGTAACCCTGTCGCATAGTGGCCCTCTTCGGATTACAGCTCTCTCGGCTTCCCACTGGAGTCTCTGTCTCCACAAGACTCATTCTTGCGTGGGATCCTCGGAAATCAAAACACAAAGCCAGGCTTCCCTCCTGCCTTCCCTCCCTTTCACCAGGGCACAAGCAAAATGGCTTTACCTCACTTCATGCAGATAAACTCTTTACAAGTCCACCTATGAGTTTAGACTTGTCTAAAATATATTCAAAATATATTCAAATGGGACTTCTATTTCCTTTATGTATTGAACTTTCTGAAACAGGAGTTTCAGCAATGAAAAACAAGAAAATTCCTGTCAGAGCTGAAAGAAATGGAAAATGTAACAGAAATGGTCTAAAGAAGTGAGGATCTGTCAGAAAATGTGTCAGAAAATGGGAACCTATTAAAATATGATATATAGAAGCCTTTAATGAGCACACTAAAGATTCCCAACTGCAAGAAAAGCCAAGTACAAGGTAGGGAAAACGAGAGTAAAATATCAAAAGACAATATTCAGAGACAATTTTGTCAACAGAGTCAAGACTGATAAGAGAAGAAAAGAAATCAAGCAAGATTAAAGATGTTTCCTATAGACATTTTAAGTATGCAAGAAAAGAATAAAGGATGCCAGTAGGCTTAGAAGCTAAAAATAGATTTGAGTTTCGCCCAAAGAAATACAAAGATCTTTTTAAAAAAGCACTGCATAGAATTATTTCTAGAACAAGGAATAAAAAGGGCTTGTTCTAAGGGAGCTTCCCAATCCCTTACAAGTAATGAATCAACTTCAACTGTGGGGATGGCTTGTGGTCCTACCCTTCAGGGATTGTATCAACTGGAGGAGGCCCTCATTGAAGACCACACCCCTTCCCAGGGTAGCCCACATCCAAGGATGCTTCAATTCAGGGCATAAAGGCCCAGCCACCTTGACCCAACTCAAGAACCAACCAGTTCCAGAGTTTCCCTGTGGGGAACCCCTGTGGGGTTGCTGAGCCTATCCTGAGATCTGTATCAGTTTGACCGCTCCATCCACCCAATCTATTTCCACCTCGCCCTTTCTTCATGGTGATACCAAAAACATTCCTTCATTAATATCCTGCCCACTGGGCCTCCCCTGGCGGCGCAGCGATTGAGCACTGGGCTGCGAAGCTGCCTGCAGCCTCTGCAGTGCCAGTTCGATCCCCGGCCACCAGCGAGGGTCCCACATGGCACGCAGATCTCTCCTGCCACCCGCTGCTCCCCTCAGCAGTGTACTTCGGTCCTTCTGCCTGCTCTGCTCCCCGCTCTGGCTCTGGTGAATTCTCTCACCCTCCCGCGCTTCTGACTGTACCCAGTGCTTGTATAAATAAACAAATCTTAAAAAAAAAAAAGTTAAAAAAAAAATATCCTGCCCACTAACCTTCATCTCAATCTGCTTTACTGAGAATCCAACTTGTGGAGGGAGGTGATTCATTTATATGAACAGGCATATATGTTTTGAATAAGCAAATGAATTTATTTGACTCCTTGAAAGTAAGTGGCATGGCATCTTAGTCCATTCACGCTGCTATAGCAAATACCATCAACTGAGCAGCTTATTGACAGCAGAAAATTTTTTCTCACAGTTCTGGAGAGTGGGAAATCAAAAACCCAGCAGGCTCTGCAGATTCAGTGTCTGGGCAGCGACCAGTTCCTAAGATGGTCTCTTCTCCTGTATACTCATATAGCAGGAAGGGCGAGAGAGCTGTCCGGGGTCTTTTTCAAAGGACACTAGTCCATCCACATAAGTTCTACTCTTGTGACCTAATCACTTCCCAAATTCCCTTCTCAAAAATACCATGGCATTGGGGATTAGAGCTTCAATGCATGAAATTTAGGGGATTACAAATATTTGATTGACAGCAAATGTTATGAATAAGAAGCTGAGAGGGGGAGAATTCCTGTGTTTATAACTTCACTGCCTCCTTCTTTGAAGTTCAAGGATTATCTGATAAAACTTTCAGTTTTTAATGTCCTATAGAAGAAAAGTCAATAGTTTATAGGAAAAAAATGTATATTTGAGTGTTAGAGAAAAAGGAAAGGAAATTAGAACCTGAGATTACTAAAACGGTGGATAAATTTCTGCTATGGATCTTGTTGCAAAGCCTAGTGAGTGTGGCAGAAACTTGATGGACAACACAAAATGTGAGCCATAAAAAGCTAAGTACAGACAAGCAGAGAGTTAAGTGTGACTGCCTGTGACTTACGAGAAACAAAGAAGCAATAGAAAAGAGTCTGTGATATGCTAGGAGGGTATTTTTCCCTTTACCATCACAATCACATACAAATCCATAGTTCAAAATGCTATGCAGATATAAGAACACAGGGTCAGTCACTCACAGTGTTATCCTAGACTCAAATCTGATGGACATTAGTAAGAGGACATCCTTCAGAGAGGATATGCCTGACTAATTCTTGTTCAATAAATTGTGTGGAATTTGATGCTTGTGTTAACCTCAAGCAAAAAGGACTTAGTTATTTCACCAGCAAAATGGGTTTATTGGGAAGCAACAAGAAAAACAATTGGGATAGTATAGTCTCGCAGTGAGACGTGTGTGTATTTTCACACTTGCAAGCAGAAATACAAATTGCATGTGTATGTGTCCATATCCACATCATTTGTTTTCCTTCAGCCTTCCTGTGTCCTTTCACTAGAGATGGTTTCTTTTATTTTGTCCCCACCCTTCCTGTCCTGTGCTGTCTGAGGACTTACCTCTTTACTGTGTTGTGATTGTTGCCTCCATATTGTTGACATATCCCCAAGCTCTGGGTTTTGAGATTCTCCAAATGTTTCATTTTTCTTTGAGGTATATTTTTCAGCCCCTGAAACTTACCAGTTTTATCCTGTTTCTCAGAAGGACAAAATACAGCCACGACTGCTGACTGATGAGAACAGGAGCTGTCTGCCTTCCATCGTCCAATGACCCCCCCCCCCTTTCTCTCTGCTATAATGATTTTACTCCCAAGACTATCTGGATCTTCAGTTTTATTCCCAAGTACCCCAGAGAACTTGAATTAAATGTCAGGAAAAACTCTGTGACGGTGCTCTTAAAATATGCCAGATACTCTGGCAGTAAAAGCAAGCATTTGGAATTCTCTTTACCTTTTTCGTATTTGGTCAAACTGCTCCCTCTCAATTGCTAGTTTTTTCAAGTTGCAGTCTTCTTGTTCATTATCAGAACAAACATTTTTGATTGCTTTATTCAAAGGTCCACATCAAATTATGCTATAAAAGATGTTTCCTGGAAAATTGACTATTGTTGCTTAAATGCACATTTATCAGAAAACTCTAAAGTATTCTTAGTAAGTTTTTACATTTACATAAGATTAATTTACATCACAACTATTGCCATTTCAGTGCCTTTCTTTTTTCCTGTTTTTAGCATTTGTTTCTTAACCTCTTCTTTTCACTGTGTTCTTTAAAACCTCAGCACTGTGTCCTTGTCAGAGGTACACTTGGGTGGAAACTTCAGTAGATGATATTGCATTGTTTCTAGGGCGGAGGGACAGATGCCCTACTTTAGCTGAGATGTCTTCCATTATTGAGTCCCGTCCTCTCGACACTAAATTTTCTAAAACTAAGTGTTTTTTTCTTGTCCTGTTATTTAGTTCAACTCTCTGCTGCAGAGTAGAGTAGAGAAAGGGAGAGCGGTGGAGAGCAGAAGTAAGTTCCTGAATATAGCAAATCAACTTGGAAGAGCTATTATCCATAGCAGGCTAAACTAGGAAACTTTCTTTTAAACAGTTGCTCGAATTAGGCTGAGTGAGATTTTTCTGTACACATCTTGAGGGGACACCCCCATCAAATTAATCCCTCCTCTCTGAGGTCCCACAGAGAGGAGAAAAGCAGAGGCAATAGGCCTCTCAGCAGTTACATTCTAAGGTTAGGATTGACAAAGAACTGGAAATTTGAGTTTAGATATCAGTTCATCAGATCCTATTTAAGACTCAAGTTCATCTGGACTTGACTTTGGGGCCAGGACAAGAGAAGAAACAGTGGAGTGTGATGATGAAATTCAAAGTGCTTTTGTGAGGCCTGGGTTGGGATCAGATCAGTTGGGTCTGGGATAGGAAGGACGTGGCATATAGTCTAATACAGGTACAGGAAAATGTGCAGACCCAAAGTAGGTCTGGGAATAGAGACTTGGAGGGCAAGTGCCTTCTTATTTTACCATCCCTCTAATTTACTTCTTTCCCTCTAGCTTTTCCTTAGCAAAAAATTTCCTAATAAACAATTATAGAAAGTGTAGGATCCACAGGATACTGTACTTCATAACACGCAAATTAGGTAAGACTATTCCATTTTAGTAATTACCCTATTACAGGGATCCTAATCTAGGCCTTTACTTCTTGAATCATTACTATTCCCATGTTATTTTCTGACATTTCATTTCTATAGTTAAAAGACTGTAGACAATGCATATGTAATTCCACTGTTGAATAATCACAATATTTCTTAGCAGAAGAAAGGTATTGACAGATGCAGCAAAACAAAATTTGTGTATTTAACTCATTATGTCAACAATTTATTTGGCCATAGAACTCTATTTTTTGTTTCTCATAATATTTTTTAATATCCTAAATGAGGTTATTCTTTTAATATATTTATACTGGGTAATTTAAAGTATTTGTCAAGGAAGTCCAACATCTGGATTTTCTCAGGGATAGCTTCTATTGACTGTTTTCTCTCTTTGTGATCTTAACTTGCCTCGTGAGTAGATCTTCACACTCAGAGAGCTCTGATTCAGGTAAAACACAGAGAATTCCTGAGAATAGACCTTTTCAGTGAGCTACCACACAAGTCAAGTAGTGACAATTCTCCGGAGATGGGACTTTGGGGACCTCCAAAGCTGTTCTGCCCCCAACAACGTTCCAGTTTGCTACTTTTCACAGCTCAGTGATTAGTTTTAAGTCTAACAGCAAACCTGGAGAAGACAGGATTGGGCGAATAATGAACAGATTGTGCATTTGTCTGTGTCTGTGTCTATCTTCTCTACCAGTTAGCACGAAATATTTACATACATAGAAATAAAGTCTAATTCCAATTTGTTTGCCCAAGATTAAGTCCAGTATGTACTCTCTAAAGTACCTACTCAATCATATTTCAAATGAATGGGATGTAATCTATTCCTGATCCATTATAGCTTGTAAACAGGTTCTTCCTCAAAAAAAGTTCAATGTAGACTATAAGCAAGAAATTAAAATATCTGAACTAAATAGAGACCTATAACTAGCATGGATTAAAAATAAAATTTCCTCTCCCTCTCCCATTAGTTCCACAGCAAGGGGAATGATTAGCAAATTCATGAATTAACCTTCTGTTTATTAAAGGATTTCTACTTAATTCTTGCTTCAGGCTTTAATTATGCATGGTTTCATGTGTCTTATTAAGAATTCCTTATGTTGCAAGAAACAGAGGCTGCCTAGAGATAGTTAAAGTAAAGGGGAATTTTTATAAAGAATCACAGATATTTCATGAGCACAGAATGCAAAACCTGAGCAAAGACTCTCAAGAGGTTGAAAGTCACGATTAGAAAGTTCATGGTTAAAAAAAAAAAAAAAAGTTCATGGTTAAGGTCACTTCCTCCATCTCTCTGACACACCCTTCTTGGATTCTAATTTCTTCTCTTTGCACACCTGCCTGTCTGCTTTATTTTTTCCTTTCTCCCCAAACACCTACTTTCTCTGGGTCAGCATTCACAAGGTCACCTTGTGCAGGCTTTACATACCTTCTCTGCTATGACATCTAACCAAAACTAAGTAGAGTTTCTGAGTCCCTCTTTCAGTTCCCATTGGAGTAAACCTGTTGGATTAACTTGGAACAAAATAGCTATTGAGATAAATAGCTGTTCTCAGGGGGCAGGGTTACATGTCCCAGTAGTTACTAATCTAGCAAGTCTGTGCCTGCTCCCTTTCTAAAAGGAAGTAGACATAGAGGACAGGCCTGTAGGTGTGGTGGAATTTAACTGAGTGGACATCTATCTATTGAATCTATTTGGGTTGTCATAACAATACCAGAATGGCTTAAGCAACAGAAACTTACTTTCTCACAATTCAGGACCTTAGAAATGCAAGATCAGGGGCCGTCAGGGTTGATTTCTAGTGAGAGTTCTCTTCCTGGCTTGCAGTAGACACCTGGCTATGTCCTCCGTGGCCTTTCTTCTGCACACCCTTGGAGAGAAATCTCTTTGTCCCTTTCTCTTTTTATAAGGCTATCAATCATAATGAATCAAGGCCCACCTTATGACTCAGTTAACCTTAACTATTTCCTTAAAGTCTCTGTATATGACTATGGAGTTTGGGCTTCAAAATATGAAGTTTACAGGGACACAATTCTATTTATAATAGCATCTAAGAGCTCTCCTTTGTATAATATAAAATGATATCTGAGTTTAATTTCCAAGTGTAATGCACATTGTTTTGTTTACTAATGGTGATTAATAGTCTAGAATTGCTAAATATTTGTTAAAAATTAATATGTGAATAAGTTTATCTTCTTCATAATCAATATCCCTACATGTGTATATGCATGTGTAAATGTGACCATGTAGAGCCAATTTTCAATGATCCAGACTAACGAAGCTGTAAGTAGATAATTCAGGTAACTTGGAAATCAAAACTATTTTTACAACTGCTCTATTTAGTTATCAGCTGTTCTACGGGAAGAAACAGGACCAATAAGAAGACACAGGCCATAACTTTGCCGTGCCTTTCTATATAGACATACACACTCCAAATTAAGTAGGGAGAGCTGCTCTGTTAGAGTCCTATTTTATGCTTCCTTCTAATTTTTGAGTAAGAAGACTACACATCAAAAAGCATGAAACTGAACCTCCAAATAACAAAGTGAGTAGGCCTGGCAGAAACCAAAAGGGACTCTTTGTAGTACACCAAGGTCAACTTAAGTACATCCTATTTATCATGCCAGTCAGAGGATTGAAACTAAGCTTTAGCAGGGATCAAAAAAATCCCCCTATAAACAAATGCCACTCAACTTTGTCACTAAAATCCATTCATCAAAAGCCAATGACTTATTCAGATTGTATTTGGGTACCATTCTGAAGACAAAAATCCTAACATCTCACAAGTGTCGGGATATTGTTTAGCTCTCCGTAAACACTTTTGAGCACTTTAGGTCCTCGGGAAGCTGGTAATATGAAAATATGGTTAAATCTTGAGTCCCAGAGAATGCCCCAGGGGATACTACCCAATTCTACAGTGCCTATCTTGGCTGCCCACATAAGGGAAGGAAACTGACACAGACTGAGCACTCACTGCGTAATAGACACACTATGTCACCTACTCAGAATAGTTTTATTTTTATGTAAGTCTACTACTAGTCAACCATTGCCTTTAAAATATAGACAATAATAGACTAACATCTACTATATTTGTTCATAAATTAGTATTTATAACTCTTATTGCATAAAGCTATAGGGTAAATGCAGCATGGCGTGGTTAGGATTAAAGACTCTGGAATTAGAATATCAAGGTTCACATTCCAGCTTTACCACTTACTAGCTGTGTGCCCTTACCCAAATCACTTAAACTCTCCTGACTTCATCATCCTCATTATAAAATGAGGGTAACAACTTCTACTTTATAGGATTGTTGGGGGAATTAATGAGTAACAAATATAAATGCTTGAAAAGTGCCTGGAACATCATCTGTGCTATTAATTTTTGCTATAATTATAATTTCTATTTTCTCCATGACAGCACTATGGCAGGTGCATGCTGAGATGGCCTCCGATGAGCCCCACTTCCTGGACTACACACCCTTGTATAATCCCTTCCCTGTGTGTGTGTAGGTGGGACCTGTCAGTTACTTCTAGTCAATAAAATACAGCAAAGTTGATGATGGTACACCTATGATTTGGTTACACAAAGTGGTTGGCTAGCAGACTCATTGACTTCCATGTGTTACTAAAACAAGATGCCACCTTGGAGAGGTCTATGTGGCAAAGAGCAAAGTCGCCATTTCCAATAACCACCAAGAAAATGAATTCTGTCAATAACCAAGTGAGTCTGGAAGCAAATCGTTCCCCAGTTGAGTCTTCATATGAGACCCCAGGCTTGGCCTACACTTTGATTACAGCCTGCGAAAGACCCAGAAGCAGAGAAGCCATGCCCACCTAACCCATGCCCAGATTCCAAAACCACAAAAATGTGCGATAATAAATATGTTTTGTTTAAACTACTAAGTTTTGAGGTACTATATTCTGCAGCACTTGATAGTAATACACCTGGATCACGCTTAATACAAATAGCTTCCCAAATAAGTATTCATTCTCTTTCCCACTTCGGTTATATATTTTTCAATATGATTTTGCCTAGAAATCATTCCTTAAAGTATTATTTATTTAAAAACATACACATGGGATTGACCCATACTTGGCTTCTGTCTCCTCTGGTAATCATTACTCTCTTGCTGTGATCCAGTTGCTTCAACAATATCATTCTTTATGAAGCGCCTGGGTATGCATGCACAGGCTGTGTGCTAAACACCTTATCCATATCATCTCACTCAATCTTCACGAACCCCTGAAGTGTGAGCACTAATACCTTCATTTCACAGGTCAGAAGGCTGGTGTTCCGAGAGACTGAAGTCCTCTGCCATATGGCTACATGCTCTGAATTCTCCAAACAAAACAACACAAAGCCACTGCTATTTATACTCATGGCTGTTCTCAGGACAAATGCTTATTTTTATGCAAATAATGCAAAAGATGATTAAGGTGTTATTTTTCTTCTTTCTTCATTTTGTTCCCTGAGAAAATCCCCATGCATCAGTGACCATTAAATCTCTCTTTCTCTACTTATGTGCAATCAAGCAATGCTCAGGCTGAAGGACAGCAGGATGCATTTGGAGCTCTACTTAGGGGTCGTCTTCATACAGAGTTATAGCTGATAAAAACTAGAAGATGACTTTCAGCAGCTCAGAGTAAGGCCAAATGCTCTCACTACAATATGCAAAGGAGCCTCCAAAACATTTTTTTCTGTCTAAAGTAAGGTTTTGGCAGAAACAGAGCTGAGATTTATGTCCAGAAATATCAAGTTCAAAATGATGGCCCCCATGACAGTCATAACTTACCCTCAAGCACACAGGTAGTAATTTCAGTCGTTAGGTTATAGTAGGAATGCTGCAGCCTGAAATACGGGTGTGATATGTTCAGATTACAGCTAATACAAGGCTGGTTAATTTAGATTTCCTTTTCTTCTAGGTTGTTTATATATAAAGATGAGCTGATTCGCCTGAGTGTGATTCTTACACTTAAAGAAATATGCATTTCAAATTCGAGGGGTAATAATTGCTTGCAAATTTAAATTAAAGTAGTTAGAGCTTAAAATAGGTAGTGTTTGAGCTCAACATTCAATGACAGGTAGTGGGAATAAGATAACCTCAGAGCACATTCAAATATTTAAGTTAAAGAGACTCTGAGGAAGGAGGGTTATCTTGTTTACAAAGCAGGAGAGGAGCCTCCAGGTTAAAGTAAACCATACCAGTCAATATAAGCATTATATTTTATGTCCTAATGATATAGATGCTTGCATGTAAGTATTTCTTGTAAATGCACTCATATATTTAGAGTCTCCAAAAACAGTATAAAGCAGGTATGAACATTTAATCTAAAAAGCTAGTTATGCGATCTTGTGCCTGGATCTGAAAATAAATTCCGAAGAAAAGAGAAACAGGATATGAGAGAAAAGGAAGCAATGTATATTTAGCTTTCCCTTCTGTTTGGATTTCTCAGGTACCAGTGGCTACTTTAGGAAAACCATGAGTGGACTGACTTCAGTAGATGATTAAATTATCTGAGTCCATTCCAGACAAGCTCCAGAATGTGCCTGATCACAGCACTTTACTCATAAAAACACAGATTTCAGAAACAATGTTTAAATACCCAAATTCTTCTTTGTCCATAAATACTACAAATTTCTATACCCAAAGATAGCAAGCTAGGTGCACACACACACACACACACACACACACAGATTTTTTTCTTCACTCAAAATTTTAACTATGAAAACTTTGAGCCACAAAGGGCAGGAAGGGATTTAAGCTCACTCCGAAATGGTAGAAAGATTTAGAATCATTTTAAATGCGTAGGCAGCACAAACGGGGTTATTTAAAACTTTAAACTCGCTGGTTTAAAAATAAGTTTAGTTGGTCTTCCACTCCAGCTTTCAATTCCCAATTATCAAAACCTTAGTGTTTAAGGGGAAAAAAATGTTTCTAATGAACCAAACTTCTGTGATGAAACCAATACAGCAAAGTAATCCCACGTGCATATCCGTTTGCCAAAGATTCATGAAATGAAAGGCGTATTTTAAAGCAGTTATTCTCCAGGTGCGGGTCCCTGAACGAACCGCATCGACTTTGCCTGGCAACTTTTCAGAAATGCAAATTCCTCCAGCCTCTGTCCACTTGTACAGACACTCTAGGGAGTGGGATGCAGAAGTCTGTGTTTTAACAAGACCTGCAGGTGACTCTGATGCAGACTAAAGGTTGAGAACTGGTTTGAAAACACAAATCTGGAGGAGCCCAGAAACAAGCAACAATATCATCAGGAAAGAAAAAAAAATCGAGACATTTTTGAGAAAATAGAAAGCAGATTGGATCAGATCCTCAAAGCAACAAACCAAGAGAAAACAATAAATCTTATCTCCTCCAGAAGAAACGTCTGCTGGGTCAGGAGCAGCTCAGGGAGGGGATTCCCTTATCAGAGAAAAGTGGTGGGAGTCGAGGGGTTTGGGGCATGGGGCTGGAGGACCCCTCAGTGGTCAATTAGGAGGCGGCCCTGGGACACCTGGGCTGGGCTGGCCGCTGCCCTCCATCTGGTGACCCTCTCCCCAACCCCCGGCCAAGTCGCAGCCTGCTGTGCCCTGACCTGTCACAAGACGGGGCTTGGCTGGTGCCAGTGGAGGACGGGCCCCCGTGGAGACTGATGGAAAAGCTAAGTGGCCCCACACCAGGAATCTGCAGCTGCCTCCCCCCAGCCATTGTTACTGACAGACAAGGTAATGGTGACAGGTTGGCCACAGGGTGTGGGGTAAGTAAATAATACCAGGCTTTTCAGCCCTCCCGCCATCAGGATAGATGATGGATCTGTGGTCCCGAATGCATGCCTGATGGCGGGCACCTGGAGTCGGGTGTGGGTCTAGGTAGATGGGATTCACCTGGGCTGAGACTGGGCCTCTAAGGGCGGCGTCACCGGGACGCCAGGGAGAGCAGAGAGCAGAGCAGCAGAGACCACCAGAGAACACCGGAGAGCCCAGAAAAAGTGAAGACTTGCTGGGGGCTGGGAGGCCTGCCAGCCTCCCGGCCCCCCAGCACCCCTGCCTGCCGTGTACCCAATAAAATCCCAATAAAAGCCTGAAAAGCCACTGAGGGCTCCAGGACTCTCCTTTACTCTGTCTGCTCGGGTCATAGAGAACCTGCTCTGGCCCTTCCTGCCACTACAAGGGACTCTTCATTACAGAAAGGAGCACCCCAAGAACTGGAAGGAAACCACCCGGAGGAGCACCGTTTCACAGGCAGAGGACCTAATCAAACTACAGACGGCCCCAAATGTAGGGCAGTTCGACTTACGATTTTTGACCTCACAGCACATGCAAAAGCGTAGAAGTCAGTAGAAGCTGCTCGGAAGTTTAGACTTCGTCCTCGCCTCCAGCCCAGCGCAGGCTTTCTGGCAGCTGAGCCGCATCTCGTGCGACCTCGTGCGACCTCGTGGTCCTGGGGTAACCGACGGATCCTCCAAGGTGCCCTATTCCTGTGCATCGGGATATTGTTTTGGGTTTTTGCCTCCTATGCCTACAAAATACCCATCTAGTTTTGAGATATCCAACACCTTATAAAATAGATGATTTGGTTCCTCTGTCGGCTAAGGTAGATAGATGTTCTGAGCAGGTGAAGGTCGGCCAGCATAAACTAGCAGATGTCTGGTGAATTTGCTGTATTGTGTGCATTTTTGAATCTTTTCTACTTTTGATGTGTTTACCCGTAATAAGTGGAGGAAGATGTCATAAAAATAAGGTCACTGAGAGCCCTCCCTCGTGGCGCAAGGGGTTAACTCTCAGCAATGTGAAGCTGTCCACACCCACTGCAGCACGAGTTCAATCCCCGGCCAGGGAGATACCCACATGGCTCAGCAGACCTCTCCTGACTCTCCCGCTGCTCCCCTCAGCAGTGTATTTCAGTCAATCTGCATGTTCTGTTCCCCACTCTTGTCTCTGGTGAATCCTCTCACCCCCACACCTCTGGCCTTTACCCCAGTTCTTGTATGCATAAATAAATCTTTTTTTAAAATAAAGATATAAAGGAGGTAGGCTGTTCCTGTTAGTGAGAATAATGCCTGTTTGTGAGCTGTCCTTCCACCCTGAAATCCCTGAGCAAGCAACAATAACCCCAGAACACAAGACATCTTGGTGATTAAAGATTTTTTTCTTCAAGCAGTTCTCTGCAAGAATGTGGCCAGGACCTCAGTCTTATTTAGCATTGCGTAGGCTAAGAAATAAAGAGAATGTTGCACCTTTGAACTGATCTCTACCTGCAGTCAGAAACAAATATATAAAATTATGACATGACTAGAGATGTAAAGACAGTCCTAGGTTTGGCAAACGTTCGAGAAAAAGCATTCAAATTAGTCAAAAATAAAGTGATACAAAAAGATGTAACAGATTTGGCAAAAGTTGATATTGTAATATTAATGTTAAAATGTAAACAAAACATTGGTTTTAAAAAGTAGATATTTTATATTTATAAAAGCTACAAACCACGAAGACTGTAACAGTAGTAAAATTTTATGCATCTCTGAACAAGCTGTGAAGTCTACAAAGCAAAACTGACAGAAAAACAATAAGAAGTGTGAGATTTTGGTAGATCTCAGAAGTGGATAAATAAATTTTTAAAAAGCAATAAATTTGACCTAACATATTAGTTTCATTCTCTTTCAGTATCACAGAAAAGCTTAATATTTTGGAAAGATCAATAAAACAAACTGACAAGAAAAATATTTTAAAAACACAAATAGCATTAGAAATTAGAATGGATCAAGGGCCTCCCTGGTGGCGCAGGCGGTTGAGAGCAGCACTGTGAAGCTGTCCGCAGCCTCTGCAGTGCTGGTTCGATCCCCGCCAGCTGCGGAGCAACCCACATGGTATAGCAGACCTCTCCTGCCTCGCCCGCTGCTCCCCTCGGCAGTGTATTTCATCAGTCTGTCTGTTCTGTTCCTCGCTCTGTCTCTGGTGAATCCTCTCACCCTCTCGTGCGTCTGGCCTGTACCCCTGCTCTTGTATAAATTAAAAAAAAATAAAATTAGAATGTATCAAGCTGCAAATAATGACAAGGTTTTTTTTTGCATTTTCTTTATTTTATTTTCAATTTCATTTATTTAATTTTTAAAATTTATTTTTAATTGAGGTAATATTATAATACCCCCATCAGGTATTACCACCACAGTGTACCCACCTGCCAACTCAACCATATACCTCCACCATAGGCCATTGTGCTTCCTTCCCTCTTTGTTCTTACCCCAAGCCCACCTCCAGCCCTTTCTGGATGCATCAGTTTTATAGTCAACTTTTAAGGGTTAATTTTTAAGCTAAGAAAAGATTATTTCTCAGTCTGCCTGTTCTGTTCCCTGCTCTGGTTCTGGTGGATTCTCTCACCCTCCCGCACTTCTGACTGTACCCAGTGCTTGTATAAATAATTAAATAAATCTTTAAAAAAAGAAAAGATTATTTTTATTATAAAAGGAGACAAAGCATAATTTTTGCTCCAATAAATTCGAAAATCTAAATCACAAAGATGATTTCCAAGGGAAAAATAGCTGATTGAAAAACAGGTAAAAATATACCCAAAATGATAAGAAATTATAAAACAAACCAAAAACACCCTAAAAGTTGATTAATGTGTTTTTAAGGCAAGACGACCAAATAATTTTGGTTACTAGGATGAACTAGAAAACTTGCCACTAATTTTGACAATAAAGCTGGAAAACATAATACAAATAAAGCTCCCTGTAAATATAGATTAAACAAAAAAATAAGATATTAGTTTATATTGGGGTCTCCCCGGTAGCACAGCGGGTTAAGTGCAGCGCTGTGAAGCTGTCCACAGCCTCTGCGGTGCCGGTTTGATTCCCGACCAGACACCACATGGTGCAGCAGACCTCTCCTGTCTCACCTGCTGCTCCTCTCAGCAGTGTTTTCTGTCCATCTGCCTGTTCTGCTCCCCGTTCTGCTTCTGGTAATCCTCTCACCCTCTCTTGCCTCTGACCTGTACCCCAGCTTGTGTATAAATAAATAAAATCTTTTAAAAAAAGATATTAGCTTATAAACTCCATCTATGCTTAGGTGCAATCTATACAATGACTGCAAGGAGAGTTCACTACAGTAAAGTTCCCTACAGTAAAGCAGATGACTTAGCCTGTCTGAGCTCTGCTAATTTTATCTTTAATCTCTCTCCCAACTTTAAAAGTAAATGATGAAAAATAAGATTTTAGAAAATAATGAAGACTTTTTTTCAATTGCGGTCACATTGGTTTACCACACTGTGTATGGTTTAGAGGAATAGATTCCCTGCTCCTCAGATGTATGTCACCATATCACACCTACCACCGATGCACCCATAGTCCTTTACCCTACACCATTGGGCCCCCTCCTTTTTGTCCCCCCCACTTCTGCTCTTCCTCTCCCCTACTAGCTTCAACTCTGCAGTCAAATTTCTAGGATTTCTTTCATATTTCAAGATCCTTTCTTTTGTTTCTCCATATTCTACCTTTGGGTTAAACCATCTGGTATTTGTCTTTCTCCTGATTTATTTCACTTAGCCTAATTCCTTCCAGTTCCATCCATGTTGTCACAAATGGCAAGAGTAACTTTTTTATAGCTGAGTAGTATTCCATTGTGTATATATCTCACATCTTCTTAATCCACTCATTTGTCATCATACACTTAGGTTGTTTCCACAACTTGGCAATTGTAAATAGGGCTGTAATGAGCACAGGTGTGCATATAACCTTTCAATTTAGTGCTATTGCATCCTTTGGCTAGATGCCTTGGAGTGGAATTGCTAGGTCTTATGAGAAATGTCCATAGTGTTTTCCACAGGGGCTGAACCGGTCTACATTCCCACTAACAGTATATGAGGGTTCATTTTTAGACTCTTTTTGTAATGCTTTCATCAATGATCATGAAGTTAAATATTTTAAAGATGAAAGTGCTTCCTGAGTCTTTTGTTAGGGCCATTCCTAGTAACTTATTGAAACAGTGAAACACTAAGATCTGAAATGTAAGAGTGGGAATCAAATATTACTTAAAATATGCTAATACTCATAAAGTAGTTATAGAAGACAAGTAACTAAAGTGTACCTGTAATTACTGAAAACTGTTCAAGCACACACTCCTCAACAGTGAATCTACAAAAAGCCAAACGAATTTGAAAACTGTTAGGTCTAGCAACTGAGGTGAAGCACTATATTTTCTAGGCACAGTGAGAAATACATTTTCTAACACCTTCTAATATTTCCAAGTTATTCCTCCGTTATGAGATGTTAGTAATGAAGTGTTCTTACTCAACACATCATGAGGCCATGCAACATCCTTGAGATGGAATATTATGCAATCAATAAAAATAAAGTTTACAAAGAATAAAAATCTGTTTTCAGAGAGACTCCCGCTAAAATAGTGTTAATTTTTAGGAAGCATAATGTAAAATTATAAATACAGTACAACCCACTTTATCAAAAATGAACACATATATATGTATAAAAACTACAAAATATATATAAGCTTTGGGTCCTCAGGATTTATAGCCATCTGAATTCATTCTTTCCTTTGAAGTGAAAACAATGTCTTCTGCAATTTTTCTACATACCCCACCCTTTCCTTGATGGTCTACCTTTGCATGTAGCTCCCCCTCATCTGATTACGACCTTCTCTGAGGATGGCAACCCAAATCTCAATCCTAAGAGTATCACTAACATGAGGCAGTTGGATGAGATGATCTTTACTAGAATTTGAGGATTGTGGAAGGCAGTTACTATAGTGCATTAAGGAAATTACCTAAAATTAGCTAGAATAAGTGGAGCTATTCTGCATTAAGTCTATTAAAGAACTGTGGTATTGAATCCAACATAGATGAATGGAAAAAATACTATATTCACAAATTAAATCAAATGTATGCAATAATTTAGTAGATGATCAGGAAAGAGTGCTAAAAATGTGGGGAAATAGCAGATTTTTTTAATAGACAACTAGCAAACAATTTTTTTTAATTAAGTTAGATTCCTCATCTTACGTTTCTTCCAAAAGAAATTTAGAATGGCTTAAAGATTTACACATACAAAATTAAAACATTTAACACCAATAAAAGTGAACACTGATAAATTCTTAGAACAAAGGAAGGAATTTGTGAAACAAAAGAAAAACTGGAAACTTTAGAAACGCACTAAAAAATAATGAAAAGCAATTAAGAAGACAAGAAAACAAATGTGTGCTTACAATGGTGCTTATGCTAGCATTATCCATAAATATAAATATCTGAACTTAAACATCCATCAATAGGATCAGGTTTAGTTATGTGATTCTTCCATATAAGCTACAAATTAATGCATGGTTATATTTATTGATAGAAAAAGTTGTTCTCAATGTGTTAATAAGTGGAGAAGAGAAAAAAGTATTTCAAAACTGTGCATACACACACACACACACACATATATAAAATGTTTAAACTTAGAAGTAAAACTAAAAAAGAAAAAAGGTAAAATTCCTTCCTCACAAAGCTTCCTGCAGCTTCCCTAATGCCTGCAGGCACAGTCAGGCTTTTCAGCATTAGCATGACATACAAAGGTTTTACATCAAAGGCTCCTTTTTCTCGATCAAGAAAATGTACTTTATTCTCACGAATCTATTATCCTGTCCCAAAGTGTTAGCACGCAGACTAAGGGGCACTGCAGGACCCCCAAACTTCACACTCTAAAGGGAGTCTGCCATTCACCGCATAGAGACACAGCATACTCTTGAGCGTGTGGCATCTGGAATGGAATTGTTAGGGGGGAAAAGGCTGTCCTAAAGCTAATTCTATACAGGCTTTGTGGACTCCACCCCCACCCCAGGCCAAAGCCAAGGACACTGGGAACTCCAAATCCCATCACTACCAAAGGGAAGGTGGCTGGGACCTGAGGGTGGGGTTCAGCAGCCAGGTTGATATAAAGGCAGACACGTGGGCTTTGGGGGGGGGGCCCATTTTTGGCTCTCCACCAGCCAGCAGCATCCGGCCAGCTCTGAGAGTGACTTTGGGTTTCCAGGTCGTCGGATCGGGTAGGAGGCATTAAAGACTTTATTTCCCTATTTTCTCCCTGAGTTGTGCATTTTCCTTATTTCCTTTTCCCTTGTAAATAAACCTTTTATTAACCTTTTGTGTGTGTCTGTAGTGGAGTATTCATAAGTCCCTTTTAAGCGCGCGGGTGAGGACCCACAGCCAGGAACCCGTTCAAAATCAGGGCTGCTCTATGACAGCTTGGCGCCCAACGTGCTTTGCAAGCTTCACCCGTGGTTGACCAGCCCAAAGTAATTTTTCTTGCATTGGTCGTGCAGAGAAAGGGGAAAAGGATCCAGTTTCCCAAGGAAACACCCAAAATTACCCATTTACCCATTTACATGGACAAATGCCCAGCTTAACAGAATCCACCTGAAGTGGGGTCGCTAAAGCCCGAGAGGTTGCCGCAAATCTAAGGCACCTTCTGGTGGGGAACCGTCCAAAGGAGGTGAAAAGGGCCTGGAAAAAGGACCAAAGAAGCAAAATTAAAAATAGCAGCTGCCATTGTCAGCCTCCCCATGGGTCTCCCGTGGGTCTCACCCCCAGGTCTCTCCCACGCCTCTCTACCTGTCTCCACTCCGTGCGTCTCCTCCAAGTCCCCCAAATCCCTGCTGCAAGTTCAAAGTTGAGAAGCAAGTGTGCACTTGTTCTTCACTGGTGGCTCTGCTCCTGGGTCTCCATTTTGTTTCCTTCCCTGTTAAACAGCTACACCTGGGCACTCAGCTCCCCCCTCATTAGGTGAGAAAGGGAACATGGAACCTCCCCTTTGGATGGAGATGCCTCTGTTGCATGAGGACTATGTGCTGTCATGTTTCCGTGGTTCTCATGTTCTCTCAACCTGGAAGGAAAGATCTTCCATGTTGCTTACTGAAGAAATAATCTTCTTGCTTCAAGTGTTTGCTCCAATGTCACTTTTTGCTTGAAGCCATTATTAATACCATCCTTACTCTTCCCTACATTCTCACAGCATAATACTCACCCCTCTTCCATACATCAAATTTTTGACAATGCTCTTTCACATACTGAGCTGAGTGTATGCTTATTTTTTTAATTTTTTAAGAGATTTATTTTTATTTATGCATACAAGAACTGGGGGTACAGGCCAGAGGTGTTGGGGGTGAGAAGATTCACCAGAGACTGAGTTGGGAACAGAACAGGCAGATCAAAATACACTGCTGAGGGGAGCAGCAGGCACGGCAGGAGAGGTCTGCTGTGCCGTGTGCATTGCTCCCTGGCGGGGTTGCTCCCTGGCTGGGGATCAAACTCATGCTGCAGCAGCTGCAGATAGCTTCATAGGTTATGTCTTAACCCCTTGCACCACCAGGGAGGCCCCTGACTGTATGCTTATAAGAGGTGCTCCAATATGTTCCCTTTTGTTTCCAGCGTGTGGTCACAGTTCTTGAGTTCCTCCTCAAGACTGAAATGAGGATTCTAACCACAGTAGTTGATTTTGAAGCTGAGGTTTATTAAAGTGATAGAGCAAGAGGATGTTCAGGGATACATCAAAGGCGAGTGCCTCTCTGAAGAACAGTCTGTCCTTTAAATAGGCCTCACACAAAGGTGACTTCTCCTACATGTGGGGTGAAGAGCGGAAGGTTTGAAGCATCCCTGCACAGCTCCAGGAGAACATGCTTCTCCATGCATTGTGTGCTCAGAAAATAGGGGACAAATCCCACATAGGGGCAGAGATCTTAGTATGGTAATGAAGACAAGGTCAATATAAGTTCAGGCTTCTTTTCAAGATGCATGCATCACAAACTGGATCCGACTGGTTTGTCCATGGGCTGGCAATGATTCTGCTTTCTAGTTACAGAACTTTTTTTTTTTTAACATTCATTTATTTTAACATTCTTTTTTTTAACATTCATTTATTTTAACATTCATTTATTGCATACAAAAAATGGGGTACAGGCCTGTTGAGACAATAGACTAAAACAAAGAAGTTACCAAGAACAGAGAATTAAGGAATGATTTTCTGTTAATTGTTAAACAATGATGAATAGGTACTATATTGTTAGTGTTCTTATTTCCAAGGCTACACACAAAGGGAAAGAAGTGAGCATGTCCAAGAAACTCTCTGGCTCACTTTAATGTATAGAAGGTCTATTTCTAGCATTTTGGGAAATCGCCATACTACTTCCCAACAACACTCTATAACACTTTCACCACATCATCACCAACACTTGTTGATTGTGGTCTTTTTGATATGGGCCATACTTAAAATTGTGGATGTTATCTTGCTGCAGTTTTGCTTTGTAATTCCTTGATGATAAGCAACGATAACCATTTTTTCATGTGACTGTTGGTCATCTGTGTGTCTTCTTTGGAGAAAGAGTTATACAGCAATTCTGCCCACTTTTTTCTTGGATTTTGGGGATTGTTATGTTGTATGAATACTCTATAGATTTTGG